>NC_063167.1:10120359-10723171 GCF_023159225.1 Perognathus longimembris pacificus | reverse complement strand
GGCCCCAAACTCGACTACCAGAAACCCCGTTTACAAGCCAACCCCCCCATCAGGCAGAAGCCCTGTTGGTGAGGAGATCTACTCCCTGCCTGGTGGCGGGGGGAGGGGGGGTCCTGTGTCCTCAGGGTGCCTGGAAGTAGCAGAGAGAGAGAGAGAGACAGACAGACAGACTAGGCTTCCCCCATGTTTCGAGACCCAACAACGGCTTGGTCCTCAAAGGCTTGGGCTGCCCTTGCAAATGGAACGAAGTGCAACACCCCACACAAGGCCGGCACCTCTGACTGCTGGGCCCGGGAGGAGGGGACGGACAGGAAGGAGGAAAGGATGCTGTCTGGGCTTGGTTTCCACCTGCTCGGGGAGACAGGAGGCCTCCACACCCAGCGACCCCATCTCACCGGGCACCGAGACAGGCCGTACCCGCCACTCCTCACCTGCCTGCAGAGGGCAGCACCGGAGCCACGGAGCCTCTGCCCGGGCCGCTGCCAGCCTCCCCCACCCTCCGTCCTCCGCAGAGAGAGGACCGAGTGAACCACTGAGCCCACGGCCGTCTCTGCCCGGCCACCACGGCTCATGCGACATTAGCTTCCCTGGACGGAGCCCAAGGCCTCTTGTGCCATGCTTCGCGGGTGCAGATGCCAGGCTTGGCCTTGTCCCCGGCAAGCTGGGTGGCCGTGGGCACAGCGCCAGGCTCCCTGGTGGTGGAGAGGCTGCACCTGCACCCGTGTGAAATCAAGGGCTTGACGTGGGCCCACGCGGGCAGTGTCTGGAGCCTCGTGGTTCGTCCTGACAGGTGACCGATTCCTCCACCCTCCTTCCCCAGGTGGGGGTGGGGTCTCCTGGTGCTCCCAGCCGGGGCCCCAGCCAAGGCCCCAGCCATTTCCCGCTCCAGGCCCATCTCTCTGTCCTCCCCTTGGCAGTGGCCGGGTGCTGGGTGCCAGGGCTGCTGCTGAGATGCCCGGATGTGGCGGGCGCTGCACCGGGCTGGGGAATCTCCGCAGATCCTATTTACACCACTGAGCGAGAGCCGGGTCCTTCCGCCGCCGGTCCCGGCCGTAATCGCCTCCATACATCACCCGAGTTCCCTTCCTGGGCAGTTTAGACGGACGAGAGGTGGCTTAATGGTGGCGTTTAAGGGTTATTATACATAAGTTAACGGCTCAGCGCGCTCTGCGCGGCGGTGACGACGCTGAGGGGACTCTGGCAGCAGAGGCTGGGCCCTCCCGGAGCTCAGGGCTGGGCTGCCTCGCTACCCTGCCCTGCCCAAGGCCACACGGACCAGCTGGAAGACTCTCGAGGTCTCTGGAGACATCCTGGACCAGTGACAAAAGAAGGTAAGGGGTCACCAGGCGCAGGTGGCCCAAGCCAGTAATCCCAGCTATTCGGGGGGATCAGAGGATCGAGGTTCAAAGCCAGCCCAGGCAGGAAAGTCTGTGAGACTCTTCTCTGTAACCGACCAGCCAAAACCCCAGAAGTGCAGGTGTGGTTCAAGTGGTAGAGCACCAGCCTTGAGTGAAAAAGTTGAGGGGCAGCATCAGCTGCTCCCCCAGAATTAGCAAGTGCCCTGGCCACACCCCTCTTGCTGTGGATGGAGGGACCCCTCTTGCTGTGAGTGGGGGCTCCCCTCTTCTGTGTCTGCGGGACTGAGGTGAAAGCGAGGTACCAAGCAACAGCACCCCACAGGGCCAGCAGCACCCACTCCAATGCCGCTGCCGTAACACAGGCCTCCAACACCAAGCAGGGTGGTGCGACGGGACACAACGAGCTGGGCCCAGGAGCCTGGCCCGCTGCGGGGGAAACTGAGGCCCGTCTTGGCATGCCCCGCCCAGAGCCTTGGGATTCCCTGGAGCCCTGGCTGACACGTGTCACGTGGATGGAACTCTCCAGGGCCCGGGAAAGTAGGAGCCTGACTCCCGTCCTCCCGGTCCGGTCCCCTCCCTCGCCCTGCTCCTCACCGCCTCGGACTTCCCCATCAGCACCAACAACAGCAGCCGCTCGGACGGACGAGTTGGCTTTTGGGGTGACTCCCTGCGTGCAGTGTGGAACACGGGCTGGGACACCGGGGCAGAGCGGCCCCGGGGGGCGGGGGGGCGTGGTTAGAGAGGAAGAGAGTCGGCCAGGACTCCAGACAGCAGCCTCTACCCCGAGCCTCTCCCACTCAGAACAGCCCCCCGAACCTCCCTTCCTTCCGTCCAGATCCCACACGGCGGCTCTGCCTCCCTCCCCCCCCAGTGCCCAGACTCCCCCCCCACCCAGCCCTGCTAAAGAAGGGGAAGGGCTCCGTGTTCTCTTTAAACAAGTGCTCCCCCCACCCCCACCCTGCCCCATTCATGCCCGTGCTAGAGCTCAAACCCGGGGCCCAAGGGCCGCCCGCCCCTTCGCGTTCTCAGAGCTCAAGGCTGGCGCTCGAACCACTTGAGCCACACACCTCCACCTCCAGCCTTTCGCTGGCTAGCTGGAGACACGAGTCTCGAGGATTGTTTCCCAGCCCTGGCTGGCCTGGAATCTCAATGCCTTCGGGTCTCAGCCTCCGGGGTGGCCAGGACTCACCTGGAGTGCCATGGGCGGAGCCAATGAGCAGCCAGCCCCGCCCCGCCGGGAGCCAGCCCCGCCCCGCCGGGAGCCAGCAACGCCCGGCAGTGCCTAGGGGCTGCGCTTTGGCCCACTTTGCAGACCAGCCCATTGAGGCTCAGAAGACCCCAGAGCCAGTGAGTCCCGGAGCCCAGCCCGGCTCCACCACTAGGCCACTGAGACTTTCATCCTGGTTAGCATGCTCAGAGTCTGACTCGGTGACGTCCCCTAAGGAGAAGCGGCCATCTCTCACCCCCCCCATCCCCTGCCTCCTCCCCTCCATGCCCGGTCACTTCTAGGACCCCCTAAATTCCACCACCCCTCACAATTCTCCAGTGCCCAGCATGAAGAACAGGAAGCTCAGAGAGGGCAGGTGACTTGCCCCGGGTCACACAGCCAGTACACAATGGAGATCTGAACAGAAGCCCAGGGCCCTGCCCAAACCCAGGGTCAGGGGCAAGTCACCCCCCCAGAACAGGTCCACGGGCTTAGAAACCCTGTCAGGATATGAACACGCCGACCACCCAATTAGGAGCCAGTAATTAAAATTCATCTTCCTTCCTTCCGCACAGTATTAAACCACAAACACTTCATTATATGCCTCTTACCTCGCTGATTTGCATAAATGGAAAGAAACACTTAACAGCGGCAACACTAATTAATGCCCAGGGTGCCCGTGGCTTCGTGGCAGCTTGTGCTCAGGCTGGGGCAGGTCCTGGGCAGGGCATGGCACCCTGGGGGCCCACGGGCCGGGATCCCCCCTAGGGTGGGAGACATGGGGGTGGGAGACATGGGCAGAGAGAGACACTGGAGGGGCTTCAGCTCCGGGTCTGATGGTGATGACGCTGAGCCCTCAGAGACAAGTCCCAGCTAGTCGAGCGTCCTCCATAGGGTCTTCCTACTCTGATGGGGGCGGTACAGGCGCCATCTTTAGGGGCTCCCAGGCCAATGGGCGAGGGAAGACCTCTGCCCTGCAGGTGCTTGTGGTCTAGGAGGTCTAGGGGCAGAGACAGAGCCCCTGTGGGAGCAAAGCACGCCTGGGAATTCAGGTGTGGGATGCACCTTGTCTAACAGGCAGGCAGGGGGTGTGGGAAGCTAGGGGCTGTGTGTGTGTATGTGTGCGCGCGCGCTGGCCGACCTGGGCTTGAACTCAGGGCCTGGCCATTGTCCAGCTTAAGGCTAAGAGTGCTGTACCACAGCTCCACTTCTGGCTCTCTGGTGTCTGGTTGGAGATGAGAGCCTCTTAGATTCCCCTTCCTGGGCTGGCTTCGAACTGTGATCCACAGATCCCAGCCTCCTAAGCAGCTAAGATAACGGCGTGGACCACCAGCCATTAGGCTCCGAGCAGGCACTCAGCCTCCATGATGGGAGGAGGACGGGGTGGGGCTCCAGGCCAGGCCAGGAGACCGGAAGCCACCGCCGATCCAGGTCCCTGAGGTGGCTGGGGGGGGGGGGGGGTGTGAGCTGGAGGAGCTCTCCTAGGAGACCCCAAGTGGGGCTACGGTGTAGACTCTGTCCCCAGCCTGGGCACCCTGAACTGCTTGGAGGTGGCCATCACCTTCTGCACGTGAGACTCCGTGATGGAGCTCTGCAGGTGCCCACGCCAAGGGCCAGAGGCAGAGTTAGAACCCTCCGGCCCCCAAGCCCTTGAGGAACAAAGCCAGGTCTGTGGAGGACCAGCGGGGAACGGGAGGCGCTCTGCCACGGGTCAGGCCAGCCTGGTGTTCTTCCTTCCCTGAAGCCAGCCTCATAACGTAAGGTGGATGCTTCTGCTCTGGAAGTTGTGGCCCAAGTCCTGGGCATCAGATCCGTCCACTGCCATGATCTCCTTGTCATGGACAAGGCCAGGCAGGGCCCCACCTCTCCCCACAGGGTCTGCGCGCAGTCTGCCTCAGCCTGGGCCAGGTGCCCCAGATAAGTCCCTAGAAGGGGAGCTGTTTGCACAGTGCGCCTCGCGCCAGTGCACCCTAACTCTAGATTATGTACATTAACACTTCGCTTTCACCAACACTGCACCCATCAATTAGCTCCCAGCTCCTTGCACCTGCTCTTGCTTAACCCCTGGGGTTAGGAGCCCAAGGAATGGCTAAGAACAAGGCACGGCCCTCACCAGGGCCGGGGAAAGCTGAGACCACGCCCCTCTGAACCCGCCCCCACATGGCCACGCCTCCACGGCACCCCCCCACAGAGCCACGCCCCCACCGATCACATCCCCTGGTAACCACGCCCCATCTGGACCAAGCCAGCACACAACCACATCTCATCTTGCCACGCCCCTGAATAACCACGCCCTCTGGCCACGCCCCCTCCATCCTCTGCGCGAGTTCAGGAAGGATGTTGGCACCGAGCTTTGGAAGCCAATTAGGACCGGGTGTGCACGACGACAGGAGGGCTGGCTCCAAAAGGACAAAGCCATCTGTCACTGCCATTGTGGGCCTGCAGCGCCCTGGCCTCTCCTGCCCGCCGCCACGCTGCCCACCACCGGCTGCAAGCCTGCAGCACACAGTAGGGAAGCCCCAGGAGCCCCAGGAGCGTTTGGGGGCTCAGCTGGTCCCTCACTTTGGCCAGCACCCCGAGTGCTGTCCATCAGTGCCAGCCTCTCTGTCCCATCCCCCCTGTGGGGCAGGGACCAGTCACAGCCCACAGTATGAGGCCACCAGGTCCCAGGCAGCCCCAGGCCTGACCCCCACGCACCCCATACAGCTGTAGTGTGGGTGAGCCCTGTGGGAAAGACCTTCTCCGTCCACCCTCCCCATTCCCTGTGCACAGGGCGTCCCGGTGACCACACCGGTGCTGGCCTTGCCACACGGCCCTGCTAGGGCTGTGCAAACACAGGCGTGAGCGTGTGCCACTCTGAACACACAAGCAGCCAGTGAAGGCCTCCTTCTTGGGAGAGCTGCAAAGGGAGGGAACGATCACTCTACACAGACTGCAGAGCGTGTGCAAAGGCCCTGGGACACGACAGCATGCAGCAAACCGCCAACCAGAGTCACAGTGATTCTCCATGGCTGGGTTGCATCCTTCCCCATGGGGGACCTAGCCCCTTGGGGACAGGTGACACCCTGCTGTTCCCTGAGGGAGCCAGGGGGCGGGGGATGCTGGGGTCCCAGTAAACTCGAAGGGGCTTTGAGCCAGCACTGTGTCCGGCTGCCCTCACACTCTGACCTTCAATGGCCGGGACACACTGGTCCCTGTGACCGCAGGGGGGGCTCTGGGAAAGCAGTTGTGACTCCTTGGGAGTGCGGAGGAGGAGGAAGAGAGAGGGGACGAGCCGGTCCTTGAGCTGGGTGAGCCGGGTGCGTCCTCACCCAGGCCTGGGCAACAGTCAAGGAGAAAGAGGGAGCCAGGACAGAACCTGGAGTCACCTCCCGGGCCATGGTGGGGCCGGACTGGCCGCTTTCCAGACCAGGCCGGGGAGCCAGGCACTGGCCGGGCTCCCTGCCAGGAGGCATTATCAGCAACATCAGCTCCATGATTCGCGGGCACCCCAATATTGATACTGGTGATTAGCGGAGTCACGGGGCGGAGCCTCTGAGCTGAGGGACACACGGCAGCCGGCCCGGACCCTGCCGGCCCCAGAGCCAGCCTGGCCCTGTGCCGCCCCAGGTGCCCGTGGACGCCGAGCCCCCGGCCCCGCGAGGAGGCCCCCGCCCCCCGCCCATGCCGTGCCCCCATCCCTGCAGGCACCGAGCCCCCGGCCCCGTACCGAGCCCCCAGCACCCACAGGCACTGAATTCCCAGCCCCCCCCCCCCAGACGCGCTCTGCACACTCCCTTCCCTGCCTGCCCACTCCGCATGGCGGGGCCTGGGGGCAGGGACGCCCACGGCCACACCCCCTCAGGGGCCCTGTGGACGCCCACGCACGCTCAGCTCCAGCGCCAGCGCGTGCCTGGCTTTGTGCAGGCGGCGGGAGGGCTCCCTCAAGGATAAAATGTCCATTCGTTAAGTGACGCCGCCCTGTCTCTCCCATTTTGTCACTTTTATGTCCCCGGTGTTCTGAGAAGCGAGGGGAACTGTACGGTGCCGTCCAGGAGAGCCGGGTTTGAGTCTCACCCACTGTTGTCTAATCTCACCAGTCCAGACATGACTCGTTTTCCTTGGGGAGGGGGTCAGGTCTGCCTTATGTATTTGGGGGTGTAGTAGACACCAAGAAAAGGGGCCACCACCTCGGACCACTTACAGGGGATCCTTGTGGTAGACCGGGCACTGGAGAGCAGGGCTGCGCCGATTCGAATCCCGGCTTTACCTCCCACCAGCTGTGTGAGGCCGGGCAAGCTGCCTAACCTCTCTGGGCTCTGTGTCCCCACTTGCATAATGAGGATGGGAACTGACACAAATTCTGTAGCTGCAGACCTCAAACTGTCCTGATACATAGGAGATACACAACGAATGTCTCAGCACAACATTGTAGTTCAATGGGAAACGGAAAGTCAGATGTTGACTGAAAAACGGATACACGGCCCAGTCAAAGCTCGTGATGGCTGGGGGGGCTGGGGAGGGGGGGAGGCTCAGGGGCAGGGGTGCAGGGGGGTGCGCTGGACCCCGACCTGGCCATGGGTCAGAGCGGGCATCTGACCCAGTACACACGCACACACGTGCACACACACAGGCACGCGCACACGCACACACACACGATTTCTGCTGGTCCTGGCACTTGAACTCAGGGCCTGCGTGCCACCCCTTGGCTTTTCTGCGCAAAGCTAGTGCTCTACCACTTGGGCCACGGCTCTACTTCCGGCTTTTCTTTTTAACAGGCAGTCGGAGATCCGAGTCTCACAGACCTTCCTGTCCGGGCTGGCTGGGAACCGCCAGCCTCCGGGTCTCCGGGTCTCAGCCTCCTCCTGAGTGGCTAAGAGGACACCCACGAGCCTGCTGGAAGTTGTCATAGCAAGTGTCCAGGGCCTCGGAGTCACTGAGTGAAGACCGGGAGGGAAGGAGGCAGCCGCGCCAGCTCGGAGCCGGGGTGCCACGGGCAGATGGTGGCCCAGCCTGGCGGGTGCCACGGTAAGAAGGAGACGCAGCCAGGACCTGCTCCCCGCCCGGAGGTGCTGACAGGGGAGGAGATGGTGCCAGGGGGGTGGTGGTGCCAGGTGCCATTCCCCCCATCTCTATTTGATACTTGCTGGGAAGTGTGCGTTTTCTTTCTGACCTCACCTGACCTCTCTGAGCCCGGCTCGTGCCCCGGTTCCCCCCCACACCCCCCGCCACACTGGGCCAGGCTCAGAGGACATGAGGTGCTTTGTGGACAAGAGAACTGTGGTGCGGGGTTTGTGGGGGGCAGGGGAGGCTGGTCAACTCCCCCAAGCTGGGCTGTCCACCAGCAAAGGGCAGGGAGGGGAAGCCCCTAGGCGGATTGAGGCCCTGGGGGGAAGTCGGGGGGTGGGGGAGGTCGGGCCTTTCAGCTTAGGGACCTTGCATCACAGGTGACAGGGGTTTTGTCCACCTGCCCGGTTACCAAGGCAGCCAGCACAGTTAGAACTTTTTTACCCACTCCCTGCCCAGTCCCACCTGGCTCTGTCTTTTTCCCTCATCATCTACCTGGCATCAGAGAGGGCAGGCGGTCCCCGCCGGCTCACACAGCACGGCAGCTTCAGGGCCTTAGAAGCAGCCATGTATTTCTCTCCCGTTGGACCAAGCGGGGCTCCTGCCCCTCTCCTGCCTGGCCAAGTGTGGGAGACCGAGGGCGGGACCTTGGAAGGTCGAATGCAGAGTGGGCAGCTCAGGCCCCTCCTCGCTCTGGGTTTGGCCCCCGACAGATGCCAGCCCCTGCTCTCCCCTCCCCCCCCCTGCAGCCACGGCCGGCAGGTGCCTCCACAAAGGGGTGGCCTCCTAGATGCATCACAAGGGATGAGGGATGAGGGATGAGGGATGGGTCTCCACATCCCTCCCTCCCTGCCGGCTAACACCGGCATAAATCATGCCTGGGTCCTGATTGCTTCTGCCTCTGGCTAGCGAGGCAAGGTCACCCTGGAGCGCTCCTCCCGCTGTCCTTCGTGCCCGGGCCACCCAGGGCACCGCAGAGCCTGTCCCCAGGGCCCTGGGTGGGGTGGGGGCAGCTGGGAGGGGGCAGGCAGCTTTACGGCAGTTTGCACGGGGTTGGCTGCACCATCGGCGTTGAATGCCTTTGCTGTGGCCGCCACATCCCCCGCGGCGGCTTTCTAGAGAGCACGAATCGAGGAAATCGGTGGCAGAAACAGGGTAATGGGCGGCTTTCAGACCCCCGCACGAGGGAGGGCCAAGGAACAAAGAGGGGACAATGCCGGGGATAACTTCTCAGAAAAGCACCGGCCCGCGTGCCTTTCTGCTTCCCCTCAAATTCCTGATGTCCCCCCCGGACCGGCCCCGCTCGGAGAAGGCTGGCAGGATAATGGGGCGTCCTCGATGGCGGTCATCTCTCTGAGCTATTTTCTTTCTCTCTCTCTCTCCTCTCTCTTTTTGTGCTTTCCTAAATGCCGCAAATTATCTCCAGCTTTCCCGCATTACTCATGGAATCGAAAAGGAGAGTTATATTTCTAAAGTCAGGTAATCCGAAGCCGTGGGAAGGGCTGGTTTCTGAGCACTCCTAACTCGCCCTGGATAATGGCCACCGCCGGGCACTTCATTCACCGTCTCCCACCTTGTGCTGGCTGGAATCTTTAGACGACAGCAGGCAGGGAAACTGAGGCACTGGCAAGTTAAATGTCTCACTTGTAGTTCTTCAGAGGGAAAAAAAAAGGGGGGGGCCTCCTGGAGCCCGGTGTAGCCCCTGGCTGGGCCTCTGCCCGCTGGACCACGGGCGCTCACAGCCCACCGTCGGCTCTCACTGGGAGGCAAGGGGGCTTGGCTGCCCTGCTTGGGGGTCCCAGAGCTGGGCTGGAGGATGGTGTGGGCAGAGTAGGGGTGGAGGGTGGTGTGGGCAGGGCAGGGCTGAAGGGTGTCCCTTCCTCCTGACACCACCCAGTTGGACAGGGCCTGAGGCAGCCGTGAGGCCTGGGGCTCCCAGTATGGATGGGGACCTGTGGAGACATTGGTGGGCTACCCTGTCCTGGGACACGGGGACAGGAGCCTCGAGTCCTGGGGGACAGGAGCAGGGGACCTGATTCCTGGGGTGGCCATGAGTCCTGCGGGGACAGGGGCAGAGGGCCTGAGTCTTGGGGGGACAAGGGCAGGGGGCCTGAGTCCTGGGGGGACAGGGGCAGGGCCAGGAGTCCTGAGGGGACACTGGCCAGGGGCCAAGGTGCTGTGTGGCCTCCACTTCAGGTGTGCTCTCTATGTGACTGTGCAGACACCAGGAGCCGGGACTCAGCCCCCCCTAGACTGCCAGGTGACCAGGTCTGGGGACACTCACCCTCATTTGGGAAACGCAGCCAGCGCTGTGCTCCCAGTCAGATGGCGGAGGCCCGGCCCTCGGCCTGGGGGTCCCAGTCAGATGGAGGAGGCCCGGCCCTCGCCCTGGGCATCCCCCTTTCTTCTCAGAGCCCCCTTTCTAGCAGAAGTTGGGGGCAGACTGTGGGCTCACTCGGCAGATCCCAGGGACCTCAGAGAGCAGGAAGGGGGGGGGTCCCAACCGGCTCTGAAGTCTGTGCTTTACCGCTGGGTGCTGGGAACCATGGACGGTCCAAGTGTTCAGAGCTAGAACTTGGAAAGACCAGCCGGGCCACCTGGCGGAGGGAAGGGGCAGAAGAGCGGACAGGAGACAGGGACCAGGCCGTGTCCATCCGGCTAGGAGGTGAGGCGGTGGCCCGTGGGCCTGGCTATGGGGCCGGGGACAGCCCAGGATGACGGCAGGGGCAGACAGAAGGCCTGCAGCCCCACGCGGGAGCCCAGCCCTGACGGATGGCCCATCCTCAGAGCCCCTGCCTGGCAGCTCAGGGCTGGGCGGCCAACCCCGGTGCTGACAGCCTGTCTCTGAGGGGAAGGCTGGTGCCGGCCCAAAGACACCCTGAGGTCCTCAGGCCCCGTGGGAGGGGACAGACCTCAGGCCCAGCCTCTGGTTCCGCCATCCAAACATTCGGGTCACTAGCAGACACTTAGGCCAAGGGCGCACCGCCAGCCGGGCCACCTGCCCGCTGGGCCTCCCATCTGCCCGGGAATCTGTGCCCCGTGCAGTGCAGCCTGCAAACCAGGCCAGGCAGGGGCCTGGCCAGACCCAGCTGATAAGCCCTGATTTGCATATATGCAAATAACGCCCCTCCCTGAACAGAGCCTGGCCAGGCTGAGGCACAGCTGAGTGCGGGCTGGTCTCTGAGTGGGCTCCGTACCCCCTTCCAGAGGACAGGAAGTGAGCAGGAGGAGAAGGCGGAGCCTGGGAGACTTCCTGGCCCTCTGATTCTTACATTTATAGCAGGTGTTTGGGGGAGGGAAGGACCATCCCTAGCTCCATGAGTTCTAGTCCTGGCTCTAACCACCTGCCTCTGTGTGGTTAAGCCAGTCAACCCCTCTGAGCCTCTGTATTCTCACCCACAAAAATATGGAGAGAATACATCTGACCTAGGCTGCCGCAAGGATTGAGGGGTCCTCGCGCAAAGTGCAAGGTGCGGAAGGGCCGGTCTATGCGTGGGGGTCCCCAGGTCCCAGAGTTGGGGTGTGGGAGAACCAGAGGCACCCTGGTTCTCTGCCTCCTCTCGCCTGGCCCTGCTGGGGTTTCAACCATGGAAAGCCCAGCTCTCTCCAATACCTCAGGCGGGGGCCGGTAGGTTACTGAACCCGACAACAGCCAGCCTTGCCCACCCAGAGAGCAGGAAGCGGCTCCCTGTGTCTGGCTTGCACCTGTCTTGCTTTAAAGCCATGATTTGCCCATGGCAAGATGGGGCCCTGGCTTGCTTCCTTTTGCTTCTCGTCATCCCTGGTGTTAAGGATCAGGCTGTGAGCACCTGGGGCTGGGTCCTCCTGGGGTCCCCAGCAGTGGTGGAGAGAGGGCACCCCAAGACATGCTTGGGGGTCCCCGGATCTCAGCCTCTGCCTGTGGGGGCCTAGGTGGGGACCACAGAGCCTAGACAGGTTGTGCTCACTGCCCCATGCGAAGGGTTGGGGGTCCCGGAGGCGGCTGAGCCCCAGCTCTGGGGCACTGCGGGACCCAAGCTCTGTGTGGGAGACAGTGCAGCCTTGGGGTGGCTGTGCCCCAACCCCTGGGGCCCCGTAGGACCTGAGCTCTGTGTGGGGGATGGGGCAACCTCGCGTGGCACGGCCTCGGTGCCGGCCGCTTTCCCACGGAGAGGAAGAGAGAACTTATTCAAGCGAAAAGTCTGACAAAGCTTTCAACGCCAGCGTGCGTTTTGTCCTCTATGCCACAAATTGTCTTTATTGAAAAGGATAAAAGTCCTCGCGTTTGGGACCCTCCCAGACAATCTAGAAAACACAAGACTCCGCGCCTCTAGGGGAGGGGAGTGCCGGCGCGGGGGGCGAGGGGGGGGGCAGCGTGGGCACGGGGCTGAGCGCCCCGACGGCAGGCAGCAAGCTCAGGAAGTGTGTGGCGACGGAGCCCCAGCCCCGAGCCCCAGCCTCCCCCATCTGCGGAAAGCGGACATCCATTCTGCCGCTGGACAGGAGACCGAGCGTCCCCAAAGGCAGACCCGCGGGCCCCGGCCGGTCCTGCCACATCTCTGTAAGGATTGATTGAGACCAAGAGCAGGGCCAAGCCGGGAGAGACAAGAAAGGGAGGCCGTGTCCCGGGGATTATTAGATCTGGGGGGAAGATTAGGATCTTACAGCCCGCTAAAGCCTGTGTGCGCCGCGGCTCAGGCACAGGGCTCCCACCGCCTAATCCCTGCTCCGGCTCTCCTAGCGCTGAGCATCCTTTATCTTCCAGAAAGGTCCTGGCCTCCTCACCCACGGCTGCGAGCCGTGAGCTCCCTCCAGGCGGAGGGGCCGAGGGGGCCCAGGGCAGCTCTCTGTCTCTCAAAGCTTGGGCTCGGCCCTCCTTCCTCTCAGGCGGGAACCGCTGGAAGCCAGACTGTGCAAGATGGAACCCAGCTCTAGCGCTCACTGGCTGTGTGACCTTGACTCCATTTCTTAACCTCTCTCTGCTCGCTCCTCACTTTCCTCATTTACGGGACCAGGAAAATAACAATAACAGGATCTAACTTGTATCGGTTAATGCCGATCCGACTCATTAATATTTATAAAGCACTTAATAAGCGTGCCCGGTGCACAGGAAGTTCTACATAAATATTTGTTAAATAAATATCTGTCTTGCTTGCTTCAAAGGGTTTCGGTGCAGTCGTCAGATGAGAAATCCATGCAAATCCTGATACGTGGTAGAAATTCGTGCCAGTGTATTACAGCCGTGAGTTCCTCGGAGCTCCATTTCCCCCCAAAGTGGCGTTAGAGTCACAGACCACACCCAGCCATGAAATACCACCCGAGTTCGCCAGCCGTGGGTCCTCATGCCAGTCAGGCGCGGGCACCGGGAGCCAAAGACGGCTCTAAGCAAGAGAGAGAGACAGAGAGAGCACAGAGCCAGTGATCCTCACACAGCGTAGCCTCAGTTTCCCCTGCGTGAGCAGGAATGCCTTTCTTAGGTGTGGAGAATCGTGGTGCCCAGGCCGGGAAAGAGCCTCCAGGAATACCTGTGGATCACATGACGTTCCCCCAGGCCTGGCCACCAAACCCTGTGCAGGGCTTTTCTGCTCGCTGATTGGCTGAGGCTGGCGGCTGAGCGCCAGGGAGGAGCAGAGAGTCCCGGATGAGGCACTGGGGATTCTCCTCGGGAGCTGAGGTGGAAGGTGGGCCTGGGGGTAGGAGGTAGGAGGCAGGAGGCGTCCAGACAACTGGGGCCCAGCCACCCAGGGGGAAAGGCCCAGGGATTGTTTACCCAAAGGCTCTGGCCTGATTTAACCTAATGTGTTTGCCTAACCGCTTAGTTCCCAGATAAGAGGCTCCAGAGATGAGTGGACAACTACCCCACCCCCAGGAGAAGCTGGCCTCCAAGCTGCCAGACCAGGAGAGACCAGGGCTGGCGGGCTGGCCTCAGGCCAGGACCCCAAGCTGGGGAGCATCCGTGCTGTCCAGGTCTTCCTCTTACCCAGGGGCAAAGAGGCAGCCCAAAGTTCTGACAGATGTTCTCAGCTTCCTACTGCATGCTGGTGGTAGAGCGCTATTGTGTGCCCCAAGTGTGCTCCTACTGTGTGCCCCAAGTGTGTGCTGGTGGAGAAGCACTTAGTCAAGCGACCCCAGGGCCTCCTGGGGCCCGGTGCAGCAGCTTCGGCCCAGCAGGGTCCCCAAGGCCCCCCAGGCCAGGCGGTCCTTTCCCAGGCTCTGCGGGGAAGGTCTGAGGAGTGGGGGCGCCAGGCAGGGGCTGCTGGGCAGAGGCCGGTGGAGCCGTCACACCCACAAGTTCAAACTCCATCCTCGCCCAGAGGTCTGAAACGCGTTTGAAAGCTGGCGTGGCGTGGTTTCCGGCAGGACGTTTCCGACACGCGGCGCCAGTTCACCTTCAGGCGATGTGGACACGGGAAAGGTAACTGAGCCCCACCCCCGGGACGCCTCATTACACATATGCTAATCGGTAGCCCAGACAGGCTGCTCCAGACATCTCATCGGGGGCCCGCGCGGCCAGCGCGCTGAACCTGCCCGGCCGAGCAGCTGTTCACGCGCCAGCCACGTCTGCTCACGAGATCCCACCGGACCGTGCCGCGGCCGGGGAGAGGGGGAGCCGACCACAGCCTCCTCACGTTCAGACACAGAAAAGAGGGGCTCAGAGAGGTGCGGTGACTCCAGCGGGGCCACATGGCACTCGGTGGTGAAGCAGATTCAATGGCTTCCACCCTGCCACCTAATCACCTGAGACCAGGAGGCTGGACGGCAAGGGCTGCGCTGGTCAGCAGAAGTGAGGCAGGGCTGGGGGGCCCTGGCTGCCCACCCCCCCACCCCGGCTCTGGTGCCTCAGGGCAGTCGGAGCCTAGTGCCAGAGCCTTGGCCTGGGCCTCCGGAGGCCTGGGTGAAATGCTGTCTGGAGGCCAAATCCGGCCTTCCCTCCCCCACTCCTTGATGGAGCCGCTAATTTTAGCCGGCCACAAAGTCAGCCTGAGCTTTTAAAATCAGGGCTGATTTATGTTCTTCCTTAATTGCTCCAAAAAAAGTGCTCTGCTCGTTGGAAGGAGAGAGCATGAATTTAGCTCTATTTGGGTTACAAATGTGAAGCCCATTTCTCACTGGAGTGGCAAGGAAGAGAATGCGCTCCCCACTGTCCCCCTCCCCTTCCCCCCCCGCCCCGTGCTCGGAGCCTGCGTGGGTCTGTGAGCCCCACAGGCTGGATACCACCCAGGGAGACGTCACAAAGTGCCAGGGTGCCACCGAGCCACGCCACGTCACAGTGCCTGAGGGCCAGGGTCCCCCGTGAGGCCCCCGTGGCAAACTCAGCCACTTTCCCCCCGCCCCACACACGCCCCGTCGAGGCGCAGCAGACCCGGGGCGGGGTGGAGGCCTCGTGACGGATGCCCAACGCCAGGGCTCTGCCAGGGAAAGGACAGGCCTTCCACGGCTCCGGGGGCAGCCCCAAGGGTGGCACCAGACCCTAGGGTGGACAGGACGATCGTCCCGGCCCACCTAATGGCCTCTTGAAGATGTCCCGTAAGCGAGGGCCGCGATGCATGCTGGGGTGGTCGGCGAGGAGCGAGGAAGGCCGGCCCACACCCGCAGGCTGGCCTCCAGTCCAAGGGGACCGCCAGGGTCCTGCAGTCAGGGGAGAGGGGGACAGAGCCCTGGACGGGCGTGCTCTGGATCCCTAGGACACCACACGGAAGGAAGAACCCGGGACAGGGCCCCACCCGAGCAGAAAACCAGATGCACACCCCAGTATGGGAGGCGGGGGGGGGGGCTTATACGTGCTGCAGAAACCAGCATGGCTAATGCAACCGCACTTAACCAAGTACCTCCCGCATATGACCCTGCGGGTGAAATCCCATCATTCCACTGATTGATTGATTTGATTGTGGGTCGTGGGGCTTGAGCTCAGGGTCTGGGCACTATCCCTGAGCTCTTTGGCTCAAGGCTAGCACTCTACCACTTTCAGTCACAGCTCCACTTCCGGCTTTGTGGGAGTTAAATGGAAATAAGAGTCTCATGGACTTTCCTGCCTGGGCTGGCTTTGAACCAGCAATCCTCAAGCCTCCTGAGTAGCTAGGACTACAGGCATGAGCCACCAGTGCCTGGCCCATCATTTGATTTTTATAATAAGCGTGACAACCGATGGTGTCCCCCAGGTACAGATGAGAAAACCAAGGCTCAGAGAGGTGAAGGAACTTTCCCAGGGCCACACAGGAGCTGCACCCGACTGTCTCTTCCATTCCCATTCTCATTCTGTGACAGCACACTCCCAGCTGGGGTGCAGAAGAGGAAATCAAGGGCCAGGGTGGGGACCGGCGTCCTGGTCCACCTCTAGGGACAGAAGCTGGAGGGGGGAGAACACCCCCACCCCAGGCACCGCCCTGGATCCTGTTGGAACAGGAAATCTGCTTCGGTGGTCCCCACCCCGAGCGGGCCCCCGGGTACCTGCTGCCTCGCGCCTTCCTGGATGGGCTCTCTCTCTCCAGCTCCCAGGGACCCCCACCTTCCCTCCTCGTGGGGAGAGAGAAGCAAGGATACTGAGACGCATGGGTCCCCAAGCCTCCCTGGGCCAGCCCGAGGTCCCCTCCCCAGGTCATCGGAGCTCAGCTGTGGGGTCCAATCGGCCGGGCGGGTCCTGCAGGCGGGGACAGAGGCCCCGTCCCACACCGGGAAGGGCTGCTGGGCTCTCTGATTGCCAAAGTGGACCGTCTACCCAGGGGCTGGGCAGCGAGCAGAATTACGGTTCCAAGAACCAACAGATCTGGGTTTGAATCTGGGCCCGGATGCGCCGGTGAGCCTGAGTAGGTAACCCACCCTTTCTGAGCGCCTCGGTTTTCCTACCCACGCCAGCAGAGCCAAATAACAGCGGTGCCACTGGGTGACTGAGAGGATTCAATGATAGGGAAGATAAAATGATAGATAAGAGGGAGAAGCAGAGAATGTTCCAGCAGAGGGGCCTTCAGGGATCTGACGGGGGCGGGGGGGGGGGGGGAAGAGGGGGGGAACCAGGCCAGAGAGAGTCTGTGCTTGCCTGGGGTGGAACACTGAGGCCCTGCTGTGATTGTGTCCTGACTGCTTTGGGCTCCTTTCTTCTTCCTCTAGAATGTTCCGGTTCCAGGGTGGAGAGCTGAGTGACAGAGGCGGGGCCTCAGGGGTTGCCCATGGCTTCTCAAGTGGAAATGCCACTCAGAAGTGGGGCTGGTGCTGGCTGCTCCCCCCTCCCTCCGATCGGTCCAACCTCCCCCTCCACCTGTGAGGCTACTACCATGAAAGCCCCAGGCCCAGATGCTTATAATCAACAGAAAGAACTCGGCTCAGGGTTCTGGGGGTGGAAGACCGGAGGACCAGGGCTCAGCACCCACCAAGGGCCTCCTGGCTATGCTATCGCCCCCCCCCACACCTTGGGGGGGGTCAGGAAGGGGTCCAGGCCATGCCTCATGGTAACATCAAACCTCCCCAGCCCCCCTTAGCCCGGCCCCTCCAGGTCCTCCAAGGCCTCCTTTCAATATCAGCCACACGGTCAGCACATTTAAGCCTAGGGTTCAAAAGGGACAAATGCTCAAGGCCACAGGACCCCGGCCTGGGGTGGGGGTGGGGGGGCAGGGAACAAGGTGCCCACTGTCCCTGGCTGGGCTTCTTCAAACGCCAGTGCCTGCCAGCAGAGGCTCCCCGACATGCCCCCGATGGAACCTCCTCCTGCCAGTCACCCCAACCACCACGCTGTCCGGCAGCCTCAGCCGTCATCGCGATGGTGGGGGAGGGCTGAGGCCTGGGCCCCCAGTGAACCGGGGCCAGAGTCGGGCTCTAGGCTGAGCGGGTGACCCCGGGGGCCCTCAGAGGCCTCTGTCCACCTAGGGGACCCGGGGGGAGCACACGGTAGAACTGAATCTGAGGTAGAGACCCCTAGGAAAACCAGAGGGCCACCTCGGCTGAGGGGGGGGGCCCGCCTCTCGCCCCCCCCCCCGCCCCCCTTAGCTCCCTGACCACTGCCTGTCAGCTGGGATCAGAACTCCAGACTCCTCTCCAAAACCCTCCCAACGGCCCTAGGCCCTTCTCTCCCCACTTCCCAACCTGGACGTCCAGTGAAGGTGTGCTCGCGCTCTCTCTCTCTCTCTCTCTCTCTCTCTCTCTCTCTCTCTCTCTCTCTGTGTCTGTCTCCTGCTCCGGTGATATGATGCCGCTAATAAGATTAAAACGTATCTCCCTCTCAGGCATCGATTCACGGTACTGATTTACTGTTGCTTCTCAGCTGCTACAAAACGGATGCGCGAGCTACCACCTTCATCTCTATCCATCTCCACGCTGCTAGGAAATAACTGCTAATTAATACCTTTCTGCCTCCCGTCGCCTGCCAGTTCCGAGGGACATCAATACGCTCCCACTTCCCGCCACCCCGGCCACCTCACTCGCTCCAGGCTGCAGCCGGACCAGAGGCATCCTGGGGGCGGAGGTGGGGTGGAGGGGCGAAGGGCGGGGGTGTGTGTGTATGTGTGTGTGTGGCCAGGTCAGAAGGGATGGTTCAGCTCCCACAACCAGCCCCCCCGCCCAGCCTGAATCACGGTCTCCTCATCTGTAACATGGAGAAAGCGTGGGGCTCGGCTGGGGTGAAAGGAGATCATGGCTGGTGTGGGGCACACCGACTGGCCCCGCCTGTCCGCGCCCCGGAGGTGTGTGGTTGTTCCGCCTCGGGAGTGAGGCCCTGAAGAGCCCCAGAAGGATCCAGCTCTTCAGGGTCACTCAGCATCATGGCCCCCGCAGAAGACACGTCCCAGCAGCGAGATCAACAGCAAGCTTTCCTGGGGTCTTAGCTAGTGACAATGGGGACAGGACCCCCACTCTCCTCATCCCCCCACTGTGGATGTGTGGGGTGTCTTCGTCCCCCCCCTTACAGGGAGCCCCTGTAAGCACCTTTGTCGCCGCGTGTTAAATAGCTACTCAAGTTAGGGGTGCCAGGCTGTCCCACCAACGGGACAGATGCCAGCCCTGCGCCCGTGGCTCAGGTCTGTCATCCCAGCTACTCAGGAGGCTGAGATCTGAGGACTGGGGTTCAAAGCCAGCCCGGGCAGGAAAGTCCGTGAGACTCTTCAACGAGCTACCCAAAAAGTCAGAAATGGTGCTGTGGCTCAAATGGTGGAACACGAATCCAGCCTTGAGCAATAAAGCTCAGAGACAACGCTCAGGCCCGGAGTTCAAGGCCCAGGACCGGCATGTGTGCACACACACGCACGCACACACGCACGCACGCATGCACGCACACACGCGCACGCACACGTATGAGGGCCGAGGTGAATGTGCTGTGCTGGGTGACTCTAGCTTCACCCCTCTGTCTCCCTGTCCCCTCTAGGGGGGACCACAAGGCCTGGGTGAGGGGTGCAAGGACTCTGTACAGGACACCCCTTCGTTCCCCGGACCCCACCCCTGACCCAAGGCGGGCACTGCTGGGCGCGGGCGGTGGGAGGGCCAGCAGGGCCGGCAGCTGTGAGAGCCACAGCCAGGACCGGCACTTCTAATAAAACATAACGAAGCGTGGGATCATAAAGTATTTCGTTTAATTCAAGACTCCCATGAGGTGGGGTAGACCAGTTGGCCAGCAGTGGAGAGGGGCTGGGAAAGGCTTGGATGGGGGGGTGGGGGGGTGGTGTTGCTGCTGTGTACATCCTTGACAGCTGCCCGGCCTGTGGCTGAGCCCCGTGGGCCTCTCAGGGCCACCCCTCCCCCAGCCTGAGGAGGCTCAGGTCCCCTGGCTCTTATCCCAGCTCTGTCCTTCCCCTCTATCGGTGAGCTGAGACGATACCCTGGTCCTTCTCAGCCTCAGTTTCCCCACCTATAGAGGAAGGGGGTAGACCCTGGACAGAAAAGCTCCAGATTCCCCTTCATCCCCAATGGCTGAGACCCCCCCCACCCCCACACACACACCAGCCTCTGCTTGTTGCCTGTCTGGGCTGTTACTCACACAGCAAAGCAGAGGGCGCCGGGCCTGTGGCACAGAAAGGCAGAGCCTTGGGCTCAACGTGGGGCCCGGGCCACCCCAAACATCGCCATGACCCCCACACACGGCACACTCGTCTGCTCGGACCCCCACGCCACACTAAATATAACTGTGGCATCTGTCTCTCTGCTTCCCTTCCCAGGGAAGTGATGCTGTTTAAGTAAAGCCCTTTAAATTTTAAAGAGCTGGGTTGCTTGCTCTCGGTAGGAAGCTTCTGGCAGCGGAGTGGAAGGAAGTCATAATAACAAGGCTAGAGCAACAGAGCAGGGCGAGCAGCCTGCATGGGAGGGACGCGGGTCACTGAGGGCCAGGCCTGCGGCCGTCCACAGTGTCCCAGCCGGGGGCTCGAGGGGCCACAGACACCCCGAGAGCCTCCCAGGTTCAGGAGAAGAGGACCCCAAGGTCAAGATGAGAGAGCCGGCAGAGGACACGGAAAGCAGGTTAAATGGCTTCAAACCACAGCATAGCTGTGCCAGGACAAGCAAGCGGCTTTACCTCTCTGGGCTGTGGCATTTCCCATTCCCCGCCTCCCCCCCTCCCCCGACTTGGTAGCCATCTCTCTCTTTATAAGCTGCAGATAGCAGCAGCACGGGCCTCCTGGGGTAGGGCTGGGAACAGGGAGTGAGTTACAGGTGTGCACCACCAGGCTCTGCATTCATTCAAGTGCTAAAGGAACTAAATAGGACTCATCCATCCTGACCACATGGCTCAGGAAAGACCCTTCGATCGGCCCTCCACCAACGACCCAGGGCGGGGGGGGGGGAGGTGGCGGGGGGCCACGGAGGTTGTTGCAATCTGGAAACTTCCCCCAACAAATCGTATTTCCCAAGGGGGCAATGCAAGGTGGGTTGGAGAAAGCTTCCCAACAATTCAGCCCTGTGCGCTCGTGTCACTATGAGCTGAGTACGGGAAACCCTTACATTCCGCCCTCACACACGGCCATCAGATTGAGAGAGAGAGAGAGAGAGAGAGAGAGAGAGAGAGAGAGAGAGAGAGAGAGAGAGACTCCATTGAAATCTGACATTCAGAAAATGGCAGGAATTCAGCGCAGATGCAGCTGGGGTTTGAGGGGGAAGGCGGGGAGAGCAGGCCCGCCAGCCACCTTCGCCCAGGGAAAGGTTAGCACCCTAGGGAGCCAGAACAGCCAGAGGAGGCTACAAGGACAGACAGCCCCGGGGCAGGGACCTGCAGCCAGGATGGACAGACAGACAGAAAGGGGCCGGGGAGTGCCAAGTCTCCTGGGCCAATGTGGCCCCTGAGAGCCGAGGTGGCCATGGTGGCATTTCCCCCCCCCCCATGGAATATTGACCCCAGAAGGCCACCGTCCCCTCCTGAAGGGCCACAGCACTGAGAAGCAGCGAGGGACGGGAGAGACCCACCAGGCTGGCGGCCTGGGCGGGGGCGGGTCGGCGACTGCCTATCTTGCCCCCCAGCACTTCAGAGAACGAGGCAGCAAAGAAATTGGTGCTGGTATTGGTCACGGCAATTTCAGAAAAGCACCAAATGTATAAAGCGCCTCATGAATTTCAACTGGCAAAATTAGTCCTTATCAAAGTCAATTTGAACTGTCAGGTAGATGGAAAAGGGACCAGGCCAGAAAAATAGAGGGTCAAGAGGAAGCCACCTCAATCCGCTTAGAAGCCGGGAGCTGAGCGATAGCTGTCGGGAACTGGGGTGGTGGTGGGGGGGGAGGGAGGTTTCCTAAGAAATATTCCTCTCCATATTGAAGCCGGCTACTCCCCCAAACTCCAGCGTCTCCTGGCTGGGAAGAAGGGTGCGACGGAGGTGACGGTGGGAATCTCTACCCGGCAGCCCAGGGCACGCGCTTTCTCCAGGGATCTCCTCCTTGTATCACCACCAGCGAGGGCAGAAGCAGCCACGGGGTGGAGCAGCTGGAGGCTGAGGAGGAGCAGCAGCTCCTCTGCCGGGGAGGAGGGGGCTCAGAGCCCACCCTCGGGCATGGGGATGGGAGGAAGATGACCTAAATGGATGGAAGGAGAAAGAACATCTCCGTGGGAAATAGGGTGGAAAATAGACTGGGGAATGACGAATCGGCACACCCCGGGGTGAAGTAATCAATCAGGGAGACGCCAGGGCCAGGGAGAAGCAGAGACACTCAAGAGCTGGGATAGGAAGGACACGTCGCAAAGGTCAGCACGGACCGGGACCGGCACAGAATGCTGGCACAGACCTCCCCCCCTCCCCCCGCCTCCACGCAGGGCACAAAGCTCTCCCCCAAATCCTCAACCTCTGGAAAGCCGGCCGGCCACCCTCCCAATGCCCCTTACACCAGGCCTGCCTCATGTATCAACTCATCCATCTTCATCACTATTACTATATAGTATCCTTCGGTAGTTACACACAGGGGCTTCCACTCAACAAGGCAGCGGATGAGTACCACACATGGTGAACGAGGTCACCCCATCCATCGTCCCCCCCCCCAACTCTCCCAAGCCCACCCAGCCCCTCAGCTTACCATCCTCACGTGTGTATACTGACTCTACTGACCGCATCCACGCGCCCGGCCTTCCTCGCTCTACTCATCTGCCTCTCTTTCCCTTGGCCCTCACCTCCCTCACACCCCCCCCCCCCAACAAAACCCACGTCAGCTCCCTGTTATGCATTCTGCTCGGTGGTCCCCCCCTTGTTCAGCGGGGAGAGGCACGCCTGGGGTCCTCCCCGGAGTCGACCATCCTTGAGCCAATTTGTTTGTGTAGGCATACGCACGACCCTGTATAGGTATTCATAGAAGTGTGAAAAGGGTACAGCGCACGGGCCTGCCCTGAGAGCTACACACACACACACACACACACACACACACACACACACACGCCTCCCATTACAAATGGGGAAACTGAGGTTTGGCCAGACTGGGTTGCCTTCCAGTTCCAGGTGACAGAGGACACAGCACCCTGTCCCCAGGGGCTGGCCAGCCCCAAACCCCATGCAAACAGCCCTCCCCCCCAGGGCCTCCCCAAGCTGCCCAGGGGAGCTTGGCACATCCTGGTCACCGAGGGCTATGGGACAAATCACAGAAGCCCCCCCCCCCCCCGCACGGTGGCCCTGGCACCCCGGCTCATCCCCGCTCCTCCGCAGTCTCCCGTGCTCCCGCCGCTGCCTTCCCAGATTGCCGAGACACCTGCTCCACTCTGAACCTAACATTTTTCTCTAACTTGACTCATTATTTACTTAAATAAAGCCATTTTAAAGAAGGAGCAAGGGAATTTAAATCATAGCCCCAAATGGCAAACCGGTGTTACATGCCTCAAACAGAGGGGTGGCTGGGAAAAGAATTGCGATGAAAACAGAAGGCTGCTCCGGCAGACCTCGCCCTCCCCCCTCCCCCCTCCCCCCTCCCCCCGCGGCGCGCCCAGGAAAACGGCCGCCCCTCCCCGTCTTCACAAGTGAGGCGCCACCGGGCTTCCTCCCTGGTGCTGCCAGGACCTCGGAGGCAGACCGCTTGGCATCTTGTGCCTAGGAAGACAAGGGCCCCAGACACCAATGTCCTGAGAGGAGAGCGCCCCGTCTGCGCACCCCTGGGTGGCTACAAATGCAGCCCCTGAACGGTGGCTCGGGCAGCCAAGGGCCTGGGCTTGGTGGAACTCAGTTACTTAGACACTAAGAAAGTTGAGTTTGTTGTACCTCAAACATCACTTCCACGCGTGGGCCTCCATGGCCCTAGACGGTAAGCCCCCGTGGGGCAGAACGAGTGCAGGCCGTCTCGCCCAGTGTCTGGCCTGCAGAAAGTACGCAGACGAACCGTGAGGCACAAATGGAAGGAAAGAAGGAGCTTGGAGGAGAGAAAGGTGGGGGGAAGGAAGGAGGAAGAGAGAAGGGAGGGAGGGAATGATGGAAGGAGGAAAGGAAGAAGGGAAGGAGAGAAGGGAGGGAGGGAGGGAGGGAGGGAGGGAAGGAAGGAAGGAAGGAAGGAAGGAAGGAAGGAAGGAAGGAAGGAAGGAAGGGAAAGGAAAGGAGGAAGGAAGGGAAAGGAAAGGAGGAAGGAGGGAGGGAGGGAGGGAAGAAGGGAAGGAAGGGAGGGAAGAAGGGAAGGAAGGGAGGGAGGGAGGGAAGGAGGGGGAAGGGAGGAGGGAGGAGGGAGGAAGGGAGGGAGGGAGGAAGGAAAGAAGGAAGGAAGGAAGGAAGGAAGAAAGGAAGGAAGGAGCTGCTCTGTGGCCCATACCCTCCCTCAAGAACTCGACCCTCCCTCACTTGCCCTCCCCCCCACACACACCTCAAGCTCTGCAGCGGGGCGCACGCCCCGCCCCCACCCTCCATGCCACTTCCTTGCCAAGCTGGGCCACGACCCACTTTTCTGCCCTAGAAGTGAAGAAAGAAGCCTTTGTGAGGTGGCCCTCTCTGCCGCCCCCCCCCATCTCCTTCTGTCCCCACCAGGAACCTGAGGTGCTCGTGACAATGGGTCTTCACCTGCTCCAGGCAGCCACACGCCAGGCCTGTGGCTATTGTGTGGCCTGAATACCCACTTGACAAACACCGGAGCACTGGCTCCACAGATGAGTTCCAACCATGGCTGCTACAGCTACCCACCCACCCACCCACCCACCCACCCACCCGCAGGCCAGACAGCGCCCTGCCAGTGCCCCAGAGCCCTGGCTGGCCGGCCCTCCCCTGCTGGGCCCATGGCGCCAAGGAAGTCCTGATGGGTCGCTTCCTCTGCAGGCCCTAAGAGGAAGGGAGCCATGCTGGGGAGACAATGGAGCCCCCAGGATCTCGTGATAACGCAGCCCAGAGAGGCCTGGGAAGCTCTTGAGAAAGAACAAAAGGGCAAAGGGAACAGTGTGGAAAAGGAATAATAATAATAAAACCACTCATGGCTCAGCTGCCTCTCCAGGTGGCTCTGGGCGGCCCTGGCGATTTATGAGGCCTGGGAGGTAGGGGGCGCCCCCGTGTAGCCCCACCAGACCCACACCGGGGTCCGCAGGGCCTGGGGCTTGGAGGATTTCCCGGCGTCCGGCGCAGTGCGTGCCAAGTTGTAGCTGTAGCCCACAGGGGCCTCAGTGTTTCCATCTTTATAATGGGTGGGAAGAGCGAGGGCAGAATTCCTCAGCCCCTCCTCACTCTGTGGCTCTTCAGTCCCCAGGGTGGAACCCCAAAGGTTCTTTGAGGGTCCTCGGGGGAGGGATATGCCCTGAGACCCTCTCATCTTGGGCACTGGGGGGTGTGGGGGGGTCTCGATATCTCTTGTCCCCCTACCCAGGGAAATGGCGTAGGGAGTCGGGCCTCATGAAAACCACAGCCAGCCGGTGCCAGGGGCTCACACCTCTCATCCTAGCTACTCAGGAGGCTGAGATCTGAGGATCGTGGTTCGAAGCCAGCCTGGGCAGGAAAAGTCTGTAAGTCTCTTATTTCTAATTAACTACCAGAAAACCGGTAGCGGAGCTGTGGTTCCAAGTGGTGGAGCGCTAGCTTTGAGCCAAAATGAACTCAGCGCTCCTGAGTTCAAACCCCCTGACTGACAAAAATAAAACTACAGCCAAACACCTGCCCTGTGCCAGGCTGTGAGCACGTGAGGATACCTGTCCTGGACAACCGTTCCCAGCAACCCCACCCCCACCCCCCACAGGCCCATCACGAGACCCCCACGCACATCTGGAGACCACAGCTGGAACACTAAGACCATCCCTGCAGTCACACCTGTCCCGGACAGCCGTTCCCAGCACACACCCCCCCCACAAGCCCATCACGAGACCCCCACGCACATCTGGAGGCCTCAGCTGGGACACTAAGACCGTTCCTGTGTTCACAGGTGAGACCAGGGGAAGGCTCAGGACCTGAGCTCAGCCAGGCCCCAGGGCCCACGCTCACCAGGCCCCTGCTCCAGCTGGGGCAGCTCTGTCTGTGCGCCTTGGCCCGGACCTGGCCAGCCCTCCTGGCTGGGTTTCAACACAAGGAGCAGCTACGAATCACCTGACGGAGCTTCCAAAGCTCCCAGCTTCAGAAAAGCCAAGTTGACCTTCTAGAACCTTCTTATGGGAACAATCACCCCTCTCCCAGGCCATGGACTCAACCGAGAACCACCCCCTTCCCCAGTCCTGGGTCCTTCCAGGCAGCAGGGCTCCTCTGCCCACTCCTCCAGCCTCAGCCCCAGCATCCCAGCAGGCCCTGCGCCCACGGAGGCCAGCGACTCCCTGTGGCCACCCTCCCTACCCTATGGCCCTCGGGCCTGGCCCCCCCACTTACCGTGCAGGGAATTCCCACCCCCTCAGAGCCTTCCTGGGGTCCAAGTCAACTCCAGGATGCCCCTGAGCTGGCATCTCCTTATTCAGTGTCTTTAACTGCTCCCCGGTGAGGCGGGGACCGTGTTTAGACCTGGGACAGGGGCCTCGTGAACACAGGGGAGCCGACAGATCCACGGAGGGGATCCCCGAAGTCAGCCTCCAGCAGAGGCCAAAGAGAGAGACAGGAAGTCTCCTCGGGCAGCTGACCCCATTCCCGCCTCGCCCACCCCACGTGCTTCTTCTCGGACAATCTCATCTTCCGCCTGGTGGGCAGGCCAGCCATGGCAGGTGAGGCTCGGGTGGGTGGTGACTCACTCGCTCTGGATTTCATGAAGGTGGGGAACCCCACTGGGCGGCTGTGCCAGCCGGAGAGGAAGGAGGCAGGGCCTCCCATGCCTGGGCCACGCGTCAAGTACCCAGCAATCTATTCCCAGGTCGGGGGCGGGGGGCCACCCCTGCCACGGTCAAGTTCAAGTCAGCCACAAGGGACATTCAGAGCTGGGAAAACAGGCATCAACCAGTGTCCAGTGTGGATTCTGTGGGGTCCCGCTCGAGTCACGCTCTGAGCCTCATGACTCCCTCCACGGAGCTTCCGGGGGTTAACTATGAACCACCCAGGCTTCAAATATGGTAGCAGCAAGTGCAGAACCCTCTGGCCTCCTCCCTTCCTTCCCTGCTTCTTCCCTTCCTTTCCTTTCTCCCTTTCTTCCACTCCTCCTAAATTCTAGAAATATCTATTTCTAGAAAAGTCTGGAAATACCCATGAAACAGAAGCTATACTATTGTGTTTTTCCTCCCCGCTCCTCTCCCTTCCTCCCACCCTGGCCCAATGCTCCTCAAGGACCAAGGGCAGCACCTCAGCAATGGGGACAGGGCGGGAGCAGGAAGGGAGGACAGGGAGAGAACAGGAAGTCCCGGTTCTCCGGATTCGCCTGCCCCCCCCCAATGGCAGCTGGGGTGCTAGCGTGTGGCAGTGGACACAGCTGGATAATGGTCACATTCCCACTCCACGCCGGGCCAAGAAAGACACCTTAGGCCCAGGGTCTGGATGAACATCAAGCACAGGGGAGACATCATTCATTCATTCATTCATTCAGCAGACACATCTTGAGGCCCCAGGGCTCAGAGGCAAGCCCTGCTCCAGGCCGGGTTCCGGGATGAACCCCCCAGAGCTGCGAGATTTAACGGGAGTGTGGCCTCAAGTGACGCTGCCTACTGAGGGGCAAGGGGGGTGGAGGGAGGAAATGGAGAGCAGGGACCAGGACAAGGACCCACATCTGTTCCTGCAGCCATGAGAGGTGGGCGTGAAGGAGGAGGTGGGGTGGGGTGAGGCCGGGCCCAGAATCCTGGGGGTCAAGTACAGGGAGTGCTCGGACGGCTCTGCACACCAAGCCGTGTGCCCAGGGTCCGCCTGGCTTGGCACCGGGGGACTAGGGACGAAGCGCCACCTGGCCTGCGGCGGATAGAGGTGGTCACAAGGGCAGAGAGACTCCCACAGTGCCCGGGCGCTCGGGTCATGGGGCGCTGGCCGGCATCACCCCAGACTTCTGGGGGCAGCGGGAAGCAGTGCCATGGTAGAGGAGGGGAGGCAGGCTACGTCCCCAGCCACCACACCCAAGATCCACTCAGCCCCACCTGCTGCCCGCTGCCCTTTCCCCTTCCCCAAGCCTCAGTTTCCCCCATTGGGTCCGGGGACACTACACAGAATGACAGGTGAGGCACCGCCCCTTAATGAACAGGGCTGGGATGTCTTCAGAGAGCAAGAGCATCGTTCCGGGGCCAGGTCCCGGCTGCCAGTCAGTTCACCTGTAAATCCAGCCTGAATCCCACGTGCTTTTCTAGAGAAAGCTTCATACATGCCTCCCGGAAGAAATAAACCACGCGCGGCCCCTTCTGAACTGGACGGCACGCAGGGTTTTGAACTCAGGGCCTGGGTGTTGTCCCTGAGCTTTTCTGCTCAGGGCTGGTGCTCCACTTGCTGATTATGTGGAGATAGATGACTTTCCTCCCCAGGCTGGCTTTGAACCTCAATCCTCACATCTCAGCCTCCTGAGTAGCTAGGGTGACGGGTGTGAGCTATCTGTGCCTCGCCTCAGTTACTTGCTCTTTGTTCAATCAACTGGCAGGCAATTTTTGGGTGTGTGTGTGGGGGGGGGGTGCATCACTCTCCAAAGCAAATCACTGTGGGTGAAAGACCTAGGAGGGGCCAGTGGATCCCCCCCCCCCGTCACTGCACCGCTCCCCTCCCCCTCCACATGCGCAGCACCTATTGGCTTCAGCACAGTCTTGGTCAGTGGAAAGGTCTGGACGTGGGTTCTCTCCACTCCTGACTGCACTGGAAGTTTCAGGGGAGCCCCCCCCCCCCGCCCCGGCCACCCAGTTCCTTCTCAGGAACCCCATCCCGAAGATATGTACTTCGAAGAAGGTGGCGTCGAGCGCTGTCCCACCGCTGACATTGACTGTCTAAAGTAGAAGTGCTCCCCCTACTCTGTAGTGCACCAGGTGGGGAAGCAGCTGTCTGTGAGGAGCCCACAGGGATGGGCCCTGCCTCCCCCCGCATCCCTGCAGACACGCCCTGCCCCCGGGCAGATGCCCGTTCATCCTCCTCATGATGTCTGTGTCTTTTCAGGAGGGATGCTCCCTCGCCCATCTGTGCAGATGAATCCGGAGTAATTCTGTCTCGCCTTGGGTCTAGTGAGGAGTAAAACCCACAGGCCTGGGGAGCCTGTGGCTGCCTGTGCCCATCACACCCCTCACACACACACACACACACACACACACACACACACACACACTGAGCTGGGGAGTCGGACAGTCCTGTGTGTACCCAGTACGGCCGAGGTGACCTTGGACAAGTCTCTGGGCTCCCTTCTGTAGGACAGGACTCCTGGTCTCTGACAGCCAGCGTGAAAGCCTCAGAGGGGACAGGGGTGGGGGAAGCATAGGGTGGGACGCCTAGACACGGTGGGAGGGACGCCCAGCTCACAGAGGGTCCGTCCTCTGAGCGAAGAGCCCATTTCCTGTCCTGTAAAGGCAGGGGCTCTCTCTCCCCCAGCCTGGACCATGTTCCCAATGGCCAGCACCGAGCCCCCGGGGAATGCATACAATTCACTCCTAAATAAGTGGATTCAAGTGGCCTGCAAACACTGAGCCAGGTTGCTGGCTGCCCAGGCTAAGTCCCCAGGGTCCCCAGGACACTCGGGTAACCAGACTCCCAGCACCTTTCCCCAGTGGTAACTTTTGCCTTTGAGATCCTGGACGGCTGGTCCTGTCTGGGCCTCTGACCTCTGGCACCCTCCCCTCCCCACTCTCTAACCAGCTAGCAAGGGGGGTGGGGGGTGAGGGGGGCTCAACCTGAGGAACCGGAGTAGCCATGCTGCCCCATCATCATTTAGATGTATTTCCTGCTCCCCCACCCTGCACAAGGCAAGTCCAGCAGCCTAGGAGTAAACACTATAGGGAGGAGGGAGTCTGGGGGCCAGGCCAGGAGGGGGTTCTGTAACCAGCCAGAGCCCCTAAACCCACCCTGCAGCCTGAATGGGGGCTGAGTGTCCCTGGCTGCTGTGTAATCCAGACAGGATGCTTGGAAAGGAGCCAGCAAATAGTTAGATCCATGAGGAAGACTCGAGGGTGGGGGGCGGGGACTCTGCACCCCATCGGCCTGGCAGCTCTACCTTCTGACCAATCATGGTTCATAGGACTGGGGTGGGGGGGTGGGGGGGTTGGTGGGGGACAGGTGTCAAATAAAGGATTCTAAAATAAAAATGTACAAGTATCCAGAAACACCAGAGCTAAGTGTTCCTGGGGTTGCTCCCAGTCTGACATTCTCTGCACTTAACACCCCAGACTGTGGCCCGGAAGTACTCCAGCTGGCACAGTGGCCTGGGGTGGGGGAGGGCACGGTGGGGGTCCGGGCCCACGTGGGGTAGCCTGTCCAGAAGAACCCGAGTCCCCAGGGGGAAGGGAGGAGAGGCCCCCCCCACCCTTCACGATCTGGAGCTGGGTGCCCTCAGCCCTGCATCTCACCCACCTGCAGACACAGCTGCTGGGCCAGCCTGCCCGCGGGGCGGGGCCCAGAGGCCCTGGCTGAGCCCTTCAGCCCTCACCGAGCTAGCCCGCAGGGCACCCACTGCTCTCAGCAGAAGCAAGCTCAAGGATCATCCCTCCCCCCTCCCCCTGATCTCTAGGCTCAAGTGCAAGACTCCCACTGGGGCTTCAGGAGGTGACGAGAGATCCAAGCCACTCTCATGGTGCCAGTTCTGGGACCCCAGACAAAGGTGGGCTCCCCCTGGGGAGCCTCTGGTATCAGCGAGTGGGAAGACAGGAGCGAGAACTTCCTGCCCAGCCAGCTCTGGGTGCCAAAGCCTCCTTCCTCCAGCCAACACATTCTCCCGAGTCCAGTCCCCATGCGTGGTGCCCCGAGACCTGTGGGGGCAGAACAGACCAGGACGCCAGGCCCCGGCCCCCCACGGGCCCACGGGGTGGCAGCCCTCGCCCCTTTGGGTCAGCACGACTCTGGACGGCAGGACTTCCGTCCACCCCTCCGAGGCAGCTCCGGGCCGGCGGCCTTTGAGAGACCGTGTGCAGGTGCACAGCTCTTGGACACTTCCAGGAAGGGCGCCCTATTCCCACTCGGCCCACCTCTGTGTCTGGGCAGATGCCTCTTAATACCCGCCCCCCACATATACCAGGACTGGAAGGGGAAAAGGGACCCCACCCTTGTGCTCTGGGGGCTCCTCTGCAGGGAGTCCCAGGACCTCCTCCCCTACATCCAGCAAGCCAAGTTTCCCTCTTCAACCTGAGCCTAGAGCTGGGACGCATGGCGGGGGGTGGGGGGGTGGGGGGAGGCGGGGAGTGGACATGCTCACCCCTGAGCCCGATCTCCCCATCTCCACCCCCCACACCCCGCAAAGCCTGCAGAGGCAGAAGATGGAACCCAGGCACCCGGGGCAGGGAGAGAATGTTTCGGGGTTCAGCAGAGGGGAGGGGGCCCGACTTAGCTTTCCTGGTGGTTGCCACCCCCATCCATCTGAGCCCCGTGGTTCTGCTCTGCGCAGTGGGGGAGGGGGACCCCCTCCTGTCCCCCGTCCGCTCCCAACAGTGTCCAGGTGAGGGCCCCAGTGCATCTCCAGCAGCCCGGCTCTTTCCGCTGCGCCGCTTCCCAGCCTCCCCTCCTCACGCAGCCCTTCCCGCTGGAGCATCCAAAGGGGAGCCCTCACCCCAAAGTTAAGGGAAGGTCTGGATCCACTCTGGAAAGTCTCTGCTGCCAGGCCAGGGTTTGCATTCCTTCTGGGCCTGCCAGCCCCTCCCCCGCGGCGGGCAGGACCACCTTCCGGGCTCAGATCCCGCTTGCAGGTGGGGATGTGGGTGGGGCTCCTTGGGGGGCACCCTCCCTGGCAGGCACCCCGGAAGGACCAGAACCCCGACATCCCCCCTCCACCTCCCCATGAGGCGCTGTGGGTGACAGCGGATACTTTTTGACATCTGCCGCCCCCCCCATCCTCGGGTGGGGTGGGCTGTGACCCCAGGAGGGCTGGCTCTGGGCGCGCAGGGTTGGCCCATGGAATAGATGGGGGGGGGGTGTTCCAGGAGCGGGCCCTCTCTCTCACACACACACCCCCGACCGGGGCTGGCTCGGTGTGGGTCCCCTTCCCCCTGAGGAGATGAGCTCGGTTCACCGCTGGCTCAGGTGTCGCCAGGTTAGGCTCTGCCACCATGGAGAACCCGCCAGGCGGCAGCGCTGGGCAGCGCGGGGCAGCGCGGGGCAGCGCGGAGCAGCCCGGAGCCTCAGAGCCTCGCTGGCGCCGGGCGATCGGCCGGGCGCTTCAGCCCGCTCGGGCGGGCTCAGCCTGGCCCGGGGTCCGGGCGGGACACAGGCACGCGGGCGGCTGCCCGGCCGTCCCCAGCCCCGGGAGCAGGCAGGCTTCCCGGCTCGCCGCGGCCGGCACTCCACACACGCTCAGGCGCCACGGAAACACAGGCGCCCCGGAACCCCCCACCCCGAAACGCGGCCATCGCGGTCACGGCCCCCGGAGCGGAGCGGAGCGCAGCACCCTCGGGGCGCGCGTGGAAAGCCCGTCCCGGCGCGATGGCGCGGACTCGGCCCCCGCGCGGGTCGTCCCCGCCGCCCCCGGCCCCGCGCTCACACTTTGCCGCACACCCCTCCCGGTGACACGGACCCCGCACCCTCCAGACGCTCGCGTCTCCCCACACTCCGCGCCCTCGCCGCACGCAGCTCCTTCCCGGACACCCTCGCCCACAGACGCAACAAAGACACACGCTCGTGCGCACACACACCACACTCACACACACTCACACACGCGTGCGCGCGCACACGCGCTGGCACCGACCCACGAGCGCTCCTCGGAAAGCGCCCTCCGAGTCCATGGCGGAGACAGCCGGCTCGCACCTCGCCTGCCCGGACGCGAACGGACCCCCCCGCCGCCCCCCGCCCGCCGCCCTGGCCTTTCGGAGCGAGCGCCCCCGGATCGGACCGCGCCCTCCCCGGCCCCGGCTCCCCCGGCTCCCCCGGCGCCAGGGTCCCCGCGCACTCACCGCGCGCCAGGTCGAGGATCGCGGCGAGCAGCAGGCAGGCGCCGCGGCGCAGGCTCGGGGCGGCTCGCATGGTGCCCGGGCGCTGGCGGCGGCGGCGCGGGGCCCCTCGCCATGGGCTCAGGCGCGCTCCGGCCTCGGGCCGCCGGCCGAGGTGCGGGCGGGCAGCGCGGGGCGCCGCGGGGGCGCCCCCATGCCGCCGCGGCCGGGCTGCGCCGGGCTGCGCGGGGCTCGGGCTCCGCGGGGCGCTCGGGGCGGTCCTGGGGCGCGCCGCGCCTCCCGGTGCCTCGTCCGCCGCGCGCGGAGCCGCCGCGGCCCCGAGTGCGAACGGCGGCGGAGTTTGGAGCCGGAGCCCGCGCCGCGCTCTCTCCGCCCGGCGCTCGCTCGCTCGCTCGCTCGCCTCTGCCGGCGGCGCGAGCGCCCCCTCCCCGCGCCCTCCCTCCGCCCCTCCCCCGCTCCCGCCCCCCGCTCGGCCCTCCCCTCGCCGCCGCGCTCCCGCCGTATTATACTGACTTTTCTTTAATCCTTTCTGGGCTGTTCGGCTCTCGCTCGCTAAGCCGATTTATTGCAGAGAATGAGAGCTCCCTGCCCCCTCCCCCGTAGCCCCCCCTTCCGTCCCCCTCCACTCCCCTGCCCTCCTCTCCTCTCCTCTATCCCTCCCTCACCTCGGCCTCCCCCTCCCCCGACTTGTCCTCTTCTCCCCTGCCCTCCCCCATACCTCCTTCCCCCACCCCGAGTTAGTCCCTTCCTCTGTCCTCCCCTCCCCTCCCCTGTCCTCCCCTCCTTTGCCCTCCTCCCCACTGTTCTCCCCTCCCCTGCCCTGCCCTGTCTTCTCCCCATCTCCTCCCCCATGTCTCCTGCTCCCTCGCACCCCTTCTTCCCTCTCACTCACATCACCATTTGCCTGCTGCTTTCCACTTTTTAACCTTCCTCAGGTGACCCTTCGTCCCCCTCGCCCCCCCACCTAGGGCCCCCTCTGCTTGAACCCCCCTCCTGCACACACCTGATGGCAAGAAGGCCTCCCTCCTTGGGGAAGAGCCCGGAGAGGGGCTGGCCGAGGGCGGGCGGGGCGGGCAGGGCCGGCAGGGCGTGGCTCCAAAGGACAGATCTTGCCACCAATGATTGTTGGGAGTTCGGAAGGATAAAGGGGCTTCAGTGATCTGGAACTTTCCAAATTACCACTGCTCTCTCCCTCAGGGAGGGCAGCTGGGAAATGAAGTGTGAACCCCCGCCCCCGCCCCCCCACCAGCCACATCCTCACAGCCTGCAGCCAGTCACTTAACAAGCCTCACCTTTCCCTCAGGCCTGACACCTCTGCTGCTCGCTTCGGGGCTGCGACTGGCACCGTGCCCTTGCTCCCCGGCCATCCGTGGCCCCCCCACAGGCCGGCCGGCACGCACACCTGAGCTGCAGGCCCACGGGGGGGGGGTCAGAGCCATAGATGGGCCGATCCTTGGGACAGATGGGGCGCAGGGAGGAGGGAAAGTGGGGAGCATGGAATTCCACACAGGTGGAATTGGGTTGGAGAAACCAAGACAGGCCAGCACGGCCAGGGGCAGAGTTGAGCACAGAAGCGGGGTGCCCTGAGCAGGTACGGCCGGTGTAGGAAGTCCTGGGTGCCTCTAGCTGTGGCTGCTGGTGGTGGTGTTGGGGTGTCTTTCTGGTTGCTTAGCATAGGCACTCCGGAAGCCCTTGGCCTGGGGAGAGAAGGAGCTAGGGAGAGTCCGGGTGGTGGGTGGCTGCCAGCTGCCCCTTCGGTGCGCTCCCAGGGCCTGGAGCAGCTGTCTGTCCTCGCCCTCCCGAGCTCTGGGCCTCCCAGGCAGCCCCTGCTTCTCAGACGCCGACGCCCCCCCCCAACCCCCGCCCCTGGGAAAGGAGCGATTTGCATTTATGAAGATCTGAAAGCATACATTCACCTGACAGGCTTTAGAATGATCCTCTCAGTAAAATAATAATAATGATCGTAATAAACCCTTATAAATAGGTGTTTGATTACAGTTTGTCCCTACGTGGGTATTTTTTTTTTTTTTGAATCAGACTAATTGGTTTGCTAGCCTGATTGGGCTGGATATGGCTTGAACACTGGAGTCTTAAGCCTTTCTCCCCTCTCTGACTGGCTGGCTGTTCTCCGCTCCCTCTCCCCTGCCCCCCTCCACCCTCCCCTCCTGCTGGCTGCCAGGGTGAGCTGTAGGTCACCTCTCCCCTCCCTCAGCCTCCAGATTGACCCAGCCATGCCATTGGGGCCCAGCCCCGGCCTGCCCTCCTCCGGCCCCTCCCGTTCCTGACTTCCAGCTCCGGGAAGAAGCCCCCTCCAAGCTCCCTTCCGACAGCCCTGGGTGCAAAACATGGTTCTTTCTAACCCCCGGCACACAGTAGGACCTCGATGACTATTCGCTGGGTGGATGGATGAGTCAACGCGGGAAAGTAGGTCACTGTGCCTCATCTCCTGCTTCCCCCAGCTCCTAGCAGGCGTGTGGCAAGTGCTAGCAGTGAACCTGGGCGGTGGATTCCATCCAGGCCCAGGAGGGAAGGGGAAGCCATGGACGCATGTCTGTTACCACATGATAAATGATAACAATCATTAATGGCAACATTGTTGCCCCCCCACCCCAAGCACTCCTGGACACCCTCTCCCCAAATCCTCTCAGCTCCCATTTGCCAAAGCACAGCTTTGGGGTCTTTTCTTTTTGCTCCAGAGAACATCATCGCCAAAGCACAGAACAGAACGGCGATGAGCAGAGGGCCCAGGGAGAAAGTCACCCAGGGCAACCACGGGCTTTTCCCTTGCCTGACGTCCCTCGGTGTCCGTTTCTTCATGGATCCGCTGCCAGGGGCAGGACTTCCATCTCACTCTCCTGGCACACAGTCCCATGAGTCACAGGGACACGCCTCTTCCTGGGCACCGGGCCCAAGGGAGCCCAGGGCCTGGGGACCGACGGGAGGGACAGAGCCTGGCGCTCTGGCTGCCCCCAGCCTCCCTCTGTCCAGGTGCTGGGCCAGGATCTGCCCACAGAGGGCGCAAGCGCACAAAGCGCTCTCCCCGGCTCTCCAGAGGTCACAGGGGTGCGCGCACCCTGACCTCCAGCTGGTCTCTTCCTTTTGTGTTTCCAAGAGAGAGAAAGGATGGAGAATTTTGTTTCCTCTTCAAACCTGGCTTTTGAGAAACTGGGCTGTGCAGATCTGGGGAAGGACACCCCCCCCCCTCCACACACACACACGCCACCACCAAGGGGAGTTAGAGAATAGGAAGAGAGTTATATACACTGGTGGAAGGCTTCCCTCTGCCAGGCTCTGTGAGGGTCAGTGAGTGACTGGGGTGGGTAGCTGGCTGGCTGGGCCCCAGCACGCTCTTACCTTACACACCAGAGAGCTGAGAGGCACCGAGAGGTCAAGACACTGGCCTATCATAGCACAGCAGTGCCAGATTTGAACCCAGGAGGACCTCCAGACCTGCAGTTCTTAAGTGCCTTCCAGGGGCAGTGTTCACACGGGTGGCCTGGGTCCACCGGGCAGCCCAGGCCGCAGGAACTGTCCTGAGCTCAGAGTGGTCAGCCCCTAGCCCCGTTCATTCTTCATTAAAGTCCTTTAGTACAGAGAAGGAAACTGAGTCACAGAGGTGGGAAAAGCATTGCCCAGGGTGCCAAGACAGAGGTGTGCTGGATCCTGGGGATAGGAGTCAGCAATCAAGTCTTCCTGGCTGTGTCTGTCCAAGAGGTCCCTCCTCCACCCTGCCCTCCCTCCTCGTTCTCCACACCCCTCCCTCCCTTCCTCCCACACTCCTCTGCACGCTCAAGCTCTCTCCCATCCTGGCCCGCTGCTCCTCTCTGTGCTGAGAATTCAACACCCACCAGCCGGCATCCGGCTCTTACTGTTTGTCTAAATTAAACGAGACAGAAAGCGATGCCTTAACACCTTGACCCCGATCGATTGGGAATCGGCCCGCTTGGAATGAAGTCTCACTCTGTGCCCTTAATGGGCCGGGGCCTCACCCGCACCGTGGGGTTCCCGGAGAAGAACCCCACAAGTCCCACGGAGGCCCACGGCAGGGGGGACCAAGGACCCCGACATTACAGGCCCAGAGGAGGAGATCAAGGCAGAGGGGAACAGAAGAGCAGCATTTCCCAAACTGGGTGGTGCCATTGGGCCATTGAGTTATGAGGGTTCCTCAGAGAGGTCCCTGGGACTATGTTCTGTTATTATGCAGATTTTGTGTCAATGTGTCTTCGTTTTGTCTAGTTCAAGTCCACAGAACCCTTTTCCCAACATGTCCGGAGTCAGAGTCCTGTGGAATGCAGAACAGGGAGCCCTGCTCTGGCCTTGCCTGGCCTCCAGGTCTCCTCCCAGACCTGGGCTGGTGGTTACAGTAATAGAGTAACAACAATACTCAGAACAACAACCACTGCCGGTTGATGACTCCTGCCAAACTCACCTTGTGCCAGGTGCTGCTCTAGGTACTTGGCCTGGATGAATCCAGTACTCTCCACATCCTACAAGACCCATAGAACAGATAAAGAAACGGAGGCATCGAAAGAAGAGGCCCCATCGCTGGGCCATCACACGGTGAAGATGACATTAGAACCCAGATGACCTCTACCAGCTGTGCTCTCTGCTTCCAGCTCCTGCCTGGGTCCAGCCTTCATGCCACAGCTAGAGAGATTCTACCCCCCCCCCATCTGCCCCTCTTCAGCTCCCCTGCTTATCCCTGTGAGGGTCTCTGTTGCCCTGTGGGCATGGAGAAGCCTTGTTCTGCACCCTCCCCCCGGCCAAGTGTGTCTCTAACACCAGGAGTAGGCCACATCTGGTCCTTCTCCATGCCACTGGTGTCTAATAGGTAGTAAGTGCTTAAGAAAGTGACTGTTGGATAGAAGGAGGAAAGGACAAGAAGAATGGCTACATGGATGGTGGATGGATAGTGGATGGAGGGGTGACTGAATGAATGGCTGGTGGATGGGTGGTGGGTGGATGGACTATAGATAGGTAAGTGGATGAATGGATGGTGGATGGATAGATGGTAGGTAGGTCAGTGAATGGACAGTAGAAGGTAGGTGGATGAATGGATGGTGGATGGATTGGTGGATGGATGGATAGATGGGTGAATGCTGGGTAGATGGGTGGGCTGAATGAATGGATGGTGGGTAGATGGGTAGGCAGGTGGATGGATGGACAGTAGAAGGTAGGTAGGTAGATGGATAGATGGGTAATAGCGATGGATGAATAGGCAGACAGATAGATTAGAGAAGGGATTTCTGAGTGATCAGAAGCATGGACCCAGACAAAACAAATGAATTAAGATTAGAAAGCATCAGCAAGACTTTCCCTTTTTCCTGTGTGACCGCATTTGCAGGCGTGAAGGAGCTGGGCCCGCAGGTGTCAGTCATCGTTAGGAGGTACCAGCAGCCGTCAAGCATAGAAAGAGACAGATCTGAGCTTGGCCTCCCCGCACTCAGCTCCCAGCTCCACTCCCCCCACCCCCGGGAGGGACAGAGGCTGAGATGTAAGAATCCATGGAAATCACAGAGCCTCTGGGTGCCGCCGCAGAATGGTGTTGGAGGAAGAGCATGAAAGGTGGACTCGTGATTGCGTGAGACGAGGCTTTGTGAATACCGTAAATGCCACCTGACGACGTTTCTACCCCAGCCTCCGCCCTCTGAAGTGGCAGGAAGGCGCGGTGGAGACTGGAAAGTCAGTGTGTCAAGGCACTTGGTAGATATGGGCCCTGACTCCCAACCAAAGGAAAAAGGGACGACTGAGTCACCTTTCCTCTGACGTGTTGCGGTGGTGGCGGTGGTGGTGGAGTCTGATCTCCAGCTTGGCAACCTCTGGCTGAGGTCTGCAGTCAGCCCCGGGGCCCTCTTTCTTGTCCTTCCTCCTCTCTTGGCTGTGCTGCAACGCCGCACGTTGCCAACAGGTGGCGCCGTGGAACATGTGATTTGTCCCCTTTGGAATCACCTCGGGGGCCTGAGGGCTCAGGGTCTGTAGAAAAGGACTCAGTGCCCTAGTTTGAAGGTCCCTTTGTCTATGACAGGAAGGTGCAGTGTCTCCAAACAGATGCTGGCGCTCCCTGCTCGTCTGGGTTGTGTGATAGGTCCATAATACCACAGACGAGAAAACCGAGGCCCAGGGAGAGGCTCCCAGCCGTCTCCAAGCCCAAGGGTCTTTCTTATCCCTGTTGCCTAACGAATAGAGCAGCTCCTTCTACGGTGGATCGCATCTTGCCTCTCTAGGCCACACTGAATGTTCTAGAAGGCACTGACTGGCCCATTTGCTCTGTTCAGGCTGTCTGCTATGCCGTGTGTCTGTTCTCTAGGTCCTGAGTCATTTGAGAAAATTCTTCTTGGGCTTCTAGAGCAGGGAGAGTGTGTTTCCTTTCTCTGGGCCTCACACAGATCCCATTGGTAAGACCAGCCAGGGCTGGGCTGGTGGTACCAGGCCCCTGCCAGCCGATGTGAGTCCGTCCCCCTGCCCCCTGCCCCCCGGTCCTTCTCCTCGGCCCTCCCTCCCTTCCTGTGCCATGAATGAAGCCCTGAGTCAGGACTGGGGGGCGGGGGGAGGCACCCCAGTTAGCCAGGACAGAACAGCTCTGGATGTGGAGTGGGAGCCCAAAGTCTTACAAACACAGAGCAGGCTTGGTCCACTGGGGTCGGGGGCTGAGGGGCATCAGCAAGCCCAGGGGGTTCAGAGCCCCACACCACGGCCTCTGCCACGGAGCTCTTCTCTCCAGGAACAGCCGCACTCACCCCTCCCGCCTCCTGTCCTTCCGCCCGTCCCGGTCTCTCCCCTGTCAGGGGGGAGGGGGGTCCCAGGGTAAATCAGGCTGGACTTTCCTCCCTAGAATGGGATGGGGCTAACAGAGGCTGGCCAGGGGAGTAGAGCCTCGCCCATGGCTTTGACGAAGCCAAGGGAAAGTGTCCCGGGCCCAGGGGCATGATGGCCCCGAGGTCACGGACCCCAAGCCCCAGTGGCAACCCACCTGGACAGGAGACGCCCACGAGACACCACAGCTGCTGGGATCCTGGAAGGCCACACTCCACCATCAAACGTCTTATCTGGGCCAGGCCCTGAACTGGGCACCAGGGACTCAGAAGCAAGAGGCTCTGGTGTGAGTGTGTGTGTGTGTGTGTGGGGTGTGGTGCGTGTGTGGTGCATGTGTGGTGTGTGGTGTATGTGTGGTGTGTGTAGCGTGTGTGTGTGGTGTGTATGTGTGTGGTGTGTGTATGTGTGTGGTATGTGTGTGTCTGGTGTGGTGTGTGTGTGTGTGTGCATGTGAGTGTGGTGCACAAAGCTGGCAGGGCTGGGTTTGTAACAAGATGCCTGACTGCCAAGTCTGGGGCACCTGCCTGTGCCATTGCCCCCCCCCGCCCCCACCCACTTGTGCCATTGCCGCCCCCCCGCCCCACCTCCACCTGCCCTTCTGCTGGCTCTCTGAGGTTGCCGGGTCCTGCTGGCCTCAGTCCTGAGCCCACACAGCCTCCCTCACAGGGCGGGGGACAGCTGGGGCTCCCTGACGCTGGCCTGTCCCCTCCTGGGCCTGACCTGCCTGGGCAGCACAACCCAGGGCATGGAGCCCACCCAAGGAGGACGAGCTAAGCCCTCCTCCAGTCACGCGCCAGGCTCCAGGGCCGCAGGCACGATCAGCACCCTGGACAGCGACCCGGGCCTTGGGCTCCACCCAGGCTGCCGCCCAGGCTCCTCCTGGGTTCCTGGCTCGGTTCTGGGAGTTAATCTCAGAGGTTTTGTCCACCTCCCTCCAGCTTGACTAGGCGGGCTCCTGGACGCCGTCAGCAAGTGAAGTTCCACTTATTGAGGACCACACCGCCCTTTATCTTATTTTTTTTGTCAGAGGTGGGGCTCGAACTCTAGGCCTGGTCACGGTCCCTGAGCTCTTTTGCTCAAGACTAGCATTCTACCACTTGAGCCACGGCTCCACGGCTGGTTTTCTACTGGCCAATTGGAAATAAGAGTCTCGCGGGAACATTTTCACTCGGACTGGCTTTGAACTGCCATCCTCAGATCTCAGCCTCCTGAGTTGCTAGGCTTACAAGTGTGAGCCACTGGCTCCTGGTGCACACCGCCGTCTAGGGGGCACGTCTCCTCCACAGAGCCAACTCGGTCTCAAGGATGCTCACGGTCCCGTGTGTGTGTGTGTGTGTGTGTGTGTAACTGTTATTATAACGGTGATGTACAGAGGGGTGACAGTTACAGTGACAGTCAGGGAAAAAGTCCATTTCTTTTGGACAATGTCCCCCTTTCCCTTGCTCTCTCCCAGTTTTTCCCTCCCATCCCTACCTGGAAGTTGTGTAGTTCGTTTTCACCATAGTGTCTCGTGAGTAGCGCTGCTGTGTCTGCTCACCCTTTGCCCCTCCATCTCCGTTCCCCTCGATACCCTCCCAAAGACAGATACGTGGACAAACAGAACAGGAAGAAACCAAAACAGCCAAAAAGGAGAAAACAAAACCTCTGAGTTTGATTTCCAGGAGTTGATCTTGATCAATACCCAAGTGTGGTGTTGGTGTCTGCCCCCTGCTCCAGTACTTGCTTGCCAGGCAATGGACCCCCCCCCCTTCCCGCCACCGTCCCTCCCCCCCCGCCGTGCCGGGCCAGCCGCCCCCTCCCCAGGGCCTCCGCCACGTCCCCGGGGCCGCCCTTCCAGGCTGTTCAATAAAGCCCCATATTTCACGCCCCGAGCGGCTGCCTTTCCCTGGTGGGTGAAGTGGTTTTATTTTTATCGCTCACACAGGCGTATAAATATGTACGAGGCGCTCAGAGGCACTTCAGGGTCTCTCTAGAAGGAGCTCTGGGGGTGAGTGCGAGGGAGCACGGTAATGAGTTCGCACGGGGTACAGATCCACGGGGGACCCCGGCCTGCTTCTGTCCCCGGCTCCGGCCCCCTCAGAGCCGTGTCTGACCCTGTCGCTTCCTGAGCACACAGCCGGGTCTTGGCAAGACTTCCTTCAGAACAAAACTTGAGTAACAGAACTCGGAGCTCCCACCTTACCGCTCTACCCCCTTAGGAGCTGGCAGGACCGACTGACCTTGAACGTGACCTTGAGCACACTTGGGTTTTGTGATGCCAAAATAGAGTAGAACCTCCCTGTAAGCTTCCACCAGCTTTCTTTTCAAGAACAAATATGATGAGGAATTTGCAAAGGGCTCCGAGCACGGTGTCATCTGTAAGCCTGGGAGGTTTATCCCTTCTCTTTTCTCCCCCAGGGGTGCTTTGGGGGTGCTTTGGGGTGGTTGGTGACTGAGGAGGACCAGATCCAGTCATTTGAACAATGTCTGCTCCTCCGGGCACTCCCGCGTCTGTCGGGGAGGAGGGGGAACAGAGTTTCTGACCTCCCGTGGCTTTACATAGATGAAGGTCCTGGCACTCAACCCCAGGGTGGGGGGAGACAGGCACAGTGGCTCCTTGGAAAGGGCAGTCGCTCTGTCCCTCATCGGCTTTCATCACGCTTAGGCCGATGGAGGAGCAGAGGGTGGCTTTCACCTGCCAGGCCCCAGCCCGCGAAAGGGGGGCGGGGGGAGGGAAGGCTTGGTGGGATGTGTCCGGTGGAAGATGGATGTTAGAGCAATTACAGCTCTCTGCTGGCCAGAGATGGAGGTCAGAGGACAGCCCAGCTCCAAACTCTCATCTCAGTGGAGGGTCAGGAAGGAGAAAGCCGGTGCCCTCTCCCCAGGGGACCAAGTCATCCCCGGAAACCAGAGGGAGGGCCGGGGCCCAGGACCTCTGCTCCCACACCACTGCCAGCCCCCCCCACCCCACCCCTAGCCCCGATCCCCAAGACCTCTGCTCCTACCGCCGCCTCCAGCCCCCACCCCACCCCTAACCCCGACCCTCAGGGCCCGCTGTGTGTGAGTCTCCAGCGAGGAGGAGGCTGGGCCGAACAAGGAAGCCAGTGTAAGCGGAAGAACCCCAGTGGGCGGTGGCTGTGACCACAGAAATGGGAACTGGAGGGGTCCCCATGCCCCCCAGGCACCTAGGGGACAGAGGACGGGCCCTCAGCCTCTTCCATTGGTGAAGAGCTGTCAGAGGCTGTCAGAAGCAGCCGGGATGGAACCCGGCAGAGCTCAGGGCCTGGAGATGCCGGCTGACAGTTTGGGGATGAGAAACTGTTCTCTCCAGTTGGATTTTTCTCTCTTTATTTCCCTTCTAATTTGTTTCAGGTTTCAAGAGAACTGGAAGGAGCAGCTCAGGTCTGCGGTGCTAAAGGGCTGGCAAGGAGAGAAAGGAGGTGCACTTAGACCACACTGAGAAAGAGAGGGGGGTAGGGATGGAAGGGGGGCTTGAGAGAGATGGGGGTGGGGTGTGCAGGGGCCAATGTCAGATCCGACAGGCCACCCCTACCTTTCCAGGCCCTACGTAGGAGGTCCTTCCTGCTTGTGCTCTCTCTCTCTCTCTCTCTCTTTCTCTCTCTCCCTCTCTCTCTTTCAGTTGTGGTAAGACACACAAACCATAAATTCACCATCTTAATCATTTCTATACATGCAACTCAGCAGTGCTGCGCAGACTCATCAAAGTGACCTCCGCGACTTGTACATCCTGCAAAGCTGGAACCCCGACCAGGTTAAAACAGTTCCCAGTTCCCGTTCTCCCCACCAGCCCAGCGACCACCACTGATTCTCCTCTCCACCTCAGAAGAGCCTGCCTGGTCTAGATTCCTTGTGCAACTAGTAGAACACAGCATCCTGTCCTCGTGGTCTATCCATATTGGAGCACATGCCCAAACGTCCTCCCTCTTCAAGGCTGAGTAATATTCCGTTGCATGGACATACCACACTTTGCTTATCCACCCATCAGCAGACCTCTGGGGCATGACGAATAATGTTGCTGGGAACTCGTAGGCAAATATCTCTTGCAGACCCTGCCTCCATTTCCCTTATTTCCCTCCCTGCCCTCAGCAGGCCCTGTGGCTGTCACAGCCCCTCTTTCCGCCTTGTGGGGCTCCCCGAATTTCAATGGCCTCAGCGTGAGCAGGGTGAACCCCCTTCTCCAGGGAGGAAAACACTGCCCTGAAGGCAGGGAGCACTCTGAAGGACAGGCTGAGCTGCTGGGAGGAGGGACCCAGGTCAGAGACGTCCCATAGGTGAGTTGCATTTGGCAACTCTGCCCGAAAGCAGCGCTTCAGGATGAGGAACGGAGCATGGACCAGGAGCAGCGCAGAGCTGGGAGTTGGGGGCTCCTATTCCACGATACGCTCTTCCCCCTCCTCCTCTGCAGAGGCGGCCGAGGAAGGCTTCCCGGAGGAGGTGCCAGACATAGAGAAGTGCACGCGTGCGTTTGCCCCACAGGGGAGAGGAGGCTGGGCACTGAGGTAAGAGGGCAGGAGAACAGCCCTGGGGGGGGGGGGCGCAGAAGAGCAGGAGGAGGCAGCCTGCGAGGGGAGATTGGTCCATCTTTGATGGGCAGGAGCTGGGAGAGGCTGCAGGACCCCGACACAGCCCGGAGTGTGGGTTTTCGGCAGAGCAAGAAAGCCCCAGGAGGGCGTAGAGCCAGAGAACGTGGCGGCGCTGGCACTGGACCCCAGGGCATGATGGGGGCCAGCTAAAAACCCTGCCCAGAATGCCAAGCCCAGCCCAGGAGCACATTTCCCCAAAAAGCCTCTGGGCCTGCTTCCAGAAGAGCAGGAAGGAGGGGCTGGGGGTGGAGGGACAGACGGCCGGTACCCAAGAGAGACGCAGGGCGACCGGGACTCGTGTGTCCACAGAGCTGGCCAAGCCAGGAGGGCCCACCGCGGGCTCATTCTGCGGAATCCAATCCAGACACAAGCAGCGTCTCCACACAAGCAGGTGACAATCAGGAGAAAGCCCAGCTAGGTTTGACCCCAGCAGCAAATCCAATTTTCACACATCTCCTTCAGGATGGAGTTTGCCTTTCTGGGGTGGGTTGGGGGGGGGAGGAAGGGAGGGAGCGGCCAGTGCCCCCGAGATGTGATGCGGCCAGTGAAGAGGCCCTGAGGCCAGACAGCTCCCCTGCCCACCTCATCCCCCCACCCCTCCCCCCAGCACTGCCCCCACTGGCCTCTACCTCCGGTTGACCTGGGTCTCCTGACCTGGACAGGGTGATAGGGGATGAAGGGGATACAGGCTCGAGGGAGGGAGGGAGGCCTGGAAGTTTTTCTTCTTCCTGAGGCCCCTGCGGGGGGGGGGGCGGAGGGGGGAGAAAGGAGAGCCCAGGGTTCCCCTTGTCTGGGCCTGACCCCCATGCCCAGTTCCCTCCATTCTCCGGGTCTCCCCCTACAAGGAAGCCTGCGTATTAATTAACTAAGTAATCACATGGCGAGACCACGATTCCTCATTAGCGGGGTGATGGGTTCCCCCACTTCATGACTGATAGACATCCACAGAAAATTAACTTGGAGCAAGGATTCTCTAATCAAGATTAATGAGGGGGTGGGCAGAGGGAGCCTGGGTCCCCAGGGCTTCGAGGTGTGGACCGGGCCGGGAGGGGGGCGGGTAATGGAGAGGCGACAGGTCACAGGCTGGCAGCAAGCTCAAAGCCTTTGCTCTCCTTCTTGGGTAAAAGGCGCGTCCCTAACCCAACAGGATCCACAGCTTCCTGCGAGCTGGGACGGCGCCGCACTGGCCAGTTTGACTCGGTGCCTAATTAGCTAGATAAACCCAGTGGAGGGCCATCAGGGAGCCGGCTCAGGGAGCGGGCCAGCATTTATTGAGCACTTACTGGGTACTTGCTGTCACTCCATGTGCTTACAAATGAGGGTAACGTCTTTAACCCGTACAAGGCAACCAATACTGGACGCGAATGAGGGATAGGAAAGTAGACTTGGGGGGTGAGGGGGAGTGGAGCCCCATGGCCCCAGTCACAGAGCTGGTCAGAGAGGGAGAGAGAACGTGAACCGCGCAGGAAGCCCAGGAGCACACAGCCTCCCGCGGCCGTGAGCCTGTGGTGGAGGTTTGGGGGTGGATGGAATGTTCTGGGAAGAGGCCAGGCTTCAAAGAAGAGCTGGCGGCTGGGAGGGGGGGGGCTGGGAGGGGGGCCAGGAGGGGGGGCCAGATAAATGGGGTCCTGCCCACTGGAGAGTTCACGGATGGATAGATCCATTCATTTGTCCTGCACCATGCCCTGAGCACAGATGAACAAAGTCAGACGGGGAAGTCCAGCTAGACGGGGAAGTCCAGCCTAGACAGGGAAGTCCAGCTAGACGGGGAAGTCCAGCCTAGACAGGGAAGTCCAGCTAGACGGGGAAGTCCAGCCTAGAGGGGAAGTCCAGCCTAGAGGGGAAGTCCAGCCTAGATGGGGAGAGAGGCCACCGTGTCTCTTCACACCTTCCTGAGCCCCGGCCTGGTCCAGTATGGCCCTGGCACGGGGGCTGTAGAGTGGAGACGCCCCGTCCATGGAAACAGGGCGCACAGTGGAACCCCAACCCCAGCACATGCCTGCATTTGTCAATTTGATGTCCAGGAAAAGGGCGTTTTGTTTCCTCTTGCTCCTTTGCTTCCTTTTGCTCCAAGTTCCCAGGTCCTCTGTGTGTGTGTGTGTGTGTGTGTGTGTGTGTGTGTGTGTGTGTGTGTTGGTCCTGGGTCTTGAACTCAGGGCCTGGGCATTCTCCCTTAGCTTTTTTTTGGTCAAGGTTGGTGCTCTCTCACTTGAGCCACACCTCCACTTCTCTTTTGTTGGTGGTTCATTGGAGATAGAGTCTCATGACTTTCCTGCCTAGGCTGGCTTTGAACCGCGATCCTCAGATCTCAGCCTCCCACGTAGCCAGGATTTTAGGTGTGAGCCACCAAGCCCTTGGTCATGGGACGACTCTAACTTCTAGGTCCCATGAAGCATCTAGTTTACCCTTCGCTGGCCTCCAAAGTGGAGAGGACAGTCCACCAACTTTCTCTGTTTCCCTCCTCTGGGGGGGGGGTGTATCACAGAGTTCCACCAATCAGATTGAACAGAGTGACAGCCTTGGTGGGCCTGTCACCAGTGTCCATCCACTTGGAGCAGGAGGATGGGAGGTCTGGAGAGACGTGTTGGGGGGCACTGGACCTCACTCCTTTCCCCTGGGGCTCTGTCACTAGGGTCCAGCACAACCAGATAGTGAGCTAAAGCCAGGCACACTGATGGTGGTGGAGCCACAGCTGAGACCAGGTCCCCCACTTTGTCCCCTTCCCAGATGTCTAGTGTCTGGGATCATTTGTTACACAGCAAGAGCTGGCTGATAGCGGCAGTGAACCGGAATGTGGCCATACAGTGCAGATACGTTTCAGGTTCACATCCCATTGTGTTGAAGAACACATCCAGAGGTCAGAGAAGCTTCCAGGCTGACATAGGGTCAAGCTGGGCCTCGGGACCCTTCCTGTGGTGTTCTGACACTGTAGCCTGCCCTTTGCTGGAGATTTTTCATGTGGCTTTGGTTGAGGCTCCCGCCTGGGGCTGAGGAAGGGTTTATACTGTTGTATGGGAACTCGATCCGTGAGAATCAAGGAAGCCACATTTTGAGATGTAGAAGTAGGAGTCTCTATTGGAGGGCTGGGGTCTGCAGGTGGACTCCTGTCTCGATGACCTGCAGCCCCACGGATGCACTTAACACTTTAGCAAACTGAACCATGAGTGCAGGAGAGGAAAGAAAGAGCAGGAAAACAATACCAACAAACTGGATCAGCCCCAATGGAGAGCTGACGTGGGACGTCACGGTGACCGGAGGAGAGACTTGAGGCATGGTGTCATGGCGCCTGAGCTGGTCCGGGCCGAAACAGGGGCAGGGCCAGGGGCAGGGGCAGGGGCAGGGTCCCAGGGAACTTAAGAGTTCACAATCCGAGACTGGCAGGTCCAGTAACCTATGGTCCAAGTCCCCGCCCCTGCCTCTAGGAATTCAGGCACGCCCATCACCTGGGGGTGGGACTTCACCTTCCTCCACCATGAAGACAAGATGGCGCCAGTTAAACCCAATTCCACCACCTGCCAAGATGGCTCCCGGTTGACCCAGTGTCCTTGTTTCACGCCGGCACTCCCGGGGTGCAGGGCAGCGGCCATGGTTCTGAGCTATTTTTCTACTCACGCCGTGTGGCTATGTGGCCGTGTGTCAGGGAGCGGGGGTGGGGGGGCGGTGAGGGTCTTTTGGGGGCCATGAATAAATTTGTAATGTAGACCTTTTTTGTTTTGTTTTCTATTCTAGGCATGTGGCTCAGGGGGCTCCACCGGAGCCTTTTTTTTTTTTTTTATAATTTTTTTATTTTTTTTTTATTAATTGGACATAAATTTTTTGACAAGGTGTTGTGCAAAGAGGGTGCAGTTACATAGTAGGGCAGTGTGTACATTTCTTATGATATCTTACAACCTGTTTTTCTATCCCTTGTCTAGGTCAGGTTGACATATATGCAATATACAATGTATCAAGAACATATACAGTATTCACAGACTTGGTCTCTACTGTCTCTCCGTCTCCCTTTGTTAACAGTCATATATCAGGGAGATCATGCCCCTTTGTTTTCTGTGTTCTAGGCTTGTCTCACTCAACATTATTTGTTCGAGTTCCGACCATTTCCCTGCAAATAACAATATTTCACCATTCCTAATCGCTATGTAGTATTCCATTGTGTATAAGTACCATATTTTTTGGATCCATTCATCTGTGGAGGGGCATCTGGGTTGTTTCCATATTTTAGCTATTGTGAATTGTGCCGCGATAAACATGGTAGTACAAATGCCTTTTTGATATCTTGGATTTTGCTGTTTAGGATAGATGCCTAGGAGTGGTATGGCTGGGTCATAGGGTAGGTCTATATTGAGCTTTTTGAGAAACCTCCATACTGTTCTCCAAAGTGGTTGTACTAATTTGCACTCCCACCAACAATGGAGAAGGGTTCCTCTTTCCCCACAGCCCCTCCAGCATTTGTTGTTTCCTGAGTTCAGAGTATAGGCCATTCTAACTGGGGTGAGGTGGTATCTCAGGGTTGTTTTTATTTGCATTTCCTTTACTAGCAGGGATGTTGAGCATTTCCTCATATGTTTCTTTGCCATTTTTATATCTTCTCTTGTGAAGTCTCTCTTTAGCTCTTTTGCCCATTTCCTAATAGGTTTATTGGGCTTGGAGGGGCTTAGTTTTTTGAGTTCTCTGTAGATGACCGATATCAGGCCTTTGTCTGTTGCTGTGCTGGTAAATATCCTTTCCCATATCGTTGGCTGTCTTTCTATTTTGGTGGCTATGTCCTTAGCTGTGCAGAAACTTTTTAATTTGTAGTAGTCCCATTTGTCGAGTCTTTCTCCTATTTGTTGTGCCCCTGGGACTCTATTCAGGAAGTTCCTTCCTGTGCCTATAAGTTCTAGTGTCTTTCCTACTCTGTCCTTCAGTAGTTTCAAGGATTCAGGTCTGATGTTGAGGTCCTTGATCCATTTTGAGTTGATCTTGGTGCATGGTGATAGGCTTGGGTCTACTTTGAGTTTTCTGCATATGGCTGCCCAGTTCTCCCAGCACCAGTAGTTGAAGAGGCTATGTTTATTCCATTGTATATCTTTAGCTCCTTTGTCGAATATCAGTTGGCTGTAAGAGTGCGGTTTTATTTCTGGGTCTTCAGTTCTAATCCATTGGTCTTCCGATCTGTTTTTATACCAATACCATGCTGTTTTTGTTATGATGGCCTTGTAGTAGATCTTGAAGTCAGGTATTGTGATACCTCCTGCATTGCTTTTTTTGCCTAGAATTGCTTTGGCTATTCTAGGTTTTTTGCTGTTCCATATGAATTTATGGATTGGTTTCTCTATTTCAGTGAAGAATGTGGCTGGGATTTTGATAGGTATTGCATTGAATTTGTATAACAATTTGGGCAATATGGCCATTTTCACTATATTGATTCTGCCTACCCATGAGCATGGGAGGTCTTTCCATCTCCTTGTGTCTTCTTTGATTTCCCTTATTAGATTTTTGTAGTTTTCATTGAATAGGTCCGTCACGTCCTTGGTTAAGTTGATCCCTAGGTACTTTATTCTTTTTTTGGCTACTGTAAATGGAATTGTTTCCATAATTTCCTTTTCTGTTTGTCTATTGCTGGTGTACAGAAAAGCTGCTGACTTTTGTGGGTTGATTTTATATCCTGCTACTTTGCCAAATTGGTTTATTAGGTGTAGGAGTTTGGGTACTGAGGTTTTTGGGTCCTTCAGATACAAGATCATGTCGTCTGCGAATAGGGATAACTTGATTTCTTCCTTGCCGATGTGGATCCCTTTGATGTCCTCCTCTTGCCTTATTGCTATGGCTAGGGATTCCAGCACTATGTTGAACAGAAGTGGGGAGAGTGGGCATCCTTGTCTTGTTCCTGATTTTAGGGGGAATGACTTAAGTTTCTCTCCATTTAATATGATATTAGCAGTTGGTCTGTTGTATATGGCTTTTATTGTTTTGAGGAATGTTCCATCTATTCCTGTTCTCTCCAAAGCTTTTAATAGGTATGGATGTTGTATTTTGTCAAAGGCTTTTTGGGCATCGACTGAGATAACAATGTGATTCTTGATTTTAGCTCTGTTTATGTGGTGAATTACGTTGATTGATTTACGGATGTTGAACCATCCTTGTGACTGAGGGATGAAGCCTACTTGGTCATGATGTATGATATTCTTGATCACTTTCTGGATCCTATTAGCTAATATTTTATTGAGGAGCTTTGCATCTGTGTTCATTAGTGATATTGGTCTGTAGTTCTCTTTTTTTGTTGGGTCTTTGCCTGGTTTGGGAATTAGTATGATATTAGCTTCGTAGAATGAGTTTGGAATTTCTCCCTCCATTTCTATTTCGCGGAAGAGTTTGAGGAGTATTGGAATTAGCTCCTCACTAAAGGTTTTGTAGAATTCGTTGGTGAATCCATCTGGGCCTGGTCTTTTCTTAGTAGGGAGGTTCTTGATTACCTCCTGTATCTCACCGTAAGTTATTGGTTTATTTAGCTGATTTATTTCTTCTTGGTTCAGTTTGGGCAGTTTGTACTTCTCTAAGAATTGATCCATTTCTGTAGAATTATTGTTTTTTGCTGAGTAGAGGTTTTGGAAATAGCTCCTTATGATTGTTTGAATATCGTGTGTACTTGTAATTTTTCCTGTGGAGTCCCTGATTTTACGAATATGAGTCTCTTCTCTTCTTTTTTTTGTAAGTCTTGCAAGGGGTCTGTCAATTTTGTTTATTTTCTCAAAGAACCAGCTTTTAGTCTTATTTATTTGTTGAATGGTCTTTCTATTTCAATCAGATTTATCTCTTCTTTAATCTTTGTGATCTCTCCTCTCCTAGTCGTTTTAGATTCTGTCATTTCTTGTTTCTCCAGTTGTTTTAGTTTCATCGTGAGGGTATTCACCTGCTCTGCTTCCATTCTTTTAATGTGGGTGCTGAGTGCAATGATCTTGCCCCTCAGAACTGCCTTAGCTGTGTCCCATAGGTTTCTTTGTGATGTGTTTTCTTTGTCATTGTGGCTTATGAATTCGTTGATTTCATCTTTAATTTGATCTGTGGCCCAAGTGTTGGATAGCAGCGTGGGGTTTAGCCTCCAAGAGTGTGTATAGGCTCTGTGGTATCCTTTGTTGTTGAGGGTTACCTTTAATCCACTGTGTCAGATATAATACATGGGATGACGTCAATACTTTTGTATTTGCTGAGGTTCTTTGTGTGGGCTATGACGTGGTCTATTTTGGAATATGATCCATGGGCTGCTGAAAAGAAGGTGTATTGGGTCTCTGTGGGGTGAAAGGTTCTATATAGGTCTGTTAGATCCATTTGGGAAATGGTGTTATTTAGGTCCTCAGCTCCCTTACTAATCCTCTGAGTGTTGGATCTGTCTCTTGGAGAGAGAGGAGTATTAAAGTCACCCACTATGATTGTGTTTGCGTCTATCTTGCTATGTAATTCTTTGAGAATTTGCTTGACATATGTCGGGCCTCTTTTGTTTGGTGAGTATACATTTATCACCGTGATTTCTTGATTCTGGATTTTTCCTTGTATTAATATGTAGTGTCCTTCTTTGTCTTTTTGAGTGGACTTTAAAGAGAAGTCAAGCTTGTCTGAGATCCGGAGCCTTTGTTTTGACACCAGACAAAGACCTATTTATCCCTCATCTGTCCCGTGAGTTATTAACAGTGACCAAAATGTGCTTGGCTGTCAGGAGACCCGAGCGTTGGGATACCGAGCTGGGAAGCGCCCTGGATTGGCGCAGGGGCGGGGGGCGGGGGGGTAGAGAGGAGGTGGGGGGAAGGGGGCCAGTGGCCCAGCAGCCAGGTCTCCAGTGAGCTCCGGTTTTCAATGGTGATGAGCAGGGCCCGCTAGTTGGTCTACATTCATCCATTCAGTGTGCTGGTGGAGGCTCAGTTAACTCTAGGGTTCAGTTGATCTTATTTGAGGTGTGTGTGTGTGTGTGTGTGTGTGTGTGTGTGCATGAGTGGCTGCTACAGGGGTGGGGGTAGCCTGTTGTTCTCACCAACTTCCTTTGCACACTTTATTCCCGTCCATGTCCGGAAGCATGAGCTCCTGGGCTGCAGCCTGGGCCTCCTGCTCGGAGCCTCGCTTGGAGCCTCGCCCGGATCTCTGGATGCCGCCCAGACCCAAAGGCCCGCAGGGCTCAGGCACCGTGTGTGGGCTCAGCCTCCTGTGAGAATGGCCACACGCGTCTGTCTCGGTTGCACTCGTCCTGGGGGTCCCCTGCCAGGGGCCGGGCCCGGCTTCCGTGATTCCTCTCACCATCGTCCACCTCAGTGGCGGTTTGGATTCACGTCCAGGAGTGCAAGGAGGCTGAGAGCCAGCTCCACGCCCGGCTGGGTCCCAGGCCCGGGCACTGGTGGCCTCCATGGCCTCCCCTCCCTGTTCCTCCACGGCAGAGTCCGACGAGGGAGGCTGAGCCCCACGTGGCTGGAAGCCACAGGGTTCTCCTTCCCAAGTCATAGGCCGACAGCGGAGCAGGAGGCTGGACCGGGGGTGGGACTGGCTGGCCTCAGACGTCCAAGATGAGACCCAGCCGCTCCCCATGCGCCCACCACCACGCCACACAGTCCCCCAGGCTGGGGGCCTGGAGAGCCATCGAGGCAGGCAGCTGAGCTGGGAGCTCACACACCTCCCAGCAGTGTCTACAGCACCAGACCTCACGTGGGAACAACAGAGGCCAATTTGCTGTGGGTGCCCTGTTACCCGTGGGTAGAAATTCCAGGGTCTCTGGGTACCAGAAGGGGGTGCTGGGTGGTCCCTGAGTGCCCGCAGGACTGGGGGCAGGTGACGGGCAGAGAGGAGCACCTCCTGCAGGACGGGAGGAGTTGGACTGCAAGGCGCCGGACCAGGTCCCGGGCCTCGGAAGATGGAGGCCCTGACTGTGCATGGTGGCGGGCGGCTCTGCTCACCTCTCTTCTCGGGCTTGGCTTCCCCGTGTAGAAAGGGAGATGATGATGTCTACCTTTTCTCTGTGTGCCATCCTGGGGCTTGAACTCAGCACCTGGACAGCACCCCTCGGCGTGGTTGTGTTTGCTCAGAGCTGGTGCTCTACCACTTGAGCCACAGCTCGACTTCCACCTTTGGTGGTGGTTCATAGGAGATAGAAAGTCTCACAGCTGGCTTGGAGCCCCGATCCTCGGATCTCACTCACCGGAGTGGCTAGGATGATGGTTGTGAACCCACAGTGCCCGGCGATGCTGTCGAGCTAGAATAGAATCTCCATTATCTGTGATGGCAACACGCCCCCCCCCTGCCTCCAGTGTCCCCCACTCAAGTGGAGACCCCTCCTCCTCCTCCCCCACTCGAGAACCATTGTTCCCTTTCCTTTGTCTGAGCCCAGCTGGGCTGCTAGGCTTGGTCAGAGAGGCTGATGGGGACATCTGTGAGGAATGTGGGAGCCCAGGACTGGGCTGGGCAGCTGGTTATCATTCCTGGGCTCTGCCTACCGAGGGGGACAGGGGGCAGGCTGGACCTGGGTGGGGGAGTATGGAGAGGGGGGTCTGGGAAGGAAAGTAGGTCAGTGTGGGAGCCCCAGGGGCCCACTCTCCTCCCCGCTTAGAACTGGCAAGCCAGTGTGAAGCTGTGCTTGTGGCTGCCGCAGTTCTGTGGGCCTGGGGTGCTCCCACCGCACCCCAACATCGCAGCCCTGCATCCGGGTCTCCTCGTGCCGGCGTCCCCTTCTACCCCAACACAGCTGAGAGCCCGTGACCTTTCCAAGGGCCCAGCGTGGGAGCGGCCCAGGCTGAACCTGGCCCAGGAAAACAGCAAGAGGGAAGGAGGCCAGACGGCAGGTGGAGGGGAGGTGCGGGGACCCGGCGGTCTTTGTCTGGGCCAGGCGGGTCCAGTGCCATGCTGACTGCAGCCATTAAAATGTCGATGGCCCCCCATCCACCGACGCCTCCTTACAGCCCCCAGAGAAGGTAGGGGGGATTTGCCGTTTTGTCTTTTCTGGACATATCGACGCCTCCTTGTGGGGGGAGGGGGGCTCGTTCGATGGCAGTCGCATGGAGCACAGAGGCCAGAATCAAAACAGCCACTCAGAGGGGACCCCCGCTGACCCCCAATTTCCAGAGGCTTATAGATCAGAAGGAGAAACGGCTCATCTGTTCCTTTGCAAACGTGGATGGCTTTTGTTCCTCGCTTACCCCCACCCGCCCGCTTCTGCCCTTCTCCTCCTTTTTATTCTCACTCAGGGAGGCTCCAGAAAAGATCTTCTCATCATTCTCCACAGACGAGAGAGAGGCCCGGGGACGAGGGGCCGACAGGTGTCTCGTTAGGAGTGGTCAGCCCCCCGGGAAGCTCCCGGGACGGCTTGACCTAGGTCCTGGGCTCTGCCCTCCCGTGTCCGGCTGCAGGCGCTGAGTGGCCAGAAGGAACATGGTGGCACTGGGAGTCCCTGGGCGGCCCCTGCTTCGTGGCCCCTGTGTAGAAATGAGGTCACTGATGCTTCCTCAGCACCACCCTGGGGGCGACAAGAATGTCACCGGGCCTGGAGGCTCAGGTCGCCCTGTCCCATGCTCAGCCACAGTCCCTCCTCTCCCCCCCCCCCACTGGTCTGTTGGGGATTCTCTGCCCCGCGTCTTGCTTGCTCCCCAGAGCAGGGCAGAGGTGGTGCTGGAATTGGGAGGCTGAGGCCCGCCCGTGCTCGGACCAGGAGAACCCTAAGCCCACACGTGGTGGCTCACGCCTGTCAGCCTTGCTACGCAGGAGGCTGAGATGAGAGGATGGCAGTTCAAAGGCAGCCCTGGCAGAAAAGTCCCGAGAGCATCCGATCGCTAATTACTCAACCCAAAGCTGGAAGTAGAGCTGCGGTTCAATGGTAGAGCGCTAGCTTTGAGTGACAAGGCTGAGGGACAGTGCCCAGGCCCTGAGTTCAAGCCCTAGGAGACACACACACACACGTACATGCATGCACGCACACCCCACCCCCACAACCGCCACGGCACACCCCCACCCCCCCCATGCAGGCACACATGCACTCCCACCCCCAATGCAGATGCACACACACACATACATTCACAGTCCTACCCCCACCCCACCACCAAACCTGCACACGTACACACGTACACCCCCACGCATACCCCCACATCCCTCACCCCCACGCACACCCACTCCACAACACACATACACGAGCATCCCCACCCCACGCAAGCACACATGCATGCACACGCACACCTCCTACTCCCCCCACCCCACTGCTACATGTACACCCCCCACCTCCCATCACCACGAGAATACAAATACACATGCACCCCGCCACACGTACACACGTGCGCACATGCACACACCTCCCCATACCCCCACCACCACATGCACACCCACCCATCTCCCATACACACACGTACATATGCACACGCACACACACACCCCATGAACGAGGGCCTCCTGGACCACCACAAAGTGGTGAGGAAGGAGCAGAGGATGGAGAAGAGAGCAGACACGCAGTGGGTGCGCCTGTGCCTGCTCCTTGCCAACCCAGGTGTGTGCGCATGCGCCTGTTGCTTGCCTGCCCTACTGCGCACACATGCGCCTGTTGTTGCTTGCTACCCAGGTATGTGCGCATGCGCCTGTTGCTTGCCTACCCAGGTGTGTGCGCATGCGCCTGTTGCTTGCCTGCCCTACTGTGCGCGCATGCGCCTGCCTGTTGCTTGCTACCCAGGTGTGTGCGCATGCGTGTTCTAGGGGCAAAGTCGGCTCTGAGGGAGGCTGATGGCCACCGCCCAGCCTCCGGACCCGCCCTGTGCGCTTCAGGCCCTGTCTAGGTCTGTCTCACCCACTTCCTGCTTGGCCTCCTGGGGTGGGGACCCCCAACCTTCCCGAAGGCTGGGTCTGTGGGGGCACACGTCCCACGGGCACCCCCGCGTCATGTTGGAAAGCCGTAGGTGCGCACCGGTGCGTGTGCGTGCGCGCCTGCCACCTGGCGCCGTGCGCGTGCGTGCGTGCGTGCGTGCGCCTGCGCCGTGGCTGCGCCGGGCGGGGGGGCCGCCCCTCCGGCTTCTCCAGCGCGCGGGGAGCGAGGCCCGCGTCCCCCGTGACCGCGCGGCCTTATTAAACACCAGGCCTGTTAATAGCACCGGCGCGTCGGTTAGAGCAACCTCTTTATTAAAAATAATCAGAAACGGCCCCCCTGCTCCTCCACGGGCGAGCCGCGAGTGGCCGCGCGGGCCGGCAGGTTATTAAAACGGGATCAGGCAAATGTCTTTAATGCGCCTTCTGCGGTGGCTGTTGGGCGGATGTGCCTCATTACCCGTCGGCTGCCTCGGTCTCCCCGGCTTGCTCCGGGGTGGGCCCGGGGTGGGGGTGGGGGGAGGTCCCGGAAACACAGCAGGGCCGAGGGGTCCAAGCACGGGGCCCTGGGCTCCGGTCCTTGCAGCCCCCCCCCCCCCCAGACCTGGGGCCCGGGCGGGCGGAGGTGGGGAGCATCGCCCTGGGGTCCCCTCTCCTCGGTGGTCCGCTGCTCCCCAGCTCCCCAGAGCTGCAGGGAGAGCCGCCATCGTCTGGCAGCGCCCGGCACCGGCTGCAGACTCGCGCAGGCTGGTGCCGGAGGCCTGGGGAGGCCTGAGAGGCGGCTGCCTGCCCTGCCCGGGCGTGGCTGGGGCCGCAGGGGCCGGTCCGAGGCAGACCCGGGGGCCACCACAGCGAAATCATCCACGCCCAGGGCACAGGCCGGTACTCTGGGACAAAGGGCTCCCACGGACAGGGCCCTGGGCCCGCCCGGTGCCACGGCACCCGCCGAGGCCCTGCGCAAGGCCGGGCGGACTTACTTTGAGAAGGGAAAGAGAGCGGGGTTCAGGAGCCCCTGGCAGGGTAGGCACAGCCAGCCTTCATTCACACAGCCTCCATTACCCAGCCTGGCAAAGCCAATCCCCCCCGCCTACAGGGGTGAAATTGAGTCAAAGAACACAGCCTTTGTTCCAAGGTGCAGGAAGCCAGGTGCCACAGGTGGTCCAGGGCAAAGGAAAGAGAGCTCCCCTGTTCTCTCCCCGGGCCATGTCTAGGATGGCTGTCTCTCTCTCTCTCTCTCTCTCTCTCTCTCTCTCTCTCTCTCTCTCTCTCTCTCTCTCTCTCTCCCCCCCCCCCCCCGCCCTTTTCTAACTCTCTGTAATTGCAAACATCTCTCTCACCACCCCTCCAAGATGCCCTGGGCACAAAACACAGACGCTTCCTTTGCAGACAGATTTCAAGCCACGAGGTGCCCTGTCTAAAGGCCAGCCAGGCAGCTGGAGCCCAAGGAGAAGCTGGCCCTTCCCAGCATGCTTCTTGCTCCAGGTGCCAATGGAGGGGAAAAATTAACAACAGCTACAGCTGGGACTTGCTGAGCGGGTCGCACAGAGTGCATGCTCTGTAGCCTGTAATTCCCCCCCCGACAAGGCCCGCGTGCGGGACTTCTTTGTTTTGTGTTTTGAGACAGGGTCTCGCTGTGCCACCATGGCAGGTCTTGAATTCGGGTTCCTCCTGCCTCAGATTCCCAATTGCTGGTATGGACAGGTGTGAACCACCAGGCTCGGCTCTCATACGGCTATCTTTACTTCTCTCTCAGTTGGATGATCTAAAGGACATGGAAGTTAGCTGACACTTAACCTTGTTGGGGGACACACAGCTCACTGGCCAGGCTTTGAACTCCACCAAAGAAAGAAGAAAAGGAAGGGAAAGGGGAGGGAGGGAAAGGAAAGGATAGGAAAGGAAAGGAAAAGGAAAGGAAGCAAGGGAAGGAAAGTTAAGTTTTTGGAGTGGGTCCACATGTTAAAACATCTAAATTATGCTTTCCTACAATGTTTACATATTCTAGCCATTTGTTTCTACAAATGTCAAAAACTAATGTCCAGGGTGCTGGGAATATGGCCTAGTGGCAAGAGTGCTTGCCTCGTATACAGGAAGCCCTGGGTTCAATTCCCCAGCACCACATATATAGAAAAAGCCGGAAGTGGCGCTGTGGCTCAAGTGGTAGAGTGCTAGCCTTGAGCAAAAAGAAGCCAGGGACAGTGCTCAGGCCCTGAGTTCAAGCACCAGGACTGGCAAAACAAACAAAAAAAACCTAGTGTCCAGCTAGGCGCCGGTGGCTCAGCCTAATCCTAATCCTACCGTAATCCTAGCTACTCAAGAGGATGAGATTTGAGAATCAAAATTCAAAAACAGCGTGGGAAAAAAAAGTCCTTGAGACTCTTATTTCCAATTAGTTATCCAAAAAGCCAAAATGGAGATAATGGTGCAAATGGTGCCAGGTTTGAGGGGAAAAGCTAAGGGACAGCCACCAGACCCTGAGTTCAAGTCTCATTACACACACACTCTCTCTCTCTCTCTCTCTCTCTCTCTCTCTCTCTCTCTCTCTCCATTATAAGCATTAAGACTTTGGATTTCTTTTTTTATATGAGGGAGAAAACTCAACACATGTAATAGCATGTATTCTGAAAACCTGTTTGTGGTAAAAAAAACAAACATATCTTTGTCCTCTTAAATTATCTACTTCTATAGGGTTCAATGTATTTAGACGGTGGAACAAACACATGTCCAGGGCTTTTTCTTTTTAAAAAAATTCTTTTTTTTTAAACCTTGAAACACTGAAGCTCTGTTGCTAGACGAGGACTCCCCCGCCCCTCGGCCGCACACCCCTCACTCCTGCGTGGAGTTGGGAGGGAGGTCGACACCTAGGACATCACCACAGGGCCACTCACAATCATGGCTGTCGGTTTGTTTCCTGGCTCATTTCCCCTGGCTCTCTGTCCTCCTGGACGTTGTAACCTGTGTCAGAACCCCCCCTCCCCTTTTGAAGGCTGACTAATACTCCACTCTTGCAGAGCCCACATGTTTTGCGCCTCCGTAGCTTGGCTACTGCGACTCGGGCTGTGTGGAGCGGGGTGGGCGGGGAACATCTGTTTCCAGTCCCCACTTTCAGTGCTCTTGGATCGGGTGCCAGGAGAGAAGTTGCCGGCTCAGATGGCGCGGGCGCGGGTTTGAAGGCTGGTTTTACAGCTTGCCAGGGGCTGGCGGGCCCACCGCTCCCGGGGGAAGGAAGCGGCTGGTGGCTGGCTCAGGCCAAGGAAATCGTCTCTCCGCAGCCTCGCCGGGAGAGGCGGCTCTTACCTCGTCCCTCCCGAGCAGAACAGGTGTGCAGCGGAGTTTAAATCACCCGGGGACGTTCGGAAGACATTCCCTTTTGCCTTTTGGAGCTGGGCCGGGCTAGAAGCTCCCGGGCCGTCTCCAGTGTCTGAGAGGTCTTGAGTTTCGGCCCATAGATTGCCAGCAAACAGTGTCACTGCACCAAGTGACAGCGGGTGGCAGCGGAGGCCTCCCCCCACCCCCCGCGGTGAGGCTGGGGGTGGACAGCCTTTTCCAGACAGGGCTCAGCCAGGTGTGAAAACCCAGCCCACATGAAACCGTCTCCCTTCCAAGAAGGCACAGAAAGGAGGAAGGAAGCTCTTGGACTGTGGGCGGCTGGAAAGCCGTCTTCCTCCCCTGCCTGGACCACGCAAGCAGTTGGGGCCAACGATGCATTGGCTGAGCAGAGGAGAGGCTGGGAGACAAGGCAGCTGGGCCAGGAGTGGACACTGCAGGTGCACTGTCCTGGCTGGAGATGCCAGGAAGGAGCTAAAGATTCCATAGAACCTGCCCCAGGGAACAAGGGAGGGGTCCTTTCCAGGCAGTGCTGAGAGCCATAAGCCGGGGTGAGCAGGCTTCAGATGGGGGTGCATCCAGGCCCTGGGATTTGAGGTGATGGTTCAGCCTCCACCAGCTTCCCTTTGCCCAAGGCTGTCGGGAGCAGCCTCCGCTCAGATAGAGGGTTTGTCCAGGGGCTGCCGAGGAGGGAGAGAGGAGGGAGGAAAGGCTGAGAGCAGCTGGGCTTAGAGGGCACCATTGTCTGGGGTTTAGCAGAGCCCAGGCAGAGAAAGTCAAAGTCAAGGTGGCTCGCTGCTAGTGGACGGCCAGGAAGCTGAGGGGATGGAGGGAGGCTTTGGGTGCCATGTTTTCCCTAGCCAGGCCCCTTCCCTCCCCCCACCCCGAACTTCTGTGTCCATGATAAAGAACCCAGGTTCAAGGCTAGGAATAGCCCTTAGAGGGCGAATGGCTCCGTCGTGGGTGCAGGAAGGCCAAGCACCCGGGCACCTTGCGGCTCGTCCCCGCCGGGCGTGCGTTTATTGCAGACTTGGGCCCCCACCATTTCTCCTGCCCCCCCAGGTTCTTCTTGAGCCAGGCGAGGAACCCCCTAACCCCCAGCAGAGCTGGCAGCTGGGCTTGGCACAGACGGAAGAGAAGAACGGGCCACCCACTGCTTCCTTCCCGGCAGCCTGAGTCACGGCGGAGCCCCGGCCTTCCTCCCTCTGCAGAGCATGCCGGGAGCCAGCGCGGCTCTCGACAGAGCCTTACCCCAGGAGTGTGTGCGGCGGTGTGTGTGAGGTGTGGTGTGTGTGAGGTGTGTGTGTGTGAGGTGGTGTGTGTGAGGTGATATGAGGTGTGGTGTGTGTGAGGTAGTGTGTATGAGGTGTGTGTGAGGTGTGTGTGAGGTGTGTGTGTGAGGTGTGTGAGGTGTGTGTATGAGGTGTGTGTGTGAGGTGTGTGTGTGAGGTGTGTGTGAGGTGTGTGAGGTATGTGTGTGAGGTGGTGTGTGTGAGGTGTGTGAGGTGTGTGTGAGGTGTGTGTGTGAGGTGTGTGTGAGGTGTGTGTGTGAGGTGTGTGTGAGGTGTGTGTGAGGTGTGGTGTGAGGTGTGTGTGTGAGGTGGTGTGTGAGGTGTGTGTGAGGTGGTGTGTGTAAGGTGGTGTGTGTGAGGTGTGTGTGAGGTGGTGTGTGTGAGGTGTGTGAGGTGTGTGAGGTGTGTGTGAGGTGTGTGTGTGAGGTGTGTGTGAGGTGTGTGTGAGGTGTGTGTGAGGTGTGTGTGAGGTGGTGTGTGTGAGGTGTGTGTGAGGTGGTGTGTGTGAGGTGTGTGTGAGGTGTGTGTGAGGTGGTGTGTGTGAGGTGTGGTGTGTGTGAGGTGTGTGTGAGGTAGTGTGTGTGAGGTGTGGTGTGTGTGAGGTGTGGTGTGTGAGGTGTGGTGTGTGTGAGGTGTGTGTGGTGTGTGTGAGGTGGTGTGTGTGAGGTGGTGTGTGAGGTGTGTGTGTGAGGTGGTGTGTGTGAGGTGTGTGTGAGGTGTGTGAGGTGTGTGTGAGGTGGTGTGTGTGAGGTGGTGTGTGTGAGGTGTGGTGTGTGTGAGGTGGTGTGTGAGGTGGTGTGTGATGTGGTGCGTGTGAGGTGGTGTGTGTGAGGTGGTGTGTGTGAGGTGGTGTGTGTGAGGTGGTGTGTGAGGTGTGTGTGAGGTGTGGTGTGTGAGGTGTGGTGTGTGTGAGGTGTGTGTGGTGTGTGTGAGGTGGTGTGTGTGAGGTGGTGTGTGTGAGGTGTGTGTGAGGTGTGTGTGAGGTGTGTGTGAGGTGGTGTGTGTGAGGTGTGGTGTGTGTGAGGTGTGTGTGAGGTAGTGTGTGTGAGGTGTGGTGTGTGTGAGGTGGTGTGTGAGGTGTGGTGTGTGTGAGGTGTGTGTGGTGTGTGTGAGGTGGTGTGTGTGAGGTGGTGTGTGAGGTGTGTGTGTGAGGTGGTGTGTGTGAGGTGTGTGTGAGGTGTGTGAGGTGTGTGAGGTGTGTGTGAGGTGTGTGTGAGGTGGTGTGTGTGAGGTGGTGTGTGTGAGGTGTGGTGTGTGTGAGGTGGTGTGTGAGGTGGTGTGTGATGTGGTGCGTGTGAGGTGGTGTGTGTGAGGTGGTGTGTGTGAGGTGGTGTGTGTGAGGTGGTGTGTGTGAGGTGTGTGTGAGGTGGTGTGTGAGGTGTGTGTGAGGTGGTGTGTGAGGTGGTGTGTGATGTGGTGCGTGTGAGGTGGTGTGTGTGAGGTGGTGTGTGTGAGGTGTGTGTGAGGTGTGTGTGAGGTGTGTGTGAGGTGGTGTGTGAGGTGGTGTGTGTGAGGTGTGTGTGAGGTGGTGTGTGAGGTGTGTGTGAGGTGTGTGTGTGAGGTGGTGTGTGAGGTGTGTGTGAGGTGTGTGTGAGGTGGTGTGTGTGAGGTGGTGTGTGTGAGGTGTGGTGTGTGTGAGGTGGTGTGTGAGGTGGTGTGTGAGGTGTGTGTGTGAGGTGGTATGGGCGGAAGGGTCAAGAGCCCTGGACCAGGTCAGGTGACCCTGCACGAGGCGGGGCGGGGCCTCACCTTTTTGACTCTGGTGATTGGTTGTCAGCTTTGCTCTAGCTCCAAGACCACGTCCAGTTCCGCCATTGCCCATCAGCCAACAGCCGTCGGCCATTGGTCTGTCTGAGTCCTGACTCCCAGCTGCCCCACAGCGCTGGGCTCCCCCAGAACTCACCCCTGCCTCCGCCTCCCCCTCCTCACTCCAGTGGGGGCTGCCCTGCTCCCGGAGCCGGCCGCCCTTGAGCCGGGGCGGCCAGTGTGGACAGCGGAAGTCCACATCACACCCCAAGTCCCACGCGGTCTGATCTGGTGATGCCAGGGGGAACAAACCGTGTTCCCCACCTGCGTTTCCTCCTGGGAAGGCTGACAGCGGTGCACACATCACCCAAGAGACCCGGGGGTCAGGCATGCGCACCGGGGTCCTCCCAGGAACCCAGCTTTCTTGTGGATTCCGCCACGGGCGGGAAGACTGCAGAGACCGGAAGGGCGAAGATCATGGAGTCTGCGGTTCTAGCTCTGTCTGGAGGCTCGGAGAGGATGGACTCGCACACCGCCCAGCTGTGCTGGAGGCTGCCTGCTCTCTTGGTCTGTGGCCCCCTCCATCCCGGTCAGCATCGCTGTGTCCCTGCGCCCCCCCCCCCCCCAGCAGCCCTGCCTGAATTACACCTGCCACGCCCCCTCACAGGTAGAAAGGATGGCCAGTCTGGCCACAGGGACAGGGCACTGCGGGGCCATGGCGCCCACCAGGCCGAGCCGTGTGCTCAGTTCCACATGTCTGTCCTCCTCCCACACAACCCTGTGGGGGGGGGGCCCAGATCACACCCCAGAAGCAGTGGGAAGTGGATCCATGGAAATGGTGCCGCTGGGATTTGAACCCAGCACTTTGATATGAGAGCCATGACCTTAGTTTTGTGCAAGCGTGCTGCTGCCTTCCTTGGATGCTACGAAGTCAGAGGTTAGAGCACCTCCAGCCCTCCTCCCTCATTGTCTCTCCCTCCTCCCTGCCACGTTGGCGGGGTTCAGAGCCCTCCTCTCCCTCCACCTTCAAGTTGCCACCCAAGGAGGCTCAGCGGCCTTCCCTGGCCTTCCCGGCCATGGCTGCTCCACACGGAGGCAAAACAGAGCCATCCACTCTCCCAAGGCTCCTCCCCCTGGAGAAGGCCAAGGAGGAGCCGTCGGGAGAGGAGACACCCCGTTCTGGGCGCCTCGTCAGGGAGATGGCCCCTCTCAGCCAGAGCACAGAGCCGGACTGCACCGGGCCGCCTTCCTGCTGGGCCGCGGGTCACCGGGCTCTCAGCTACTTCGTCTCTGCATCAGATACGGGATCATGATTTATTGATTGTAATAAACCTTGCTTAACACACACTTTAGCCACACGACTCACTTTCCATTTAAATAAATCCCAACCCTGGGGGAAGGGGGCGGACGGAGCCCTCCATAGTATGGAATGTGGCGTTGAGAATAAAGCCCAGAGGACACCCCAGAAACAAGACGCCACTTTCGGGGGGACGGATGGGCTCATCTTCAGCCAGAGAATGAAGGCTCATGTCCCATCCGTTACCCCTAAACAAGGTCTTGCCGAACCTCTGCAGCTGCACGGAGACTGCCAGGGCCCGTGGCAAGCCCAGCCTCCTCCCTAGCCTCCCCTTCCCCCTCCCCCACCCCCCACCCCCGCCGGGATCGCAGGAGAGGGTGGGGTAAAGGGCGCCACAGGCCACAGTCTGTGCCCAGCCAGGGATAAAACATCGGCTCCTTTCTGCCCGCAGAGGGGCCTTCCAGGGTCACATACCCCCCCCCCCCGCAGGCTTTGGGGAGGGGCCCCCTGCACAGAGGTGGCGGGGGCTGCCGGGGTGGGGTGGGGCCCCTCCCCACACTAGCTGTGCTCTGCTTGCCGGCTCTCCCACAGGCTCCTCTGCCCCCCCTCTCCTTCCCAGCCGCCCTGACGGGAGTAGGCCCCCCTCACAAGCTCTCACCCGGATGCGCTGTGCGGCACAGGTCCCAGGCACAAGGCCACACAACCCTGCGCAGAAACTTCTGGAGCCATGAACAAACCTTTCTCTTCCTCCTCCTCCTCTTCTTCTTCCTCTCCTCTTCCTCTTTCCTCTTCCTCCTCCTCCTCTCCTTCTTCATCTCCTCCTCTTCCTCCTCATCCCCCCTCCTCCTTTTCTTCTTCCTCTTCTCCTCCCCCTTCCTCTTCCTTCTATTCCTCCTCCTCCTCCCCTCCTCCTCTTCCTCCTCCTCTTCTTCTTCCTCCTTTTCTTCCTCCTCACCCTCCTCCTCTTCCTCTTCTTCTTCCCCCCCTCTTCTTCCCCCCACTCCCCTCCTTCCTCCCCTCTCATTCTCAGTATGAGAGCTGGAACTCAGGAGCTTGCTCTCTCAAGGCAAGTGCTCCTCCACTCGAGCCACGCCCCAGCCCTTTCGCTTCAGGTAAGGTCTCACGTGCGTGTCAGGGGCCAGGCTCAGGCTGCTATCCTCCTGCCTTGGTCTCCTGTGTAGCTGGGGCATGGACATGTACATTCACAGCGGGCTTGATTTTTGACCTGGGGTCTCCCTCATCCCCCCCCACCCCCTGGGCTGGCCTCATATTGCCATTATCCTGCTCTCCTCCCCCTTCCACGTAGCTGGGGTTACAGGTGTAGACTACCAGGCTCAGCCAATCTGACATCTTTAAGTTGTTTGTGCCAGGAGACAGAAGGAAGCACAACGGTGCCATACGAAGATGCCCAAAGTGGCCCTGGTGGGGCAGACCTGGTGTGTCAGCCGGGGTGAGTGGATGATGGGGGGGTGGGGGGGGGTCTCGGAAACTGGCCACTGGGAGGTCTTGGAGGTCCTCCGGTGGATTCTCTTCTGGCTGCAGGCTGAGGAAAGGTGTGTGCAGGCTGTGAGATGCCCAGCTGCCGTGCGCCAGGGTGGAGGAGGATGGAGGACAAGGCCTGAGAGGCGCGCGGTGCTGAGCAGGTGCTTGCTCAGGACGGCGACTCGGAAGCCGCCGAGGGGAGGAAGGGCCAGGCCCAGGCTGGGCGGCTGGGCGGGCTGAGCCCCAGCCTGGGCGGGAAGGATGAAGGAGAAGGCCCAGGGACAGAGGCAGAGCAGCCGGAGCCCGGTCAGGAACGAGCGCAGCACAGCCCTCCTGTGAGAGGCAAGACAGGAAGGAGAGAACCACTCCGGGTAGCTCCGGCTCGGCGGGCGCTGTCCGTGGTGCTGAGGAAAGGGGCCGCAGCCCTGGCCTCCGAGAGAGCCCATGCTCTTGGGAGACTAGAAACAGTCAATCAACAGGCAGAGAAGGACTATATGTAATCCATAAATATCAGCACACCTGAAGTGCTAAGTGACAGGATGTCTGGAAGTAACTGAAGCAAGATAAAGTAGAGGGGGAGACAGAGAGAGAGAGACAGAGAGACAGAGAGAAGAGAGAGGCTCTGTGGGACAGATACCACGAATAGGTGCATAGAAGGTAACTGAATCACAAAGTAAATGATCGTTCACAGCCTCTTACTGCAGAATCCAAGACAGGAGCCCCCCAGCCCCGGAGCTCAGGTTTTAAGCACTCAGTGCCCCCGTCCCCACATTAGGTTGCCCTTCAAGGAGGAGACCCCAGGTAAGGATTTGAGGATGCAGAGCTGGTTTTGAAGACACAACCTCTGGGACCGTGAAGGAGGGAGCAGAGGACGCAAAGAGGAGGGAGCTTGGGAGGAGGGCAGGTGAGAGGACAGAAGAGGCCAGGGAGTTACCAGGGAGAGGGAGTGGGGGACGCATGCCCTCCCTCCCCTCGATAGTAGGCTGCCCTGCAGAGGCTGGGGGGCCTGGCCCCCAAACCACCGCCCCGCACACAGCTGCTACAAGCTTCTGTTTTGACCCATCCAATTATGGTGATCCCCAAAGATGGACCCACAGAGCAATCCCTGTAAGACTGTAACCACATTTCCAGAATGTTCTTCCGGAAGGGAAGATCAACCAGGGCCAGAAGTTAAGACCTCAAGGGCCAGCCTAGGGAATTTCAATTGTCTTGTCAATGTTGCCCTGTGACTCCCCGCACAGACGTGAAGAAAGAGGAGAAAACACCACGGACAGTAAAGTCCCTACACTGAAGGAAGGCCTGCAGGCCCGTCGAGGGAGAGGAGCGTGCGTGCTGTTCCCCGCGGGAGGAAACTCCTTTCTAGCGAACAAATGGGGTTCCGATCTGACTTGCTCTGAATTCAACAGCTCCCCGTCACCGACTGGCCATGGGAGCCTTGAAATTGCCAGGCTGCCGTACACATGGGCCACCACCCGGGCCCTAGCTTGAAGGAAACCACGGCCCGGGAACAAAGCCAGCCCTCGTTGACATCCGCTCCTGCGTTCCCCGCGCCGCGTGAATGTCAGCTACCTAAATAGCTTCGGTTATTTGGCTAAATTAATCCTCGGAGGAGCTGCATAAATAAAAACCGGGAGGCACGCACATACGCGCACAGACGCATATATATTTTAACATGGATGAGGGGCGCTTTGCTGCGAGCCTGTCAACAGCCCGATGACAAGCTGAGATATAAATACCCCCAAATTATCACGGGGGGCTGCGGGCCGAGATGGTTCTTGGTGCCCAGTGCCAGCGGGAATCCCTGAGGCCCCTTCCGGGGGTGAGCGGCAGGGTCAGGGCCTTTGGTGTGAAGGATTTGTGGAATGCACACAGGGGAGAGACGGCAAACCATGGTGACACAGCCCAGAGCCCACCACAACCCCCTCAGCCTCCTGAGGGGCTGGGCTGCCCAAGAGCTTTGGCTGGCCACCCTGGGAGCCAGGGTTTTACCGTCGATTTACTGTCAGGTTCATTTGTCTAGTCTCGGGGTCTTTTCTCCCCTCCCTGTGACGCCAGGGAGCTCAAGTATCCCTTCCACGGCCATCCCAGGAAATACTTCCTAGGCCCCAGCCACTGCCTCCCTCCTCCATCATTCCCCGCTCCTGGGGCTCCAAGAAAGCCACCCGGGTCCTGGAACCCCACCTTCCTCAATCTGTGAATCCACCACAGTAGACTTGTACAAGGATTTGCCGAGCAAGAACGCATGCGTAGGCATGTGGAGTTGGTGGATGGAGCCGGTGAACGACTGGCAAAATGCGCCCCATCGGGGTCCCCAGGAGAAGGTGCAGCCGTAGAGGCTGTGGTAGCTCTTACACTGTGGCCGACACTTTCTCTGTGGAGAGTAAGAGGACCCACGGGCTCTGTCCTTGGGGGACAGACATGTCCCCCAGTTGCTGTCTCTGTATGCCAGCTCTGGCCCTGACCAACTTATCACGTGTTTTCACGTTTAGTCCTGCAACTGCTCAGTGAGAACTTGGCTCTCTCTCTCCGTCCTCCCAGCCCCCGAATGTGCCAGAAGAGCCCGAGGCTGGAGGGGTGATGGCGATTTGCTTGTGTCCGCGTCGTCAGGGGCAGAGGTTGAGTTAGAGCTCGTGACTTCATTTGGCACAGGTCCTGATGGGAGATAACGAAGTGGCACTGAGGTGACGGGACGAATCCTAGCCCAGCACCTGGCTTCCTCACAGAAAGGGAACTCAGGGATGACAGGCACTGGGACCAGCGCCGGGTGGAAGGGAAGTCAGAGATGGTGGGGGGGTGGGGAGGGTGACCAGCCGGGGGCGTGGCTCACGCCTGGAATCCCAGCTACTCAGGAGGCTGAGAGCTGAGGATCGCCGTTTGAAATCAGCCGAGGCACAAAAGTCCGTGGGACTCTTATCTCCAATGAACTACTCAGGAAAAAAAAGCTGGAAGTGGCGCTGTGGCTCAAGCAGTAGACTGTTAGCCTCGAACACAAAGAGGCTCAGGGACAGGGACAGGGCCCTGAGTTCAAGCCCCAGGACTGGCAAAAAGAATAAAGAAATGGAGACGACCATCACAAGCCAGCGAGGGCCACAGGACCCCGGCAGGCCACTAGAGGCCAGGTGGGAAGAGCAGGTTTCCGGCTCCGTGGGAGCCAGCGCTGCCCACTCCTGCATCTCAGACTTCCTCCAGGACGGAAACGCAATCCATGGCTTCTTCTACTCCCTTTGGGCATCTTTGCTATAGCAGGCCTGGCAGACAATCCCAGTGACTTAGGTAGAGGCACCGCAGGGTCGATGTGAGCTGAGAAGAGCCTATTACACCACGGGGTCCTAAACCTTCTAAACCTCCGTGGTGTGGTGGGGCTCAGCTCCAGAGGGGAAAACACAGCGGCCGCTGAGCCGCGGGGCTGGGCTGAGCTGGGGTGCTGGGAGGGAAGGGTGAGCAGGGACCGGGAGCAGGGCTGCCCACGCGTTACCATGGTAACGGCGATCTGCCAAGAGTGCGCCCGAGGAGGCCGAGGCCTGGGGGGATTTGGTGAGAGCCAGGGTGCCTGGGTAGAGAGGGGGCTGGGGATAGAGCAAGGGGTGGGGTTATGGGGCTCAGGAGAGCGAGACACCACAGGAGTGGGGCCTCCCTGCGCCTTTCTGGCTTCAAACGCATCGTTTGGGACGAGAATTTCTATCTCACAGTTACGGGGGAGGGGGGATTTCAAATCCGGCAGAATTGGAACTGGACACTGTCTCCAGTCTCTCTACTGGGCTTCATGTGGGACAGGGGAGATGGGAGCTCCCTGGCGTGGGTGCAGGGGGCATAAGGACAATGAGCCTCGGCAAGGAAAGCTCTGCCTCCCTGGGCTGCCAGCCAAAGCCCTGGACTGTCACCCGCACCTGTCAGGAGGACCAAGACGGAGATGTGACTGAAACCCATTGTGTAGCCAGCGCCAGGGGCGGTGGAGTCACCAGCGGTGGCCGTGGCTGGAGTTAGGCCAGTCCTGGGGAAATCGCAGCAGTGGAGAGCAGGTGGGTGGAGCCCAGAGCAGGACCTGGAGTCCCTCGGCGTCAAATTCCGACGGACACAGGGACAGACCTGCTGCCAAGTGAGGAAAGCCAGGCGCAGTCAGCTGACCTGGGGCTGCAGGGCCCACTGCCCTTTTTCACCACAGAGGGAGACATGGGTTTGGAATCCTCTTCTGTTCTCTTGTCCTGTGTGTTATAGTCGGCTGGGTGACGTGGATGGGCGAGATCACACCTGCTCTGCAGATCTCAGAAAGCTGAGCCAGGAGCTATAGGCAGAGGTGACAGCATTGTCACGTGGGTCCCATCACAAGAAAATCAACAGGGATGAATATGCATACACGGGAGAATGGATGGATGGATGCATGCATTCATGCATGCATGGATGGATGGACGGATGGACGGATGCAGGCATGGATGGATGGATGGGTGGATGGATGGACGGATGCAGGCATGGATGGATGCATGCATGGGTGGATGGATGGATGCATGGATAGATGTATGTATGGATGGATGGATGCAGGCATGGATGCATGCAAGGGTGGATGGATGCAGGCATGCATGGGTGGATGGATGGATGGATGGGAAAAATGGTTGAAAGGGTGATTTACGTAATGATCTCCACAGTGGAGCCTGGGAATAAAGGTCTTCAGGGGACAAGGGTCCAGGGACTCGTCGGGGCCTGTTGCTTGCTTCCTCGGGCATGGAGGAGGTGTCCCTTAGAGATGCCTGGCTTTCTCTGTCCTCCCAGAGAGCATGGATATATATATATATATATATATATATATATATATATATATATATATATATATATATATGAGCTCTGTTTTCCCTGCCTGGGTAACGGGTTGGTGGGAGCTGCTGGAATTACATTTGGGGAGAGCTTTTGATAAATATCGTATACCATTATGATCTCTTTATTCTTGGGCAAAAAGCAGGATCACCACAGCTCCTCTGTTGTCCTTTTCTTAGGTGGTGACCGCTGGACTACAGGGCCTCTGGGCAGGGCCTCCGGTGCCACCAGCTCGGAGGTGGACACATGGGCTGGTCCTGGAAGGGCAGAACAAATCCCCTGGGGTGTGGGTTGAAGGCATTATGGGTGCACAGAGGCCACAGCCAGGCCTGGCCCACCGCCTCTGTCTGCGTCCATCCGGCAAGCACTGCGCAAGCCTTCACCTTTATGAAGTAGATTCTGTTACGGCCCATGAGCTGCAGAAATTGCTGGGTTGGGGGGAATCAAAAAAGAAAGGGAAAACCGATAGAGAAATGTGTGATTTTACCAGGGATTGCTGCGTCATCGAGATGGGAAGACAGTTAACGGCAGAGGCCAAGCCAGATCCAGGGCAGAGATAAGATGCTGAAGCAAAGTTCCTCTTGGAAGATTCTAGAAGAAAAAAAAAAGTCAGCAGACACAGAGCCCAGGGAAAAGACCCAAGAAGGAAAGGGGGAAAACTTTATTTGGGAGTTCTTTCCTGTCGGCCATATGTATGTGTGGCCTGAGAGTGGCCAGGGGTACAGCCACTCACCCCGGAGGGTGCCAAGATGGGGTGCTTTCCTTGTCCTCCCTCCATTCCTCCCTCCCTCCTGCCCTTCCTTCCTTCCTTCCTTCCTTCCTTCCTTCCTTCCTTCCTTCCTTCCTTCCTTCCTTCCTTCCTCTCTCCCTTTCTCCCTCCCTCCCTCCTGCCCTTCCTTCCTTCCTTCCTTCCCCTCCCTCCCTCCCTCCCTCCTTTCTTCTTGTGTATCAGTACTAGGGCTTTAGCTCAAGGCTTGGGTACTGTCCCTCAGGTTTTGTTTTTTGTTCTTTTTCTCAAGGCCAGAGCTCTACCACTTCAGCTACATCTCCATTTTAGCTTTTGGGTGGTTAGCTGGAGATGAGAGTCTCCAGATGCCCGTGGCTCACGCCTGTCATCCTAACTACTCAGGACGCTGAGATCTGAGGACTGAGGTTCAAAGCCAGCTAGGCTAAGGGAACTTGGTGTGCTGTGTATAGATGCTCAGTCAATTTCAGTTTGTCTTTCCCTAACTTGCTGAGGTACCCAGGCCAGGACAGTGAACGCCATCTTAAAAGTCATTCAAAGAGCCAGGCCTCACATCTGTCAACCTAGCTACTCAGGGGGCTGAGATCTGAGGATCGAGGTTCAAAGCCAGCCTGGGCAGAAAAGCCTGTGAGACTCTTATCTCCAAGGAACCAGCAAAAGGCTCTAAATGGAGATGTGGTTCAAGTGGTAGAGCACCAGGGCTGGGAATATGGCCTAGTGGCAAGGGTGCTTGCCTCGTATACATGAGGCCCTGGGTTCGATTCCTCAGCACCACATATACAGAAAATGGCCAGAAGTGGCGCTGTGGCTCAAGTGGCAGAGTGCTAGCCTTGAGCAAAAAAGAAGCCAGGGACAGTGCTCAGGCCCTGAGTTCACGGCCTAGGACTGGCAAAAAAAAAAAAAAAAAAAAAGTGGTAGAGCACCAGCTTGGAAAAGTTAAAAAATAATAATCAACACACAGGCCCTGACCAGCACACACACACACACACACACACACACACACACACACACACATCACCCAAAGACGGGCAAAGCACACAGGGTACCACAGAGAGAACAGGATGCCAGCACCGGCTCTGAGTAGTCAGGGAAACTATTGGAGGAGAGCAATTTTCACCAGGGATGAGGAGTGACTGCAAAGTGGGAAGTGAGTCTGAGGTGCTTGCTGAGAAGGCAGATGGGCCATCAGAGAGGACACCGGTCCCTGTCTGGACCAGGCGTGAGGACTCGCGGCTGAGGCCCTCCGGTCCATCTCAGAAGCACCCCCACCCCAGAGCACGCACACACATTTGTGGCAATGCTACGTTTTTCATTTCTTGTTTATAGTCCCAAGTTACAAAATGCCCCCCCCACTCTCTTCCCAAAGGGGGACATACAAAGATAAATGGAAATCCCAAGTTCTGAAGCCTCCGAATCTGAACAAAGGAGAGGAGGGTGGGCCTGGCGTTAGAAGAGGAGGACTCTTGGACATCTAGACTACGCCAGCTCCGTTCCCTGGTCACAATCAATATGTTTCTCCAAAGTGCCTTTAAATTACTCTCGCAGGCAACACGCCACGTTTATGCGTGTACTGGCTTAGAGGGGACACGAGGGGAAAATGCAATTTCTATTATGAAATCATAATGTGCACTTATCTTCCAAAAGAACACATTGAAATGTTAGGAGTGAGGAAAAAAAATAACTTGAAAAGCAATCTGTCTATAAATAAAGAGCAGAGCTGTCCTGACATTTTTTTTTTTTTTTTTTACAGGCACAGGGAAATCTCATGGACAACTTTTCCTCCGGACACCTTGCCCTGGGGATCGTGTTCCAACTCCAACTTTTTGGAAGATGGCTTTTGAAAGTCCGGAAGTTTCCTCGCTGGGGTCCAGAGCAGAGGAAACCCATGAGCTGTAGCGGGGGGCCAGGGGGCAGGTGGGGCGGACGGGAGACAGTTGGGGAGCTGTTGAGCCTTTCCCCTGGCAAGATTAGTTTTGAGAGATGCTCAGGATGAGGATTATGTAGGTTTGTGAAGCAGATTGCGATGGCGCACACCACACACACACACACACACACACACACACACACACACACATCTTTCCCTCCTCATAGCCAATACATAAGTGGTATGCAAAAACCCAGGCCCTCGTAGCCAATAGACAGGTGGTATGCAAATGCAGGCAAATCTGGAGGGAGTCCTGGGAGGCTTGGAGACTCCATTCCTGGGCATCTCACATCATGCACACACGCATGCACGTGGGCCCCCACACACAGGCACACGCGCATGCACGCAGGCACCTACCCATGCACACAGGCACGGCCCTGGCACGCCACGACTCCATCCGGAACCCAGTGTCCACGGCCGCAGTGCCCGGGGGGTCTCGCTGCTCCTGACCTCCTTGGCCTCAAGGTCATCCTGCAGATGCAAACACTGAGAGGAGGGGTCCTGGGGGGCTGGGGGTGAGGAGGGAGAAGGGGGCTGTCACCAGGGTCCTCTGGCCCGGATGAAGGCAGGCTAGGGGGGGCTGCCTACCGATTTCCCCCACCAGCACCCCACCTCGGCCGGTGTCCTTGCTCATCCGTCCCTCCGTGCAGTCATCCACGCGTGGAGCACAGCGGATGCCGTCCGGCCCTGGAGACGAGAGCCAAGGGCGACGTTGCTCCTGCCCCGGTGACCTCACCATGACCACGCATGCGATCACCGGCAGCGGGGAGAAGCTAAAGGGGGTGTGGGGCTCCTCCAACTCAGCCTAGGAAATCAGGCGGGGCGTCCTCCAGGAAGCTCTAGGAGGATGACAGAACCTCTTCCCATGAAACCACGTGACGGCTAAAGCAAGGCCTCCCCAGGCCTGGAGGAGAGACTGGCGGGTGAGATCCGGGGTAATGCAAGTCCCCAACAGGGCGCCCACCTGAGGGGGGCCAGGGAGAGGCCCTCAGCACCCCCAGACTTCATGTTCTCACGTCTATCCCCTCCCATCCTCGCTGCTGGGGCAAGAATCCCATTCTCCACCAGAGGTGACAAGGACACTGGAGGCCATGGGGATAGTCAGCTCCCCCCTCCCCCTCCATCCCCCCTCCATCCTCCCATTCCCCACCAGAGGTGACCAAGACACCGGAGGCCCCTGGGGCCAAGCCCCCCGTCCCCCACCAGCTGGAGGAGTTTAGCCTGCCTTACTTTGCTTCTGAGAGGCCATTACTGTTTTACTGTGCAGGTTTCCCCCTCCTTCTTCCTCTTTTTATGAGAGTTACTTTACGACCAGAGAGTTCACATCTTTCAGCGCCAGACCTGAGCCAGCCGGGGCCCTGCGTTTACGAGGGCTTTCAGCTGGGTTTACGAGGCCACAGCCAGGCCGCACCCCCGCCCTGCCCTCCTCCTGCCAGGGTGGGCAGAAAGGGCTGGGAAAAGCTGCTGATCTTCAGGCCCTCAGCCCACTCCCAGAGCGGGGAGCCCTTGTGACTCATCTCGGTCCCTAGCTCTCCTTCGTCTGAGACTCAGTTTCTCCATATGCACCATGGGTATGTTGGGGGGGGGGCTGCTGTGCAGAATAAGCAAGGGACACAGTGGTCTCTTCCTTATCCACAGCAGACATGGCCCAGTGCCCCCAGCAGAGGCCTGGGGGCCCAGTGGAACCCCGGGAGTGTCTGTCTGCTCCGGCATGGCCTGCCAAGCTGTCACCTAGCCTCGGAGTCGCTGGCCTTCCTCCACGCTGCCATCTGCCTTCCATCGCGGCCTCGCCCCCGGGGCGATGGCTTGGTGACGTCAGCGTGACAGGCGGGCAGGTGGCGCCCGCAGCCTGGGAATGCGGGACCCGGCAGGGTCGATCGCCATCCCCGCAGGACGGAGCAAGGAGGCGCCCTCGGTGCCTCACGCCATCACACGAGTTCCCTGCTGCTCACGAGCTGTCCAATGACGGCATTTTCCACTTCAGATCTTTGCCCTCACACTGCCATGATTCGTCCACAGCTTCAAACGATGTTCTGAGTTGCCTGGGCCAGAGCAGTGAGACCCAGGCGTCCGTCGTCATAGCCATCCCACTGTGCACACGGGGAAACTGAGGCCCAGGGAGGTTCTCCCGCTTACCTGAGCTCACCGGGCTAGTAAGAGGCGAGGCCAGGATCACCTCCGCAGGTGAGTCCCCAAACCACCCAGTCCGGACCCCACCACGGCACGCGACAGCCTGGGCGCCCAGTCTACAATGGGCGGGCTCAAGGCGCCTTCTATCAGGGCCCACCTCCAGCTCGTCCCCCTTTCCCGGGAGAAGAGGGCAGTGGGACCCAGGGCCCTGGAGATCTGTGTGCTCGGCTGGACCTCGCGGGGGGGGGGACCCCTGCTCTGGGCGTGCACCCCCAACCCACACGGGAGACTTCTCCACTACTGTGACCCGGGACCGTGGATCAGAAGTAGATTCCTGTGGCAGCAAGCCCGCATCTGTTCAGCCACCGGGAAGGACTTCCAGATAAGCCGCATGGCAGAACACACACAAAAGAAAAGATGTTTCTGAATCTCCTCGCTGGGAATTTTCGGGGGGCGGGGGGTGGTGTGTGCCTGGTTTCCATCAAGGAGGCAGGCGCTGGAACAGAGACGTTTGCGGGGCTGTGTACAGACACTCCTGCTACCAAGACAAGCCCGTGCAGGGCCTCGGGGGCCGGTTCCCCCGCATGGCCCCTGCCCCCCGCCGCGCCCCACGGTCCCCCCGGCCTCCTGGGCCCTGCGTGATATTTAATGGGCAATGGTGCAGCGCCGATCGCAGTCTCGTCTGCCAGCAGGAGCTGGATGCAGCCCTGTGCCCTGTGTATCCTGCGCGGAGATATTTAATAAACATGCAAATCGCCGCCTCTACCTCCTCAGGCAGGTGAGGCGCGGGAGAGGCTGGAGCCAAGCGTTAAATCTGTGCGGCGAGGGGCGCGGCGCGGGGCCGGCGCTGGAGCTGAAGGCCCAGGAAGGCTTCCATCTGGCATTTCCAGCCTTCCCTGGGGAGCGGGGCGGGGGGGGGGGGCGGGGGGAGGGAGAGTGGGACAGGAAGAGGGGCTTCGGGTCAGGGGTGACGGAACAGGGAGGCAAAGGGGCCGTGGGCACACCGCCCACCTGCCTTCCTCCCTTCACAAAGCCATCGCCACCCGCCAACCACACCGCCCTCGCCCTCCCAACCGTGTCCCCGCCCCTCTGCCCCGCTCACCCTTCCCCCTCCAAACAGCCATCCCGCGCCCTGGCTCCATCCTTCCGTTCACCCATCCACCCATCCATTCATAAATAGTTCCTTCCTCCACCCACTCAAGTACCAACCTGTTGGGGCATCAGCTTGGCAGGTCCTGAGAGACCGCCCCTTTCTCCCGCCCTGGGGCTGCGTGGCTGTTAGCCACTCCTACCCTCTTCCGGGTCAGAACCGGAAGAGGCCCAAACCAGCCCCGCCTCTCGTCTCGAAGCACGCACGTGTGTGTGTCAAAATGGCGCTGGCCGAGCCCAGGGGGCGGTCCTGTGGGCTGTGATCTCCGCCTCTGGGGGAAGTTCCGTGACATCACTGTGATGGACAGCCCAGATCAGCCTATCCCTAGTGACTCCAGATCACTCCCCTTCCTGCTGCCATTACTGTCATATAAACCCTTCCCCTGAGTAAACCGGTGGATTTCCCAGTTTTCCCGAGACAGCCCGCATGTCCTGCCTCCTTATTCTTAGCGGGGAGGGGGGGGGGCATCTCGTGGCCATACAAGCCAAGGCTCGCACGTAGCCCTCACTCCGGCTTTGCCATCTGCGGGATGGGCGGCTTGCGCTAGAGGGTGAAAGGGGACTACCCAGGAGGTAACAAGGCCCGACACCAACCCACAATATGCCGATCCAGTTGCCTATCTGCTTCCTTTAAACCATTTTAGTGACCCACCCATCCATCCATTCATCCATCCGCCTGTCCATCCATGCATCCATCCACACATCCTCCATCCATCCATTCCTCTGCCAGCTCATTCACAAGTCCTTCCCTCTCCCCCACCCAGTCACAGAATTGGCAACTAACCATCGCACCATCCAATCGTGCTGCTTTTTACTCGTTTTTAATCCATCCATCCAGGTGTGTTCCGTTTCCTATCAGAAAGGCCCCGTCCTAGGCAGTTAAGAACCAAGCAACAATCTGTTGAGGCCTCTCCGTTCAGCGCTTCACCGTGGAGATGGCGAGCGAGGTGGAGTGCAAGGGGAGAGGCGCGGCTCAGAGGAAGGCCTCCTCCTTCCGGGAAGAACGGCAAGGCTTCCGGGGAACCACGAGGTGTGTCCGCTGATGGGTCGTCTCCAGCTCCAGTCCCTTACTGGCACATGGATTAACTGAGCACTGGACGCAGAGATGAGCCGCTCGTGACCTCTGTCCTCAGGAAGTTCCGGGCCTGGTGGGGACAGAGCTCCATGTCGAAGAAGCGACCGGGAGCAGTGATGAGTGACCACAAGCCGTCAGGCAGCAAGTGGACTGCGTGGGGCAGGGGGAAAGAAGACGGGGAAGGGTTCTGTTCGGTCCTGGGCCCGCGGCAACTGCTGCATGTCGGGGGGGAAGCTGTCTGCCGCTTTGCCAATGCTTCCCCCCGCCCCCCCCCCCCAGCCTGGCTTGGCTCATTAATTTTGCAAATCAGGGCACGGCTCCCCGAGCGGCCTTGACGGGGGAGCACTGGTTTGGGAGTCTGGCAGCCTTCTGGTACCATTCAGTCTCTGCTGTTTAGGGAGCCTGTTTGCTTCTCTTGCCGAGGAGGGAGCGATGTCTCTTTGGAGAGAGGTGGCTGCTGGGGAAATGGCCCCTGGTGGAGAGAGTGCTTGGTGGAAGCTTCTGGCACACCGTGGGCTCCAGAGCACTGCTGGTGGGTGCTGAGTGCCCGGGGGTGCTGGGGGTGTTCTGCAGATGTGTGCACCCCGGCCTCCCCTCCCCTCCGCCTGCCTCCGCTGGGAGCAGCAGCTCCGCTGCAAGGCTCAGAGGGGCTCATGGATTCACTGTTTGCTTCACTCATTCACACGCCAAATGCGAGGGGAGGGTGTCCGTCCGCCCCTAATGCATGAGGCCCTGATATTTCCTTGAGGGCCTCCCTCCGGAGGCCTCTGACTCCCTACCGCCTACTCCGTGAGCTAAAAATGAAGTAAAATTATACACATATATCACGTGGCATCTTACACCTGAGACTGTGTGCCCCCCGGAACCGCGGGTGATGGCAGATGCAAATGCCCTGTGCCGATCCAGCGGCTGGAGCGAGGAGGAGCAGAGCCCTTGCCGTCTGTGTCTGGGCTCGCTCTCCACAGAGCTGGGAACCCTGGCGGATGGAGGTTTCTGGGGCCGCTTCGGGGGGGGCCCCCCGTTTAGGACGTCATTCCAGCCCCAGGGGAGACACGCAGGACGCCAGCCGCGACTGAGCTCTAAGCCACAGTCGTACCCGGGCCGAGAGCCGGTCCAAACCTGTTCCATTCCCGAAGCTCGCTGGCCTGGGGGAGTGGTGGTCTGGAAAGTCGTCGTCATCATCATCATCATCATCATCATCAATATCACCATCATCACCATCGCCACTTATCACCACCCTCATCACCATGACCATCATCTCCATCATCACAACCACCACCACCCCATCATCTCCATCATCACCACCGTCACCACCCTGGTCACCCTGAGCTCCGCCGCAGTCTAGCTCTGGCTTTGCGGAGCTCGGTTTTTCTTCCTTATCCCCGATGTGGCTCCTGACCCCTCCCCCAGCCCTCTCCACGGCCCGTTCTAACATTCCCCCAGATACGGTGGCTTCGGTTAAAATATATGGTGTTGTTTATCGTGCGAATGTGTTTTAATTTACATAAGTTGTAGTGGGCTGTAGATCTCATCCTGTTGCTTAATTTTTTTTTTCACTTAACACTGTGTTTTCAGATCTACCTGGGCTCTGTGCATAAATTTCATTTCCCGCCCCTCACTGCTGCAGAAGCTTCTAGAGAGTTGCTCCTTCTCCATCCCAGGTCCCCTCCCAGGCCCCACCCCCGGGGAGTCCCCAGGGGACCCACCTGAGGGCTCTCCGAGTCTCCCCAGAGGGCGTGGGCTCTGCCCTGCCTCCCCTGGACACTGTCTGCTCTCTTCTTGAACATTCGTGCTGCCCACATTGTCATCGAAGGCGTCAGCGCAGCTGGCTGGGCACCGGTGGCTCCGTCTGTAATCTTGGCTACACAGGAGGCTGAGATCTGAGATGTTTCCTTCCCCTCGTGCCTCATCCATAAGCTCTAGGAAGGAAGGAAGGAAGGAAGAAGGAAGGAAGAAAGGAAGGAAAAGAGGGAGGGAGAGAGGAAGAAAGGAAGGAGAAAAGGAAGGAAAGGAAGGAGGGTCCATTGGGTGTCACTTTTCCTGAAGGCCCAGCCCGCTTGGGCTCAGCCTGGGTGGATGAGGGAGGGGGAGCAGCAGGAACTTGGGGCTCCCGCAAGCCCACCCTCAGACACCTTCCAGTCTAGGTCCTAGAAAAGGTTTCTTCGTCTTTTTGGTTCTTCTGGTCCTTGGCTTGAACTCAGAGCCTGAGCTTTTTTTTTTTTTTTTTTTTTAATCAAGGCTGGTATTCTGCCCCTTGAGCCGCAGCTCCACTTCCAGCTATTTTGGTGGTTCATTGGAGATCAGAGTCTCATGGACTTTCCTTCCTGGGCTGGCTTTGAACCTTGATCCTCAGATCTCAGCCTCCCAAGTAGCTGGGATGACAGGCCACCGGACTGAGCCCTGCCTGAGCCCAGGGCTCCCTCCTCCCTCAGATCGGGGCCGTCCTGAGCTCCCACCCTTCTCTTGCAGTGTTCTGAGTCCCCCGGGCACCGTGGCCCGCTGTTCTGATGGTCACCCTGTCCAAGCAGGGCACCAGGAAGGAGACACCCAGGGACAGCCTGACAGGCTCAGCTCCCTCCCTGGACCATGGGCCGGGCACCAAGATGTCCTCAGAGGCCCAGGAATGCAGCCTCCGCTTCCTCCCCCCATACACAGCCTCCAGGACCCCAGCTTCCTCCCAGGAACCCTGCACCTGGCAGCTTCTGGGGACTCCCCCTCTCCTCTCCTCTTCCCCATCAGGCAGAGACTCGGGGTGCTGGGCGGGGGGAGGCAGCCCCTGCACCTGTACCTCTCTTCTCCCTTCCATGGGGGCACGGCTGCCCTTCTCAGCCCCCGCCCCTGGCACCCCAGAATCAGTCTCTCCCGCCCCCGGCCCCGTCCACCTTCCCAGCTCCCAGCTCAGCCCAGCACTCTATCTGCATGTTTATCAGCGCTCGGAGCCTGCGGCCATTCGACTTCAAAGACTGTATAAAATGTGTTTAGTGATTGTGTGTTTCTTTTTAATATCAGCAAACTATACTTCCAGGGAAGGAGGCCGGAGCCACAGAGAGGAAATAAACAGAGCTGCTCCGGAGAAAGACTGCACGGCGCACTCCCCCCCCAACCCCAGGGGAGGGACGGAGGGAGGGGATGGACACCTCCTGGAGCGGGAGCCCGGGCAGTTCTGCTCAGGCCTGGGTTCACCCGGAGGCCGCGGGTGGCTCAGGGGTCCCTGGTGACTTTCCCAAGGAGGCTGGGCAAGGATGGACGGCCCCTGCCTCCAGCAAGGACCCAGAACCGCACGCAGAGCACCAGATCACCAGCACGGCTGAGCCCTGCTGACCATAAAACGTCCTTGTCGGTGGAGCAAAGCGAACAGGGGTCCGAGGTGGGGCTGTTCGCAGGACTCCACGTCTGGACAGCCGGGAAGCGTTTGGGGCTGTCATTCCAGCTCTCAGGGGCCACCTAGGCTCTGTCTCAGCAAACCAACAGGATTCAGGGAGTGGGGGGCCATGTCTGAGAAAGCAAGATGGCCTCGAAGAGGGCGACCGGGTCCTGAACCAGGAGGGGCCTCCAGACCCCAGGCCCCAGGTCCTCGGGCTAGCGCTGACCTGGGACGGCAGCCTGGGAGGGCCAAGGGGCCTCTGACCATGCCAGGACTGGCAGTGCTGATGCGACAGGAAGTGCTGGCCTGACAATTAGGGCTGATGTGACAGGAAGTGCTGACCAGACAGGAAGTGCTGAGGGAAGGCGGGCCTCGGTGGCGTCCCCTCCCACTCCGGTCTCAGTGTCTCCTCACTTCACCCCCTGGGCAGGACTTCCGGCTCTCCTTTCTCCAGCTGGGGTGGGGACAGGCTGCACACTGCCCGGGAAGCTGGGGGCCCAGCCCTGCCCCTCCTTCAGGCCTCCTCAGCCTCCCGAAGTCCAAACTCCACAGGCCGGGCGGGGCGTTCAGGCCGACCAGACAGAACAAGGCCAGGTGCAGAGGGAAAGCCTCCTCCCCCCCAAACTCTTGGGGTCCCCACATCCAGGACATGCTCCCCACAGGCTCCACCGCCCGGCTGTGAGTCCCGGGGGCTGTGTCTCTGACACACCTTTTTCTTCTTTTTGGTCAGTCATGGGGCTTGGATTCTGGGCCTGGGCGCCGTCCCTGAGCTCTTCAGCTCAAGGCTAGCGCTCTATCACTTTGAGCCACAGCGCCACTTCTGGTTTTCTGGTACTCAATTGGAGATGAGAGACTCATGGACTTTCCTGCCTAGGCTGGCTTTGAACTGTGATCCTCAGATCTCAGCCTGCTGAGTAGCTAGGGTGACAGCCGTGAGCCCTTGACGCCCACCTCTGACACACATTTCCTGGGCCCTACAGGGGGAGGAGGAAGAGGATGGCGTTCTGAGTGCCCTGGAAAGGTAAGGGCTTGCTTCCAGCTGGGAGACTTGATTCTTTGTAGAAAACCACACAGCGCCGCAGGACCATGGTGCTTGGTTCTTGGTACCCCATGGAATACCAAGCAATTTTGTTGACCCAAGGCCTGAGGCACCTGCGGCCAGTCACAGTCCATAAATATGCAAAAAAAAAAAAAAGCAATGGTAGAAGGCGCAATGCAAAAGTTAAACAGCTGTGTGACTTACTGGACTACCGACATCCACCCCTGCCCACAGAGCCACATAGCGGATTCCACCCGTGGACCGTCCACCCTGCCCACAGAGCCACAGGGCAGGGGCTGTGCCTAACCATGTGTGGGGCAGGACTATCTAGGCTTTCAGGCTCTCACTGTGGTGTTCAGGCGCCAAGGGTTTAGAAGGCCGGCACGGGAGAGACCCGGAGAGATCCAGCACGCGCTCTGGATGGAGGGAGGGAGGTTGTGGGTCTGGCAGGAGTCTCGAGGAGGGTTTTGGATGCACACCGCTGGATCTGATACACGGAAGCCCTCATCTGGAGCCCAGAGCAAGATAAACCCATGCAGGAGATTGAATCACCCAGGCCGGGGGCTCTTAGCGGAGGCAGAGAGCAATGACCTGGGTTTGGAGAGGAGAGAGGAGGCCATCGCCCAACAAGCCAATTAAACCACTTTTATTGGTGTCAGAGAATATATGTTCCAGTCCCTAACCAATCTCAAGACTTAGGGAAGTAGAGATAACCAGGGCTCGGGCCGTGTAAGATAAACTTGCAAAATCGGAACTGCTAGGCCGTGCGGTTTTACATTAAGGGGCAGAGAAAAATCAACAGGAACCAGAGCTCTTCTCCTGTGGCTCGCTGATGCGTGGTTACCCACAGCAAAGACGCCGCTACTTCCAGGAGACAGCCTGGCGCAGAGGAGATATGGATGGACAAATGAATGAATGAATGAGGGCACAGAGGAATGAGTGATTGGCTTGTGTCCCTTCCCCACCTCAGGCTTTGGTCCTTACAATCCTAGGGTATCTAACAGGGAATGTGGGTATTTGGGGTGAAAATGGAAACGTTGCTTCAATTTGCTCCTTGGTTTGGAAAATGTATTATTAAGCAATGAATGTGGTAAGTGCTTATTCAACTTGTATAAACTGGGACTGGGCTACAGGACAAGGTTTTCCATCTCAGCTGTAACCCTGGTGGGCTGCTGGTGAAGGTTTCTGTCTTTTTGGGGGGGGTGGGTTGGGGTGGGTAGGGCTGGTCTTGTGCTCACTCAGCTTGTTTATACCCGGCTGGTGCTGTGTTTCTTGGGCCACGCGTTCACCACTGCTGTTTTGTTCGCCATCCTGGCATTTTCTGCCCGGGCTGACTTTGAACTTCGATTCCTTCTGACCTCAGCCTTGGATTCCAGGCGTGAGCTACGGGCACCGGCCTCTCTAACCTTCCTGATGGAAAGGGCAGAGGAAGCTGCCCCCCTCCTCTACAAAGAGCCACAGGGGTGCCACCCGTGGACAGAGCCACGTCTTCTCCCCTGGGGGTGGGGGTTCAATCAAGGGAAATGAGCCCGCACGTGGTGGCGCGGGGGGTCTGTCCCCTGCTGCGGCTCCTCTGCCCGCGCCCCTCATCACCAGATCAGAGGTGAGGTGCGTTCATGACTCCTCTCCTGGTTCTGCCCCAGGGACTTCCGTCCGATTCTGACTCCACAGCTGCTGTGCTGTGTGGTTTGGGGCTGGCGATGTCGCCTCCGTGAACATCCGTCCATCGGCCCCTGGTCTTCGGAGTGGGCGCAGTTGTACTTATCACCTCCCAGGCGGCCGTGAGGCGCCATGGGGCAGGGAGGGCCCCGTCGGTCCGCCCGGCACCTGCCACGCCGATCCCCGGAGCCCAGGACGCCACCAGGGGCGCCTTCTCACTCTCCAGATGTGGCTGCGTGTGGCCAGGTCGCGGGCGTCGGGGCGCGGGGAGCCTCACGAGGACTCACGGGGCGTGAGGCACTGCTGTCTTTCCACAGGTGTTTCTGGGACTCCCGTGGAGGGGCTGGCCCCGATCCGGGCTGGGCAGTGGGACACAAAGGCTCCGACAAGCTCCGCCCGCCTGAATTCACAGCCCACAATCCGAGCCCACCCCCCCCTCCCCGCCCACCGCACCCCCCACTTCATCCCCGTGAACGTCAGCACCCTCCACATCCACTCGGCCACATTCCACGCCCGTTAACACAGCCCATACCACCCCCAACATCTCCTCCCTGGCGGCCCTGGGCAGAATCTCACTTTGGGAAGGCTGCCGGGGGTGGGAGGGAGGCACCCCAGTCCCACAGCGATGGCGGTGGGGAAAGTTCTGGCACTGGGAGTCCCACCGATCAGATGGGTAGAGATACAAAAAGATGGGTGATTCGAGGAGGGCGGAATCCAGCCGCTAGGCCCGAGTGAGCACGCACGGCCCGCACCCGGCAAGGGTTCCCCGGCCCACGGCCTGGGTTATCAACCAGGACCCTCACAAATGGCCCTCTGCCTGGCCCCGAGGGCTCCAACCCCACCACGCTTGGCCACCCCCTCCTCCGGTCCCCAAGCCCCCATCTCTGTGATGCAACTCTCAAACAGGTCTGTTCAAAGGCGCCGTTCTACATTCTAAGCAGATGGAGAAGTAAATATTTAAAGGAACCCCGTGAATTATTGACTCCTCCCGGCAGAGGCTCCCTTTCATTGTCACTCCCTGCCCTTGCCTTTGTCCTTCAGCTCTAGCTCCCCCTCCTCTCCCCCCCTTCTTCCCTCCCCACCCCCCCCCCCCGTCCCTCCTGAAAGGCCTTGGGACAGGACAGCCAGCAGAGGCCAGGTGGCCTGAGAACAACTCTGGGGGGTGGTTTTGCTTGGCTCGGTGGTACTTGGGGCCTGAACTCGGGGCCTTGCACCTGCTAGGCCAGCTCCCTGCCCCCTTGAGCCACACCCCCTTGTCATTTGGCCTTCGGATGGCTTTTCAGATCTGGCCTTGTGTTTTGCTCAGGCTGCTCCTGGGCCACTGAACGCCTACCTCTGCATCCTGAGTAGCTGGGGTTACCAGCTGGTGGCGTGTGCCACCGTACCCCATGACAGAGGGGTTCTGACGTCTGATTTGTCTGTCTTCCTCTGAGCTAGTGGACACGGTCCCACCGGATGTTGACCATTTCACATCGAGCTCAACTCTAGGAACATTTTAATGGTCACCTACTGTGTGCAGAACCACCACCGCCACCACCGTCACCACCATCAGACACCGCCATTGATCCATAACGCATAGTGGGCTGGAACCAAATGCCAGAGCTCCTACTTCTTAGACCCCCCGACTGGCTTTCCCCTGCCCCCCAAACCTGGGTCTTCCTGTTGGTACACTGGGTGCAGGACTGGCACTCTCTTCAGCTGCTGGGAGGAACCTAAGGGGCGAGGACAGGAGGCCACCATTGTCCTTCTGTAACTGGGTGGGGCTCCGCACTTCCGTGCCCGGCCCTACCCCTGCCTTTTTTCCTCATGGTGTTTCCGCCACACCCCAGCCCAGCTTTTCGCTAGTTAATTGGAATTAGAATCTCACTGGATCTTCTGCCTGGAGTAGCCCCAAATTTTGATATTCCAGGTCTCAGTCTCCTGAGTATCTAGGATTACAGGCCTGAGCCACTGGCAGCGGTACTAACAAACAATAAACCTTAAATATATACACCACATAAGAAGAGTTTAGTTTCCTCATGAGTATGATATGCATTATGTATACATATATATATATAGGAAAAGTACAGTCTGGTTTATTGTCTCTTTCCCTTGCTAGCATTTTCTTCCTTATTCAGGGACGGACCCTAAGTACCTGGAGCAGAGCCTGCTCGCTGTGCAAACTCACGATCGAATGAGTGAATGAACGCGTGGATGAGTAAACGGTGGGTGAAGGAGAGAGTAAAGGAATGAGGCATGAACGAACGAATGAGGAGATGAATCAGTGAATGGGTGAACGAAGGAGCGGTTGAATTAATGGACAAGTAAACAAATGAATTAAGGAGTGCATGGACGAGCCAGGAAGGGAGCGAGCGGTGGATAAATTAGCCGGAGGGTGTGAGTGACTAGGTGGGGAACATGGGGAGAGACGGGTGAGCGGAATGAGGGAGCGAATGAAGTGAGCAGCAAGTGAATGAGCCAAGGAAGAGGCAGCGGATGGAGGAGCGAGCGGAGGAATAAATGAGCGGGTGAACTGGTGAGGAGTGAAGGAAGGGGCGGCTGAATCAGCGAGGGAGGGAATGAACCAGTCGACGGTTAAGCCGAATTAGTGAACGAGCCAGTGGATGGACGGGAGGTAGCGACGGCGAGTTGAGTGGGTGAGCGGATGATCCAGCGAGCGAATGACCGCAAGCTGGGCGCTGCTCCTCGGTGGCCGTCATGCCCCCCCCCGAGGTTCGTCCCTTCCCCCGGGAGGAAGGCCTGTCCCTGCTGACGCAGAGCCCCGGGGGGTGGCGGGGAGACCTGGAGGGGACGGAGTGGGCTGTGCCTGAGCCCAGACCTGCGCAACCCTGGGCCAAGGGGACCCCAATCTCCCACGGGCTCACTGTGGCTGCAGTGACCCCCCAGGGCGGAGGGCGGAGGGCGGAGGGCAGCCCCACACCCCGCAACCCGTGGCGGCTGCTCCCCAGGCGCGGGCCCCGCAGGGTGTCCCCCGCCCCCCACTCACCTGCCAGCCCCTGCCACGGTCCCCACCCCTCCCCTCCCGCCAAGGCCAACCCTCCCTCCTCTCTAACCCCCTGCCCCAGGCTGTGGACACCCTGCCCCTCCCCCCACGTCCTGCACCCCACATGCTTGACCTCCTCGGCTCAGTGTTCTCCCGCCTTCCGTGTCATGGAAGTTCTCACTACGCAGCCCCAGCTGGCCTTGAACTCCACGCCCCGGTCATGACCAGCACGGGAGGGAGGGCCTCCTCAGCTCAGCACCAGCTGGGGTCACCTCCAGCCAGGCCTCCCTCCCCCTGCCGCTGCGGGACGACTCCGTGCTGATAAGAAAGGGGGGGGAGGACAGGCGGGTGATGGAGACCCCCAGACGGAACGGGAAAGAATTCCAAACAAATGGGTCCTTTGATCACGGGGAGCGGCTTTGGCGGAGGCTTGTTAGCTGGGTGAAGATGAAATGGGGAGATAATGAGCAATTTTCAGGTAGTAGGTGCAGCGGGCGAGGTGACAACCCAATTTAGTCAGATTCTTAATCAAGTCCGGATCCCTGACTTGACGCTATTTGCCGGCTGGGTCCTCCATTACGTGGGGCGTTCTGCCGTCCCCGGGCCTGCACCGCCGGCGTGAGAGGTATTTATCTCCGCGCAATTTAATTAAAGTCTAGCGTTTAATGACACAACGGACACTAATTATTTCTTGTTGGTTGTTGAGGGTGGGTTCTCCTCCCCTCCCGGCTCGTGTGAGAAAGCAAAAATCTCCTTGTGTCACATTCGGCGAAGCAGAGGCCGGATTTGGGTGGTCCCCATGATGGGTGGGAGGTACAGGGTTTCCAGAAAAGCAGGAAACCTTCCGTGCCTCCCCCCCCCCCACCGCCCTCCATGCTGGACCTGGCGGGCGCCCCCTGCGGCCCCACTGGTGCCAAGGGCAGGGCAGCCACGAAGATGCACTGAACGTGGCCCGTGAGTCCTGGTTGCTATTAATTCACACCCTACCTGTCAGCGATCGGCTCCACCCACACAGGAGGTGGAGGCCACGCCCTGTAGGTCCCAGCCCAGGGGCTGGGGGCGTCAGTGGTGGTTTTGTTCTGAGTCCTGGGTTGTTTTGTTTATTCTGTTCTGTTTCTGTTCTGTGCAGGTATTGGTCTTAGGGTGTTTGGTGTGGGGGGGGGGGGTGTGTTGGTGTTTGTTTTTGTTTTGCTCAAGGCTAACACCCTACCGTTTCAGCCACACCGGCACTCCCAGCTCTTTGGAAATACAAGAGTCTCGTGGACCTTTCTGCCCAGGCTGGTTTTGAACTTTGATCGTCATCTCTCAGCCTCCTGCGTGAGTAGCTGAGATGCGGGGTGTGGGCCTGGGATGTCTGGCTATGTTGCTTTTTCTTGAGGAGGCCCACACGTGACAGACTCCGCCGAGCCCTGCTGGACCTGGGGACACCGTGGGAGGGATGGTCCCAGGGGAGGGGGCTCCCACAGACCCACTGAACACAAACTCACCTCCCCACCACCAACCCACCCCCCCCCCCCAGCTCCAAGGCCCCGGGCTTCAGATTAACTGCCAGGGAGTAGAATTAGAGAGGTCGAGTCACAAGTGCAACGGGGGGGGGGGGGGCGGGGGGGGAGGAGATCCTAGCAGCCGGCTCCCCCCTTCACTGTGGCAGAGAGAAAATCCACAAGCAACTACTTCAGAAAGAGCAGGAGACAGAGGAGCCTTTGGATCTGAGGGGCTCTGGGACTCCAAAGCAGAGTCTGAAAGGTAAGTGTGTGTGTGTGTATGTGTGTGTGTGTGTTTCTTCAAGGAAACAGATTTTTTTTTTCCCTGACACTCACCAAGCATTATTTTCCCCTGAAACAAGTTTCTTTCTTCTACCAAACAAAGCGAACGCTGCCGGGAGAGCTGTCAGAGGCTGTGCGAGGAGACTCCTAGGAGCTTCGCAGAGCTAAAGCTCCTGGAAGCTGAAGGTCAAGCCGGGGGAGCGCCCCCTTCTGCATTCTCGGGGTGACCAGCCCAGCCCTCTTCTCTGCTAGCTCTTAGCTTGGTGGGGAACACACCGGTGCCCCGCAGAGGCCTGTCAGGGCCAGGGTGTTGCTCGTGGGTGGAGTGCTGGCCTAGCATAGGCATGGGCCCTGAGTTCGATCCCCAGCACGGCAAGAAACCTAAGCAACTTGTGTGACACCGGAAGAGAGAGGTGAGCAGCTCCCGTCAGCCCCCGGGTTCCAGCCTGAGGGAGGGAGGAAATGAAGATGCTCCCTTCCAAATGCATGCTGGGGTGGGGCGGGGGAGGGTTGGCCAGTCCTCCCCCAGCCAGAGGCCATCCGGGAGACCCCAGGGACACTTCCTCCTTGTCCCTCGTCCTCATCTCCCACCGGTCTCCTTGCACCCATCCCTCGGGGATGGAAGCACTCAGGAGAATCCCTGGGCTGCTGGTTTGGAAACGCCAGCACGGCTTCCAGGCCCCGGGGGAACCCGAGCGCACATGACAGCCCCCAAATCCGGGGAGGTTGTCAGTTAGGGGAGAAACCCCGACATCACCTGCCCCACACCACGTCAGCCCCTGCTCCTCTTACAGCAGAAAAGAGACAGTCCCCGGAACTTTCCTCCTGGGGCTGGCTTGCTTTCCCTGTCTTATTATGATTGCATTTCCTGAGAGCCCCTGTCATCTGAAATGAAGCAGAGCGCGGGGTCTCAGCCTCATGTGGAACTGTGCATCGTGGGGTAAGTGTGCACTCGTAGGCCCAGGCGTGCCCGCGGTTACACATGCAGCGTGTGCAAGTGTGCAGGCGACTGCTCCAACCACATAACCCGGGTAAGAAGGCCACCGGAACTAAGGCTTCAGAAGCCACGGGGATTCCCCGGGATTGGTGGTGGTGGATGAGCAAGGCTCCGCCATTTGAAAGGGCATGCTAGACTTAGGCAGTGAAAGGCACCCAGGTCCCAAGGAACTCTTCGACAAATGGCCAGACTATGTGAGTCAGAATACTCACAGCAGCATCAACGATCACAGCCCCAAACCACATCCACCCCAGTGTCTCCCCACCTCAGAACAGACGGGAAAACCACTGTCTATTCATACAGCGGAATACACAGCAAGGACACAGCAAGGAAAAGAAATGGGACGTAGCTATGAGCAACCCCAGGAGGCAGAAACAACAAGATATTAAACAGAAGTACGAAAGAGTCCCACGGCCTGACTGCGTGGATATAAAGCTCAGACAGGCAGGGCCAAGCTATGCTATTGGAACACAGCTATACAAGTCATTAGCCAGAAAGAAAAGCCACCCACTTAGGGCTGCCAGTGTCAGGATGGAGGTTTCAGCCCAGCCAGGGAGAGAGACTGCTAGAAAGTTCTCTGAGAGATGCAAAGTCTCATCTCCCTTCCTGGATCAGACTCTCTAAGTTTCTGAGTTATTTATGAAAGTAGGCTGTTATACTATGTGCATTTTTCTGCATATAATATTTCATGATAAAAATGTTCTCCTTCCTTCCCTCCCTCCCTCCCTTCCTCCCTCCCTCGTTCCTTCCTTCCTTCCTCCTTCTCTTCCTCTCTTTTTCTTCTTCTTCTTCTTCTTCTTCTTCTTCTTCTTCTTCTTCTTCTTCTTCTTCTTCTTCTTCTTCTTCTTCTCCTTCTCCTTTCTCCTCCTCCTCCTCCTCCTCCTCCTCCTCCTCCTCCTCCTCCTCCTCCTCCTCCTCCTCCCTCCCTCCCTCCCCCCTTCCTTTCTTTCATTTTTGTGTACTGGTCTTGAGGCTTGGACACAGGGCCTGGGCTCTGTCCCTGAGCTTTTGTGCTCAAAACGAGTGCCCCATCACTTTGAACCACAGTGCCATTTCCAGGGTTTTGGGTAGTGAATTGGAGATAAGAGTCTCATAGACTTTCCCGCTCAGGCTGGGTTTGAACCACCGTCCTTGGATCTCAGACTCCTGAATAGCTAGGATTGCCGGTGTAAGCCACTGGCACCTGGCATGTGCTTGCTTCAAGACAGAAGTAGGTAGGGATGCTTGTTTTTTGAGAAAACATTGTGTTTTATTCCCTTTCAGTTGCTCTGACAGTATATGAGGGGATGCATCATTTATGAAGAATAAAAGTTTATTAGCAAGGTGGGGTGGTGCTCACCATAATCCCAGCTCTCAGGAGCCCGAGGGAGGAAGAGCTCAAGTTCCAGGCTATTGTCTTCAAAAAATGAAGTTTGCTTACCTCATGTTCTAAGGTGGAAAGGTCAAGGGCAGGGTGCAGGTGCAGGCTTGGTGCCTGGTGAGAGTCTCGGGCTGCCCCATAACGTAGCCAGCCAGGGGCCTGTGCGCACGCCTGTAATCTCTGCTACCCAGAAGGCTGTGCTCTGGAGGGTCACAGCTCAAAGCGAGCCTAGGCAGAAAATGACAAGAGATTACATCTCCAGTTAGCTAACAAAAAACAGGGCTGGAGGAGGCATGGCTCGAGTGGTAGAGTACCCGCTGAGCAAGAAGAGGTCCAGTAAATGATAAGCCCGGAATTCAAACCCAGGTCCAAGAAACAAAAACGAAGCAAAACACATTGGGAGGGGCCCCGCATGGGGAGACAGAGGCACGGAGGGCGGACTTTCGTTAAGGAGCCGCTTCTGCCAGACACTGGTGGTGGTGGCTCACGCCCGTCATCCTAGCTACTGGGTAGGCAGAGATCTGAGGACCGTGGTTCAAAGCCAGCCCGGGTGAGAAAGTTCCTGAGACTCTTATCTCCAGTTACCACAAAAACTCTGAAAATGGAGCTGTGGCTGCGTTTGTTCAAGGGCTAGCCTTGAGCAAAGGAAAAGGAAGGAAGGAAGGAAGGAAGGAAGGAAGGAAGGAAGGAAGGAAGGAAGGAAGGAAGGAAGGAGAGAAAGACAGTACCTAGGTCTTGAGTTCAAGTCCTAGGACCAGCAAAATAAAAAGGCCCCTCTGGAATTAGAGCAGGAATTCTCGAGCCACGCATGGGCTTTGTGTTCCTGACCCCGGCCTACACAACACTCTCCCTGTTCCACATTTCCCGGCACATGCGTTCTGGGGGTGCCTCCAAACCAGAGCAGACCCTGCCCGGTGATGCCCCAAAGGCTGGAGGTGAAGGCAGCTGGGGCTCTTTTTCCACAACCCCACATTGGGGGAAATCAAGTCAGATGCCTGCAGGGTGGGGGGGTGGGGGGAAGGAACTGGCAAGCATAGCCCAACCGGAAGAAGAATTCACAACTGGGCATGCTCCATGATGGATGCCTTTGTGGGGGAAGCACAAAGTCCCCGCTTAGCCAATTAAAGTGCTCAAGGGGGGCTGATGAGAACGTAGGCAAGGGAAGGTGGAGTGGAAGGCAGAGCGGTCCAGGGCCGCAGCGTCCAGCCGGCCCGGAGCCCGGGCAGCAGAGCGGAGTGGGGTCTCGTGGTCTGCCAGGCTGGAGCTTGACATTCTGGCTCCCTCACTAATTAGCAAAGTGACCTTGGGAAAGTTACCCAACCTCTAGAAGCTTCTCTTGCCTCAACTAACAATGATACTGCATATACATGACCTGATATGGAGGCTAGGCTAAGAAAGCCTTCCATAAGTTAATATGAAGACTGAGAATATTTTTAAAATATTTCACTGGATGCCGGTGGTTCATGCCTGTCACCCTAATTATTCATGAGGTTGAGATCTGAGGATCTTGGTTCAAAGCTAGCCTGTGCAAGAAAGTCTATGAGACTCTTGTCACCAATTAATCACCAAAAAGCCAGAAGCAGCGCTGTGGCTCAAGTTGGTAGAGTGCTAGCCTTGAGCAAAACCAACTCAGGGGCAGAGCCCTGGCCCTGAGTTCAAGCCCCAGTACCCACCCCCCAAGGACATAATTCCTTTTAAATATTCAGGACCTATGAGGCTGTAAAATATAAGGTTTCAAAACTCAGTGTAAAACTTAACAGTGAAAATGCAATTTCTCCATTTTATTGGCTTATATAATAAAAATCAGTGCACAGCTGATTAGTTTTAGTGCTGCATGGCAAGTCATTGAGCAGGTAAACTCAGAGCTCTGGGGGTCTCCCTTCTGCATGCTGCTACACCCAACCTGTGCACCCCAAGACCCAACACCCTCCCCTTCCCAGACAGAGTGGCATCCAGGGTTTGTGGTTGGGCCCTGGGAGGCCTGGGCAAGCTGGCAACTCATAGAGGGACCAGTTTTGTCTCTTTGTGGAGCAGAGGCATTTGGAGGGAGGGAACGGGGGTTGGGGCTTAGCAGGGCAGCAAGTCAGGCACAATGAAGCTGAATTTTAACTGGTTGACATTGGGGATCTGGCTTTATGGGAATCTGTCCTTTCTTGGTAGTGGCCCAGTCCAGGACACAGTTTCTTTTCCTTCCTTCCTTCCTTCCTTCCTTCCTTCCTTCCTTCCTTCCTTCCTTCCTTCCTCCCCTCCCTCCCTCCCTTCCTCCCTCCCTTCCTTCCTTCCTTCCTTCTTTTGTTTCCTGCCAGTACTGGGGCTTGAACTCAGGGCCTCCCACTCTGGCTTGGCTTGTTCGCTCGAGGTTGGCACTCTACCCCTTGAGCCTCACACTTCCACTTCTGGCTTTTGGCTGGTTAATTAGAGATGAGCGTCTCACAGACTTGTCTGCCGGGTCTTGGCTTTGAACTGTGATGCTCAGATCTCCATCTCCTGAGTAGCTGGGATTACAAGCATGAGCCACAGCGCCTGGCCAGTGTGAGGTTTTGGGTCTCCAGGTCCGTACTGCCCCTCAGTGCTCCCCAATTAATCCATGGAGGCAGAACTCAGGCTCTCAGAGATCCCACATCTGGGGGAAGCGCGGAGACACCAGGAAGGTCAAGATGACATTTCAGTGTGTAGTTTCCCACCTCATCGTATCATAAGGGGTGGTTGGTTGGAAAACATAGTTAACGACCAACAGCTGGCCCTGACACCAAAACCACAGTATTTGATATCCAATGGCCTAAAAATACTTGGAGAATGAAATTCCAGTCTCCTGTCTCCAGGACACTGGGAACCTACTGTAAGATTCCTTTCTCAAACCGCGCTGAGACTTGAAGTCCTGGAGCGATGCCTCAGGCATCCAAAGCAAGCAATGCGAGGGGCAGGTCGTCAGCATCTCAGAGCCAAAGGCCCAGTGCCTTGTCCTGCAGGCTCGGGGACAGTTTCCACTGGATGGTGGGAGTCCCTGTGGAAGGCGCTTGCTGTGTGTGAGGACAGCGTCTGCTGGGGGGGGGGGGGGAGGAGGAGGGTGACTTCACAGTCACGCAGCCTGGGGCAGCCAGAACAGAACGAGCCACTCCGTGCCATGGAACCCACAACCCCCCCCCCCCCCCGCCCCGCCAGTTCCTCAAGTCAGCAAAGGTTTGATTCTTTCTCTGGCTGAGAGAGACATAGGGAGGGGGAAGGGAAGGAGAGAGAAAGAAGGAGAGAGGGACAGAAGGAGAGAGGGAGGGAGGGAGGGAGGGAGGGAAGGAGAAAGAGCGCAATGGCTCCCTGATGTCGGCTGCCCATGACCGGGGTAATTCAATCTCTCTAGCCTTTCTCATTACACGCAAACCTGTGTTATTATTATTGTTTATCTTTTATGTGATTCTGGGCAGGCTTGTGCCGTGTCCCTTCCTGCTCTGCCCCGGCTCGCCTCCCCGTTCCGTTCTCGGCTGCTGGGGGGAGGGCTGCTTCTCAGCTGCCCCCCCAGGCCTGGCCCCCACCCTGCATGGCCCCAGCAACACCCCACACTTCCCCCTGTGGTGGGAGGGGCACCCGGCATTCGCACACGCCACCAGCACCGGCCGCGGCGGGCCGTGCGGGGGCCACGGCGCATGCTCGTAGGCGTGGGCAGGAAGCGGCCTCTGTAGTGGACATGGTGGACGTGCATGGCTTCCAGGATGTTGGTGGCCCTGTTCGTGGGGACCACTGCTGCCGTCTCTGAGGGTGCAGACCACGCAGGATCTCACCTCTCCCCTCCCTTTCCTCGGCTCTAGGGCTGAAGACTGGATTTGTGATGCCACCCAGCTGCCGGGGCTGGCGATAGAATGGAGCGAATCGCGACAGCGTTAGCGTGTTCTGCCCTGAACATCTGGAGGACGGGGGCTGGAGGGCTCTCTCTTCAGAACCTCCTCGCTCAACAGGGTCACGTGGCCCTAAATGGCTTGATGAACCCACAGGTAGGTGGATGGCAGTGTCATGGGGTGGGGGGGCGGGGACAGGGCTGTCCCAGAACCCTCAGCACAGCACGGCGTCCACCCTTCCTCACTTACCCCGCAAGCACGAGTCCCCTGCCCTTGCTGTGCCCCGGTTTGAGGCCCCCAGGGCGCAGCTGGCCTTGTGGGTCCCTGTGACCTGCACAGGGAGACAGGCACTGATCAAGGTGGCAGATACAAGTAGCCATTTCCAACAGAAATGGCATGGCTGCCATGTTTGCCCACCTCTGTTCATGCAGTCATAGCCACGAGCTCTGTGATGCCCCCTCCTCCCCTCCCCGCACCCCATCCTCCCACGTTCTCTCCCAGCACTCTGATGGGACCCACGTGCTCTCGGTCTCCTCCGCGGAGTCACGTGTCCACGGTTCAGGTCTTCTTTGGGCTTCAGTTCACACCTGCTTCGCCTCCCTCCCATTTCCTCTGCACGTGCCGGCAGGGCTCAGCTCCCCGGAAAGCATCCCCCTCGCTCCTCCCAGGAAACACCGCTGGCATCTAGTAAGTGCTCCGTAACTGTGGATAGGCCAAAGATGGGCCACACACTGGGAACCGGAAGTGCCAGCCCAGCAAGGCCCCAGCAGGTGCGGGCTCATCTTATTCTCCTGAAGCATCCATCCTCCAGGATCCATCCGGGACCTTCTTCCTGCCCGCCTGGCCTCTGCAAATCTCTCCCTGGGGTCCACCCTGTCCCTGGGCACCAATTATGACCCTTTGCAGCTTGTGAGGGCTGAGGAGCGCGCCTCATGCTAAGGAGGAGGTCAGCTGGTGAGTGGCCAGGGCAGGAGGGCGAGTTCAGGGGCACCGCTGCCCAGCCTCTGGATGTCCTGACTTAGTCTCGGCTTCTCTACGTGGAGAAGCCCCGGAGTGAGGATGTTCTTCCCTCCCCTTGCAGCCACGCTTCCACGTCAGCCCAAAGACATGTCCTGTGAGAACCCAGGCTTCAGATCCCCAGAACACCGCGTATGCCGGGATGGTCCCCAAGGCAGCACACACCACCTGCACCGCCCACCCCCCCAGGCCCATTTGGCTTCATGGCTCCGAGTTCCAGGTGGAGACTGGGCCCATGACAACTCAGCGGTTTTGACCAGATTACAGATTCCTGGCGCCCCCCCCCCCCCCCCGTTATCCAGCGGCTCCTTGCAAGGCAGACTGGCTAACGAGACGCTTCTCAACCCCAGCCCAGTCCGGCTTCCCCCAGCAGAAGCAGGGAGGCTGATGTGTGTGTTGGTGGGGGGGGGGGGCGGTGGAGGAGAACCCCTTTCTTAATTACTGTAGGAGGAAGCCAGAGATGGGCTTCTCCATCCTTTGCAGATCTTAACGAACCTTTTAGCATGCTTAAAAAAAATAAATGAAGAGACAAAAAATGTGCAAAGCCCTTTTTAAAAGATTTTGGCAGGTCTGATGAGTCGTTTTGAAAGCTATGAGCAGCCTCTGAACTGGCCGGGCCCCCGACAGCTGGTGAGTTGGGGTGGGCCCCCGGCAGAAGGCTCTGCCCTTGTTCCTCTTCCGTGTACCATTTCCAGATGGCCTGGCCGCCCCAGCTTTGCTGACCCCCATCTGCTGCCCACTGTGTCTTCCACATACAGCTGTGCCAAGTGGGCAGATGGATGCAAGACTGTCCAGTTAGGGCTGGTTCCTGCTGAATGCTGGAGGAGGAGAGCCCGAATCGATCTAATGAATGGGTTTGGGCAGGGATGGGGGCCGGGGGGGTGTTGGGGAGGTGGCACCAGCCCAGTGGAATCCCCTGGGGGAATCTGTCTACTGTGTTCTGCTCACATCCTGTCTCCGGAAGCAATTCCTGGTGCCACTATAAGAACACAGGAGCCAGGTGTAGTGGCTCACGCCTGTCATCCCAGCTACTCAGGTGGCTAAGATCTGTGGATCACAGTTCAAAGCCAGACAGTCAGGAAAGTCTATGAGACTCTTACCTCCAATTTACCACCACAAAGCCAGCAGGAGAGGTGCAGCTAAGTGGTAGATAACCAGCATTGATCACAAAGGCCCCGCGAGAGCACAAAGCCCTGAGCTCATGCCCCAGTATTGGCACACACAAAAAAAAGGATAAGAAGGGGTTTGGAAAACCTTGTTTACACTTTTTTTTGGAAACAGAGGGTATAAGTTTCTAATGAGAGGCAAACAGTCATTGGCCATCTTGGTCGAGGGAGAATACTTAGCAGGTGGTAGAAAAGCAGCCTTGTGAGAAAACAACAATGGCGCTGGCCCTCCTTTGCCTCTCAGCGATTCACGGGACACACAGACATGATGAGGGACCTGAAAATCAGAGAGAAAGAGAAGCTGGCTGTGGTGGTACACACATATAATACCAGCACTTGGAGGCCAAAGCAAGAGGGGTTTGAGGCTAGCCTGGGCTGTTTAGTGAGACCCTATCTTTTTTTGTTTTTTTTTAATTTTTTTATTTTTTTTTTATTAATTGGACATAAATTTTTTTACAAGGTGTTGTGCAAAGAGGGTGCAGTTACATAGTAGGCAGTGTGTACATTTCTTATGATATCTTACAACCTGTTTTTCTATCCCTTGTCTAGGTCAGGTTGACATATATGCAATATACAATGTATCAAGAACATATACAGTATTCACAGACTTGGTCTCTACTGGTGAGACCCTATCTTGAAAGTAAATAAAGGAAGTAAGTTTGGACAGCTTCAGTCAGTACCCAGCAGCCCATTCACTGCCCCTGGGTGTACCCAACCCTGAATCCCCACTCCTAAGCTAGGGGTGTGGCCTTCTGGCTCTCGGACTCTTGAGCCAGGAATTGCCACCAGCTAGAAGCCGCATCCAAGGCCTTGATCCTCCTGCTTCGACAGGGAGCTGGCTCCTCTGGGCTCAGTGTCCCCAGTCCCTGGCCTCTGCTGCCCCCACCGCTCCCTCTGGAAGCCCTATTTCTGTGTTCGTAGGAGCAGCAGCCTCCTCCTCACCCCAGGCCCTGTGGTGTTTGGGGCTGGGGACTGAAACATGCTGCCTAGGAGGGAGATGATGCTTTTCCTGGGCTTCAGGTTGACCTCTGCAACAAGGGGCTGTTCGGAAGTGTGTAAATCACCTCTTGTTTTGTTTTGTTGGAGCTATGACTGTACTCTGGGGGGGGGGGGTCCAACACCTGGAGAAGTGGGTACTGCATTTGGAGCAAGGCATTGACCAAAACAACTGGGTGAAGACGGAGAATCCAGGAACAGGGGAGAAAGCCCAAACCATCACATGGAGGGAGCTGAAGTAGTCCAGAGTCTCCTGGGAAGGGAGGAGGTGGGGACAGGAAAGATGTGTAGATGTGTCTTTAATCTTTCCTGACTGCCTTACCCATTGTGCGGAAATCTGTAAAAACCTGGTTTGGATTAAATTTACGTACTTCAGGAAAATGAATTTTGAAGCCAGAGCCCACACATTGTGAAATGTATTCACTCATGCAGCAATCCACACATAGCGCTGTCCATGGTCCTGGAATTAAATGGGTGAACCAGAAAAGCTGTTTACCCTCAAGACCTCACCTGCCCAGGGAACATGGGCTGTCCCCAGAAGCAGTGAGCCCGGGCAGCAACAATGGGACCACCTGGTGCAGAGGCTATAGGAAAAGAGGGAGGCCGAGTGATTCACAACTGGCCCTGGTCCTGGTGGCAGCCATCTGGCTAACCGCTCTCCGGGTTTGCTGGTGCCTCACTGTAGGCCAGCTCTGGGGTTGGGTGGCATGTGGGGAAAGGTTGGTAGTGCTCTCCAATGTATAAAACTTGTCCATCCAGCTGTGTCTGGACTCTGGGAACCACTGGATTTCCCTGGAGTACTTAGCTCTCCTCTCCTCTTGGTTCAATTTAAGTGGCTTGAGTGGATGATCTTTTAAGTTATCCTAGGAGTGAACATGTGACTCAGGCCTGTCCAATCAGAGCAGATCTTTCTCCTGGCTACAGTGATTGGCTGGGAGATGGTCGTGTGATCTACTCCGGACCAATGAGAGTCTTTGGGAGTCAAGGCTAGACCTCAGAAGGGATTTCTGGGAAAGAGGGCAGGGCTGGCTGTCCAAGTTTGAATCTGCAGTGTCCCTCCCCCACAGTCTCCCTCCCCCTCAGTCTCCCTCCCCCACAGTCTCCCTCCCCTACAGTCTCATGTGCTGGGGCATGGCTGCCAGCTGCGGGTTTGGGGGAGGTGACTGGGTCCCTGGGGCTCTTCCTTCAAGGACGGTTCAAGCGCCTGATTCCAGAGTGGAGGAAGAAGGTCACTGGCATGTTTGGAGGCCTTTCTTGTTCCCTACTCTGTCCTGTCTGTCACCTCTCTCTGCTTCCTGTTCATGGTGAGGTAAGCAGCCTCTGGCACTCACTCCTGTGGCCATGATTCTCTTCCTCCCCTCAGACCCAAAGCAATGGATCCAGTAGTTCTAGAGTTTCAGCCGCAGAGGGGCTGGGCCAGTGCAGCCATCTGCTTTTTGAAGCCACGGATCTTTCCCACGACTCTGCCGCGGGACTTCAACACATGGAGAGGCGCTGTCACATTTGGAGCAAAATATTGACCAGGAGGATTGAGTGTGGAGATGGCATCGGCAGTGCACAGAGAGAAAACCTAAATTATAGCCTGGAATGAACCTGGACAGAAACATTGGAAACCATGGGCCAAAATGAAACCTTTCCTCCTTTTAAGTGGCTTGTCAGGTGTTTGTCACAGTGACAGATACCCTGACTCAACACACTTTCTCACTGGGAGGCAAGGTGCAAACCTGAAGGAGTTGGCAGCCCTCTTACCAGCATGAGCGGTTGCTCCCTGTCCCGACAAATATCACATGGTCTGATGAAAGGGAATTATGTCCAGACGCATTGTAGGGGTTCTGTGAGCACTTTGGGAGGAGTCTCCCCAAACGTTTGTTATAGGCTCTTGAACAGTCCCCTTATTCTGAAAGGCATTTGGGATGGAGCTTGACAGGGAATTCTTTCATCACTCTGCCGTGGTTGTGGAAGCTGGAGAGCTGTTGAGAATATCATTCTTGCTCTGGCTTGAGGTGATTTCCGAAGGCAATTTTGCACTCCCCACACTGCAGGCTCTCCCACTGGGTGCCCTGTGGTGGGCTGCAAAGGGCCTGTGGGAAGAACCATGGCAGGGCCCTCTAATCATCATAATTCTTATTACTGCGTTACAGAGTACCTTCAGAGATTATTAAAATCTCACGCAAGGACACGCAGGCCCGCAGACCCGGCGCCTGATGGCTCCCTTGTGTAAGGCCCTGACAGGGCACTTGAGTTGAATGATAATTCTAATTTGTAGCTAATGAGCTCCCCTCTTCAGCTGGCAGGTCAAAAAGGGTTGGTGTCAGAGGACTCAGCAGGCGGAGGAGAGGGTGGCTCGGGCCCTGCCGTAGCTAAGAGAGGCAGCCCAAACTGCAAGACACCCTGACAGCAAGCGTGTCAGCCCTCTTCCTCTAGCTCCTCTCCCCCGAAGACCCTGTTAGTGCCCCCATAAGGAGCGAGGGCTCACCCCAATCTCTACACCCATCCCGTGAGCTCTCCTGGAGAGCCATCCAGCTGTTGAGGGCCTTGGGGGCAGAAGGGATGGCAGCCAAATAGTGATGGGGTGCAATTGTGAGGTGGGGGGGGCATCCAGAATGGAGCATGGGCAGGGCTGAAGGGGTTCCACTCCATGAGCTGAGTGAGGATCACGCATGAACCAGAGGGTTATCCCCAGACGGGGTGAGGAGGAAACTGAGCAATCACACACACACACACACACACACGCTTCCCGGTGCTCATCCATGTCCCCACCTGCTGCACTGGTTTCACTCAGGAAAGATCTGTGGCTTTGCAAAGCACCCCTGACAGCCCCCAGATGGTGACATAGCCCGTACTCCCTGTTGCAGAGTTTTCCCACTGAGACCCAAGGAAAAGCAGTATCTTCCTGCCAGCCAGCAGATTTGCAGACCTCCAGCCTGTGCAGGGGCTTCTGTGCCCATGAGAACACACAAAAAGGGGGCTCCTGGGGTGAGAGCAGAAGCCAGATCCTGGGAAAGACAAGCCTCAGGGGCTCTGGCTGCCTGCCTAGGCAGCCACATGGCGCTGCCATTTTGGGGGATCTAAAGGCTCCCATCACCAGAAGCCTTCCCAAAGCTTCTGGCTGGTGACAAGTCCCAGCTGGGGAGCCCCGGGGCCAGAGCCCCACATTCCTGGATTGAGGGGTGGGTATGTGAAGCTGGCCACATCCCCAGAGTAGGGAATGGGGTACCGGTCATTCACGGATGCTTTCCAAATCTAGGTGGCCCACCCACGCTGGCCTATGAGTGCTGGGATTCTAGATATGTCCATCTTCCCTCTCCCTTCCCGCTCTTTCTCTTTGTCTCTATCTCTGTCTGTCTCTCTATGCAAGACTTCTCAGGTCTCTCATGATGTGCTGGTGCCCTGTGAATCTCTGAGAAACAGGGAAGGGCCACAGGGGTCTCTGTTCTCACAGCATGATTTTCATCCTGAGTCTGGGCTTGGCTTCACTGGGTCACAAACATGTCTGAAACGCTCCTGGCTCCTCAGGGCAGAAGCGTGCTCCTCCCTCTCCCTCTCAGCCTCCTCTGCAGGTGGCAAGGAGTTCTGTGCCTTGTAGCCCCTAGCAGCTTCCTCGCCACCATGCTTTCCAGAAAGGAAGAGGCTATGGAGGCCACACCTACAGCCCAATGTTCCTGTGGGTGAGTCCCCACACTTTCCCTCTCAGGCCATTGGCCAGAGATGGTCACATGACCTCACCAAGGACTAGGGAGTCAGGAAGTGCCCTAGTCTATGACTCCAGCCTAGGGCACCTCACCTTCCTTCTCCCCTCTGCTGGGGCTCGGGTTCACAAAACTACGGGGTACATGGGAAGTAGAGAGCCCCTGGTGGTGGGAGGTGCTGTTTCCAGTGCCCACACGCCCCTTCACCCCTATCCTGGGACCCTGGGGCCGTACCTACATCAGAGCCCAGTCCCTGACCACTCCAGACCCCACCCTCCTACCAACACCCACTGTTTCTTTGACACCCTGGGCTTGGGAGCTAATTTTAATGAAGATTGATTAACACCCAATTATGACCTTTCTTTCATGTCCCCTTTGTCATTTAGAAATGGAAACAAAAGACATTCTTGAGCTCAAGTCAAACATTTACCAAATTAATTCTCCTAAAGAAATTGTTTGAGATTTCAAGAGTTGATGGCTTTCCGCCCCCCCCCCCCTCCTTCCTGAACTATACTACATGTAGAGTAATTGCCTGATTAAGGGACGTGCAGCTTGGAGAGTGGCACATTTTTTTAAATTAGAGCGCGCCTGCCAATGGCCACAGTTATGCAACTGGTTTTCCCTTTCCCAAACAACTTGATTCTCAAGGAGAAAAGAGACAAAGACTGGGGACAGAACACAGGCACAGAAAAGGGGTGCAGGGTGGCTGATTCCTTCTAAGAAGAGCCAGTGCTGCCCCATTTCCCTGGGGCCTCCTTCCTGACCCCTGGGGGCTCCCTCCTGACCCCTGGGGGGACCCCAGCTGCCCCCACCCCAGCTTTAGCTGTGGAAACAGCTGTCAGGAGGCTGAAGGATGGGGCCCCCATGAGGACTTGGATTCAAACCCTGATCTGTCTCCTGGTGGGACCCACAGCCCATGCTGGGCACTGGGAATGCAGAGTCCCTGACCCCTCGGTGCTGCTCTCCGCGCCAGCCCAGGAGACAACACCATAGAGAAATGACTGTGTGATGATGGAGCAATGGGCAAAGAGGGCTGAAGAGGCAGCAAACCAGGCCTGCTCCGTGGCCCCGCCCCATCCTGTAGTGCTCCAGCCATGCTCCGTGGCCCCGCCCCCTCCTGTGGTGCTCCAGCCATGCTCCGTGGCCCCGCCCCCATCCTGTGGTGCTCCAGCCATGCTCGGTGGCCCCACTCAAACCCAGTGCTCACTCACTTTGGTTCCTTCTTTGTAGACTGATCCTTCCCAAGCCCTCGCCCAGCTGCCTCCTTCACCCCCTCCAAGACCCTCCTCATCCCACAAGATGAAGTAGCAGGTACCCCCCCCACACACACTTCATTCCATTTCTCTTTGTGTGGATCTGCTGGTGTGCAGGTTGTTGGGGAGCTGCAGAGATGGGCCCCTCTGCCTCGTGTTCTCTTTCTGACTTTCCATTGTCTAGATCAGAGTTCAGCTTGTTACACACAGTTCTTATTGGTGAAAGGATGGGTGGGTGGATGGACAGATGTGCGAGTGTGGATGAATGATTGATTGGTTGGGAGGATGAATGGAAAAATACAAAGATGCATAGATGAATAAGTGGACGGATGGACAGGTAGATGGATAGATAGGTGGAAGGATGGATGGGTGGATGGGTGGATGGATGGGATGAGTGGAAGGATGATGGATGGATTGGTGGGTGGGTGGTTGGGTGGATGGATAGGTGGATGGGTGGATGGATGGGTAGATGCATGGATGGATGGATGGATGGGTATATGGTGGATGGAAAGATGGGTGGATGGGTGGAAGGAAGATGGATGGATGGATGGATAGATGGATGGGTGGGTGGATGGGTGGATAAATGGGTGGCTGGGTGGTTGGGTCGATGGATAGGTAGATGGGTGGATAAATGGGTAAATGCCTGGATGGATGGATGGATGGATGGATAGATGGATGGATGGATGGATGGGTGGATGGAAAGATGGATGAATGGGTGGATGGGTGGATGGAAAGATGGATGGATGGGTGGATAGGTGAGTGGATGGGTGGATGGAAACACCCTCCTTACCTATTACAGACACTGACCTCTTCTCTGGGGTCTTCTCTTTAAGCTGCTTCTGATGCAGATGGCCTGAGGGAGGGAAAGGTCAGATTAGACACTTGGAGGAGGCAACAGGTTAGTTTCTGCCCCTGAAGTGGTGAGCTGCCACCCCTCTTGGCTCCTCACTTTCCTGACTGACCCGTGAGCAAGTTAGTTGGAAGGCCCGGGAGACCTCTTTTCATGCAGCCCTCGTGGCGGTCTCTGCCAGGAACCAGAATCACAGAATGCAGAGGTATCCGATTCCATCCGTGTGCGTCAAGTTTCTGGAGCACACAACTCAACCGAGACAGAGTAGGCTCAGTGGTTGCCAGGGCCTGGGGGCTGGGGCTGGCGTCGGGAGGAGGCTGACAGCTCAGTGGAGAACTTCCTTTTTGGAGGGAAGGAACGTTCTAAAATTGATCCTGGTGATGATATATTCACAACTTCTTGAATATGCTAAAAAAAAATCACTGCCTTGTAAAAATATAAAACATTTAAAAGTGAAATCTGAAGTAAAACTAGTTTAATGAGCTGGAAATGAGTGACGAGGGCTGTGACCCGATACGAAGCTGGCTGCTATCGGGTCCTCGTGCGCCACAGAGGTCTGTTGGGGGGGAGAGAGGAGTCGGGGTCAAGGGTGAGCTCCTGGACTCTCCGTCCCCAGAGATCTCGGTGCGTGAGGCAGGCAGCGGTGTCCTGACTCTCAGCCTCCTTGACACCGCCACGTCTTTCCCGGTACTTTATTTTCAAGACCAATTTTCACTTCCTTGTGGTGGACGACCTGCCTCCTGTCTGGCCAAGTGTAAAACCCAGTTTCTCATCAAACAGACAAAACACGGCCTGGTCTCCCCCAGGACTCTCCACAGGACAAGCTCTGGCCAGGACCCTCCGTATACGCCTCAACCCTCCTCACAAACAAGTCAGGTGTGATGGCTCGTCTCCAGTCAGCTTTGACAGGACTGAGAAGCACCTGGGACGTTAGTAAAATGTGTTTCTGAGTGTCCGTGAGGGGGATCCAGGGAGGATGAGGACAGGGGCAGGGGAGAAATGATCACGAATGGGGGACACTGCCTGACGGAATACAGCGAGAAAAGAACGAAATCCAGCTAGTTCAGGCTTCTCTTTCTGTCTGCCTTTGTCTTTGTCTCTCTCTCTCTCTGTCTCTCAATCAATCTTTGTCTCTCTCTCTGTGTCTCTATCTCTCTGTGTGTCTCTGTTCTGTGTATCTCTGTCTGTCTCTGTGTGTATCTGTTTCTGTTTGTCTGTCTCTGTCTCTCTCTGTATCTCTGTGTGTCTGTGTGTCTCTCTGTCTCTCTATGTCTGTCTCTCTGTCTCTCTCCTGCCTGGTCACCATAAGATGCTCTTCTCTTCCTTCTCCCCTACCCCCATGATAGGCTGAAGCGTCTGAAAAGTAAATAAATCCTTCCTCCGTGATCGTCTTCTCCCTCTGGTATTTTGTCTCAGGGACACACAGGTCACAAATGCAACAGGCACCATTATCAAGGCAAGCGATTGGCCTCCGTTCACAGTAGACAGTGAAGAGCCAGGACTGGACTCGGCAGGCTGGGAGCCCTAAGAGCAGGCTCACCCGGCCGGCCTTCCTTCTCCCTTCCCCTGGGTCTCTTGTGCTCCCCCTGGGTCCCAGCACCGCGGGGGATGAGAGGAGGCTGGAGCCGGGGGCCGAGGCAGGCCTGACATGCGTGTTGGTCCGTTAGGACTCTTCAGCCGTCTAAGAACGGAGCTGGGGCAGCACTGAGCTGGGACGGGGAGACCGAGGCTTGGAGGGGGTGGTGCTGCCCTCTCAGATCCCCTCTCCAAAACGCAACTCCACTACCGTCCATCCCAGCACTCGGCCGCCGCCCCTCCGTCCTCCCCCGCGGCTTGCCTTCCTCCTCTGAAATGAGACGGCGGAAGAGCGTGATCGATCTAATACGGCGTGACGTGATGGGATAGGAAATGACGGGAGGTAACGCGACGAATGTCATCTGCGTTTGCTAGGAGGTAAGATAAATGACATCAGTCCCTCCACGACCCCCTGGTGGATTAAAATGGACCCCATCGCTCCCTGTCCAGAATGCCCAGCTCCGGCCTGGTGGGAGCGGCAGATAGGCCATGGGCTGGCGGGGGGGGGGGGGGAGGGGCGGGCTGCATACAGTAGGCGCCAATACGTGCGGCCACGGCCCCGCCAGCAGCAGCCAGAGCCTCCCACGGCCCGGAAGACATGGGGATGGCGCAAGGTCCCTGATGTCGACCCTGTGGCACAGGAGAGTCAGGCAGCGCCCGGCTTCCCTGCAAAGCCTTGGCCACACGCCCAGTGCTCCGTAGGCGCAGGTCAGCCGTTGGGACAGCAGCAGGCTGAGCCTGGGGGACATGGCGGAGGGAGGGTGGGGTTGGGAGCCCGGGACAGCCTTCCGTAGGGAGGGGACAGGCCCCGTGTGTTCGCTGGGGACCCCGGGAAGCTGCTCTGGCCTGGGCGTTTCCCCCCGCTCGGGGGCCCCATACTGAAGGATTCCGCGGACTCCGCTCAGTGACCGAGTTCACGCGGGGCTGGAAGAAAGCAGGGCGGGGATGACGGACTCCGCCTTCGCACGTCAGGAGTTCGAGTCCACGCTGTGCTCCGGTCGCATGATGCGGGACGCTGGGTAATTTACAGAGCAGGGTTGGATCTCTCCTGTTCTGCGGGCTGAGAGGTTTGATCTTGTGAGGGACTTCAGGCCGAGTCATTCCTTGGGAGAGAGGCAGAGGGCAAGAGAGGCCGGAGACCTCATTCACCCCACCAAGAAACCCACCCTTGGGTCCAACCAGGTCCCCCGGCAATGACACTAATCCATGCGCGGATTCGGAACCCCCACAACCTGCTGACTTCTTAAAGGTCACACTTCTCAGCTTTTGTGCCGGGCCTTAGGTTTTTAGCACATGGGGGACACACGGACACTGCTGAGTCTCTAACCCTTTACCCGCAGGGCTGAAACCCCAACATCCAAGGGCTGATGCATCTGTGGAGACACCCCAGTTTACGCCACGCCTGCTCTGTGGGGAGGGGCAGACATGCATACGGAAATTCTGGAAGCCAATAGCGTGGATCCCCAACACAAGCGAAGCTGTCCATCAGAGCGCAGAGGACGTGGTCATGGCTCCAGAGTTGGGGCAGGGGCAAGAGGGCAGCTGCTGGGTGGACCGGCAGAGCCACTACCTGTGTGGCGGATGCAAGGAGACTGGCAGGAATTGTGGGGAGGGGAGGGAGGCAAGGACCTGTTAGTGGGGTGTGGGGGGAGGAAGGGGGTGGTGAGGTGGGCAGGAGTAGAAGGTGGGGGCGTTTTTCTGGGTTGGAAAACTCGATTTTGTGGCAATGTGGGTCTGGAATGAAATGAGCCTTTGGGGATGGAATTTAATATTGTCTCGGAGCCTTTGTCTTCATTAGGGCGGCGGGATTGCGTTTATCGTGGCTTCTCCCCTCGTCCCAGTTACATTCATTTTGGATTTATTCACTTAGGAGTCTTGCAACAAGAAGTTGGAATGAGTAAATGCATTATATTCTTTTTCTTCCTGAGCTACATTAATTTCAGAGTGGGATTTATTCTGCCGGCTGTTCCTCTTATGGTTGCTGATGAGGTGTGGAGGCCCCGTTGGAGGTTGAGCGGGGCCGGCGCGGGGGCCGGCGAGGGCCCAGGCTCACTGAGTGGGAGGGTGACAAGGCTGTCCCAGGAAACCCAGGGTCCCGGAGGCAGGTGAGGCTGCGGAGTCTTCCACTCAGGATGCGATGAGGTGTGGAGCGAACCCATCCTTCCCTTGCCTCTCACCTGGCCCAAGGTGTTGAAGATAGAACCGCAGGAGGTAGCTGGAGCTGCCACCACCAGCACCACCCACCCATTTCCTGCTGGCAGTGAGGGGTGCCATTCCAGAGAGGGGACGAGGGAAAGAAAGGGGAATGGAGCCAGGTGCTGGGGGGCTCACACCTGTCATCCCAGCTACTCAAGAGGCTGAGATCTGAGGATCCCAGTTCAAAGCTGGCCTGGGCAGCAAAGTCCATGAGACTCTTAGCTCCCATGAACCACCAGAAAACCAGAAGTGGCACTGTGGCTCAAAGTGGTAGAGCGCTAGCCTTGAGCAAAAAAAAGCTCAGGGAAGAGCGCCCAGCCCCTGAGTTCAAGCCCCATAACCATAACTGTCAGGAAAAAAAAAGGTGGGGGGAACAGTTAGGTAGAGAGGGGATAAAATCAGCAGCTATAACACACAAGTCACCATGGTGCTTCTTGTTCCCATCATGCCTTGGGCTCTTTCTCAAACTCTCCTTCCTCCTCCTTCCTTCTCCTTCCTCCTTCTCCTTCCTCCTCCTCTTCTCCTCCTCCTCCTCCTCCTCCTCCTCCTCCTTTTCTTCCTCTTCTTCTTTCTTCTTCCCACAATGCCCTGGGGGCCCACTCAACCAATGAGAAGAGCCGTGCACCAGACATGGAGAAGCCACGGACAGAGCCTCATTCTACAAGAACTGCCCCCACCCCAGGACTGCCCTAGGTGTCTTCCTGGCAGCCCGCTCTTGGGAGAGTCTCCCTACTTTCCCTTTATGACTTCCCTTTCTCTTCCAAATAAACGTGCTCTGTTTGCTTTAAAACAATAAAACAGAATGGTGGAGCTGTGCCTCCCCGCCCCCCCCCCCAAGAAGGTAAATTCTCACACCCACAGCTGGGACCTGAGTGTGGCCTTCACTGGAAGGATGCAATGTGGCCTTCACTGGAAGGATGCAATCGGGCTTACGCAAAGGGTTTAGCATGGGCTCTAACCCAAGGGTGGTCCTGTGGGGGGGGGGGGGTGTGCATGTGCCTGAGGGAGGGGGGAGAGGGCGGGAGGGAGGGAGGGGGAGAGGAGAAGGGGTCAGGGATGGAGAGAGGGAGAGAGAGTGGGGAGAGGGAGTCAGGGAGGGAAAGAGAGGAAGAGAAATGGAGGCAGGGAGGGAGAGGGAGAGAGGGAGGGGATCAAGGAGGGAGGGGGAGGGGGAGGGGAGGAAGGGACAGGGAGAGGAGTCAAGGAGGGAGAGGAAGAGAGAGGGAGGGGAGGAAGCGAGGGAGGAGGGAAGGGCCAGGGAGGGAGGGCAGGGAGGGAGAGAGACCTTTTCCCTCACTGATTGGCCTAATCTGGGTCTCTCCGCACCTTTTGGTGAGTATGAATAAGTGCTTTAATCTTTTTTATATTTTCAAAGAATCAACTTTTTGTTTCATTGGTTCTTCGTGTTTTGTTCTTTTAAAGTCTCCACCTCATTCCTTTTCCCCCTAGTCTTTTTTTTATTTCTTTCCACCCTCTGATGGGTAGCTTGCTTTCCTGTGTCCCTAGGGGCATGGGGTGTACCACGACGCTATTTGACATCTCTCTCTCTCTCTCTCTCTCTCTCTCTCTCTCTCTCTTTTCTAATGTAGCCCCTTACAGCTCTAAACTTCCCGCTTACCACTGCATGTACTGCATACCAGAGCTTTTGATAAGTAGTGTTTTATTTTCATCAGATTCTAGCTTTTTTTTTTTTTCCTAATTTTCCCCTTTACTTCTTTGTTGAACCCCTGGTTGCTAACAATGTGTCGTTTGGTCTCAGAGTGTCTGATATTTTTTTGCGTGTGCTTTCTCTGGCTGTTGGTTTTTAGTGGTATTCCGAGGTAGTCTGATAGGTACGGGGGAGGGCGTTTCAATTCCCTTACGTTTGCTAAGCCTTGCCTTAAATGGATGCCCTATTTTGGAGAATGTTCCAGAGGCTTCTGAGAAGAGTGTGGATCATGCAGAGGCTGGGTGGTTGAAACCCTCTCAGATGTCTGCGTGGTCCAGTTGTACCGATGGGTTCTAAGTGCTTCTGAGTCCAATTGTGTTTGTGTAATGACAGCAGGGGTATGTGCGACCCGGTGTCAACAGCCACCGTTATCTCCTCTCCACGGAGCGTCTCCTCTGTGAACAAGAAATGACAGCCTTTGTCTCTTCAGAACCATTTTGGCCTGATGCCTGCTTATCAGATATGAATATGGCGATTCCCACCTGCTTTTGAGATCCACTCACTTGGAAAGTCTTTTTCCACCCTCGCACCCTAAGCGAATGCTTGTCTTTGACAATAAGATGCTTTTTATTGTAGGCAACTGATGGTCAGCTCTTACTACTCAACCCAACCCACCGTTCTATGTCATCTGGTGTCGATATTAAGTCTCAGTCGCCTTGCACTGGGACCTTTCAGAGTTATCATCAAAAGGCCTGGAGTGATGCCTGTCAACTAGTTGTATTGTGATGTTTGCTTCTTTTTTGCTCTTCCTTGGCTAATCTACTCATCTGGAAAGGGCCTGAACACTGTTCCAGGCTTCTTTATGCTCAAGGCTAGCACTCTGCCACTTGCTTGAGCCCCAGCGTGCCACTTCCAGATTTTCTGTTTATGTGGTGTTGAGGAATCGAACCCAGGGCTTCATGCACGCCAGGCAAGCACTCTACCACTAGGCCACATTCCCAGCCCTTTCCTGTACTTCTCTGATGCAGGCCTCTCTTCTTTTGTACGTGGGATTCCTTCAGTGATGTTCTATGGTGTTCGCTTAGTGGCCGTGAATTCCTGTCCTGTTTTGTCTATTTGTGGAAAGTATTTTTTTTTTAATTTCACCTTCATTTATGAAGGACAGCATCGGAAATAGTTGTCCCACCCATCTAGATTGACTTCAGGGTTTGGGATCTGTCATTTTATGCCCTCCCTGCTTTTAGAGACGGTGCTGTAACACCCGATGTTTGCCGAGGGGTTTCTGACTTGTTGACTGTCTCCCGAAGCTTTCTCTCAGCGTTCCTTCTTTGTTCGGTACACTTAGCGTTCTTTTCAGTAACACGTCTAATGTTGCTTTCTTTTCTTCTGGGTGCTGTGAAAGCCGCCTGGTCCGGCATGACCCTTTCTCTCTCTCACGATTGGGGACATTTTCTTCTATAAAAAAAATAGAACATTTTCTTCTATTAAAAAAATAGAACGCGGGATCGCGATGGAAGCGGGGGGAGAAGCGGTGAGATGATGGAGGCGGAGACAGTCGTGATGCAGCCAGGGAGCACTACGCATCTCCATCCGTGTCTCACGGCTACGTCGCAAACATACCGGAAGCTGGTCACTTACAGAGTAACGGGGGTTGTGGAGCTCCCAGGGTCAGAGGCTGGAAGGCCCACCATCAGGGCACCGAGTCTTCTGAGCCTCGGGGCAGGGAGGGAGGGGGCCCCTTTCGCCAGCTCTCCGGCAAGGCAGAGACAGCATGTGGAGGTGACAGAGACCAGCACAGACACTGTCCAGGGGCTGCGCGCCCCACCATCGAACGCTCTTCCGGTAGGCTGTGCCTCGTAAAGGTCCTCCACCTCTCACCAGTATCACAGCCAGACCAAACTCACCACCCACGAGCCCCCGGGGGCTCCCTGAAGGCATATTTATCTATTTTTATTTTTGTCAATCATGGGGCTTGAACTCGGGGCCTCCTGGGGATGGCTCGAGCTCTTTCACCCCAAGGCTGGCGCGCTACCACTTTGAGCCACAGCTCCACTTGCAGTTTTCTGGTGATTCATTGGAGATCAGAGAGTCACAGACCTTCCTGCCTGGGCTGGCATTGAGCAGCGATCCTCAGATCTCAGCCTCCTGAGTAGCTAGGATGTCAGGGGTGAGCCACCAATGCCGCGTGCAAAGCATATTTAAACCGTGGCACCAAGGCTTTCCGAAGATGGACATCAGCACCAGAACCAGAAAGCGGTCAGAAAGGACTCTTCCCTCAGACTCATAGGTAACAGAGCCCTGGACACCTGGCTCTTGATCCCTGCTCTCCAGGACTATGATAGAATGCATTTCCGCTTCTTGTTTTATGTAGTATGTATGTATGTATGTATGTATGTATGTATGTGTGTGTGTATGTGTTTATTTATTTGAGATAGTCTCATTATATAGCCCATTCCAGCCTTCACCTGAGAAAAATCCTGTCTCAGCCTCTTGCCTGTGTGCTGGGATTACAAGCATGTACCACAGTGCCTTGCAGCTTCTGGTGTGTGTGTGTGTGTGGTGTGTGTGTGTGTGTGTGAGACAATTACAGTCCTAGGAGAAATTAACTCACCAGCTATATTCACTCGATGAACGATGCGTCCTCAGAGGCCGATCCCATGCTTGTTGCTGGGGTAGGGAGGGCCCCAGCGCCTGTCTTAAGGAATCCATCTCATAGGTAGTGGGGACCCTTTTCCGTGGCCGTGGCCTTTAAGGTCCCAGGGCAGCTGAAGTCAATGTCTCTGGTTTCCAGCCCTTCAGGATGCTCATCTGTATCACGAGACCCAGGAGCCACCAGAGGCAGGCAGAGAGATTGCTCACACTGCTGACCCTCGTGTTCACAAGTTCTAAGCTCTTCTCCCACTTTAGCTTCGCCAGTGCCCGCTGGCCCGGCCCTCAGCCCTGGCCCACGGTCCACGGGCTGCACAAGTCCCTACGACCCAGTAGAGCACTGAGCTTCGGGGAGCGGTGCCAGGTGGTGGGGAGGCAAGGATGGAGCAAAGGTGGACCGGGAGAGACCGGGGTGTGCTCCTGTGGGGCACTGTTACAATGCTGAACCGTGGATGCTCAGGGCCCAGAGCCGACTGGCCCCCATGTTTCCCCCACCCATCCTCCATTCCTCCCCCACCCACCCTGGCCTGGTCTCCTGGTGTCCCCTGGCTGTGGTGTCCAACACAGGCCCAGCACCCAGCACAGGCCCCTTATGGCGACCTCAACCCCCCTCCCCCCCGCAAGCCCGGTGCCCAGGGGGCGGGGAAGCGCGCAGGATGAGGGATCACAGTCCCCTCAGGGGACCCGAGAGGCTGGGGCGGCGGGGGTGTTCATGGGGTGCTGACTTGAGAACCCCATCTCCTTCCACACGGAGGGGGGGAGGATCGGGGGTGCCCGCCTCACGAGGACTCCTTGTCCCTCGTTGAGGGAACCACGCGTGGCCACCCGCTGAACAGCAACGGTTAAATGTGGGGTCACCTCCGTGCCGCCTCCTCAGGCCTGGACTTCCAGGCCGGTGTGCTTAGGAGCCAGGCCACAGCAGAGCCACGGCCTCCGCCGGGGTCGTGCCCCCTTCCCCGGCTTCGGGTGTCCGTGAGCTGAGCAGACGGGTGGACTCGTGGGCTAGCCAGCTGCAGTTTCTCCGGGGAGGAAGCTGGAGGCTGAGCGCCGGTTGGCCGCGGCTTCCATCCAAGCCATTATAGCAAGAAGCTCCAAGGGACCACATTTGATCCTTCCCCCAAGCCCCGGGGCGACTCCCCGGCCCAGGAGCGTCCCCACCTGCTCAGCTTGGCTCGGATGAGGAGCCCCCGTGCCCCCTGAGACAGAGGGAGAGGGGACCTGGGTGGGGAGAGCCTGCCCGGAAATGCTCCCTCCCCCTCCAGAGCCCCGGCGTCCAGCCTCATGACCTGGGATAACCTGTGCCATTGCTCCAAAGACCGAGCTGTGCCCAGCCCTGTGTCAACTGGGCGCAGTGGCTAGGTAACAGCCGGGGCCAAGCATCCCTGGGGCCCAGCTGGGGAAGCCGCGGGAGCTCCTTCCGGCTGGCACTAGGCCTCCACGGGGGAGCCTTGTTAAGGACACAGGTGTCACTCCAGCCACCCCCCTTCTCTCAGGTCCCAGGGGCCGGGAAATCAAGTGGCACGCGTGTCTGTCAGTCCTGAGCTGGAGTCCTGATGGCCAGCGTGTAAATGCCTGAGCCCAGGGAACCACGGACGGGGAAGAGGGGCTGGCAGAACAGGGGTGGGGGCGAAAGAATTGAGGAGGGAGGAAGAGGATGGAGACAGGCAGGGGTGAGGGCGGAGGCGGAGGCAGGGGCGGGGGGGGGGGGGGAGCAGAGGCCGACGTGCTTTTCTTTTCACCGACGGGGTTATTCTTTATGTTAATAAAATAATCCAGAGCTGGCACTGGGAAGGAATCCCGAGGCCTGGCCCCACCTGTGAGTCCTGGGATTCTCTGTCCCCACCCTTTGTCCTCCCAGCCTGGGCCTGTATCTGTTATCAATATCCAATTAAATCTCACTGGGGGACAGGAAAGGCGAGAAGAAGAAAATGCAAACAAAATAATAAACAGGGTCCTGCCCCCATCGATCGGCCCCGACCACAAGCCGAGACCAGGAAAGCCTTCCCTTTGCAGGAACCACACCCCATGGGGCCTGCAGGAATGAGGACATTGTCAGCGTGTGGGGTGACTCCAGCACCCGTGACCCTCCCTTGCCCCCAGATGCCACAGCACCCCAACTCTGTGAGTTTGTCGATGACTGCTGCTTTTCGAGTGGATGGAGGAAATGGCGGAACTGCTTCGCCCAAGAGCTTGGCCTTTTACCCGCGTATCCGGCGGGGCCCTGCGTGTGTGTGTGTGTGTGTGTGCGTGTGTGTGTGTGTGTGTGTGTGTGTGTGTGTGTGTGCTGCGCGTGCTTTATCTCACTCCATCCACAAGGTCGCACGATAAAGTTGGTCCCACTGCAAGAGTTTTTTCCAGAGGAAGGGACCGAGACACACAGAGGGTTAAGCAAAGCTGCGTGAGGCCACACTGCGGCAGAAGTCTGGAAACGGACTTCTACACCTGAGTGGACTTCAAGGTCCATGAACTCCTGCCCCACGACGGGTGATTCTGCCCAGAGGAAAGGGTTATTTATTCTAGCAAACAGTGCCGGGAATGCCCCCAGACAAAGCCTGCCATGACAATTCACAATAGCCAAAATATGGAAACAACCCAGATGCCCCTCCACAGACGAATGGATCCAAAAAATATGGTACTTATACACAATGGAATACTACATAGCGATTAGGAATGGTGAAATATTGCTATTCGCAGCGAAATGGTCAGAACTCGAACAAATAATGTTGAGCGAGACAAGCCTAGAACACAGAAAACAAAGGGGCATGATCTCCCTGATATATGACTGTTAACAAAGGGAGACGGAGAGACAGTAGAGACCAAGTCTGTGAAACAAAAACTGCTTGTCAAATAGTATTCCCCACAGGATTGGGGCAGCGACCCAACAGTATGTAACTAAAACCAAACAACTACTCAACATATAAAGGTCAAAAATTGACCTCTCAGTAGAATACAATAGTTCAAAAGCTAGGTATGTACGTTCATATAAGACTACTGTCGACATATTGTCTGATATCGACATTGCATTTAAAGCCCTAGGCGAACTTTCTTGGGCGTGGCCACGTGGCTACTGTATAGGTTCTTGATACATTGTATATTGTATATATGTCCACCTGACCTAGAGAAGAGATAGAAAAACAGGGCGTAAGATATCACAAGAAATGTACACACTGCCCTACTATGTAACTGTACCCTTTTTGCACAACACCTTGTCAAAAAATTTGTGTTCAATTAATAAACAAATAAATTTAAAAAGAAAAAAAAAGCCTGCCATGGACATAGCTCCCAAAAGGGGCCGTCACAAAGTCTGGGATTAGGTCAGGAAAAGAAGCCAGGGGTACACAGGACTGCGGCGTGCAGCCTCCGCTCAACACCGCGGCGGTTCTGTTCATCAAAGGCTCCCGTCTGTGTGGAAGTTGGCATGCTCCCACTAGAACGTTCTTTCCTTTGCTGAGTTTGCGGTGCCCCTGTGGGAACCCCCATGCCAGCCCTGACCCTGAGCCCTCCTTCAGGTCCCCTCTGAGCCAAGGGTTGGTAATGAGGAGTATAAATCCGCGGCGGCCCCTGTCTTCGGGGAGGTCACAAGGCCTCAGGGAAATAAGGCTTGCAAGCCGTTCCATCTCCAGGGGCCCATGAGCCCACGGGGGAGCAGCCTCCGGAACAGAGGCATCTGCCATCTTCTCACCTCAGCGAGGAGGCGGTGGGCGGGGGGGGGGGGGGGGGGGGGGAAGGGGGAGGGGAAGGGGAGGGGGGAGGGGACAAGCTGCTTCCCTGCCTCCTGCTCCCCGGAGTCCTCTCTCAGAACGGGACTGCAAGCCAGGGAATCCTAGCTACTCCAGAGGCTGAAGTTTGAGGGTCAAAGTTGCAAAGCCCAGGAAGAAAAGTTCATGAGACTCTTACCTCCTTCCAAAGCCAAAGTGGAGCTGTGGCTCAAATGGTAGAGTGCCAGCCGTAAGTACAAATGCCGAGGGGACGTGCCCAGGCTCTGAGTTCAAGCACCAGGATTAGCCACCCCCCACAACAAAACAGAAACAAAAGGGAACAGAATGGGCCAAGGCAGGGGGATTCGTGGGGACTGGGGGCGGGGAGGGGGAGGCGTGCAAGGGCTCCTGGGAAGAAGCACCTGTCTTGATGGGATGTCAGCTGCCACTCCCAGCAGAGCCACCGTTCTGTAGAAGCACCATGCACTCCTGGGGGCTGGAGAAAGGAGAGGAGAGAAGGCTGGGACAGCCGTGGAGGGGTGGGGCTCAAGCCAGGACCCCCACGGGCATGGACGGGGTGGAGGGGGCTTCGCCTCAGAGACAGTGCAGCCTTCTTGTGAAACCCAATAAAAAGTTCATTCATTCATTCATTCATTTTTTTTGTACCAGTACTGAGGCTTGAACTCAGGGCCTGAGTAGCATCCCTGAGCTTTTTCACTCAAGACTGGCCCTCTACCCTCTGAGCTACAGCTCCACTTCTGGCTTTTTTGGTGGTTAATTGCAGATAAGTCTTGGGAACTTTCTTGCCCAACTAGCTTTTGCTTTTTTTTTTTTTTTTTCTTGTTTTGCCAGTCCCGGGCCTTGGACTCAGGGCCTGAGCACTGTCCTTGGCTTCTTTTTTGCTCAAGGCCAGCACTCTGCCTCTTGAGCCACAGCACCACTTCCAGTTTTTTTCTATATATGTGGTGCTGAGGAACCAAAACCCAGGGCTTCATGTCTGTGAGGCAAGCACTCCGCCACTAGGCCACATTTCTGCCCAACTGGCTTTGAATCTCCATCCTCAGATCTCAGCCTCCTAAGTGGCTAGGATTCTAGATGTGAGCTGCAAGCAGCTACCAAAAAAATAAATTTTACTTTTATCTGGAATAAAATAAGCTTTTATCACTGCTGCCATTTCTGAGTGTGCAACTCTGAGCTGTTAAGCCTCTTCACAAAGATGGACAGCCATCCAGCTTCAGAGCTTCTCTGTCCTTCAGAACTGAACTTCTGTACCCCTTAAGTAATAGCATCCCATTCTTCCCTCTCCCCAACCATTCCAATTTCTGCCTCTATGAATTATATTACTCTAAGCACTTCATAAAATGAAATCATATAGGAGTTGTCCTTTGTGACTGGCTGATTTCATTTAGCATAACGTCTTCAAGATTTGTCCATGTTATAGCATACGCCAGCACAAAATCCGATAATTCTGAACATCCTGGGGACTGGATGGATGGATGAATGGATGGATGGATGGACAAGTGGATGTACAGATGGGTAGATGTGTGGATGGAATTTAAGCGCATACATAGATGGATGGGTGGGTGGGTGGATGAGATTTGATAAACAGATGAATATTGAATATTGGTTATTCAAGTGGGTGGCTCAGAAGAGATATTGCAAAACAGGATACAGAGCACCTGTAGGAGGTAGTAGTGGTGGCAGTAGTAGCTCCCAGCCTAGGTGAGGAGCCAGCAGAACCAACACTGCCAGTGCTGTGGAATCACAGTGGATATGAATACGAGCCCCTGTGGGCTCTGGAGAGAGCACAACGCTGCCAGCTAAAACCATTAACAGAGCGCCAGTTCTTCCTGCACCACGGTGGGCGGTGGAGAAGGCTGATGTGGAGAGAAGCAGGAGCCGGGCACCCAGGACAAGGGCACGGTGTGCAGAGTCCACAGCAGCAAGCCGGGATGGGCAACACTGGTCCCCACACAGGGCTCTGGGGTCTCCATTCGGGGAGGGCTGACGTGCAACCCACGCCTTGTGGGCGCTAACCATGTGTCAGGCTGGTTCTTCCTTCTTAAGCCTCAGTTTCCTCACGTGTGAAATGGGAGCAACAAAAGGACCTACCTCTGAGACTGCCTGGGGACCCAGGAAAGAACCACAGGGTGACGCACCCAGCTGAGTGTAAGCTGAGGAACAGTCCGCAACTCCATCAGCTTTGTGCCACGCTTGAGCCCTTACCTCTGGTTTACTCGGGCAGACTGAGGCAGGTCTCACAGACAGAAGCAAGCACCACTGCAGATGGACGGGGCGGGGGGGGGGGTCCCTGGATCAGCCTCTAGCTCCCTCCTGGGGCCACACCTCCAAGATTTCCCACACCCCATCCCTGGGGACCTACCTCTGAAGCTGATTGGATGAGGTTTTTCTTCCCCTCTCCCTCTGAGACCCCACCTCCAAGGCTGATTGGATAAGACTTCACCCCTACCCCACCCCTGGGGGCCCTATCCCTGAAGCTGATTGGATGAGACTTTTCCTTCCCCGTCCCTCCGAGACTCCACCTCTGGGGCTGATTGGATCAGGGTTTCCATCCCCGCACCTCTTTATTATCCTCTAACATGCACCTGCCGGCACCTCATCCACCAAGATCTGCATTGATTTTGCCATAAACGGTTATGAATTCAGCGTGTGGAAAAATAACATTGATTCCCCTTGCCTCCTAATTTGTCTCAGAGAAGCAGGGTCTGCTAATGGTTTTCCAAAAGATTGATGGTGTGGGGCAGGGCTGTGGCTCTGGCGGGCCACTCCTTCCCACTTGGGATGCTTGGCCGTTTTGTCCCTTTAGTTCCAAACGGACACGTTTGGTGACTGCAGATCAGAAGATCTTATCAGCCACCACCTGCTCACCGCAGGGAAGGAAGGAAGGAATGAAGGGGGCGAGAAGGGGCGGGAAGGAGGGAGGTGCAGGGGTTGCCAAGAAAAGAAGGAAGGAAGGTCACAGTACTGAGCCTCTCCCGCGTTCTAGGCACAAGAAACGTCCTCTCCAGCACGCAAACCCTACAGCCACAAAACCAACGCCACTAACACCGCCGTCAAGACACCTGGAGCTCAGAGAGGTTGCACCGCGTCCAGCTTCATTCCACAAGGGGCGGGGGGGCGGGGGCCGGGGGGGCCTGACGTGGACAGGAAGTCTTCCGGACAGAGACGGGGAAGGCTGGATCTTTTCTTCCTGTGAGATGACGGTGGAGGCGACATCTACCGCTTTGGTCCTCGTCGCTGCCCTTCCTTCACTGAACCCCAGCACGGAGACCGCGGTTGGTGCGGCTAGATGATGGGGAAGCGTTGAACAACGGGGTCTTTATTCACCCCTCCCGTCACCAGTGCTCACATCAGTGATACTAACAACCAGGACATTGATGGCTCTCCTGCTGGCTTGCATGCCCAGTGTGCAGTGTACCGAGAACTCTAAATCATTTCCCCAACAAAGCCTTACACTACCACCACCACCACCACAAAGGCCGGCACCACTGTTTTGTTGTTGTTGTTGTTGTCTATCTGGATTTCTTTCCCTTTATTTCGCAATACCGGGCTTTGAACTCAGAGCCTCACGCCTTGCTAGGCTGGCACTCTACCATGTGAGCCACTCTGCCAGCTTGTGCAGAACTGGTTACTTTTTTTTTTTTTTTTTTTTGCCATAGGGCCTTGCTTGATGTCCAGGCTGGCTTGGATTTCAGTCTTCCTACCTGTGCTTCATTCTTCTCTTCTGCCCCATCAAGCCTGCCTTTTCCAGGCTCTCGCCTTACCAGCCAGCTTGCCGCCATCCTCGCCCCTCCTCGGGCTCTGTGAGTATGGAAGAGAGAGTTGATATAGAACAGCATCAGAGCCCATCAGATGTGGTTCTGAGGGCCATGTCAGATGCCACGCTGTAAAAAGGGTCTGCCACCTCCCTGCGACAACAGGCCTTCTCCGTCTCCAGCTGCTCACGATGCTGGGTCAGACCCCAACAGCTTCACCAAGGAGCCCCGGCCTTCCTTCACCACAGGGGAGGCGCCATTGCATTTCTATTCAAGGGCGTCAGCAGGAAGTTGCTTCCATAATTACTTCCTCTTGATTCTATTGGTCAGAGCACAGTCACGTGATCCTGTCTGACAGCACAGGAATGTGGGAAGTGTAGTCTTAAGCTGGTAACCATGTACCACCATAGAAAGCAGCAATCATATTACTAAATGAAAAGGAAACTATGTACGATAATAGCATGATGAAATCCATTAAAAACCGTTAAAAAGGAGGAAACAGAGAAAAAAGGAGGCTTAAGAAAGAGTAAGACAGGAGAAATGAATTTGATCAAAGTACATTATGCGTAAATATCACAATGAAGTCCCTGGTACAATTAAATTATACTAATAAAATTACTTGGGGGAGGAAGAGGAAGGAAGGAAAGTGGGAAGGAAAGAAGGAAAGGAAGGAAAGGAAGAAGGAAGAAAGGAGGAAGGAAGGAAGGGAGGGAGGGAGGGAGGGAGGAAGGGAGGAAGGGAGGGAGGGAGGGAGACTTGAGATAACCATCGACCAAGTCAGCATTACATGGAGGTGAGACTGAGGCTCAGCCCACGCGGGTGAGATTCGAGATGACGCCATGGAAGGGAATGGTTTCCGGAACCTCGCAGGAGGCTCAGTGAGTGAGCACAGGGGTCTGCGGGGGTCTGAGCCTGTCTCCCATAGGCCCATGGGAGGGGAGAGGCTTGGTCCTTAGGGTGGCCAAGCCAGGAGGGGGCGGGCCCTTTAAGAGGCGGAGCCTAACGGGAGGTCTTTATGTCATGGAGGGCTATCCTCTGCGGGACTACCTTCAGCTCAGGCAACCCTTCTGATGTGCGGATGCTTCTGTGTGCTTGTCCTTTCATGAGACGCAGAGTGCTGTGTGTGTGCACTCGTGCGAGGGCACACGTGTGTCTGTGTGTGAGAGAGACAGCGTCTCTATTCCATACTGGGGTTTGCAACGCCCATGCGTTAACACGGCTCTTCTTACTACGCTCAGCCTGGCAGTGCGGGCCTGGCCTGTGCAGACGCCCCAAGAAACCTAATGTGCAACCCCTGCCCTGAGCCGCACCTGGATTTCCACACTTAAAGCTCCCCCAAAGTCCTTGCGACAGGCTCTCCTGTCATCCTGGGTTGCATGGTGAGGCAACCACAATCCTATTGTAAGGTCCTCTCCCTGAGGGCTCCATGCAGATGCCCCCACCTCATTAAGTCGCCACCCAGTTACCTGGGTAACCTGCAGACCTGGAGGCAGTTACCTCCCCTTTCCCTGAGGTCACATCCTAATCCACCTGGCCACACCCCTTGCCCCGCCCTAGATATAAGGCAGGGCTGGGTGGGGGTCGCTCGCTCTCTCCCTTCTCTCAGGCCATGGATCACCTCCGCCACAGGCCAGCAGTTCGGTAATAAACTTTCTCTCCTGCCTGAATACCGCGTGGCGTTCTCCTTTACCGGCTACCTACTTTAAAAAAAAATATTAAGGCAAAAGGAAGAGCTTAGGGTACAAAATTAAAAATTGGGTGACTTGGCTAGTTCTTATACTCAGGTATGGACATTAGATGGACAAGCTTCTATCTCTTGATCCCCCGGCTCTGATTAATTTTGAAAGGGTGAGACAAAGTGACTCCATTTTGGATGCGATCATTTTCCTCTTACTCCACGATACTTGTTCCCGGAACTGGCTGAGTCCCAGTGGTCTAGGTGCTTGTTGCTGGGATGGCTTGCCCCCGTTGGCATTCACAGGATTTGAACTCAGGGCCTGGAAACTGTCCCTGAGCACTTCTGCTCGAGGCTAGTACTCTGCCACTTGAGCCACAGCTATAAAGTTGGAATTGCTACTTGGGACGTAAGGTCTTGTGATGTGGCCCAGGCCGAGCCTTCCCGCCTTAGCCTCCCCGGCCAATCCCTTTCCAGAGGAAGCTCAGAGTGGGCATAATGGTCTGCCCCCAAAGGCACCGCAGTGAGCAGGCAGAGCAATGCTACTGCGCGCCTACAGCATCTGGGTCCCCAGGACCTTGGGCTGCCCGGGCCCTAGGTCTGCTGTAGAGTAGAGACACGGCCGCATTGGCTGGGGGGGGGGGGCCACCACTGAGCTAGGCACGCTTCCAGTTTCCCCAGGGACAATGGGACAGGCGCCACCCAGGGCGGGCATCGGGTATGGCGTGCATTCTTCCTACTCCCCCTGGGCTCTTGCCCTCCTCGACCCCCCCCCCCCCCCGCCTCCCGGGCTCCGCGTCCCCTCCACCCGCCAGGCAGGCAGTTCGCTGTCAAAGTCATCCCGGCAGAAGCGCGCGCCCCGAGAGCGGCAGTCACTCAAGGCAAGAAGCCTTGAGAGATCCTCGCGCTCTGTTCATAGCACGGAGACAGCTTCAGAGGGAAGCCTTTATTACAGACGCGAGAGCATTATTCCAGAGAGATTCCCCTGGCCCATTACAGCCAAATAATAGAGCTTTAGTTTCTAGATGTTTGACATGCTTAGCGCACATGTATTTCAAGTCTATTTGACGGCATATAAAATTGAGGTGAAATATTGTCAGATCGGCCAATTCCTTGCACATTTTAAATGTATTTCCTTTATTTGTTACACTTATTTTACATATCCCCACAATCCATCTTCAGGAGGAGCGCGAGAGCAGGGATAAGTCATGGATGCAGGCCGAGGCTGACAAGAGGTGTAGAGCTCCCTCCCAGCCCGCCAGCCGCCGGCAGCTCCGGCTCCCGAGGCCAAGGGCGGCTTCGCTTCCTGGGTCCCTCAGGAGCAGGAAACCAGCGGCCATCACGCCCGGGCCATGGCCCGCCCCTCCCCTGCCCTCCCCATCTTCCTAGGGGCTGGGACTCGCGTTCCCCCAGGACGAGACAAACTTTTATGGGTCCGAGCTAGACATGGATGGAGCCGAGCGAAATCACAAGGTGGGGCTTTGAACCTGGGGGTCAGGAGGAGAGTTCGGGGTTCCCTTGGAGCGATTTGCCTAGCGTCGAGTCTCATACACGTTCCCGGGGCCTCGCAGGGGGCTCAGGTGGCTCCATCCTGCTGAAGGTTGAGATGAGGGACTCCGCTTACCTGGGGTCGCTGCCCCACCCCCCTCAAGCAGGGATGGGGGGGTGAGGGATGGAGAGCCAGGGCCACGGGGGAGCCTCTCAGGACTGGGTCAGCTGCTCTGTAGCGCTCGGGCAAGGGCAATTCCCCCTGCCACTCAGCACCCCTTCCCACCGAGTTCGGAATCCTCCCTTACCTCTAAGGGGCTGTGGGGCTGCGGGCTGGGAGGGAGGGAGGGAGGGAGGGAGGGAGGGAGGGAGGGAGGGAGGGAGGGAGGGAGGGAGGGAGGGGAACAGGGCCGAGGAGACAGTGTCAGGAACAGAGTCCTGCCTCAGTCACTGGGAGGAGTCAGGGCTGATGGGGACCCAAGGGTCGTATCTGTCCCCAGGGGGTTCCCACAGGCCTTCAGAAGCCAGCATCACGCTCGCAGGTCCCTGATGGGAGACTCCGACCCTCACTCCACCCAGCGTGGGTACCCCTGCCGCCCTGACTTCCCGCCCTCGGGGGGCTGGAGCTGCCGTCATCCATCCGGGTACTATCCGAGCCTGGCCAGGATGGATGGATGGATGGATAAAAGGACAGATGGATGGGTGAGTAGTTGGGGGGACGAGGGAAAGGATGGATGGAGGATGGAGGATGGGAGGTGGATGGACAGATGAGCAGTTGGACAGATAAGGCCTATACATGGATAGATGGACAATGGTGGAAGGGAGGGTGGGTGGGTGGGTGGGGCAGATGGATGGGTAGATGCGTCCATCTATCCATGGGCAACACAAATGCCACCCAGCACTTCCGCAGGCCGCGGGTGGGGACAGAGCTGGAGGAGGAGTCCACTCCCTTGTGTCTCCCCCCCCCCCCCCCCGCCCCATGGTGCCATCTATAAAATCCTCAGGAATACCTCAGACGACGGACCGGCTTAGCCACAGCCCCACCCCCACCCCCCCGCCGGTCCACCGAGGACCGACGTCCCCAGAGGATGCGGGGGACGAATCCACCTCTGCACACAGCCCTGCCACCACCACAGCTGGCTGACGGGGACCTAGAAGAGCTGAGGGAAGAGGCCTGGTCCCAAGGCAGGTACTTCCCCACCCAGCGGAGGAGGGGCAAGGGCAGGACCCCTCTGTCTGTCTCCATAGGCCCCTGGTGTGTCCTAGAAGGAGGGGCCAGACTGGGGGGGGGTGGCGGGAGGGAGGATTCTTCACAGCCCTGTGTTGCAAATGAAGCGCAAGCACAGCCTGCTCCCTCCATCTTGACATCTGTGCCCTTTGCAACGGGGCAATAACTCCAGCCTCAGGAAGAGTAACCTCTTCCCCTACCCGGGAGCCAAGCAAGGCTGGTTTTTGACCCCCTGTGGTCAGAAGGCTTGTGAGATGACCTTGAACCTGTGTCTCCAGTCCAGGGGGTTTCGATCTCTCCTTTGCTTTTCCGCCTCTGATGAGAACATTCTGGATGGCCTGCTGGAGGAGTGGGCAGGACTCCATCAGCCAAGGAGTCCTTTCCTGGCCCCAGCACATGAGAGAGTCAAGCTTTCATGGGCATAAGAAGGGTCCTGCCTTTCCATTGGCCCAGGTTCTTGAACCTAAGTATGCTTATAGCAGCCAGCTGTAATATGGGGCTGCTTGTTACACAGCATTACCATGGCAATGGGCAGCTGCCATCCACCCTCCTCTCCTTCCTCGGCCATTCTCTATCCAGAGGCCTCCCCTTGGGAACCCTTGGCCTCCAGATTCTCCTTCTTTTTCTTTTTATCTTTTCTCAGCTTGTTTATTAAAATAAACAAACTAAGAGTTGGGGCCAATTAAACCTTCTTACCTAGAAGCCTTCTTTTGAAAACCCAGAGGCTCTTGTCCAGCCTTGCTGCAGGACACCCGCCTTCGAAGCCGTCTTGCTGGAGGAGGGGGGATGGGCGGAAGGGGGGGGCAGGAGGGCTTGGTGTGGGGACCCTGGTCTCCTCACCTGTTCCCCGGGCTCAGCCTGCGCAGGCACTATGGAACTTCCACCCCCAGTATCCTGGTTTTAGAGAAACTTCCGAGCGTGGCTCTGTGGCTGTTGGCAAACAAAAGGCAGACCCGGAGGGCCCCGTGGGAGGAGCGGCTGCTTCCGACCCCCTAACACGGAGGCAGCAGCAGGCTCCTGGCAACGCCGGCCTCTGCAGACAGCTGGGTTTCCACCCCAGCCCTGGTCGGAACCGCTCAGCCTGTGGTCCCGTGACCTGAACTCCGGGGGTAACCTCTGCTTCGCGGTCCTGCTGCGCCCCCCCCCCTTCCCCCCCGTGGTCCCCGCCATCACAGACAGCCTCGGAGCGCAAGCCACGGGCCCCGTGGGCCTCCCCCACCCCAGGCTAGGGGCCGCCAGGCAGGGCGCCCTCCCCTCCATCGCCAGCCCCGCTGTAGACTTATTACCAAAAGTAGCTTTGGACTGAAATTGAATGCCCACCATTTGCATAGTTTTGCATCTCATTTGCATCGTGCTCATTTCCTGTCCAAAAATACTGGCATTCACCCACAGATTGGCTCCCCACTCTCTCTCCAGGGCTCCCAGCTCCGTGCTCTGTATCCTCGTCCTCTGACTTCCTGAGCAATGGCCTCTCACCCCACCCACATGGGCCACCCTAGTGGGGCGGGGGGGGGCAAGGGTGCAGTAAGGGGGGGTCCTGATCCTCTCGATCCCTCCCTCTCCCCTCCCACCCCACAGATGGGATCCTGGCCCCCTCTCTCCCCCGCCCCCTCGCCCCACAAAAATCCCAGCTTGGCTCCTAGGATTGGTGCTGCCTGGTTTATTGCCTGTGGCGCTCAGGGCCCAGCAAGAGCTGGGGGCGTCCCAGGCCCTGAGGCTGGATCCCAGTGAAGGAGTAAATGCAAGTGTGCGTGAATGAATGCATGCGTGCATGCATCCGTTAGACCCTATGCGCATGCATGCATGCGTGTGAGACCTAGTGCGTGCATGCACGAACCTGGTTATGCACACACGAGCGAATGTGCACACCACAAGTGCATGAATGCATGAAGAAACCCATGCGTGTATCAATGAGTATATGCACGCATAAATCAGGTCATGCGTGCACGACTGGATGTATATGCACAAGTGAGTGCGCGCATGAATGCGTACAGATATGCACGAACCAGGTCACGCGCGCGTGCAAGAATGCGAGGTGAATGCGTGCACGAGCGAATGTATACGTTAATGAATCCATGCACCGTGGATGAATCGCGTGTGCATAAATGCGCGTACACGGGAGTGAGGGATGCACACATCAACGATTACGCGCATGCAGATGCACGCGTGGACGTGTGAATGAATGTAGGGGTGCATGAGTGGATGAGGGCGTGATTATTCCACCAAGTTTCTCAGGAGAGTCACCCAGACTCTACCCACAGGGCCCTTTGCGCGACCTGGTACTTGGCGAGCTCCGTCCTTCCTCCCCGAGTCCTGTGGCCGTTGAGCTACGCGTCCCTGGCCCTTCACCAGCTCAGCCAGGAACACTGGCTGGCTGACCAGGGCCAGCTGGGCGTCAGGCCTTAAGCCAGAGTCTGGGCAGCCAGAGTTGAGACTCCATCCTGTCCCGGGGCTTGGCAGTCGGTTGGATGCAGGGGGCTGTTCACATGAGGTAATTAAAGTGTAAAGGGGGGGGCTGCAGCCCCACAGCTTGGACCCCGGGAAGCCAGGGCTCCAGGAGGTGGGGCTCAGCAGGAAGCTTCATGGAGGGACCGAGGGGGGAGGGGACCCGGCCTGGGTCTGTTTGTGGATCAGGACGAGGAGGTGTGGGGAGGAAGCAAGGGAATACACCTGAAGAGTGGACCAGGGGCCGGGGGTCCCTGGTGCAGGAATGGGGGTGGGGGCAGTTCCCCCACACTGAGAGGTTACCCCCACTCAGAGCCTTCCTGTGGGAGGGGGGTGAGCCAGTGGTGGAGGGGCCGAAGCTGTGCCAGTGAACATCTCTCACATGAAAATCCGCCCAGAGGCACGCAGCCGGAGCCACAGCAGCCGGCGTGGGCCCAGAGGCAGGGCCGGGTCAGCCGGCGGAGGAGCCCGGGAGAGACAGAGGTGTCGGAGGAGGGCACCCCCCAGCCGGCCAAGACGGGGCATGAGGCAGAATGCCTGGGAGCTGGAAGGGTCCTCGGGCCTCTCTGGTGACATCCCCAGCCCAGATTAGAGGTGGGAAGACAAGGGCTGCTCTCAAGGTCACACAGCAAGGTCACCCGGCATCTCAACCACAACACATGCATCCGCCAGCCTGGTGCCCAGAGCTCTGGGGATGGAGGGTGCCAAGAAGCCAGTGAAGGTGAAGATGGCTGAGAGGATTGGCCGAGAATCCTGCCCACCCCCAAACCCATTGTGCATTTTAAACATGGGAGCAGAACTGACGCTACACAGACGCTCCTGGGGTGGGGGGGCATATCACTACTGGGGTTCTTTCTCATTTATTTTGTAGCCTCTTCTGAGAAAACACACACTGACTTGCTGCAGAGTCAAAAGGGTAGTGAAGCTCAGCGATAGAAAACTCAGACCAAACTAGCCTAGGTGAACTAGGAGGACTTCAGCAGCTCCATCAAGTACTAGGACTAAGTACTAAGAACCGGGTGGACTTCAGGCACAGCCGGATCCAGGGGCTCAGACTGTATCTCCAAAGCTGGGTTGCTGTCTTCATTCCTCGGCTTGATCTGCCTCACGTTAGCTTCTCAGGAAGACCATTTCCTCGTCTCTCCCCGACGTGGGCTCAGCTTCCTGGAGCTCAAGGAAGGTCCCACTGGGGTCTCTAACCGTCTCCCATGTCTATTACGAAGCTAATCACAGGCCCCCTCCCTCCGCCATTCCCGGCACCCCCTGGAGAGACGCGGAGCAAAGAGGATGTCGGCCCAAGCCCAGCTCAGGAGTCGGGGAGATGGTGGCCAGAATGAGCAGTCACCACGGGGTTGGTGAACGGAAGCAACTCTTCTAGAAAGGACGGGGCGTCGGCAGGGCGTGGCTGGGCGCACGGAGCTGCCCCCTGCGGCCCGGCCCCGACGGGGCTCCGCTGGCCACGCGTCGGACCAGCTGCAGACGCACGTGACCGCCGTCACCCAGGGCGAGGAAGTGGGGTGCGCTGCCCTCCCTCCGCGCCCCCTCAAAGCAGATGTCGCCAACGTCCCTTTCCCGATGCTTCTTGGAGGCTGAAGTTGCTTTGGGGGGGAGGGGGGTGGTGGCCGGGCGGGGGGAGGGGGCTTCCCAGCTCCCAGATCCTGCCTGCTATAAGAATCATGTTATAATTACAAGTTAATTAAAGCCGAAGAGATCAAAGCCACTTTAGACAGATTAATGATACGGCTACGGCTAGGATTTTTTTTCCCCCTTTTTTACCGTTTTATGTATTAACCGCATTGTCGGGGGTTCTCCCTCTCTCTCTCTCTCTTTTTTTTTTAAATTCCACTTCTCGCTCTTCTTCTTTTGTGTCAGCCCCAAAGCCTTTCATATCTCTTTCTCTGCCCTTCAATGCACGAGGAATTGAAGTCCCGCAGCTGCCAGGCGCTGTCGGTGAGAAGGGGGCCATTGAAAGACTATCAGAACAGAATCCACCAGCCTTTTAGCTTCTGACGCACCCAAGCTGCCACCCGCCCCCTCTCCCCCCCCCCCCCGCCCCCCCTCCCCCCGCCCCGGCCCGGCCTCCTCCCGCAAGGCCTAGATACATCAATCGTCCGAATCAGGCCACCGTGAAGGGAGGGGCTGGTGCCGGATACCCCAGCCCTCCCCCAACGCCCTCCCCACCCACCCTCTAGGGGTAGGGAGGTTCTGTTCCATTGGGGGATGCGGGGAGCAGGAGACAAATCTTTGCATGGCAGGCTCGCCGGGCTGGTGCTCCTGAGAAGCCACCGTAAGAGAGTAAAGGCTCAGCCCGGCTCACCGCACCCGGAGCACCCCCACCCCCCACCCCGGGCCCCCCCCACCTGGGCCCCTGCGCTAGCCCGTCCACAGCAGGGCAGGTCCCTGGGCCGCGCTCGCCACCGGTGGGGTGGCCACCAGCCGGAGGCTGTCTCTGCCCGCCAGGTGCCTGCAATCCAGCCGGCGGTGAAAGCCAGCAGCCCAGGGCAACACCGTTTTCACTCCTTTTTTCTTTGCTTTTTAAATATTTCCGTGTCCATACTGGGGCTGGCCCTCTGCCACTTGAGCCACACCCTCCACTTCCATCTTTGTGCCGGTTTCCTCGGAGAGAGGAGTCGCCGGTCGGACGTTCCCGCCGCCTGGGCTGGCTTCGAACCGTGATCCTCAGAGCTCAGCCTCCGGATGACAGGTGGGGGGCCGCCACGCCCAGCCCTTTGAACTTAATACCAGCTGCTCAGGTTTCAACCACACCCTCCCCCCCCCCCCAAGGTTCAGCGATGGGGAAGGGAGGGCCCTGGGGGAACAGGACCGTGTGGAAGGCCGGGCTGTGAATGTCACTTGTGTCCCCACCTCCCCCCGGGCCCCAGGTCGCCGGGCCTGCCCAGCACACTGCGAGCTGCGGTGTGCGGCTGGCCGAGGCCGTTGCCGGCAGGGCGTCAACAGCCGGGGCTGGGTACCCCCCCGCGCTGCCAAGACAGAGCCCCCATTTTCATGCAAAGTCCCCCTCGCAGTCGGCCCTCTGGGTCTCTCTCTGCCCACCGACCGAGCTCAGCTGGCCAGCACTGCGGGTTCCCGGGCAGCTGGGCGTCTGAGATGTCCCGTCCTGCCCGGCACAGCTGGGATGCCCGGATCCGCAGGACCGCGGTCCCACGTCACCCCCCCGGTCCCCGGCCAGGGGTGGCCGGGCCTTTCCGCGGCAGCCGGCTGGATCCCCCGGGGAGGACATTCGATGACCCTCCGGCTGGGCAGGAGCCTCGGGCGGTTCTCGGCACCCGGCCTTGGAAGTCACAACACGCCATCGCTGTCCCTCGCGGGGTTCACGCGTGGAAACCGCAGGCTTCCCGGAGGCGCCCGTGGGAAGGAGGGACTCCCGCGATCCCGGGTGCCCACTGAGGAGGGCTGAGCTCCGAGGGCTCCGTTCCAGGCCAGGCCAATCAAGCAGGAAAGTCTGCGAGACGCTCACCTCCGACGAAGCGGCAGAAAGCCGGACGTGGAGCTGGGACTTGAGTGAGAAAGCTCAGGGACAGCGCGCGCCCAGGCCCTGAGTTCGAGGCCCAGGGCGTGTGTGTGCGCGAACATCTCCTGGATTCTCTTCCCCGAGGCCTTGGCCCCCTGAGGCTTTGAGTCAGCAGCTTGTAACTCAGAGGCTGAGGCTGGGAGGGGCGGGCGGGGGGGGGGGGTGGTGCCCGACACCTCCATCGCCTACCTGTCCATCCATCAGCCCGCCTGGCAACCTGCCCGTCTCCCTTTTGTCCATTCCTGATTTATTTTTCTGCCAGTCCATCTTCCGTCTGTCTTTGCACCTGTCACCCCTCTCTTCCTCCCTCTCTCCCTCCCTTTATCCCTCCCTCCCTCCCTCCCTCCCCTGCTGCCTTCCAGCGAGAATCTAAACACAACCCGGACTCCACAGCTTCATCCTCCGAAACGGCCTCCCTTTCCTTCTTCCTCACACATGGAAACCCCACTTCTGCCCCATGCTCCTGCCCCTTCCCCCCTTCCCCCCCCCCCCCATCCTCTCCCAGGCAGGCCGCAGGACATCGGATCATCATCTCACAGCAAAAGGGCACTCATGCTGCTCACGCCTTGTGTGCCTTTAGTCGCTCAACAAACATCCCCCAAATACCTATCATGTGCCAAGCACCACAATGGCGTCCCTGACGCATTCGGAGGTCAGACAGGGCCACTTGGCTCCCTGAGGGAAAACATCTGGGCCAGATGTATAAACAGGATGGCCTCCATTCTCAAAATTACACAGAGGTCAGATGAGTTACCCAGGTCACACAGCTAGCCAGTGAGACTGAAGTTAAGCCCCTGCTGGCCCAGCTGCCCGGCTCCCTTTCTGCCCGGCTGACCACCAGCCGGGCCTAGAGAGGCCCCTGCCGAGGCTGGACGGCTGGCAGGGAGAGACGGGTGAGGCAGGCTATGTTGGGTGAGAATGGGCAGCGCCCCCTCCTCTCCCAGAGCCCGGCCCAGCTCTGACCCCGGGGCAGTGTGCTCTCAGAGCAGGGCCTGGACCGTGAAGGTTGTCCGCTGAGCCCCCACCCTCTTCTGGCACAGGATGGGGGCCCCTGCCCCCCAAAGCAGCACGGGGACCTCTGAGGCAAGACCCACGTGCGCACAGCGGCCGGTAAACTCAATCCGGGGGCTCAGCCCAGCTGGGGAGCCGCGGCTCCCTTTCCAAGCGAAGGGAATCCTAGCAAAGGCTCCTCATCGCAGGACTTCAAGATGCCATTTCCTGAGCGAGCGCAGACCCGCCTCCCCGGGCCCCCCAGCCCCACCTCCTCAAACCCCCCCGAGGGAGCTTCAAACCAGAGGAGACCAGACGTAGTGGGGCGTCCATGGCTCACGCCTGTCCTCCTACCTACTCAAGAGGCGGAGATCCGAGGATCGCAGCTCAAAGCCAGCCAGGGCAGGAAACTCCACGCAGCTCTTACCGCCAGCGAACCACTAGACAGCCGGAAGTGGAGCTGGGGCTCAAGCGGCAGAGCTCTCGCCTTGAGCGTGAACAAGCTCAGTGACACGCCTCCCCCGGGCTGGGGCCTCTCAGAGATGGAAGGTGGGAATGGGGTCCCAGAGATGGGAGGGCTGGGGTACCAAGGTCTGTGGATCAGGAGGGGAGAAAGGAGAAGCAGCTAGAAAACGCCGTTCACCCTTGTCAAGAAGATCCTATCCCCAGGTGGGGCAGACTTCACACCGGGCGTTAAGGCAGCTGGCCCGGCCGTTGTTATCTTCGGGCGGCACCGTGATCGCCTGGGAGAAGGACCTGTGAGGTCCAAGCCCAGGACGGATCTGCCCTTGGGTGCTCTGCCCAAATCCTGTGCCGTACCTGTGTCGCGCGTCATCATCCCAGTGACTTGTCTTCTTCCTTTCTTCTGTGTTCCCTTTTAGTAGCACCGGGAATTGAACTCAGGGCCTTGCACTTGCTGGGCAGGTGCCGTTACCACTTGAGCTATGCCTCCCGTCCTGTTTATGTTTAGGATGGAGCCTCCTGCTCTTGCCCAGGGCTTAGACTTGGACCACGGTTCTCCAACCTCCATGTTCTGAGGAGCTGGGACTCCAGGCATGTGCTACCGTGCCCGGCCTCCTTCTGCGCTAGTTCCGAGTCCCACAACGGGCTCACGTGTGTCGCGTTGGCTTCTGGGTCACGGTATCTGCCGCCGGAACCAAGGGGGGGTGGGATCTTTCCCGAAGCCAGAAGGTCCCCCCGAGTGCCCAAGTGAACGCCCCAGTCAGGATGGCGGGAGCAGCGTGGTGCCGCCCCGGTTCCCCGAGCTCCTTCCTGGCTTCTCGGCTCCTCTGGGGCTGTGTCTGAGCCCCGACGCCGTGTCCCCCCCCGCCCCCCCCCCCCCGGGCTCTACACCCCACAGCGTCCTCGCAGTCACCCTAGCCCGGGCTAAGGCTGCTGGCTGTGCGCACGTTGGGCTGCCGCTGTGCTCCAGGCCCGGGAGCTTCACGCTTGCCCCGCCCCAGGCCTGGCACCGGGCGGCCCGGCCCCGGCAGAGGACAGCCACGCCCCGGGAGCGCTGATCGGTCCCCTTTCCTGCGATCAGCCGAGTCAGCAAGGAACACTCCCCCCCACCCCCACACACCACCACCATCTTGTCCAGGAGGGTGGACACCGCCGGCTTGATGTTTCGGAGCTTTGTTTGGAGCTTGAGCTTTTTTTCCAGAGGCCTCTGGAGGCCCCCGTGGGACCCAGGGAAAGAGACGGCCTCATACAGTGCTGGTGACTTCAGGAGGGTCCCCTACGCCTGGGCTGTCAATTCACACCTGCCGGTCTTTGGTCCCTCCAGGAAGAAACTGAGGCACAGGCAGGAAAAAAAAAAATCCACTTGCGTGTCCCCAGGCGAGCAAGCAGCAGGAGAGCAAGGGAGGGAGAACCTGGCCGGCTTCTACCAGATCCACGCCGCAGACCCCTCCTCCTCGCCCCTGCCCGCCTGCCGGCTCCTGGAAATGTGCCCGGCACCCAGAAGCAGGCCCAGCCTTCCTTTCCCAGAGGCCCAGAGAAGGCAAGAAACCAATGCAATGTCACACAGCAACGCGGTGGCCAAGCTGGCTTTGTGTGTCCGGTCTTGGCTGCCTTAGGAAACAAGAGGACGCAGGAGCTGTGTCTGGGTCTAGACGCAGGCTTGGCGCCTTCTGTCCTTGATCTCTACAAGTCTGACGAGGCAGGCCAGCCTGTAGGAAACAGAGAGACTGAGACACCACCTCCCTGCCGCTCAGCCTCTGCTCTCAAATCACTTGATGAACTCTATCTCAGACACGGAGCTCTGTCTCTCTGTTCCCATTTTTTCCTCCTTTCCCTCCAGACTGCCTCTCTTTTTTTTTTTCTTAGCCAGTCAAGGGGCTTGAATTCAAGGCTCGGGTGCTGTACCCGAGCTCTTGTGCTTGAGTTAAGTGTCTCACAGGGATTTTTCTGCCTGGGCTGGCTTTGAACCGGGACCCACCCATCTCAGCCTGGGGAGTAGCTAGGATGACAGGTGTAAGCCACCTCCAGGCTCCTCCGGGCCTCTTAGCGCTAATTTGTGGCCAGACGGAGCAGAGGAGCTCCCAGTATGAGCTAATCAAGGCCCTGGTTAAGGCAGGGCAGGAGGAAGGAGGGGGCGGGCTGTAAATACCAATTGTTCTGTCAGGAGGTTGCTGTTCATTTCCTTGCTAAAGGGAAGGCTATGTTTAATTAACTCCGCCTGTGTGCTGGGGGACCCAGCCTGATTGGAGATGAGGCCCGGGCCTCTGTGCCCAGGCGCAAGGCCCAACCGTCTCATCCCGGGACCAGCCCTGTGTACCTGGGGAACGAAGCTGCAGGCACGGTAGCCCGCCAGGCTCGGGTGGGGGGGGGGTCTGCACCCGCACCCCTGGGTGCCCAGCCCGCAGCCCGAAGGTGCTCAGGCCTCTACGCTGGTGTCTTTCTGTTCTGCCCCCCCCCCACCCCCCACCCCCCACCACCAGAGGCTGTTGTTGGTATGGCTGGCTGGGCCTGTGGGGCTGATAGGCATGCAGAACCAGGCTGGGCCTGCCCTGCCCTGCCCTGCCCTTCTCCAGGCCCCGCCCCTTCCCCACACTGGCTCCACCCCCTCCAGCCTTGGCTACTCTCCTGCCCAAGCTCATTGGTCAGCGGCTCCGTCATTTGAGTCCAGTCCAGCGGGGCTGGCGGGTGACATGATTGGCCCCGCGGCACCCAGCCCCGGGCTGGAGCCCTTAGCCTGGGGAGAGAGGAGGGCAAACTGCCCAAGACTGGTTAATTTGTGAAGCAAAGGGCTCCTGGGTCTAGAGGCTGGGCAAGACGCCCGGCGCCAGCTGCGTGCCCCACATCTGGGGAGAGCCTCGAACTCGGGGCATCACAGAGTCAGGCAGAGCACGTAGCCAGCTCCCATCTCGTTCTCCCTCTTCGTCCAACGACGTGTGCCCAGCGAGGAGCCCCACGTTCAAGAACAAGGCCCCGGGGCAGGCTGGCATCCCCGCCAGGAAGCCAGGAACTCACGCACAGACCCGGGGACCGCGGCTAACCAGTGGCCCTGCTCCCTAGCAAAGCTGCATCACGGAGAGGCAAGGGTGGGGGACACCCATTCCAGTCACCCTGAAACAAATCCAGGGACCGAAACAGGGCAGCAGCCCGGGCCCCAGCGCCGCGTGTGGGTGTGCCTGTGTGCTCGCGAACCTGCGAGTGCGTCGTGTGTGCAAGGCCTGTGGCCTCGCTGGGTGACGCTGGGCCAGCCTCCTCCCCTCTCTGAGTCTCTGGACAGCTTCCGGGCTGGGAAGATGGGCTGGGAACGTGGCTGGCAGAGGAGGCCACCCCACATCTGAGGATGTACCCCTCCCCTCAATCAATCTTCGAGTGCATCTAAAGTTGGACTATAAATGATTGACACCCCCCCCACACACACCTGTTACCCCAGGCGCGTACAGACGTCGAGCAAAACCCCAGGTATGAGTGGACGGGCTGGGTTCTCTGCCCGCACCTGCAGTCAGCGCCCCTCCCCCACCCGTCCTGAACTCAAGGAGCCTCCGCCTCCTGGCTCAGCCCCCACAGGAGCCTGAGGCCACTCCCCCCCCCCCCTGCTCCCTGCACAGCCTCCATTCCTGCCGGAAGGTTGTCGCCCCTGCCGGCTACGCCGCCATCCACAGTCCTGGCCTGCTGAGGATGAATGGAGTCCGGCCTGTTCCTTTTTCCATGGTCCCTCACCACATCCGCTCAGGGAAAGGTGGTGGAGGGAGATGAGGCCCGGGTTATTTTTAGTCCCTGATTGGAGCCTCTTGCCAGCCTCTGGGCCCTCTGACCCAACAGCCGCCTGTCTGAAGGGTACGTATGCCAACGGCTTAATCAGGCCTCTCGGCACAGCTGATTAATAGGAGCTCTTGCTTTAAAAAAAAAAAAAAGAAAGAAAGAAAAAGAAAAAGAAAGAAAACGCTTCTGTAAATCAGGTGTTTATTTAACTTTCCTTGGCATTTAATGATTGTGAGGTTTGGGAGAAGAGGGGGAAGAGATGGAAAATTAATTTGAGTCTCACCAGAAAAGCCAGTCAGGGAAATAATGAACTTCCCAAGGCTCACGGAGGATGGAGACGGGGGGGGGGGAGGGAGGAGGAGTTTGGAGCCCCCCCACACCCCCCCGGGCCGGAGCTGTGTGAGTGATGAACACAGCCGCCCCCTGCCAGCCTCCAGCAAACATGGTGCGGGGAGCCAGGACTCATTTGTTTAGCTAGGCAGAGCCCCGGTAGCTCCCCATCTTGTTAGGGAAAAGCCAATCCATAGGATGAGCTGAGGCAATGTGGATGGTAATGGTTGTGTGTCTACACTTGTGAGGTACACACACACACACACACACACACACACACACACACACTCCACAGGGGCATCAAGGATGGCCCAAATGCAGGCAGTGAGATGCACAGCTTCTGGGAGAACAACCTAGAAGGAGCTCCAAGGCCAACTGCTTGGCCCCGACCTGGGTGCGGAGATCTAGAGTGACAGCGACATGTGCATTGCGTGTGGGATGGGCCTGAGGCTCCGAGCCAGCCCCGGGATCTCACCTGCAAAGGCCTGGGTGTGTGTGTGACAATTCCTCTTGGGCTGTGATTGACACAGGGGCGGGCCAAGTCCCAGGGCTGATTCTCATTGGACCATCTCGGGTCACGTGCCATTCCAGAGTCAATCACAGGGCTAGGAAAATAGAGGGGACTGAAGGAGCAGACATGAGCCAGGTGTCACAGCCCTCCTTGCCAAGGGCGTCTTCATGAACCTTCCGCCACCAGCTGAACCGCTTGCTCCCTAGGCTCGGCAGCCTCCTACCTGGGCTTCCTTCCCAGTGGTTCTTCCTGGTGTCCTGAGACCAGATCGAACACAATTTCAACGTCCCGCAAGGAGCCTTCTGTGGCCATCCGATCCCTAATCAGCCAGTCAGTCGGTCGGCCTGTCTGTCTGTCTCCCTCCTCACCCTTCTCCCTGGGCTCTTGCTGTCCCTCTCTGGTGACACTCCCCGCTTTGAACGTGTGTTTAGTCACCTGAACATGTGTACCTCGCTCACAGTCTCCTTGAGGGAACAGAGGTTTATCCTCTCTTGTCTCCACTTGCTCCGTGCTCAGCCCAGGGAAAGATGAATGAATGGATGGGTGAATGAAGGAATCAATCAAAGCTCCTGTAGACATCAGAAATGACCGCCATCTATCTGCTCTTCTCTTTGATGATATAATTTGATGACAGGCCCTACCAGAATTTGTTTTCCTAATGTCTACCTTAGATCCTCCCGGCTCTGGCTTCCCCGGGGGACTCTCCAGCCCCCAGCCTTGCCATAAAGCTCTTGCTTCTCGGCTTTGCTCACATTCCTTCCCTCCCCAGGCCAAATCCCTCGCGTCAGGATGGAAGGCTCGCGGCGTCTTCTTCTTCTTCTTCTTCCAGAAGAGGTGGGATGCGGCCGGCCGTGGGCTCCGGGCTGGCGCGTTCCAGGAGAGACCCGGAGGGCGTTGGGTGCAGGGAGGACGCCCCCTCTCCTGGCTCCTCCTGGCGAGCTGACGGATGGACGGATGCGAGTCTGTCATCACCTCTCCCACCTGATGCTGCCACCTCCCCCTCCTGGCTGAGGCGGCTGTGAAGATCTCCCGAGAGAGCTGGCGCCCTGCCTGGCTCTCGGCTCCTCGCCGGCAGTGGAGGAGGAGCAGGCCCCGCCCGGGCGGCAGCCTCGGAGCCAGCGCCCCAGCCCGGAGCCCCCCCCCCCCCCGCTTGTTGTCCTCCTGTGGCCCCCGCTGCCGAGCTGCCCCTCTTGTGTCCAAGGTGGGGGGCCCAGGCCATGAGGGGCACCCCGGGCAGAGGAGGCAGAGCATCTCTGTCAGGTCCAGATGGAGGGGGGGGGGGTGTCACACGCCTAATGGCTGCCCTCACCCCTGCTCTGCGGGGAGCATCAGCCCCCCCCTCCGGCTCTGTGAGCCCCAACACAACACGGGCACAAGGCTGTCCCCCCCGCACCTCACTCCCAGGCCTGTAAGAGCCGCCGGCCGAGTGCGGGTGTGCCTGGTGGCTCACACCCGTCACCCCAGCTTCTCTGGAGGAGGAGGAGGAGGAGGAGGAGGAGGAGGAGGATGGAGGCCGACATGGGCAAAAACGTGAGAGAAATACACCAAAGCACAAAGGACTGAAGGTAGGGCCCCAAGTGGTAAAGCACCGGCCTAGAAAGCCCCGGGTCCTTCACTCAAACCCCAGGACAACCAAGCTTCATTCGCTGCCACCAGTCAGCGTCCACCGCGAATGGCCTCGTGCTGATTGTCACATTTCAAGAGCCGGCATGTCACACGTATCGCCGCTCAGTTAAGGTTTAAACTCCCCTGACTGTGGGCAGTGGGGAGGGGGGGGGTCAATTACAGGTCACCCCTGTCCCCCTGTGGGGCTTGAGGGTCACCGTGGAGTCCCTGGGACAGCTTGGAACTTTCTAGAGTCCTGTAGCTCTTTTGCTAGAGGACCGTGGATGTGAACCAACCATTGCCCCCAGCGTGCATCCGTTCATTCCCTGGGCTTTCTGTTTGCCCTAGGTCGGTTTTCCCAAGCACCTGCTGCGTGCTGGGGGGGGGGGAGCGGGGGGGGGGCATGGACAGTACTGTGTCCTGGAAATGGTCACCTGTGCCCCAGGCCTGTGGGAGAACACAGCAACGGGCAGGTGGGTGGGTGGGGGTGGCCTGTGGGAAGGGAGGGGGCTGGGCTGTTACCACAGGGTGGTAGAGGGGCCCGGAGGAGGTGAGAGAACGAACCATGGAGGTCTGAAAAGATCAGAGAGAGAGAGAGAGAGAGAGAGAGAGAGAGAGAGAGCTCACTGGAGCCTCTTCAGCCATCTCATCATCATGGCACCTGCACCTGGAAGGTTGGCACTGTGTAGCAGTTGTGACGAGCCGGCAGTTACCACGCTCCTTGCGACTCTGTCTCTGTGCCACTCCCCACTCTCTTGTGACCCGCAGAACGTCAGCTGCCCCCCAGTAACCCCAGGCCCACCCTGGGGTGAAGCACCATGGGCCAGGAACAACACTGGCCAGGTCCTCCTGCCCTCCCTCTGCCCTCCCTCTGCCCTGCCCCTGCCCTGCCCCTGCCCTCCCCCTGCCCTCCCTCTGTCCTCTCTCTGCTCCTCTGCTTGCCCTCACCCCCCGGCCTTCTGTGCAGGCTGAGCCCCAGTGGGGGAGGGGGGGAATCCAAGGGGCGGTGAGAGATGGAGGAGATGGAGGGGGCATCCCCAACCCCTGCACTGCAGCCCTCTTGGGAGGAGGTGAGCCGGGCAGTGGTGCAGGGTCAGATGGGGGTTCAGGGGGGAACCGCTGCCCCCACAGCTGTCCCGTGGCGAAGCGCGGGGTGTGCACGGGGTGTAGGGTGCCCGTGTGGGAAAATGCAGAGAGCAGATACGATCCAGGTTCGAGGACTTCAAGGATTCCACTTAATCTGCATGGGTAGTGAAGCCCTGGGGGGACAGCTGAGCACCCCTGCCCCGAGGATGGATGCGGACAGCGTTGCCTCTGCTGACCCCAGGCCCCAGACCTCCACCCCCAGGGGACCTCCAAGGACCCTGGAGAATAGCCAGAGCGACGCCATGGAGGAAAGGCTCTCGGGGCTGGCTTGCTGGTGGGGCACTCAGGAGCCGGGGTTCTTGAGCTCTGGCTCCCTCAGTCTTCCCTCTGGGACTCCTGTGGACAACAGAGCCCCAGAAATCCAGCACCGCTGGACCCCAGTCCCCCAGCCTTGGCTTGCAGGACCTCCAGTTGCCAGGGTGTGGCTGGCCGTGGGAGAGAGAATGCAGGCCATGGGGGTCGCGGGCGCTGTCCTTGGTGCTGAGCCCCAGGTTGGGGGTCCTCGGCGGGGATACAGGGCAATGGCAGGGCAGAGTCTTCTGCCAGCCCCTCCTTCCTGGGCAGCTCCCGGCAGGCAAGAGTGGCAGCCGATAACAATCCAAGCAGTGACCAAACTGCACCAGACACCCCCGTGAGGCCGAGCGTTTGCTGGGGGGGGGGGGGGGCGACCCTGTCCCCGTGCTGTTGTGAGGCTGGACACGGAGCGGTTCCTCGCACATGGACAATGGTTCTGCAGCCCACTGACCGTGGCTCCATCTCCCTCGTTCCGGGCGGGGCACCGCCATGGTTCCATCTCCCTGGTTCCAGGTGAGGGCCCCACAGGCCCTGACTCACCAAGGTCACAGGGCCGGAACAGGGCAGAGCCACGGTTCTTCGCACTTGGGCGGCGGTTCCCCAGGGATCCCGTAAGAGGACAAGTGTGAACGCGCTTGCATGACCTGCTGTGTTGCCCGACGGTTTCTTTTCCTAAGTGCAAAACCCGGGCGCTGTGATGGAGACATTTCCTCCCTCTTGTAATAAAGGGCCTATGGGGGTCAGAGGGTACCCAGAGGCAAGGGCAGAAGGCACCCAGCGGCAAGCACCCTCCTGGGTTGCCAGGGTGGGTTTGGAGGCCAGTGGCCAGTACCCAGGGACAGAGAGCACAACACCTCCCATACCACCCTCCAGGCCCAAGGCCCCTTCCCTAGGCTACGTTGCCTAGGCCGACCTTGAACTCACGGTCCTCCCGCCTCGGCCTCCGCAGTGCTGCAGTTACAGGCAGGTGCCACCGTGCCCGGCTGCGCTTCCCGGAGACCAAACTCGCTGAAGAGAACAAGGTAATCTCCCATCCAACCCCTGAAATCTCATTATCCATCCCCAAAGACAGCCTCTGTAAGGCAGTCACTCCTGGTAGGACTTTTGTCACAAGATAATGTCTATCTCTCAGCCTCCCTCAAATTCCAAAGAGATTCATTTACAAGTTAATATCCATTGCCTGCCTCCATTCACTCATTTCCTCCCCAACAATTATTCAGTTTCCCTCCACATGTTTCTCACTCCGCCGCCCTTCTCCCTAGGAAGAAGGGGGGTACCAGCATCTGAGCATCACCGGGTGAGTGGGAGAGCACACCCCTGAGGCCTTGGTACACGGAGGTGTCCTCTCTCCTGTGAGCCTGTCTACTGGAAGCTCATCCCTGTCGACCTCCCACGGGCCCCCCTTTCTCCTCTGCACACCCCAAGACCGTTCACCCTTCCTGTCTTTTCCCACCAAATGTGGGGTGAGCCGCGGACGGGACCCCAATCTGGGTTTCCCAGTTGCAGCTCAAGTTCATGCTGTCACATTGGGCCGGAGACACTGAGGGCCCAGGCAGGACCATGGCAGGCAGAGGCAGGGGAGGACCGGGTATGCCGGAGGGCTCGAGGACGGGCTGAGGAGGGCACCTGCACGGTGGAGGCGGCGGCGGCGGCTCTGACGGTGGATAGGGGATGGCAGGGAGTTTCGGGGGTCTGGGGGTTTCGATTTCTCCAAAGGCAAAGCTCAGTGAGAAATTCCCAACTTCTCTCTGCTGCCCCCGGGGGCCCGGCCTACCCATTGATAAATGGCAAATAAATGAAACCATTTAGGCAGTAATTAAGCAATCATGGCTGGCTGGAGGTCTCCTCGAGGCAGGAAACAGCCCAAGAAGGGATCTGAGGGGCCACGGGGAGCAGGGAGGGGAGCACCCATCAATCAGGAAGGGGGGGAGTGTGTGTCTCACTGACCCCAGGCAGCCTGCGCTTTCCCTGCACATCCTGGATTCAGGGAGCCCTGGCTCTCTAGGAGCTCGGATCCAGGGTCGGCTCTGCACTCAGCCATCTGGGACGTGGCTGGGCACGTGAGGTACCTGTTCTCCATTCTCCATCGAGAGCATCGCCTCGCTCCTGGGCCCGGAGGACTTGGGAGGCAGGATTTAAGACAGGCCCACACTCGCTGCCTTCAAGGTGACCTCTGTGAGGCTGAGATGTCCTGGCACAGACTACAGGAAGTCTGTACAGCGCTGCACCTGTGAACACACACAGCAAACAGATGCCCACACTGCCCTGGGTGGTAGCCAAGGAAACGGGGGCGGAGGGGGCTCAGAGAACCAGAGCCGCTTTGTCCAAAGCCGCCCGGCTCGTGGAAGAAGGCACAGCACCAGAGCTTGCGGCACACTGGCCACAAAGTCGCCCTGCCAAGCCCCCGCCATCCATCCATCCACCCAGCACCCGCTCAAGAGGCACTCCTGGAAGCCCCTGACATGGAAGTTTCCAGAAGGGATCGAGGGCACAGGAGGCTCCAGGGCAGAGCTTCCTGGGGGGATGGGGCCGAGGCTGGGGGAGGGGTGGTGCTGCTCTGGTTCCCGGCCACCTTTGCCTTGGAGGGTTTGGGGGTGCTCAATGCGACGTGATGTGATAAAATTAAACCAAGTCAGTTTGCTGATCTGGGGAAACCCAGATCAGTGTGGGTGCTGGGGGCTCCCTGTGGCCAGGAATGCCCATCTGGGTGGGGGGAGACGCAGCTTACAGAGCTGGTTTACCGGAACACACCGTGAGTCAGGGCTTTGGAGCTGGCAAAGCCCACCCCGTTACCCCGTGTCCTGGAGGACCCTTGGCCTGAAAGCCCACGGGCCCCACGTGGGTCACTGTCAGTGTGTGCGTTTGTGGGTGTGACGCCTGGTCTCAGCCTAGGCAGGGCACGTCCCAGCCAAGTGTGACCCGTCAGGGGCCGAGGCCGGGCTGGGGGACAGGGCGGGGCGGTCAGGGTGAAGGAAAAGACCCTCGGCTTGGGCAAGGGAAAGCCCGGAGCAGGTGGCCGACCTGTCGTCCCTCGGGGTTCCGGGAAGGCCCTTAGAGACAGGGTGAGACCCTCACCAGCTCCCGTCAGTGAGAGTCACTGGTGGTGGGGATGTCAGGCTGAGTCCTGTCGTCCTCACAGTGACCCCGTGGTGCAGATAACCACGCTGATCGTACAGAGGAGGAGACAGAGGTGCAGAGAGGTGGAGAAACTTGCCCTGGGACTGTCACACCTCACAGGGGCCACTTGGAACTTCTTTAGAGCCAGACTGTTTGTTCACCCCCACTTCTCCACACACACACCCCCTCCTTTTGAATGCCTCCAGGCAATGGCTGACTGCCCTCAGCATTATTGCTGGTGCCTGGGGCCTCTGTCACCCACCAGAGCCACTCCTGCACCCAAGGCTTGGGCAAGTCCAGATGGTGTTTTTCCCAGAGGTAGAAGAAACAGGATTGGAGCACTTACCCCTGAGCCTCTGCTCTCTGACAGTGAGGCCCTGGGGGAGGCCACCCCCACCTCTGGGAACTAAGGTCATCCAGCATTGTCAGCACTGTGTGAAAGGGGAGCAGATCCATCTGCGCGTGTGTGCGCACGCGCGCGCGTGCCTGTGTGCTCGTGCGTGTCTGTGCGCACGTGAGTGTGTGTGTGCGACTTAGCGGGGTGCCCAGAGCACAATGGCACCCCCAAGTGGCTGGAGTAAGGGGGACAGTCATGGCGGAGGGAAGAAGAAAGACAAGGAAGGGAGAGAGTAAAGGAAAGAGGGAAGAGAGGAAGGAAAGGAAGACAAGGGAGGGAGAAAGAGCACAGAGGAAGCTGAATTCTCTTCGTGCCTTTCCCCCTCTCCCTTCCCTCCCCGCCCCCGACTTGGGAGGCTGATGGGTCGGCGGCACTGCTCGCATCAGAACGAGGTCCTCACTGGTCCGCAGCAGAGCCCCAGCGATGCCGTCCCAGGCTGTGAGTAATGGAGCTGCTGTGTTAAATACAGCTTGTCCCGGCACGGCCCATAATTCAACGTCGGGTACATTTGTATGTTTGTCTGCTGCACAAATAATCACATTCGAGCCCCAGGGAGGGAACGGGCCCCGTGCTCTCTCTCCAGAAGAATGCAGGTGGATCCGTGCTCTGACAGGAGCCTCAGTCAGCCGCAGTCCTGCCGGTGCTGGGGACCAGCGGACTCCTCGACACCATCCTGGATGGGACTAGCAGAATTCGGGGTGGCCTGCCCGGGGCAGCCCCAAGCAGAAGGCTCAGCCTCAGAGAGGGCAGGAAGGTGGGGGGGGGGGTCTTCCGTGGCCTCTGTTTCCTGCCCTCTCCGGGGCGTTGGGGTCAGGAAAGAGGAGGAGGGCTGCACTGTGGGTTAGATCACACGCGCCACGTGGGGTTTCAGCTCTGCCTTGACGCGTAGTGGCCTGTGACCCTGGGCCAATGGTGTGACCTTTCTCAACTTCAGTCCCTTCCTGGAAACATGAAGATGGTAGCAGCTGTGGCCCATTGGCGGGGGGGGGGGGGGGTTGCATGTCAAAGTACCTTCCTCGGAGCCCGACATGCAGGAAGTACCAAGAAAATACACGTATAGATGTAGATACAGTTCACCGTGGGTAGTGCAGAGCCTGACAACACACACGCGGCTGGGCGCTAGTGGTTCACACCTGCCCTCCTACCTAACTCAGGAGGCTGAGGTCTGAGGATCGCAGTTCAAAGCCAGCCAGGGGAGAAAAGTACGTGAGGCCTTTAACCTCCAATTAACCACCCCCACAAACCTGGAAGGAGAACTGTGGCTTCCATGGTAGAACACTAGACTTGCACGGGAAAAGCTAAGGGACAGTGCTTAGGCCCTGAGTTCCGAGCCCCGGTACCCGCGCGATGCACATACACGTGCATGTGCGTGCACACGTGAGCACGCACACACACACACACACTCACACACCCCTTACAAATATTTCCCTGAAATTCAGCTGCATGTGCCAACAAGGAGATAAACGTTGACACCAGTTGCAGCGTCTAGTCCATGTCATTGAGTTGACACCAGGTGACAGGTGAGTTGTAACTATTTACAAAGAACGCTCCAACCTCATCACTTGAAAACAAACAAACTGAATTTGCACAAGATGGAGGAGGAAGCACAGACTGGCTCTGCCCTGATGCAGCATGCAAAGCATTCGTAAGGACTTCCCTCCTTTCTGGGTGTTCGTTTAACTAAAGAAGGAGGAATGTCTTGGAGCACCAGAGGGTTCATTGTCTTCTGAAGTGTAAAAAAAAGAAAAAATGGCTGGATGTTGGAACAGCACACAAACCACATCCTATCTGCCTAAAAGGCCCTTCCCAGAGGACCGCAGACTGCCATACTCCCCTCTGCCCTCTTTCAGCGGGAGGCAGCCTCCCCTGTTCTAATAGTAATTAGGGTTTCCATCCTACAGCAGGGATGAGAGAAAGAAAGGGGAGTGATTAGGCAGATAGGGATAAAAAAGAGGTGGACAGGCCATCGTGATGCTTCTTGTTCCCATCATGCTCCTGTTCAAACGCTTTTCCTTCTTCCCATCATGCCCTGAGTGCTGGCTCAACCAATAAAAAGAGCTGAGTGGCGCATGCCCGAGACATCAGCCAATCAGCGTCGAGCCCAGGAAGAACCGGTTCTATAAAACTGCACGGGGCTTCCTCTTGGGGCCCCTTTCTGAATGGAGCGACTCCCTCTTGTCCTTCCGTAGCTTTCCTTCCTCTCCCAAATACACTGGCTCTGTCTGCTTACATGAAGTGGCTGGATGGAGCAGGGAAGGGTGGCCACGGGACAGAGGCTAACTGAACCGTGAAGGGGACACCTACCCACCCACAGGGCACAGGGACAAAGGGGAGCCCCGCGCCGTTCCCTGGATGGGGCCCATGTCTCTGGGGGGGGGGGCACAGGCCGTGGCTACCCAGCGGGCACTGCCTTAAGGGGCACCATGTCACCCCGGGCCATAGGTCATCCCTCTCCCGTTCTATTTCGGTCCCTGGATGACAGCAAGGAGCAAGCTTCCTCCCGGCACTATCCTTTTCATTCTGACTTCTTATTTCCATTATTTTTCCCTTTTTAACCAAGAGCCTCGTGCTCACAGTCTGTTCCGAAGATGCAGGTCTAGCCAGGATTTAATTAACACTGATTTCATTGGGGGGTTGGGGAGGGGGGGGCGGAGTATTTATTCCTATTGATGGCATCTGATCCTGAGTTTCTATTTACAGCAGTGATAGGAAGTTTCCCCTGTAACTAAATATTAATGTTCTCAGAAGTAGAGCTGATAAAAGCAAAGCAATGGGGGAAGCGGACGAGACAAGAGTCAAGAAGGAAGGAGGCTTGAAGTGACTGCAGGGTGGGAGATAGGGTTTCATGTGGTTTGTTGTCCTCCCCACCCACCCCCATTCCACCCCCTCCCTCCCCACCCCACCCCCCGGCCACCCAGGGCATGAGGGTGGAAGGTTTGGTCCCAGGTAGTAAGGAGAAGTGTGACACCTTTAAGAAGTGTGGCCTAGCGGTAGGCAGCCTCAGTGACCACTGAGGCTGTGTCCCGCCCTCCCACCAAGGACCTAATTTCCTACTTCAAGCAGCTCTCTCTCCTGGGACTCCCGAGTTCCCTCCAGACTGGGTTGTTCTAAACAAGAGCAGCTTCCGGTCTCCGTGCATGTCACCCTGTTGAACACACTCCCACCATTCCGTGTGGTGTCCCCGGGCCTGCCATGTTGTGACGCAGCCAAGATGCTGCCTGATCTTGGAATTACAGCAGCCAAAGCTGTGAGTGAAATCAACCCCTTCTCTTTATACATTACCCAAACCTCGGGGACTCTGTTAGAGCAGCCGGAAGTGGATGGATGGATGCCAAGTATAGAAACACCTGAGAAGGGAATGGAGGGCTGGCTAAGGATGAGCAACTGTTTACACCTTGGTGACCCCTCAAACAAGTCACGCAGAGAACCAAGGAGAGAGCGGCAACCATTAAGTAGGAGCTCAGTGCAAGAGGCAAAGAAGACCCAAGAAGAGCAGACACACGTCTCCTCCTATGTGAGCTACCAAGGTGGGCTTGGACGCGGCACAAATCCCACGCTCCCTGATGCTGCTAAACGTCACAGTCCCCCACGCGGAGCCACCAGAGGGACGGAGTGTGTGCTGAATCTGTGAATAACTTCTGGCCTGGGCGTCCTGCTCGCAACCCTCGCCCGGTCCAGGGAGCACAAATCCGGCAGGTGAGTTTCCCAGATGGCCCTGGGATGTGGCCTCTGGAGGGACTCGGCAGTACCAGCTTCCCCTGCGCCTCCGGCCGCGGCTCTGCCTGCAGGCAGTGGCCACCTCTCCCCCAACTGCAGCTGCCCCTGGGCAGAAGCTGGGCGGCTGTGGTCCTACCTTGCCCTCTGGATCTTGGGCTCCAGCAACCCCATGTCCCCCTTCTCCCTTCAGCCTAGGGTGACAGTGGAAGCAGATTCTCTCCCTTGTCTGATTGCTCTGGGTTTTTTGTTTCCCACCTGTGCATGCCAAGTCCTAAAAAACATTCTTCTCTAAGCACCACCGCCCCATTTTATATACAGTCACCCCCCCCATATGTCTCTGAAGGATTGGCACTGCCCCTCGGTAGGTCACCCAAACCTGCAGTTGCTCAAGTCCATTGTCTAAAGGGCATCTGGAGCCTGGCACCGGTGGCTCATGCCTGTAATCCTAGCCACTCAGGAGGCGGAGATCGGAGGATCTCGCCTGTAATCCCAGCTACTCAGGAGGTGGAGATTGGAGGATCACACCTGCAATCCCAGCTACCCAGAAGGTGGAGACCGGAGGATCAGGGTTTAAAGCCACCTCCTCGCAGGAAAGTCCAGGAGACTCTTTTATCTCCAATTAACCAGTGAAAAGGCCAGAACTGGAGGTGTGGCTCCAGTGGTAGAGCCCTAGCTGTGGGCAGAAAAAGCCAAGCAAGAGCGAGAGCACCCACACCGTGCACAATAAATGGCACCTGCTTTGCATATAACAAACACAAGCCCTCCCTGGGGCCCTCTGGGTTACCTGGGTCAACCTAATGTAAACACTCCAGGAGCCGTGTTATAGCTTATAGTGTTTGGAGAATAACCACAAGGAGAGGGAAAAAAAAAAAAAGCTTCACATCTTCAGTACAGACTCTCTACCTTTTTGAATATTTTCCATCCGCAGTTGAATCTGTGAATAAAGAGTCGACACACCGTGCTTTCTGCTTCAGGGGTTGGCGCCTCGAGGACTCACCTCCTCCAGCTCCTATTTAGTCAGAGACAACCTTCCCCTGCTCCTTGAAAACCCTCCGCGTAGGCTCATCAAATGATGGCTCTGACAACAGCGGCTTGGCGGTATGACAACAAAACAGACCAGGGCTCAGAAAAGTTTTCCTATGAGGATCCAGAGAGTAAATATTTCAGGATTTGCAGATCACAGGAGCCTGTAGCATAGTCTTTAAGGTTTTGTGGCTTTTTTAAAAAAAATTTTAAGCCTTTTATAAATGTAAGCCATATTTTTAGCACTCGGACAGGGGCATGAGCTACGGTAGAGGAGAGAAAAATCACACCTGCCGCCTCAGTGCTTGAGAGCAAACCCTCCAGGGGCCTGGCTGGTCGCGTGACTTGGCCTGGCCAATCTGTGAGCCCCATTCTCCTGGCCCCGCCCCATCTCTGAACCGAGAGTAAATGCCTTGGGAAGGGCGCTGGGTAAGGGAACTGGGATTGGAAGCTGGGAGCTGGAGGTTGCTCTGGGTACCTCCTGGGCGTCCTGGCCTGAGGTCAGCCGAGGTGAGGGGTGGGGCAGGACTTTGGAATCAGGTGACTTGGCCTCGAATTTGTTTGGGCACCGTGCAGTTCTAAACTAAAGCCCTGGGGCTTGAGAAGTGGGGGAAATGGGGGTGAAGCTTCCTTGACAGATGGCAGGGAGCTCCAGGCAGAGGATGGATGGATGGATGCTTTGGAACCCATCGGCTGTAAGAGTTGCTTGCCAGTACAAACCACCTCAGTGTTCCAGCGCCCCTGCATTCCAGATGTTCCCATTCCTCAAACAGCGCTCAGCCCAGCCTCACACAAGCCTATGCAAATAGGCCGAGCAGGAATCCCCTCTTGTCTTTTACAAATGACACTCCCCAGCTCAGAGAAGCAAAGCGTCTGGCCCAAGGTCACACTGCTTGCCAGTGGCAGAACTCAGATGCGACCTTGTGGGTCCCTTTTATTGCGAGGATAATGGAGTTTGAGCTCCGGACTTAGTGATTTCTAGGCAGGTTCTCTACCACTCAAGCCTGGCCTTCAGACCTTTTCGATTTGATGGATGGAGGGTTGATTGATTGCTGGTACAAGGATTTGAGTTTGGGGTTTTACACCTGTTGGGCTTGCTTGCTTGCTCTGCTGGTACTCTGCCACTTGAGCCATGTCTCCAGCTCCTCCGGTTATTTTTTAAAATAAAGTCTCCCTTTTCTATCCAAGCTGGGTGGGTCCATGAATCTCCAGTGCATGCTTCTTGCCCTAACTGGAAAGACAGGACTGTACTACCATGTCCAGCTTTTTCTGTTGAGATAGGGTCTTGCAGATTGCACCTGGGCTGGCGTTAAACTTCAATCCTCCCAAACGTCTCCTTCCCACATAGTTAGCACTGACGGCATCGGCCTCCAGCCCTTGCTGAGCCACGGAATTAAAGAGCTGGAAGTGCCCGGGTGCCACACCCTTGGACCTTGCACGAGGCCCAGTTCTTCCTCAGGTTCTGAGTTTCTGGTGGAAGCCCTCAGCCCTTCCTCTCTCTCCTCCCCCCTCCCTCTCTCTCTCCTGAACTCCGGGAGCAATCACTGTCTCTACTGCTCATTTAGCAATTAATCACCAATGGCCTGGTGATTGTCCTTCCCTTGCTGCTTCTGACCGTTGTTTAGCCTCGGGGCTGGTTTTTCAGGTCTGCTGGCCTGAGGCTTGTTGTCAATGCCCGATTGGCAGGGTCAGGGGTCCCCACCATTTCGCTCTGCAGCCTTGCATCCTGGAGGAACTTGACAATGCTTTGTTCATTTGAGTTAACAGAGTGCCAGCCGTCCTAATTCTCATTAGAGTCCGTGTGAATGAATCGCCTGTGGTCACCTTCCATCAACGTGACCCGGAACGGTATAGTCATCCTTTCTGACCCCGTGTCCTTATCTGTAAGATGCAGAGTGTCGCGGTACCTTTCTCAATGACTGTGTGGGGGTTAATGAGATTGAACTGGGTGTTTGATATCTTTCCTATGCGCAGGTATGTGATCCCGGCAGGACCGCCACATCACAGGATCCCATCACACCCACGTGGTGTGTGCCTGACCAATCACAGAACCCCATCAACTCCAAGTGGCCCTGAATGGCCCAAGGGTGGACCTGTGCCTCAGAAGGGAGCCAATCAGAGGCCTTCCCTGGGATGACTACCCAGACTTTGCGTGGGATGTAGTCTAACTCTCCTGATTAAGCCAAGCGAGTGGGAATCTGGAAGTCACCTCTGAGGAGCTCCAGCAGGAAAGAATAACTTCACACAGAGACTGGGTAGGTAATGGTAAGAGCGGAAGACAGGATTTGAGCCCATGAATGTGGCTGTCCCGAGAGCTCCCTGTGAATTTAGCAATTATGTGAGTCAATAAATCGCATTTGCTTGAGCCAGTCTCAGTAGGATTGCTTCTCTTGCAAATGAAAAGGTCTTTGCGGGTCCAAAGACACTGCAACATAAAATCAGCCAGTATAAAACCCAACAGATGGCAGCCATCCGTTTGTCAGCGAGTGTTTATCAGCACTAGCAGCAGCAGCAGCAGCAAGAAAACAAAATGCTCTTCCCAAGAAGTCGTGGTTTGATGGCCGGACAGATTCAAGTTCAAATCTTGCTTTTCCACCCCAGCAGTTCTGTGTTTCAGGGCCAGTTGGCTAACTTCTCAGAGCCTCGGTCTCTCTCTTTGTGAAATGGGCTTGGCTGTGCCAGCCTCCGAGTCGCCAGAACAAGTGAGCTTGTTGTCCCTTGTCCTGGCCGGTGCCTGAGGTGGTGGGTCACCGTGACGCCTGGCCAGGGCTCCAGCGGACAGCGCTGCAGTGCACACAGCCCCTTCTCCACAGGGAGGGCTGACGCCACAATGGGGGAGGGCCGTGCCCAGGGTCTCACAGTGGGCACAGAGCCTGGGCACAGTCCCTGGACCCTAACCGGGCCTCCAGGGTTCCAGTTTCAGGCTTCGGCCACCACCACTGTCCAAGATGATGCTGAAGCATCTCGGCTGCCATTGAGCTTCTGGTTGGGTGGAGAGGAAGCGGCCCTGAACACCTTTCATTCCAGTCCTACCGCGTGCAGCCGGGACCTGGGGCAAGCCCTCGTGACTCTGGGCCTTGCTTTACCCATCTGCGAGATGGGCACGCTCATCTTGAGGCTCGAGAGTCGCGCGTTGTCAGTCAAGAGCAGTTTCGTCATTCAAGGGTTTTCCTTGCTAGTGGACAGGAGGGGGCCGCATCCCGTGACCACACACCCACACTTCTCAGAAACCCTCCTCGGGGCTCCCAAGCCCAGCAAGGGCGTCTGGACCAGTTTCCAGGTGTCAGAATAGCTTCAGGGTTGGCCACTTTCTCCTCCCGTCTCCCAGGGAACAGGGTTATTCTTCCAGCAAGACACTGCCGGGAGAGAAGGGTGCTTCGGGCTCTCCCTTCGTCCCTGCCGTTCTGCCTGCCAGGACTCGGCCCTGTCCCGCTGTCAGCCTATCAGCAACGCATCATTCCAAGCTCAGGCACCCCCTCCGCACCCCCCACCTCCCTCCGCAGGGAGGATGAGGATGAGGAGATTCCGCTGAGCAGATCAGGGTCAGGGACTGGGACTAGCACTGCGGCTGCATCCTGCAGGACCTGGAGGCACAGGCTCTGGGGGCGCCTCTGCTCCCTGAATTCCCTGTACCTAGGAATTGCACCAAAGGAGCAAGAAAATGAATTCGTACTATTTGTACATCAACAACCAGCGCAATACAGACTACCTACCACTGTTCCCTCCTCCAACCACTGTCAGTCATGTGACTCCACCCCCAGTCACTCTGCCATGTGACTCCACCCAGTCACTCCATCAGTCATGTGACACAGTGGCTCCCCCCCCCCTTGGGCACCCAGTTCCGATCCTCTGGCCTCTCCACCTGTGCCCTCTGGGAGATGAGATGCCATGGGGGGGGGGGGGAGCGGGGAGGGGGGCGGCTGGTGGCGCTCACACAGGTGTGGCTCGCCCTTGAGGGAGGCCGATGCCTGTGAGGCAGTCCTTGAACATGGAGGAAGGAAGCCCAGTAGGGAGGCGCTTTGCCTCCTTGCTCCAGGCTTGAGGCACATGTTCCTTGCTCCCTGGGCATCTTCTGGGATCGAGTAAGGAGTCACCATGGCAGGGACCTGTCCAAAACAAGCCTCCAGCCATCTCAAAGCTCACTGGCTCACGGCAGCGGGAAACTTTCGATGCGTTTCCTGCAGGTGGGGCACCTGAGGACCTTTAGCAAGGCTGCTGTGCGGCTCAGGGTCTCTCAGGGGTGGCTCTCGGCAGGCAGCTTCTAAGCACTGGTTAAGAACCACAGAACCATAGGCCATCAGAGCTAGAGGGGAGCTCCAACTCCAGCTGTCCACGAATGGCAAATGACTCTCCTACTCTGTACCCCGGGCAGACATCACCAATAGATCACAGTTCCATTTCCTTCAGGGCAGAGATACAAATCCAGAACCATTTCCCATACTGCACTCCAAGGAGCCACGACTCCTTGATTACAGCTGGCTCCCAGGATGAATTCTTTGTAGTGTGTGTGTGTGTGTGTGTGTGTGTGTGTGTGTGTGTGTGTGTGTGTGTGCTGGGAATTGACCCCTGTGCCTGTGAATACTAGGTGGACCCTCTACGGGCAAGAATACTACCCCCAGCCCTGATTCCTCTGTTTAGACCACCATTTCAAGGATGGGAAGAAGGCCTACAGAAGAAATTTCTTTGCCCAAGTCCATGCTGTGGTTGGTTTGCCTTGCTTGCTTATAGCCAGCTGAAAACATCTAGGATTATAAGATCTCTCAGTTGCTAAGACAGTCTTTTAAAAAAATTAGTGTAAATTAATGTACAAAGGGGTTTGGTATAATGTACGTTGATCGAATTCGCTATTACTTTCTAAATTCCCTTTCCTCCTCCTTGCTTTTTAAAGGCCCCACTACATTATCTGCATGCATACACATTTTCCTCACACTTACCTGCCGGGCTCGGGTCGCCTCCCCTGGCACGGGGGTGTCAGGCTGTACTCTAATATCTGTGCTCCCTTTCTCACCCTCTCCCCTGGTCACCCGACCCGCAGGCAAGGCCAGGGTGGAGCGGGGGGCTCAGGAAAGACCTCAGGTGCACGTGGCCAAACGAGATCCCTTTTCCTCCCTCCTTACCCACGAAGGAAGCCAGGCGCACGGAGTCTCGGAGACGCTTCAAGAGCAAATCTGATATAATAAGGGAGTGGCTAACAGTTGATATAGTAGGGGTGACGAGAAAAGGGGTGATAGACCAGGAGCTGGCGATAGGCTGGCGAGCTTGTCATAAGACCCCCTCATGAGCTAACGTCACTTGCATAGCACCACCCCATGGGCAAAGCCCGTGAAAGTGGGGAGCACATGGGCTGACAAGAGATTGGGGGGCTGGTTGCAAAGCCAGTTCTTCTGGTTCCGGACCCAGAGAATTGTGGCCTGCTTCTGCATTGCCCCAGGGCTGGGGGAAGGGCAGCTTCTCGGGATAGCTCTCCTTACCCTTCCCCCTTCAAGGCCAAAGCTGAAGCCCAACACTTACCCTCCACCTCCCTCCCCTGCCTCCTTCCCCCTCTTGAACAGGTCCCCCTCCATTCTCCCCATTTGTCATTCGTGTCACGTTTGGTTTAGTTCTCAGGTCTAGATTCCACGTGTGGTTGAAGACACGTGGTTTTTATATCTTTCTGAACTTGGTCTAGCTCCCTCCACCTGATGATCTCTGCTTCTATCCATTTCCCTGTCAAAAAAAAACCACCACAATTCCATACCATACTGCTGAATAATGCTCCATTATGTATGTATAATTCTATATAATATAGTCATATACAATGTGAGAGATGATACATACATAGATAGATGTAGATATAGATAGGTTGGTAGATGTGAGGCAGATGGGTATCATTTTTGTCCACTCATCTGTTGATGGCCACCTGGGCTACCTAGGCTGTTATGAAGAGGGGCTGCTACCACCCTAGGCAGTGGGCATCTTTGCTGACTTCAGTCGTGCTCGGTCATACGGTGTGGTGGCTCTGCTTTTATTTTTTTTGAAGAAACTCCATACTGACTTCCATTGTGGCTTCACAGATTCGCATCCCCGCCAATAGTTCCTCACACACGCTCCCGCCCTCACCAGCAGCTGGTGTTGTTTGATATCCTGGTGACCACCATTCTGATTGATTGGGGTGTGATAGTGTTATAGGGGATTTGATCAGCAAGATGCAGAGAAGCCTCACTTTAAGAGGTCGAATTGGGAGTCTTTATTAAAATGCTGGCATCTGCCCGTGGACTCACATCCCCCCCCCCCCAAAAAAAAAAACCTGCAGCCACAAATGCAGCTAGCACAAAGCTCATAGAGGCCAAAGCCACACAGGGTGTGCGGAACTAAGTCAAACAGAAGTGTTTTACATGGTAAAGCAAACCAGAGAAGGATACTTAACTAAGCCAAGCAAACCATCTAGAGGATCAGGCCATACAGGGTAAGTTCTCTAAGAAGAGCAATCAAAGACAAGTATTCTCTGGAGCAAGACTTTCCTGAAGCACAACTCTAGACACCTCTGTAATACAAAAAAATGTCCTATATCGCCTCCACAGAGTTCTCAGAAAGTACCTAACATCCACCTACATGCCAAGATGGCACCATTTAGGCCCAGTACCCATGTTTCAGTAGAATCTCAGTGACGTTTTGACTTACGTTTTCTTTATGGCTAAGGCTGTTGAACATCTCTTCATGTAGTTATTAGCCATGTAAATTTCTTCTTTTGAGAACCCTCTGTTCAGTTCCCTGGCCCATTTGTTAATTGGACTTTTTTGTCCCTTTGGTGTTTTTAATTTTTGAGCTCTTTCTATATTCTGGATATTAATCCTTTATCTGATGAATAGTTGGCAATGATTTTTCCTTGCACTCTGTAGGTTATCTCTTTATTCTGGTAATTGCTTTCTTTGATGTAGGGAAAGCGTTTTAATTTGATGCAATCCCATTTGTCAATTCTTGTTCTTATTTTCTGAGCAATTGATTCATATTCAGAAATTCATTGCCTTTGCCTATATCTTCCAGTATTAAACCCATGTTTTTCCTGTAATATTTGAAAGTTTCTGGTCTCACAATGAGACCTTTGATCCATTTAGAAGTGCCTGTGGTACAGTGTGACGGATAGGGCCCTCGTTTTAGCCTTCCACATTCTGATATCCAGTTTTCCCAGCATCCTTTGTTGAACAGGCTATCTTTTCTCCAACATGTTTTGGGATCCTTTCTCAAATATCAGATGGATGGGGTGCTCTGTAGGTTTATTTCTAGGTCTTCTATTCCATTGATCTATATGTCTGTTTTGTGCCAGTGCCATGCTGGTTTTGCTACTGTGGCTCTGTAGTATAATTTGAAGTCAAGTATTGATAGTCTTTTGTATTTCCCAATGAATGTATCCTAGGACTGATTTTTCTGCTTCTGTAAAAAAAAAAAAAATGGCAAGTGTTTATGGGTATTGTAACGCATTTCCAGACTGCTTTTGATAGCACAGTCATGTTTTACAATAGTCTCTCAATCCATGAGCATCTTTTAGTTAGTGTCTTCTTTAATGTCTCTCTTCAGTGTTCTGCGGTGTGCATTGCAGAGGTCTATAACATCTTTGGTTAGGATGATGTATATTTTATTCTATTTTTGATTCTATTATGAATGGAAATTTCCCCCCTTGATTTCTTTCTCAGCCTGTTTTTGTTGCCAGTATGTAGAAAAGCTACTGATTTTTGTACATTGATATTCTATCCTGCTACTTTCCCAAAAGTGTTTACAGGATTTAAGTCTTTAGAATCTTTTAAGTACTGGATCATATCACCTACGAATATGGGTAATGTGGTTTCTTCCTTATTCCAATCCATTTTATTTCTTTCTCTTGACTTATTATTGCTCTGACTAGGAATTCTAGCACAATATTGAATAAGACTGGGGCACCTTGTCTCATTCCTGGCTTTGGAGGAAATTATTTTAATCTTCCCCTGTTTGTTACAATGTTGACTCTAGGTTGGACGTACACAGCCTTTATTAAGTTGAGGAATATTCTATCTTTTTTCTAGCTTTTTTCTCAGCTTTTGTCATGGATGAATGTTGAATTCTGTTAAAGCTTTCTGTGTTTCTATTGAGATGATCATGTGATCTTTGTCCTTTATTCTGTCTCTTGTATTATGTTTGATTTGCAGATATTGAGCCATCTGTGTATTCTTGGAAATGCAACTATCTTCATCATGATATGATAGGGTCTTTTAGTGGTTTGGCTTACAAGTATTTCATTGAGAATTTCTGCATCTTTTTCTATCAGGAAAATTGGAGTATAATTTTCCTTTGGTTATGTCCCTTCCCAGTTCTGGTATTAGGGTAATATTGGCTTCAAACAATGAGTTTAGTAAGAGTAACACTCCTTCCCTTCCTATTTGATGAAATAGTTTGAAGGACATGGCTATTGGTTCTCCTTTAAAGGCCTGGAAGAATTAGGCAGTGAATCCATCCAGCGCTGTTGGGAGACTCTTCATTACCACTTCAATCTCCATGCTTGGTTATAGATTTGATTAAGTGATCAATGCCCTCTTGCTAAGACCCCACTCAAATAAGATTCCGCTTCCCACTGTTCTTTCTCCTTCTCCCATTCTAGCTCTGTCTTTGTTCTGGACAGACAAGCTAATAACTACTACTACTACTACTGCTGCTGCTGCTGCTACTGCTGCTGCTGCTGCTGTTGTTGCTGCTGCTGCTGCTACTACTACTACAACCACAGCAGTAATAATTATGAGCTCGTTTTCCATTGGAGACTCACAAAGCACACATACTCTACGCCTCACTCTTCATAGTACGCCCCTCATTGATGTGTGGCATTATAATGGCTTCATTCTTTAGACAGGTGTAACCACTACCTTACATTTTCTAGAAACACAGCATGGGATGGGGATTGGTGTGCAGGTGTTTCTCAAGGCAGCACTTTATCTCAGGAGAAATGTGTGCAGGATGAGGGAAGGAGGACAAGGAAGAGTGAGGACCTAAGCTAAAACGTCATCCAGAAGAAGGGCAGGCCCAGCCTGGTCCCCAGGTAATGGAGACTACATTGCAGTTTGTCCCAGGTAAGACAGGGGAGTAGGGCTTCTCTGTGCCTTGCACATGCACACACACACACACACACACACACACACTCTCTCATGCACACATGCATACATGGTGCACACATGCACACCAAGTAACATGTAGTCACTGACCAGTGGCCACTTCTTGGGCAGGGACACAACTCCCTGACCACTGATCTCTCCCTGCCATTGGTTCCAGTTGTCAATGCAAATCTCTAGGGATGAGCAAGCTGTTGACATTGACACTCCTGGTGCCGGGGGGGGCTGTGCACATGTCACTAGCCAGAAGAGCTGGGTAGATGTCAACAACAGCTCCTCCAATTACTACCCACTCCATGAGAAGGCGGAAAGAAAAGCACAGAGAAGTTAAGCCACTTGGCCAAGGAACACCACTAGGAGTCACAGAGAAGATTTATAAAGCCCAGCCAAGAACCCAAGTGTTCATCCACAGATGAAAGGCACATTACATGTGTCATGGCTACACAATGGAAAGCTCCCAGCCTACAGCACAAGGGGATTCTAGCATGTGCTACAATGGGGAAGAGGTAGAATGAAGTAAGGCGCAAAGGATCCAAGACTGGAAGATTCCATTGACAGGCAGGGTCTGGTCACCTGGGCCTGGGGTGTCGGGCGAGGACAGGAACGACATCAAAGCCCTACCTGCAGGTTCTGCCTTGAAACATAGAGTTCCGCAATACTTAACACTCCTCAACTAGGCACATAAAGTGTTAAGATGGTGAGTTTACCCTGCCAGGATGGCCATTTGCTCACACCCCAGGGGAAGGGCCTGTGCAGGGGCCAGTGTGCACCTGTTCCTGCCCCTGACCAGGTAAATGAGGTGGGGTAGAAACTTTTTCATCTCATTCCTCTGGTCCCAGTTGACCCATCCATACAATGCTGAAGAATATTCTAAGCAGACAGCCAGTGGGAGCCCCTGGCCCCGTAAGGAACAAGCCTAGAAAGTGCTGCTCCGGAAGAATGCTCTGTCCTGTTGAAATTGCTTCCTCGTCCCCTGTGGGGACAGAGACAGCAAGCAGCCAGCACCCTGCGGATTGAAAAATTAAAAGATCATCTCACAAATTGGTTTCTGTTTGGCCGTGGTCCAGACGGAAGGCCCTGGGGCTTGAGCCAATAATTCCCAAGGTAGGGGCGAAGCTGTTGAGCTGGGGAGCTGCCAGGGCCCTCACTCCTGGCCCTGGGGCCACCCAGAGCTTGAACTTGCCCTCCGGGGAAGGAGCTGCTTCCTTGCCGACTGCCCCAGGGTGAGCTTGGGCTTGGGGTGTGGAAGGCAGCAGCTGTATTTATTCTTCTCCTGGGCGAACTCTGTCATTAAATGAATTTCTTCTATTGACTTGTGGGATGTTCTGGAAAACTCTGGGCTTTAGAGTCTGAGCCCAAGGAGAGTTTTCGATAATCCTGAAGGGCCCAGCTCTAAAACAAAAACAAAACATAAAAGAATGCATAGAATGATTTCAGAACCCAACGCAGAATCCTGGGGTGCGCCAGATGCCAAGGGCTCTGCGTCCTGTGTCCCGTTCACCTCCACGTGGTCTGAGAGAAATAAACACACGGTCCACGTTTCAGATCAGGAGAAGGCACGGCTGAGAGATGGCGAGAAACTTATGCCGGTGTCTCACTGGTGGGCGACGGTCTGTCCCCACAGCTTACCCTTGTGACCTGGCGACTCCACACTAGGGAGGCCAAGTTTGGGGGTGACCAGGAGGCCAGCATGTCAGCCCTGGGAGGTCTCCTGACGTCTCCCCCTGTGGCAAGCACTCCTGATCCCCTCTGGAGGGAGATGGCCATCAAGGAGGAGAGAGGAGGGGAGGGGAGGGAGGGGAAGGGAAAGGGAGGGAACAGAAGGGTCCTTGGCTGGGAAGCAGAGCCAGCTGGGACTGGATGAGGGTCCTAACGCTCTTGAGTGCCAGCCTCTCCCCCACCTGGCTGAGCAGCCCACCTGCTGAGACCAGCCTGGGGTGCAGTGGGAACTCCTGTCCCAGCCCCCAGGGGTTGGGGCTGGAATCACATTCACGGGGACTCGCACCATTCCCCAGGCAGCTACCCAGCCCTGACTCTCCTGCCTCTTCTGTAAGAGCCGTGGCCAGCACCAGGCCCCCAGCACCTGCCGAGCTCCTGGCATACGCAGGCATGAAAATGGGGTACCTCCCCTGCCACCCACACACCCCCTCCTCACCACTCCTGCAAGAGGCCTCTCCCCCCAGCCTCTACCCTCAAGACAGTGTCCTGCTCTTCCTGTGAGTGGGCTCACGGGGTGGGTGGAGCAGGCCGTGGGCTCAGTCCAGCCAACCAGCCTGTCATAACCCCCGGCACAGTGATGGATACAGAGACAGACAGGTGAGGACAAACGGCTGAGTGACACAGTCCCTCAAGGGCACAGTGATCACTGTGCCAGAAACAGAACCAAGTCAGCCAGACGCCAAACACATCAATCTGTCTGTCCATCCTCCATCTGTCTGTCTGCCCATCCATCTATCTGGCCATCCATCGTCTGCTCATCCATCCTCCATTCGTCTGTTTGTCCACCTATCCATCTGCCTGTCTTTCCTCAGATCAAGGTCGTCCCCGCATCTGGCCAGGTGAGAGGCATCCTCAGAGCCTGACGTGTTTCATTCCTGAGAGTCTTCCAGAAATGCTGGTCATTCTCTCCTGTCAGTGTGAGCAGGAGGCAAAGCCTGGGGCAGCCACCGCTCTGGTCACCTCCACCGGCAGTCACGGCTGCCCCACGATGGCCTGGTGACGAGGCTGAAGGGCTCCTGCATCAGGAATGGGTGGCGCTGCCCCGTGGGGGCTCAGATCTGCTGCAGAGCTGTTGTAACTGAGTGAGCAAGCCTGGTCTTCCCCGGTCTCTTGCTTCCGGTTTCCCCCTCTGCCACTCCCATGCCCTCTCCCACTGGGGTGACCCCCCCACACCTTCCAGGATGCTGTCACCAGAGCCAAGCCAGTGCTAGCACCATGCTCCTGGGTCTCCAGAATGGGGGGGAAACTAGAGAAACCTTTCTTCTTGATCCTCAGCCTCGGGGAATGTGTCATAGCAGCACAACCCAGACTGAGCCGTTCTCCCTCAGTTACTCCCGCCTCTCATGCTGAGCCAATGGGCAGCCGCCTTGCCCCCAGGGCCTCGCTCCCGCAGCAGAGCTCTGCCAGCCCAGCCGGGGAAACCTAATGCAAGCCTAAGCCTCTAATGGAGTGGGCGGTGGCAGCCCCCAGCTGCAGCTGGGGAGCGGGAGGGGATGCGGCCGCCATGGGCCCTGGAGCCCCTTCCTCGTTCACCCGCTCAGCCCAGGCACGGTTAATTCACCGTTAAGATCTGACTCTGTCCCCGTCCTTGCAAAGGCTGGCAGGCAGCGCCCAGCGAAGATGGCAGCCCTACGGCCTGGACCTGGAGGGGGGGTGTGGGGGGGGTGGGAATGTAGAAAACCAGATGCAGAGAGGGGAGTGGGAAGACTGAGGGGAGGAGGGGAGGAGAGAGGAGAGAGCGGACAACAGAGGCCCCGCGGCCACCCCAGGCAAGCGGTACCCGAGTTTCTAGCAGTTTCCAGTGTGGGGGATGGGCAGGATCCTGGGTGCCAGAGACCCCAGTGCCAGCTCAGACGCCACCATCGCCACTGTGTGATTAAGAACAAGGCCCGTGAAGATCGCGCCGAGCTCACGCCTGTCACCCTAGCTACTCAGGAGGCTGAGACCTGAGGGTCCCGGTTCATAGCCAGCCCGGGGCAGGAGAGGCCATGAGACTTATCTCCAAATACCCAGCAAGAAGCCGGAAGTGGAGCTGCGGCTCAAGTAGCAGAATGCCAGCCTTAGGAACATTTGAAAAAAGAAAAGCTAAGGCACAGTGCCCAGGCCCTGAGTTCAAGCCCTAGTATCAGTGCGCACAGGCTCGCACATGCGCGTGTGCACACACGCAAACCCATCCCACTCTAAGCGAGCCTCAGTTTCCCCACCTGTAAAATGGCCCTGGGTCTGGGGCCAGCCTAATCCCCAGGGCTGGCTGTCTCTCTCTCTCTCTCCGAGGACCCAGGGCCTCCTGTGGCACAGCCCAAATCCCAGCCCTCCCCCGGGCTCAGGGGCTCAGGAAGCAGGTGCGGGCTCTGCCGCGAGACGGAGATTAATGGACTCAGAAAGCATTGATTAATGCAAATAGCTTCCTGCTTCCAGGTGAGGGAGCGGCCTGCTCTGCCCGCCCAGGGGAGCTCCGTCACCCGTTCCCCCGCCAGCGGAGCCGGGAAGGAAGTCTGAGACCACGTGCCGCGAGCGCTCGGAGGGGCGGGGGCTCTGTCTCCCCAAATCTTGTCAGAAATCCTGACGCTGGCACGATCCCAAACACACGGCTCAGCTCAGAACCCGTCCCGTCAGACGGCGGCGGCGTGCTGGGCCTGCGGCCCAGGTGACGGCCCTCCCCAGCCACGCCCATCCCCCTCCTCCCCTCCCCACCCACGGCCTCCCCCCGAGGGAACAGACCTGCCCCTGCTACACAGCCCACAGCCCAGGGGGCCCTGTCTCCAGGACCCAGACCACGGGGAGGGCAGAACACCTCGGCTGCCCTCGCTCTCCTTAGAAACCATGGCCACCGACGGCCTCAGCCCTTTCATCCGAGCAATGGAGCCAGATCAATGAATCCACCGAGTGCTCCGGCCAGGTCGCTCAACCCACAGAGTGCTCAGAATCCACAAAGCGCACTCTTAGTCCTTACCATCACCGCCCGCGCGCCCGCGAGCAGCCTGCAACTACAACGCAGCCTCTGCACCCGGCAGGCACCCGGTGCGAACGGCCAGTGAGTGGAGATGAAGAATGGCTCCCGTCTCACAGGAGTGGCAGGTGAGGCTGGGGCTTGCAGGCGAGGGGGAGGCGTGCCCCCGGCCCCCCGGCCCCTCGGCCCCTCGGCCAGCTCCAGCTGAGAAGATCCCACACGGCCGGCTGCTCCCACGGGGCCTCCAGCCCTGTGTCCACCGAGGCGGAGACAGAGGGCAAGGCCGTGTCCTGGCCAGCTTGCTGGTGAGCCAAGAGCAGCCAGCAGCCCTTGTGTCCTGGGGGCAGGGGGTGTCTGGAGGTGACTGCCTTCGTCCCTTGGCATCCCCCCCGACACCCGCCTTGGCCGTGTCCCCAGCTGCCCCGGAGCAGCGACAGGTGACGGAGCAGGAGGTGATGAACACATCCCCTGACTTCCGTGACTCCCATCCAATTTGCCGTCTGCAGGCTGTGCCAAGAGCGTGTGTGTTAATAAACCAAATGGACTCAGCACGTCCACCCAGGTGACGGATGGCGGTGGCGGCATGAAGTCCTGATGGCTCCCAGCATCCTCTGCTCGGAGCCCGCCCCGGGGGGAGGGGGAGGAGGGGGAGGAGGGGAGATACCAGCCAGCCGGGGGCAAGCAACGACTCCAGCTGCCAGCCACCAATTTCTGGGATCAGCCAGCCCTCCTCCAAAAGGTCACCTCACTCCATACAGGTGGGGAAACTGAGGCAGAGCCACGGCCCCGGGACTACAATCCAAGCTTCCTCAGCTCTGTGCTGGGTGTGGGTCAGGCCTGGGGTCGGAGGTAGACGGTGGCGTTTCAATGTCCCCAAGGCCACGAGTCAGGAGAGTGGAGTGGAAAGAAGGGTCACGAGGGGGCGAGGGGGGGATAAAGCCTTTGTTGGGGTACAGAGGTTAAGGTGGAGTCTTCTTCTCCCCCCCAAAACATAGCCCTTGGAAATCCTAGTCCCACTTTCAGGTTTAGGTTGTATCTGTCCTCTAAAATGACCCTTCTCAACCCGGCACAGCTGGCTCACACCTGAAATCCCAGCTACTCAGGAGGCTGAGATCTGAGGATCGAGGTTCAAAGCCAGCCAGGGCGGAAAAGGTCATGACACTCAGCTCCAATAACCTGCCAGAAAACCGGAAGTGGCGCTGAGGTTTAAAGCGGTAGACCTCTAGCCTTGAGCCAAAAAAGATCAGGGACGGCGCCCAGGCCCTGAGTTCAAGGCCCATGACTGACAAATACACGCATGCATGCATACATACACATACGTACAAACAAAATGACCCTTGGCAGAGCAACCAGAGGCTCCGGCATGACGCTCAAGCTGAGGGACCTGCTCCATCTCCTCACCACTTCCTGAACCCCCTTTCTTGCTCCCAGAACCCACACTCTTTTTCCCGAAACCCTGGGATCCTTTTTGGAATTCATCCCTCACCCCTAAGCCGCCCTGACCCAGGCCTCACCTTCTGCAGGCCTGAGGCCCTTGCCCAGGCCTTCCCCTCCGCCATCCCAGGCCTCCGGGAGCCTCGAATAGACTCCGGGGTCCAACCTCAGTGTGAGGCCTCCCCCACTCTGACCATCAGAGGGGCTCACGTGACCAACTCCAAGCCATTCGCACCCCAGACCCCAGTGAGGAGGTTGCCGGAGACGACCCAGCCCGCCAGGTCCTCGGGAGCAGGGCTCGGAGCGGAGACAGGGGGAGTGGCATTCAGGTGCCACCGGATCCCGCGGTTGCCTGGGACTCTGAGGGGTGCAGGATGGACTGACGACCCCTCAGGTCACCAGGACGCCCCCAAGCGACCCCCGTCGTCACGCTGCAAAGGAGCGCAGACCCCGGAAGTGCCCGCCTGCCGAGGAGGCGGAAGAGCCCCCCCCCCTCCCCCCCGCCTTCCACCCACCCGTGCGCCGGCTTCAATCAGACCCTCTCTGCTTTCATCTGCTCTGCGGAGAGTTTCTGTGTACGACTGCGTGTGAACAAAGCTCCCTTCCACGGCAAACATTTTGCAGCCCTCTGATCCAGCCCGGCCCCTCGTGTTAGGTCGTGCGGTCCCACAGCCCTGGGCTACGTTTTGTGTGCAGTGCACCCTAGCGGGGTCTCGCCTCCTGCCCGAGCCCCTCTCCCTGGGCCCGCGCAGCGGGGGCCCTCACAGCACCTGCGCGGGGCCTCCGAGCACCGGGCACAACCGCGTGCTCAGCGAGCACAGGGGGGAAGCAAATCTAGCAACCGCTGGTCAGGCAGGGCAGCAGCCGTGCCTCAGGGACGGGGCTCCTGGTGCCCAGCTCCCCGGACCGCCACCAACCCTGGGCACAGCCCGGACACCACCCCCCTGCCCACCGCGCCAGTCCAGACCAGGCGTGAGCACCAACCAGGCACGGCAGCCCTTCCGGAACAGAGGGGGAGTGCGGAGAGGAGAGGTGGGGTGGGGAGGGGAGGGGGGAGGGGGAAAGAAGGGGGGAGGGGGAGAGGAGAGGGGGAGGGGGAGAGGAGAGGGGGAGGGGGAGAGGAGAGGGGGAGGGGAGAGGAGGGGGAGAGGAGAGGGGGAGGGGAAGAGGAGGGGGGAGTGGGAAGAGGAGAGGAGGAGGGGGAGAGGAGAGGTGGGGTGGGGAGGGGAGAGAGGGAGGGGGAGAGGAGAGGGGGAGTGGGGAGAGGGGGAGGGGGAGGGGGAGAGGAGACGGAGAGAGGAGAGGTGGAGTGGGGAGAGGAGAGGGGGAGGGGAGAGGTGGGGTGGGGACAGGGGGAGGGGGAGAGGAGAGGGGGAATGAGGAGAGGAGAGGGGGAGGGGAGAGGGGGAGGGGTAGAGGAGAGGGGGAGTGAAGAGGGGAGAGGGAGAGGGGAGGAGGAGAGGGGGAGTAGGGAAGGGAGAGGGGGAGGGGGAGAGGAGAGGGGGAGAGGTGGAGTGGGGAGGGGAGAGGGGGAGGGGGAGAGGTGGAAGGGGAGAGGTGGAGGGGAGGGGAGCGGTGGAGTGGAGAGGGGAGAGGGGGAGTGGGGAGGGGAGAGGGGGAGGGGGAGGGGAGAGGGGGAGGGGAGAGGTGGAGTGGAGAGGGGAGAGGTGGAGTGGAAAGGGGAGAGGGGGAGTGGGGAGGGGAGAGGGGGAGTGGGGAGGGGAGAGGGGGAGGGGAGAGGGGAGAGGTGCAGTGGGGAGGGGAGAGGGGGAGTGGGGAGGGGAGAGGGGGAGGGGAGGGGAGAGGAGGAGTGGGGAGGGGAGAGGTGGAGTGGAGAGGGGAGAGGTGGAGTGGAGAGGGGAGAGGTGGAGTGGAGAGGGGAGAGGTGGAGGGGGAGGAGAGAGGTGGAGTGGGGAGGGGAGAGGTGGAGTGGGGAGGGGAGAGGTGGAGGGGGAGGGGAGAGGTGGAGGGGGAGGGGAGAGGTGGAGTGGAGAAAGCAGGAGTGGCCAAGGAGCGGAACACGGCCGGTTCACGGAGCCCATCCTTGCGGTTACAGCCACTATTTAGCATTTAGATAACATATTATTCCCACACACCTTGCTGCCAGGCCTCCAGCAACAGCCAGAGGACAAGAGCCTGGATTCAAGGAAGGAGAACAGGGCAGAAGCAGCCTGTCTTCTCTGAGCCTTGCCCAGAGCATCCACCCACCCATCCATCCCTTCCACCCATCCATCCACCCACCCACCCACCCATCCATCCACCCACCCACCCACCCATCCATCCACCCACCCATCCACCCATCCATCCATCCATCCACCCATCCATCCACCCACCCATCCACCCATCCATCCACCCACCCACCCACCCATCCATCCACCCACCCACCCATCCATCCACCCACCCACCCACCCATCCATCCACCCACCCATCCACCCATCCATCCATCCATCCACCCATCCATCCACCCACCCATCCACCCATCCATCCACCCACCCACCCACCCATCCATCCACCCACCCACCCACCCATCCATCCACCCACCCATCCACCCATCCATCCATCCATCCACCCATCCATCCACCCACCCATCCACCCATCCACCCATCCATCCACCCACCCATCCACCTATCCACCCATCCATCCCTTCCACCCATCCATCCACCCACCCATCCATCCACCCACCCATCCACCCATCCATCCCCTCCACCCACCCATCCACCCACCCATCCACCTATCCACCCATCCATCCATCCATCCATCCATCCACCCATCCATCCCTTCCACCCATCCATCCACCCATCCATCCATCCACCCATCCACCCATGCACCTACTCATTCATCCACCCATCTATCCATTTATCCACCCACCCACCCACCCATCCATCCACCCACCCATCTAGCTATCCACTGGCCCATCCACTGATCATCCATCCATACAGGTAACACACAACCACAAAGCTGGTAGAATAGTCCATGTTCTGTACTGGGCTGAGTGGTGAGACCCATCCTCTGTCTGCCCCCATAGGAGGGACCAGCGGGCCTGACATGAGTATGACAAGTTTACGCAGAGGAAGTCTGGGAGGTGAGGCGCTGGGGGACTTCCTGGAGGAGGAGGAAGCTGAGGGATGGTGCTACACCATTTAGGAGGGTGGAGAGGGCATTTGGGGACCGGAAGACAGGATGTGCAAAGGCCTGGGCATTGTGGAGACCTGCCCGCAGCTCAGTGGGCGGACCCCTGGGCATTACAGGAGATGAGGTGGGCAATGAGACCGGAGAGAAACCGGCCTCCTGCCTAAGCGAGGAGCTGGACCCCTTCTGAAGGCTCGCACGGAGTCTATGTGATGTGGGAGGGGACTCCTCACCCCCCAGCGCCATGCTTCCTTCCTGAGGACCGGGGTCTCCTACCTCCAGGCTTGGAGGCACACAGGCTGCTCTCCCTCGGGCTTGGCTCCCAGCCTGCTGTCTCCAGGAAGGTCTCAATGTCTCCATCCTTCTCCGTCTCTGTCTCTCTCTCACACATGCATGCACGCGCGCACACACACACACACACACACGTGCACACACCTGGACCACGCCTTCTGCACTGGGGCAGTCAGCGGGCCCAGTTGTCACGCGGCGGTGTTGGACTTACCATCAAGACAGGCATAGAATGAGGCTGGTGCAGCCAGACAGCTTCTCCCCATCCCTGGCCACGCCGTCCTCTCCTCCTACGGCTACAACATTACAGCGTCCGGGAAGGCTGAGTGTCCACCTACCGAGGGTCAGCGCAGCCTTGTCTGGGCCCACGGTGAGGTCAACGTAAGGGCAATGTCCCCCAGAATGGAAGCTTCAGGAAAACAAGTGGTGTCTGTCTGGTCAGGCCAAACCCTGCAGTGAACAGAATAATTTGCTGAGCTCAGTAAGTATAGTCTGAATGAATGAATGAATGAATGAATGAATGAATGGCTAAAGCCCTTGCAGAGGACAACCGTGACCTTGGGTAATTAATCTCAGAGGCAAGCGTGTCGGAGCCTCATGGTAGGCAGTGTGAAGGCCAGGAACAGAAATCAGAGGACCTGTCTGGTGATTAGGCTGCCATCTTGGTTTCTCCAGTCCCGAGCCTGTTCCAGCCTCAGACTCACCAAGGCCTGCCACACTTCCTGAGCACCCAGCCCACCCACACGCCTGAGGGCTGGTGGTGTCGGCAGCCTCGGCACCGGCCCTGGTCCCAGCCCAGCGGCCTGTCCTGGGTGTGTGTGCCTCTGCATCCGGGTAAGAATGGCGTGGCCCCTGCCAGCCCCTGCTGGCCGTCCTGGCCCTGACCAGGCTTCCTGGGCCAGCAGCAGCGGACACCCTGCATTTCCCCCCCACACCATGGGGTGGACTCCCCTCCGTGCCTCCCTCCTTCCTTGAACGTGTGGCGAAGGACTGCCTCGAAGCACATACCCTTCAAGAGCTGACCAACCCGTCAGCCAATCCGGTTCCTCCGTGGTGGCCCTGACATCATGTCTGGTGAGGACCAGGTCTGTGTTTGTGTTCCCTGCTTTTTTACTTCCGTTATCCCCAGTACCCAGCTCCAGGCTTGACATCGTATCACCTCCATCACCACCGCCGTGGTCACCATCATCGCCATCACCACTACTACTTCATCATCATCGCCATCTTCATCATCACCATCACCACCACCACCAACAACCATCACCACGATCGCCATCACTACGGAGGTGATCTGAGACCACCACACAGGAGCAAAACACACACACACGCTCCCCTGACTCTCAACCCGCTGCCCGTGCAGAGAATGATAGGTGTTTTCAACAGCTTTGCTATGAGACACTAGATTAGGCCACAAGGCCGGGATGTTTATAAATTAGAAGCCCCTTATCACGAAACCAAGCTGGGTTCAGTCCGGTCCCACGAATGACAAGACAGGGGAAAAACCTAAATAAGCGCTCTAGCGTCACCCATTCCTAACTGACTAGGTCACTGACGGGTGGCTAAAACCGGAGGGGAGGTTGGCCCCATTGTCTGTGTCGTGCCTTCTCCCTTGGCTGTCTCCGCGAAGTCCCCCCCCTCCCCGTCCCTGCCTGTGGACGGACGTGTGGAGCCTTTGACAAATGCTTTGTCCCAGACTGGGATCCAGGGCCGGCGGACCCGTGACTCCCCCCCGGCTCCCTCCCGGCTTCCCCGGCCACTCGAGCACCTGCGGCCGCTCGGCCTCCCTCACCGAGCCAGTGTTACCACCACTACCACCACCACCACCCCACTACCACCCTCACGGCTGCACCAGTCCTTCCACGGTCTCTACCACCTCCACCCCCAGTATCTCCACCATCGTCACCACCCCCACTACCACCACCATCACCATCCTCACCGCCACAGTGTTGTACCCGCTAGCATTCATGGAGAACCTGTGCTATGGCGGGTACAGCTCTGGCTCCCGCTTGCCTCCCTCCTCCCCACTCCAACGCCACGGGCGGGAGGTGCTCGCTCCGTATCCTCTTGCACGGAGGAGGAGACTGAGGCTCGCAGGGTACCTTTCCCGGGGATACAAATTCCACCCGCCCCTCCCTTACTCTATCCCGTCGCCCTGTAATCCGTTAGTTCTGTCTGACGCTGAGATGTTCCGGGAGGTCGGAGGTCACTAGTCTCTGGGGCACTATGGTGGCCCAAGATGGACGTAGCCCTTCATGGCAGAGCCCCGAGCCACCACTTCCCCACCCGGGCTCAGGGACAGTGCCAGCTCGGCCCAGGGAGCCACGCCTGCGTTGACACTGCAGGGCCTGGTGGCATTCACCCCTAGAGAGGGCGGTGGCCAGACTCGTGGGTACTTGATACGCCCATCGAGGGAAGGAAAGCCGCTGGTCAGCTGGGGCTCTCACTTCCCTCACCTCTGTGCCAGAGAGATCGTGGGGGGGGGGGGGGGGCTTCCCCTGCCTCGTGCCCAGGCTGCCCTAACATCCTTCTCTCCCTGACCACAGGCCTCGGCCAGCCGGGACCCCCCCCCCCCAGCCGCCGCCCAGCCCCAATGCCAGGAGAGGACCTGACGGACCCTCAGGGACTGTGAGCACCTGAGGCCTTTGGGGGAGCAGGACGGGTGGCTGTGCCCGGCTCCCCATCTAGCAATCTAGACATCCCGCGCCTTCCTGCTGGCCCTGGGCAACGCAGTAGTGAGCCGAAGGATAAAAATAGCAGCTCGCATTAACGGAGCTCTCGCTTTGTGCCAACCTGCCTGCGCCGCGCAGGTATTAAGTCCTTCCCATCAGACCCAGGCCGGGAAACCGGGAACTTTTCTTATCTCCATTTTACGGGGGAGAACACCGAGGCTCAGAGAGGTCAAGACGCCGACTGCAGGCGGGCGTTCCCCGCGGGAAGGCCCCAGCAGTGCTAGAACCGCCGCTAGCCCTCTGGACCGGACAGGGAATCCTGGTAACTCCCTGCCCTTCCCGGGCCTCCTCTCCCCGCCCCTCTCTGCCCTTCGCCCTCTGATTGGTCAGCCCCAGAGGGCCACCGTGCCAGTCAGCGCCGGTGTGATTCGCTCCTCTGCCTGCAGAGGCCTTATCAAGCCACACCTGCAGGCAGCTTCTCCTTCCATCAGGCAACAAAGTTCAACCCCCTTCCTTCCGTCTGACACGGGTGTTGGTTTCTCAATTGCTTTCCAACGTGGCCACAGGGCAAGGTGAAGCCCCAGTAATTACAAGCACATAAATAAATAAGCAGACTTGGCTCACCCTCTTGGAGCTCATTACCTCTAAAAGTATCTCAAGTAACCCCAGCTCTGCTCTCCTCCCCCTCACGCATCTCAGGCAGGGAGCAGGGGTGCCTGGTGAGTAGGGAAGGCGGGATGCCCTCCTCTTTCCAGCCCCTCCCCCCCTAGCCCGTGGCCCCCCCTCCTCCCTGGGCCCCCGTGTGGCCAATGAGGAGATGCCAGAGTCCAGAGGGACAGGCTGGGAGCCGCTCAGGTCCCGGCGTGTTCCACACCCACGTCCACTGGGACCACAGCACGCTGCCTGCCTCCTGTGGAAAGAGGCTCTGGGCAGAGGCCGTTGGCTAGCCGGGGCGGGGCCTCGCAAGCTGGGGTCCAGCGCTCTTCTGCAGAGAGGGGGCTTCAGGCAGAGAGGGGGAGTCGCCTCGTGAGGACAGGGCTGGGAGTCGGCCTGCCACCCTCAGAAGCAGGGAGAGAGGTCAGGACGTCCCCACACCACCCCAGAGATGAGACTACGGGGGGCACAGCCCAGCGGACACCTCTGGGCCCAGCAGGCCCCAGAGTTAGGAGCGGGCCGTGCCAGTCTGCATGGCGGGCGGTGGGGGCGTGCCCTTCTTCCCCCATCCTGGAGCGGGAGGGGGAAACGCCCCTCCGCTCCCCAGCTGTGTGACCGAAGGCAGGTCAGCTCACCTCTCTGAACCCCCCTTCCCTCCATCCGTCAGATGGGGTGCCGGGGTGCTAACCTCTGCCCGTCACCTCCAGATGAGTGGGGAGGTAGAAACATTGGACTGGGGGTCTGATAAGCTGTGCCCCCCGCTAGGTTGTGGGGCGCGGGCGTGTGGTGTCTTTGCACAGATGTATGTATCTGCATCTCTGTCATTAAAGACAAACCCCCAGTGGTGATCAACAGGAGGGCCTGTGAATGTCATTCCCTACCCCCTTCTGTGTGCAAGAAAACTTCCAGCAGAAGAGCTGGGGTGGGGAGATGGTCATGGATGAGCCCCCGCAGATATCCCCAAGTCCCCTCCCACCCCCCCACCTCCAGGCAGGCCCTGGCTTCTTCCCAAACATAGTCCCATCCTCAAAGGGTATCTGGAATCTCACACATCCGGCTCACAAAGGGAAGAAAGGCCACAGGGAAGAAAGCCCGGGCTTGGATTGGTCCCCAAGCCTGGCAGATTTCACTCCCCCCTACACCCCACCTCCGCTGCCAGCCTCGGCCGTGCCAGGATGGCTGAGCAACGCTGAGATTTGTCAGAGGCGTCATCTGATCGCGTCAGTCAAGGGGAAGGGGAAAGAGAGCCAGGAGATGGAACAGGACGCCTGGGAACGCCACTCTGCGAGCTGCATGTGGAACGGCTGGGAGAGCGGGGCCCCCGGCCTCAGGCTGCAGACTGCTGAGAGGCCTAGGGGGCTGGACAGAAGCTGGAGGCTGGAGATCTGGGGGGGCGGGGGGCTGGAGTGTGGGGGTCCAGGCTCAGAGAGGACCAACGGGGATCCGCACAGAGCTTGGACTTGGGGCTCGTAGGTGACTTGGTCCTTCTGGCTTCCAGGACTCCTGTTAGGACCTCCCCCAGAACCCTGACTTCACTCTCCCAGTCTAAGGGGGGGTGGGGGGTGGACACGGTGACTTGACCCCACAGGGGGTCAAGGGAGCTCACTCCACAGGGACCTGGCAGCACCTGTTGGCGTGACTTGGCTCAGCCGGATTTCATAGCTAGTTACGAACCACCGGGGTGGAGAGACGCGGAGGGCAGGGGCTCTGGGAATGGAATCCCGGCTGCCGTGCGACGCTTTCCGGGCCCCAGGTCTCCTCATCTGTCCTGTAGAAATAGCAGGCCCTTGGGACAGAGGCTGGGCGGGCGTGACAGGAGCTGTACCTCCCAAAAGGACTCTCGGGGCTGGGATGTAGCGCAGTGGCAAAACCCCTGCCTAACTAGTGCAACGTCCTAGGTTCGATTCCCCAGTACCAAAAGAAAGGAAAGACCACTCGCGCGCGCACACGCGCACACTTTCAGTGTGACTTCAGGTACACAGTAAGTGCCACATCGTGCATAGGGCTTGGTAAATAAAGCAGCATGGGGCAGTGGTAAAAGTACAGCCGGTGGACATGCTTGCCAGGTGCTCCATGTCCGTGGGTGCAGAGAGGAAACACCTGCCGAGAGAGAGAGAGAGAGAGAGAGAGAGAGAGAGAGAGAGAGAGCGGCACAGTGGCCATTTACAAGCTAGCTACTGTGGATATGAACTGGAAAAGCCTCATTCCAGAGCTCCCTGCCCTTCACCACAAGTTCTAGAGAATTCTGTTCCATTCGCTGGTTCCTCCCCAGAGGGCAGCCCAGACCCTGGTACCCAGAAGGCATTGGGTGAGCGTCGGAGAGGTGACTGAAGGCATCTCCTCCCTGGCCTGCTCTTCCTGTGACCTTGGGCGTGAGCCGCTGTCTGTCTGCCCGTCCGTTTCTCCCCGTGTAAGGAGGTGTGTGCAGGCTCTCCAATTCACAGGGCTGTCGGCAAGCACCAAATGAGAATCGGATGCAAACACCCCCAGTGGGGCATCTGGCAGTTAGACTGTGTTAAATAAATGTCATCTTGATTTCATTGCATTTCCTTGACTCTTCTCAGTGCTACCTAAGGGCCTGCAGGGGGGGAAAGGAAAAAAAAAAAAAAACATGAAGAGAAACATTTTCTTGTCCTGAAGGGTTTTACACCAGACAGAAAAGACAGAAATTGTTCACTTAAAGGACAAAGCACAATGAACTGTTGAAGCACAAGTTACCCGGGAGTTCAGAGAGCTCGGGGCAGCCTGGAGGGCCTCCGGGAGGAGGTGTTTGAAAGAGCCAGGTACCTCATTATTTCCCACATCCCACAGCCCCATTAGGGGAGGGTGGAGGGGCCGTGGGGACGGGAACACGAACATCCTGCCTTGAGCTTTGAAGTCCTCAGCCTCGGAGCGGAGAGGTAGGCTCTGATCAAAGGGTCAAGGATCGCAGCAGAGCCAACCAGAGTGCTGGCAGCCGGCAAGTGATGTTCAAAACGGTGCGTTGTGCCCCGGCATTGATGTCCTTCCAGAAAATACCCCTTGTGGATGTGAGAAAGAACAAAAGGATGGCGGAGAGGGAACACCCTCCTCTGGGAGGTGCAACCTGCAGCCCAGATGAGCCGGTTCTACCAGGCTCCAGCAGGAGGGACACTCCAGATACAAAACGTTCAGACTGGGGCAGCCATCTTGTCATACCGGAACTCAGTCAGGAGAAAACAAGAGGAGCCACATTTTGAGAGGTCGAATTGGGAGTCTTTATGGGAGAGCCGGCGACTGCCGCGGACTCCTGTAACAAACACCTGCAGCCCCGCAAGTATACTTCACACTGTTAGAAAACCGAGCCACGAGAGCAGGAGAGGAAAGAGCAGCAGAGCAGTAGGAAACCACCCAGATCACCTCCAATGGAGAGCTGAAGTGGTACGCCACGGTCACTGGAGGAGAGCCAGGACCCAGGAGACACGGAGACACCAGACGTGAGGAGGCATGGCGTCAGGACATCGGAGCTGGTCGGGGCCTAAACAGGGCCAGGGTCAGGGGGCAAGGGCACAAGAAACTCAAGAGCCTCTGAGTTCAAAGCACAAGACTGGCAGGTCCAGTAACCTATGGTCCAAGTCCCCACCCCTGCCTCTAGGAATTCAGGCACGCCCATCACCTGGGGGTGGAACCACCCAGCCTCTACCATGAAGACAAGATGGCGCCAGTTAAACCCAATTCCCTATCCTCCACCAGGTGGCCAAGGTGGCTCTGGTTAGACTCAGTATTCTTACTTCAATCTAAGACTGCTGCACCCGGGCAAACCCTCTAGAGCACCCCTGTGCCCAGTACCTTCATGGAACAAGGAAGGATACAGAAGCCCAGCGCGTTTGTGAGCACTGCCTGACCAAGTTCATAACGATGGGTAAATGGCCGGCATCGGTGTCGGGCATCTGGGCCAGCCCCCAGGGCAGCCCAAATGTGCGGCCTCAGGAAAGTGCTGGCCATCACCCGGAGACTGAAAGCTCATCCCAAGTGACTCACAGTGGCCAGCCATGAGACCCAAGATCTGAGACTTTGTTCAAACTATTCAAAGGGCAGAATGTAACCCTTTCTGCTGGCCTTGAACCAGCAAACCTCTACACCTTCACTTGGTCCAAGCTTGCTGGCAGCCATATGGCTGACCCATCGAGACTGAGAATGGAGCCCACAGAGAACCACGCAGACAGAAAGCCGGCGTGACAGTGGCCTATGGTGCCCTGAGGAGAGTTGCATGGAGAAGACCCAACTGCTTCTTTTGCTCCTAGGTCTGCAAGCCATCCATTTCATCCTCTCCCATTGGTGAAAACTAGTCATATGGCCTACACCTAAGTACCCATGTGCAAGGGGTGCTGGGAAATGTAGTACCCACATGCAAGGGGTGCTGGGAAGTGTAGTTTCTTGCTGGGCTTTTGCATCCAGCCTGCTCTGTAGCAGGAGGACCCTGGGTGTTGAATAAACAGCCAACACCTGTTTCTCCCTTCAGCAGCTGGTGAAGCCTGGCCCACCCCACTCTTCATGGACGCAGGTTCTTAAAAGTTTCTATTTCTGGTTAGGCGGACATTGGCTTGGATCTTTTGTAAATCCCCAGGTCCCGCGCAGCATAGCTGTTTCAGGTCAGGCGGAACCCTGGTGCAACCTCCACCCTGTCCAGCCGCGGCCCCGTGGCACCCACAGCCTCCATCTGGCCAAAGCTCTACGGTAGAGGCCCTGCCCTGCAGAGTCAAGGGACGCGGGGGTGGCCAGGACCTGCGCTCCCGGACTGGAGGCCGGACTGTCCAGCTGCTGCCCCCTGCACAAGACAAGCCCCCGAAACTGTGCTTCACCATGAAGGGAGAGCTGCCTGGAGAAGAAAGGGACCCCATTCCAGGAGAAATGCCAGTGTCTGAGCGTTGTCAACATCCCAGCCAGCAGGAGGGAGCTGTGGGGGGGAGGGGGAGGACCCCCCCCCAACTTGCTGAGGCAGGCAGGCCTTTGCTCCAGCCAATGGCTCAGTTCCCTCTGGTGTTTGTAGTACAACCAATTCCAGATCCAAGAAAAAAAAAAAAACCTTGACTAATTTGGGGGGTGTAAGCACAGGAAATGTTCAGCCAGGCTTTGCTAGTCATTAGCATTTCTAAGTAAGAGCCCCCATGCTAGAAAGAGGCTGTCTCTTCGTTATCTTGTGAATTTCCCCTGGCACCGGCCGGTGGCCAGCTAGCAAGTACCAGGGCCTGAGTTCAAACCCCAGCACTGCCAAAGGTGTCGGGGGCGGGGGGGCTGGGAGGTGGGAAAGAGTCCAGAAACAAATCCTTCAACTTACAGATTTTTCAGCACAGGTCTCAAGGCAGTACAATGGAGCAGCCATAATCCCTCCAGCCATTGGGGCCAGGAAATGTGGACATTCACATGGAAGACAACCAATTATTAGAATTTTTTTTAACCTTATACCATAAAAATATTAATGTGAAGTGGATCATCGATGTAAGTGTTAAACGACAACTATAAACCTTTAGAATAAAATGCAGGCAAGGTCTTTGTCCATGCAAGTTACAAAGATTTCCTATCTGTGACAAAGACATGACCAACGTAAAGAAAAAAATTGATAAGTTAGACTTCAGCACGATTCAAAACACTCGCACCTTAGGAGTTATCTACAGGGAGCCGAAAGACAAGTCACAGACGGGGAGAAAAGATTTGCAAATTATTTGTCTGATAGTGAGCTCCTACCCTGAATATGTATTTTAAACTTATTAGCCTAATAAGACAAAGAAGCCAGTAGGAAAAGGTTTGAATAAGTATTTCCTCAGAGAACATGTGTGAATGTCTAACAAGCACATGAGGAAATAACTTGATGTATCGTTAGGAAAATGTACATTCAAGCCACAGTGTGAAGCCTGCCCATCTTTAGGATCAGCTATAATCAAGAAGGCAGACCTGCAAGTCAGACATGGTGGCTCACGTCTGTAAGCCTAGCTACTCAGGAGGTCCCAGGATCTGAGAATCGCAGTTCAAAATGAGCTGGGGCAGGAAAGTCCATCCGAGTCTGAACTCCAATGAACCACCAAAACGCCAGAAGTGGAGCTGTGGTTCAAGAGGTAGAACACTAGCCTCAAGCAGAAAAACTCAGGGACAGTGCCCAGCCTCTGAGTTCAAGCCCCAGGAGACCCCATGGTGATATTTCCAGGAATTTTTGTGATCCGGTTGTTAAACACAGTCATTATTCAAAAAACAAGTTACCATTAAACAAATGGTATTAAAAAAAAAAAAAAACACCAAGTCGATAAATACAGGCTCCGTCTGCTCCTGGCCTTTCACCTCTTGTCTACGCCTGTGCTCTTGAGCCTGCTTGTCCATGGGTCAACAGAGGCCTTGGATGCGGTGTCACTGAGTCACCTTTTCCCATCCCTGTTTAACGATGTCACGTCGGACGCCTGAAATGGACGCTAGCAGTGTTGATGCCACTGGGCATCCATGGTCTGTCTACACGGAGAGCCAGGCCACACACCAACCACCTCCCCAAAGCTCTCCCACCGCAGGACGGCCCTGAGGCTCTGCGGACCCTGCCCTGTGGGGTGGGGTGGGGTGGGGATGGGGGGTTTGGCACACAGATCCATCTCAGCCTGGGTGGGGGTGGGGGCTCAGAGCTCAGCCACAGCGCCCTCCGCGGGTATCAGCTCCCTCTGCCAACATCACCTCCCCCCGCAGCCCCAGCCACACGTGTCAAAGCGGGGCCTCGAGTCTCTAATGAGCTTCTGGCATGATGCCCCGTGGTCTCATTCTGGGCCCCCTCGCTGGGATGAAGTTGATTTACCCGTGTCCTGCCGTCTCCACCCTCCACCCTTTGTGTCGGCTTTGAATACCTCTGGAGGACCTGTCCGCGGGGGCAGCCTCGGAAAGCGTGCTCTCCCCAGCCGGCCAGCGTGGCACCGCGTATCACGAGAGCCTCAGAGAGCCGTCCATCCATTCTGCTTCCTCCTCGGTGGAGGGGAACATTTGTCAAGCCTCCCCCAGGTGCCATGTACGCCGCTGGGTGCGAGGGAGACCGTCTCGTTTAACCCCTTCGCTGCTTTTCCAAGTATGCATGATTAGCTGCTTTATGGAGGACACTGAGGGTACGCCTGAGTCGTCACTCTCCTGGCTCTGGGGACAGGCTCCACCGAGAGCAGCCAGTGAGCCGGGGTCACAGAGGAGGGGGGAGGACATGGGGACAACAGAGAGTGGGGACAAGAAGGAAGTGGAGAGATGGGGCCCTGTGAGCAGGAGAGGGGATGGGGAATGTGGGAGGGGTGAGTGGGAGACGGAAGGGGGTGGGTAGGTAGAAGGGTGGAAGAGAGGGTGGAGGAGTGAAAGAGAGGGTGGGTAACAAGTCAATGGGTGGATGGGGGTGGGGTGGGTGATGGGCAGATGGAAGGAAAGAAGGAAGGAAAGGAGGGAGGGAGGGAGAGAGAGGGAGGGAGGGAGGGAGGGAGGAAAGGAAGGAAGGAAGGAAGGAAGAAGGAAGGAAGGAAGGAAGGAAGGAAGGAAGGAAGGAAGGAAGGAAGGAAGGAAGGAAGGAAGATAGATGATGGGTGGATAGGTAGATGATGGATGATGGGTAATTATGATTACAATATATGAATGGGTGGGAGCCAGGTAGATGGGTGGAAGAGAGGATGGGTAGCATTGCAATGGGTGGACAGATGGAAGGGGGATAGGTGATGGGCAGATGGGTAGGTGGGTAGATGATGGTTGATGGCTTGATAGGTATATGGTGGGTGATGGATAGATAGTGGGTGTTTGGATGGCAGGGTGATGAGTAGATGGGTGGAAAGCCAGAAGGGAGATGGACAGATGACTAATGAGCCAACACTGGGTGGATAGGTGGGATGATGGATGGCATGGTGATAGGTAGATGGGTGATAAGTAGATGGGGTGATGGATAGATGGCGGTTGAGTGGATGATGGGTGGATGGGTGCTGGGTGGATGGGTGATGAGTTGATGGTGGGTGGGTAATGGGTGATGGGTGGCTCATGGGTAGATGGTGGGTGGGTGGTGATGGGTGGAACTGGTGGTTGAGTGGATGATGGGTGGATGGGTGCTGGGTGGATGGGTGATGAGTTGATGGTGGGTGGTTGGGTAATGGGTGATGGATGGCAGGTGATTGGATGGAAGGCTGGGTGGAAGGGGCAGAGGGAATGATAGGGATGGGTATGAGGAAGCTAAGATGGCTAGAAGGGAAAGGGGTGAAGAGGGGGGAGAAAGGTGGGTGTGAAGGTGACTGGGCAGGTGAAGGGATGCCGGGTGGATGGAGAGCCAGGGGCCCTCTTGGGTGTGTGGAAGGCCGGGCGAGCGTGGGAAAGGAGGGGCGGTGGGTGACGGGCGGGGGGATGGGCAAGGGGGGTGGCGGGCGGGGAGTGTTGACCGGGTGGGGAAGAGCGTTGGAAGGTGGATGGCAGAGTGACCGAGGGATGTGGACCTGTGGCACAGTGACTGGGACGAGGCAGAAATGGGGGGAGGGGGAGGGGGGATTGGAGAGAGAGAATCACGAAAGGCAGGAGGGAAGGCCAGACCCAGCCCACATCCCCTGCAAGGTCCCCAGGGTCAAGGGAGAAACCTTGTCACAGTGTCCAAGAAGCCACTGACCAGGGCCTTCCTGGTCCTTTTCTAGAAGCTTCTCTAGAAGCTGCGGCCTTGGACCAGGCCCTGGACCAGGCCCTGGGGGCCCTTACAGAGCCAGGCTGGGCCCCGTCCTGCGTCTTCCTTCCCCTCCCTCCTCTCCGGCCCTGCGCCTCCGTCTCTTGGCAGTGGAACTGGAGTGCAGCAGTGGGACCCGCAGGTTTGACCTTCTCTGTTCTTGGACATAATTACTGTTATCCCAGATAATCGCTTTGAAATAACTCTGTGTCATTACGCACCTTGGCGCTGTGTCTCCCATTCGTCTATGAGCAGCCGGACCTGGGAGCCCCGCCCCCGCCCCTCGGCTCCCACACACCTCCCTCAATTAACCCTTCCGGTCACTGTTCTTGTCAGCGTGAGTTCAAACCCTAAGACCCACATCCCTGCAGTCAGGCTCTGGGGCTGCGGGAAAAGGGCCCAGTGGGGGGGGGGGGTGGCGGGGGAGGAGGGGGGTTGGCGCTCTGGTGCCCTGGAGGGCAGGCACTCATTTAGGGCAGGGGCCAGGGAGGGAGAGGAGAAATAGCGACTGCTGCACTGACCAGAGGGGGAGCCCAGGTCCAGCTGGGCCCAGTGAAGGGAAAGAGGCCAGTCCCAGCACAAGGAGCTTCCTGGGAACTGGCTGGGAGGGGCCCACTTCCCAGTGGGGGCTGTCTGTGTCTGGAACCTTCCAGGGAGATGAAGGGACGGTTTGGACCTAGGAGGCCCCTGGGGGGTACAAAGGGCTGCACTGTGGGAAGCCAGGCAAGCTTCCTCTGGTCGAAAGAAGGGGCAAAGGAGCACACAAGCCATCTGAAGGTGGGGGGCCCCGTCATGCTCACCCAAAGATTCATTCCAGGACCTGCCAAAGTCCCCACGCTGGGGGCTGTAAGTGACCACTCTGTAAGCAGCGAGGTTCCCAGAGGCAAAGGGACATAACCGGCCTCACACAGAGACCCCCAGCTCTTACCCTGAGCTTTTCCTACCGAGCCACAAGCTTCCAGTCCCTCCTCCATCCAGCTGCCACTCCTCATTTGTTTTTATTTATTTACTGGGGCTTGAACTCAGGGCCTGGGAGCTCCCTGAGGTCTTTTTGCTCAGTGCTGGTGCTCTACCCCTTTGAGCCTCAGCGCCCTAATGGCTTTCTGATGGTTCACTGGAGATCAGAGTCTCACGGCCTTTGCTGCCCAGACTGGGTCGGAACCGTGATCCTCAGACCTCAGGCTCCTGAGTAGCTAGGATTGTTATAGGCGGGAGCTGCCGGTGCCTGGCCACTCCTGGTGTTTTAAGCAAGATTGCAAGCTATATCCAGGCCTTCTCGTATTTTTTTTTTTCTCATCCTTTCCGTAGACCAGGAATGCTGCACACCTCACCAGACTAGAGCTCCGTGGAGTGGAAACTGGAGCCAGGTCTTCTCCATCGGACTCCCTTTCCCCCTCCCCCTCCCCCAGTACTGGCGGCCCTGCCTCTGCCCTCCGCCAGTCATAAGCACCAGACTAGGTGTGTGGCACAGGTGGTAGAGCACTTGCCTGGTGTGAAAGGGCCTGGGTTTGACCCATCTAGAAGAAAGAGAAGGAGAAGAAGGGAGGAGGAGGAGGAGGAGGGGCAAGGGGGGAAGGAAGAGAGGCCGAAAGGGAGCCCCTTCTCTTCCCAGCAGCTGGCCCTGGCACTGCCCCTGCCATTCCCCTCCACGGCTCCTTCTTCTCGAGGCAGAAAGCGCATCCATCATCACGCTAACAGGCCCCACACATGGCCACCCATCTCCCGCCAGCTGGAACAGAAGGGTCTGTGCATGCTCAGACAGCAGGGAGGGCAGCCCAGCTCCAGGCCGGGACCAGGTGGAAGGCGAGGCGGGAGCTTTGCCTCTGGAGCTCAGCTCCCTCCACCCCACCCCCCCATCAGCCCCCACCCCACCCCCACACTGGGTTCTCAGGACCAGTGGGGCACCAGCCGGGATTCCTATCACCACCTCTTACCCTGGGGTGTGGGGTCCTGTGTACAGTAGAGCCTTGGCACCTGTGGGCACCTGTGGGCGCCGGAGCCCCCGGTGGAGGGCAGCCCGCACACACCGGGGGTGCAGCGTTCAGTCCTGCTCTGTGGATGCGCAACTTGGTTTGCCCAGCCGCCCCCTACTGAAGACACACCGCGCCCCATTGAGCTTGACTTGGGGACACCAAGCGCTTTGGGGGAGTGGGGAGGGGCGGGGAAGCTCTAAGTGGATCACACAGGGATTTCAAGCCCTCCATGATCTGTCCGGAGCGGAGCCCGCCTCCTCAGCATCCACCCAGCTGTAGAATTCATGGGAGGGGTGGGGGTGGGAGTCAGAATTTTGGGGGGGGGGCCTGGGTGTTTTTTTATTACTTATTTACTTATTGTTTGGACCACGCTTGGTGAGAGCCGCACACAGTCGATCCGGGTCTCAGCTGGGCTGGCTGTGTTGGGAGGCTGAGCACACGGAGGCTGCGTCTGAACATACCTTCCCCATGCATTACGCCTGACCCACAGGCCCACTTCCACCATCGATCGCCAGACATGAAAGCACCATTATCCCCACACTCACGCCACCGCCATTGTAAGCGCAGAAAGCTGGGAGCAGCTCGAGCGTACTTCAAAGGCGGGACCGCTGGACAAGCCTGGCTGGCCTCGCCGTGGACCGCTAAGGAGCCATTAAGAAGAAGAGCCTACACCTGTCTTATTGACCTGAGGTGCCCACGGCAGCTGGTGGAGAAAGGGATGCATTGGGGAGGGAAAAGAACATATTAAGGTGGGGGGGTAGTGGGGAAGCTGCCCCCCCCCCACGTCCTGCAGGTCCCCACACAAGCGCACACAGGTTTGTATAGATGGCAAATGTGCCGTGATGTTGTTTATCCCCCAGAGGGGGCAGCATGGAAAACAGGATTTTTTTTTTTTAAGATGAGAATCACTTAGTACTTTGTAGGTTTCAGTGTCGTTTAAATTGCTGTCGTGAACATGTAGTTTAAAAAATAAATAAATAGAAAGAAAGAAAATGCTTCAGTGGTACTGGAATTTGAACACGAGGCTTTCTGCTTGCTGAGCTGGTGCTCTACTGCTTGAGCCATCTCTCCAGCCCTGCTTTTCGCTGGTTAACTTGTAGAGGGAGTCTAGTGAACTTTTTTCTTTGCCCAGGCTGCTGTTGAACTTCAATCCTCCAGATGATCAGCCTCCTGTATCCCTAGGGCTAGTTTGGAGCCGTATTTGTTTTTAATCTTGACAGTGCTAAGGTTTAAACGCGGGATCCTGCTGCCTTTACTAGGCTGGTGTTCTACCATTTGAGCCATGCCTCCAACCCTAAGAAATCCTATTTTTTCCCACTTCTGGCTGGCGTGTTGTCTCGCGAGCCACACTTCCAGTCCAAAATGGTGCTTTGTAAAACTCACTTCTGACCTGAGCGAGGTGGTTCACACCAGCAACCCCAGCCGTTCGAGAGGCAGAGATGGAGAGGATAGGAGTTGCAGGCCATCCTAGAGGGAAAGTTGTTGAGACCCCCATCTCCACAAAGAAGCTGGCTATCACCCAGCCCTGAAGGAGAATAAACAGGAAGGACTTAGTCTAGACTGGCCGTGGGCAAAACATGTAAGGCTCTACTTTAAAAATAACTGAAGCGACAAAAGGGATGGAGGTGTGGGGATGTGGTAGAGCATCCATTTGCCTTGCAAGCACAAGGCTCTGAGTTCAAATCCGAGGACCGTCTAAACAGCAGTAAATAACACTCCCATGTCTGGCTTTGTTTACACTGAATGACCTTAGCTTCTCCCTCTGCTAGATGCAGAGAGCAGCAGCATCGTGCAGACTGACCTACTGTGTGTCACACAGCAACTACAGGGGAGACAGCGGAGGTGGGGGGTGCTGCTTTTCACCCACTGAGGCTCTGTTCCCCCTCCACAAAGCCCACCCTGTCCCTGCTCCCCACTGCTGAACCATGGCCTGCCCCACCCCACAGCCCTCTCTGAGCCCCTGCTGCCCCTCCCTCGTCCTCCATGCGGGGGGGGGGGGGGGACCGGGTATCCCATAAGCTCATTGGGGGAGGGGGAGGCTGAGCTCCTGGGTAAACAAGGTCTTCAGGCCCAGGCTCAAAGCTCTGCCCGTAGGTCTCACTGGAGACGTGGGAAAACAACTGAAGAACTCTGCAAACACTGCCTGAGCCCAGGCTGCCCCTGGGAAACGGGGGTGAAATTCTCCTCTTCTGTGTGGATGAGGAGAGGGATTTGCTGATTTGCTGGATCCCACCAGAGAGGAGGAGGAGAGAGAAGAGGGGCAAGAAGAGGAGGAGGAAGAGGAAGAAGAAGAAGAAGATAGAAGGGGTGAGAGAGAGGAGAAACAGGCAGAGAAAGACGACCAGAAGGAGGAAAATGTAGCTGAGGAAGAAGAAGAGAAAGAGAAGGAGGAGGAGGAAGAGGAGATGGCGGAGAGGTGGAGAAGGGAGGGAGAGGCGATGGAGGAAGCAAATATGAGCAGATCCTCATTTGTGGCCCCGCGGTGGCCTTGGGGGCGGAGCTGAGCCACTCACGGGCCGTGCTGGGTCCGGGCACCGGCAGAGGCTCACTGGACAGAGGCTGGTGACAGCCCGGGCAGCCCCTGAGGGGCAGGAAGGGAAAGGAGCCCCAATCCTGTGAGTTTGCCTCTGCCGCGGTGGAGTTTACCTGGAATTGCCTGAGATTGCTTTGTCTGCCCTGGGGCGGCAAATCAGCCAGGGACAGAAATTCAGTTCAGTGATAGGAATATCAAGCTACAGCTCTCGGTGCAGCGCCGGAGAGCCTGGCTGGAAAATCCGCCCCCGCTGCATGCACAGAGCCCAGAAGGGGGACAAATGGAAAGAGTGGCCGGGAAAGGGGCTTTCCCGGAGGCCACGCACGCGGAGGCCACGCACGCACACAGCGTCCCGCCTGCCCCCACGTGGCTCTGCAGCCCCACAAGTCCACAACTCTACCCCAGATGGGGCGGGAGGGAGGGGGTGATCGCATCCGCCCCACGCTGCTCTGGGCTGTGTCTCCTCCAGCTACCCTCACGGAGCAGCAAAGATCGGGGCCCGGCTGGGCAAGCGCATCCACGCACAATCGTCTGGGGTCTCCCAGCCTTGGGGCAACAGAAGCTCTGGGCCCCAAACCACTTCGTTCCTCAGCCAGGGGACCCAGGAACACTTGAGGCTGGTTCCGTCTTTGCGATGGGCACTGCCGTGGGCACTGTGGGGGTCCTGTAGCTTCTGTGGCCTATACCACAAGATGCCAGTGGCACCCTCCTCCTCCTCCCCCTTCTTCTCCCTCCTCCTTCTCCCCTTCCCCCTCCTCTTTCTCTCCCTCCCCCTCCCCCCTCTTCCTCCTCTCAGGCCAAGCAGAAATGCCCCAGGCACTGCAGCTCTGGGAGGGAGGCCAGTGGCACTGGGCTTCATCTGAGAACCCCGGTAACCCCCAGCTCCACTACAGGACCCTACCAGTTTCACAGTTGGAAGTCAGCCTGGGCAGGAAAGCTCTCAAGAGTCTTATCTCCAACGAACCACCACAAAGCCAGGAGTGGAGATGAGCCTCCAGTGATAGAGTGCTAGCCTTGAGCATCCAACAGCTCGGGGATAGCTCTCAGGCCCTAAGTTGAAGCCTCAGGACCCCCACAAAAAGAAATAAGCAAACAAAACCCTTTCGTTCATTCCCATTCACCACTTCCAGAAGGAGGAATTGCTCAGGAAAAGAGAATCGTTTCTCCAAGCACGCAGATGGGAGGAGGTAGAGGCCAAAGGCCGACACAGCCACCTGGTTCTCAAGGATTTCAACAGCGCTTGTCTCCCTCCTTGACCGTGAACTCCAGGAGGGGAAGAATTTTGGCTGAGGACATCAAGAAGAGAGACAGAAGCCAAGCTGAGAGGGAGGGAGGGAGGGAGGGAGGGAGGAGGGAGGTGAGGAGGGAGGCACGGGACAACAGGGCTCTGGCAGAATCCCCAGCCTGCTCCTGTCCCCAGTCGGTTCATCCTTGTTGCTGGAGAGCAGCCCGTGCCAGGGCCCCAGCCTGGCCTGTTCACCGAGCGCCTCCCCCTGGCCAGAGAGAGGAGAGCAGCCTGACTCACCCGCAGTGCCCCGTGCCTGCCTGCGGACTTGTGGCACCAGCTCTTCATTTTTATGTCTGTTTAGCCACTTGTCCTAGCATAGGAATAATTTCATTAACTCTGAGAACTGTAATTAATTTTAATTGTTCATGGTAATTCATTGTTTAATACTCTATTAATAATTGTATAACAAAAAAAAAAACCCTCTACTGCCCAGTTACCGTCCTATGACAGGGCAATGAAACACGGCACAGAAGCACTTCATCTCAAGTGCCTTCTCGTCACGCGGGAGCAGGGAGCTAAGCTCCCGCATCCAGCCCGTGCCACGTTCACGTGAGGCTCCCACAGATGGTGTGACGCTCACATCTGCCCGTTTCTTTTCCTTTGGAGAAGCGGGGAGGGGGGCGGGGGGAGGGCTGAGCCGCTGGGGACAGGCTTCGTGCTGGGCGGAGGAGAAAGGGAGCGACGATCTCAGATGGCATGGGGCAAGGGTGGAGACAGGTACTCACCTAGGCCAGGGCAGGCCTCTCGTCATCCGGCTGGGGTCTCCCTGGTGACCTGGACATGCATGGTTAGGACGTCAGTTGTGCCCTTGTGGACCACAGACTCTAGTAGGGAAAGGTAGATCATGGTTGGATATGTGAATGGACGGACGAGCGGGTGGATTGGGCAAATAAATGGGTGGGTGGATAAGCAATGAGTGAGTGGATAGTGAATGGATGGGTGTGTACATGCGTGGACTAGTGGATGGATGGAAGAGCAGGTGATTGATGGATGAGTAGACGATGGATGGAGGATGGAGAGATAGGTAGATAGATAGATAGATAGATGATGGAAATTGGATAGGTAGATGAGCAAGTGGATGGATGGAAGATAGGTAGATGGATGGACAGATAGATGAATTGAGTGAGTGGATAGATGAATATATAGATGGATTGATAAATGGATAGTTGTGTAGATAGATGGATAGATTGTAGATGGATGGATGGATGGATAAATGAATGGTGGGAGGTTGGATGGGTAGATAATGGGTGGATGGATGTGTGTGTGTGTGCTTGTTCAGATAACAGGTGAACGGATGGATGGATGGATGGATTGGTAGATGGGAAGATGGATGTGTGGATGGGTAGATGGATTGGTAGATGGGACAATGGATGGATGGATGGATGGATGGATGGGTGGATGGATGGATGGATTGGTAGATGGGAAGATGGATGTGTGGATGGGTGGATGGATTGGTAGATGGGACAATGGATGGATGGATGGATGGATGGATGAATGAATGGGTAGGAGGGTGGATGGATAGATAATGGGTGGATGGATGTGTGCGTGTGTGCTTGTTCAGGTAACAGGTGAACAGATGGATGGATGGATGGATTGGTAGATGGGACGATAGATGTATGTATGTATGGATGGATGAATGAATGGGTGGGAGGGTGGATGGACAGATAATGGGTGGATGTGTGGATGAATGGCTGACAAATAACAGATGAATGGATGGATGGCTCTGTAGGTAGATGATAGACAAATAAGCAAGTGAATAAGTAGCTTGACAGAGTGAGACTGCTCTGAAGAACTGGTTGAGTGGGCTTTTCCAGGAGGAACCTTTGCCCTGCGCATGCATCCTGGAGGGAGTGGCCTAGGAAGAGCAGGGGCTGCATTCCGGGAGAGGAAACAGCGAGGACAAAGTCCCTCAGACGAGCCCCATGCATGCCAGAGAGCACGGGCAGTGCTCTCCACACCAAGCTGCTGCCTGCCCAGGCCGCGCCCAGGTGCGGGGAGGGGGGGGCAGGTGGTTTACCATTTCCTTGGGGGGGTTATTACATGTGGAGGCCTGGCTAGGGTGCAAATGGCTCCTTGTTTTTCAGGGACAGAGAGCACAGCCTCCTGGTGCCCACAGCTATAACCCAGGCTGCCCCAGGGCGGTGCAGAGGCCAGGGTGCAGAAGGGGCTGCGGTGTCCAGGGTGTGCTCGATCTGGGGGAGGCCAGCCACAGAGCTCCTGAGATGCTGGTCCTGAGTCACCTAGAGAGGCACGGGGCCCACAGGGCCCCAGGGAAGGGCATGACAGGACCCTTGCACACTTGGGCAAGTGTGCACACACACACATACACACACACACACCAGCTGACTTCCGGCATCACTCCTCCCCGCCCCTTCCTTTCCTCCAGGCTCTGTGGGGTGGGGAGTGAGCACGTGCCCCGATACAGGAGCGGGGTGGTCTGCAGAGTTTATCATCTCTACCCCATCCCTGAATCCCTGTCAGGGCAGGGTCCGCCAATCACTCCTGCCTCTGACCATGGGTGGGGTGGAATGGAACTCAATGGGGTTGGGGGACCAGGAGACAGAAAGAGGGACAAGAAAGGGGACCGACTAATGGAGGACGACTCTGCAAGGCTATGAGAACAGGTAACGAGAGGATGCTGGGCCTAACTGGCGCCATCTTGTCTTCATGGTGGAAGCAGGGAAGTCCCGCCTCCCAGGTGATGGGCGTGCCTGAATCCCTAGAGGCCCAGAGTGGGGGTTTGACCCATAGGTTCCTGGACCTGCCAGTCGTGGACTGTGAGTCTTCTCCCTCCCCCACGCCTGTCACCCCCATCCACCCTCACCCGCTGCCAGGGGAGGCTTCAGAGTCCAGCACCCCACCCCTGGGAGGCAGTGAGGCGCGCCCACGCCCGCCCAGCCCTCCCCATGCGGGGTGCGCAGCTGTCCCGCGCCCCTCCTGACCCTGCCCTCCCAGCAGGCTCTCTGGTTCCGGGCCCAGATTCACCACAGAGGAGAGGGCACTGCGCCCGCCCTTGGCAGCCTCGGGGGCTCAATCGACTCCGAGGAATGACACACTGCAGCTGCTGCTGGAGCACAGAAAGACCTCCCAGGGGACGCGCTTCCCCCCCCCCCAGGGGACGGCTTCCTCCCACCCGTGGCAGAGGATACGCCCCCTTCCTCTAATTGCCACATCTGGGTAGGGAGAAGGGGTGCCGGGCCATGGTCTCTGCCCTGCCGGTTTGTTTCTCATCCCGCACCCCGTCTTTCCCCTGCCTGCTTTCAGGGTGCTGCCCGGCCCTCCACTCCTTCCCGCTGACTCCAGGACACCGTCCTCTCCCAAGACTGACCAGCTCACTCAGTCTCCATGGGGACCCCAGCCTACCCGGGGGACCCCAGCCTGGTCTCCACATGGCTTTGTCTCTGCTAAACTCGTCCTCCTGAAGAATCTCTTGGAAGGTAAAATGAAGGTGAGCCCCAGAGACTGTCCTTGGGGACCCAGAATCGTCACTGCAGAAGACTTGGATCCTCCTGACCCTGCTTCCCTTCCTCCTACTCCTCATCTTCCTCCTTGTGGGGTGCTGTCTGTACCCCTTGGACCCAGCATACCCGGTTCTGAGCCAGGCAACATTGCAGGGGGCGGGGGGGGTGCATAACCCTTCTCTGAACTTATGTCTCCAGGAAAGAAAGCCAACACACTGTCATATTCTGTCCTCCCACACACTTTCTTGTTGGGGGGAGGCGGTCCCTCAAAAGTAGCAAGGTGCCAGGAGCGGGGGGGGTAGTGATGGCGGGGGCTCACACTTGTAATCGCAGCTACTAAAGAGACCGAGATCTGAGGACTGTGGTTCAAAGCCAGCCTGTGCTGGAAAAATCTGTGAGACTCTGATCTCCAGTTAACCACTCAAAAGCCTGCAAGTGGCGCTGTGGCTCAAGTGGTAGAGCACTTGCCTCGAGCACAAAGAAGCTCAGGGACAGCGCCCAGGCCCCGAGTTCAAGCCCCAGGACCAGTGCATGTGTGGGGGGGGGGCAAGCACACATACACACACGCGTGTGCACACACACACACACACACACACACCAGCAAGAGACAGAGTGCCAGTAAATGATGAAGGACATTATCAGGATGCCCTAATCTAATCTCACCAGGGCCCTTTGTCAGAGCAAGGGGAGACGGGAATGGACAGCGCTGGACAGCGCCATCCCAAAGCTAAGGAAGAGAGAATTCAAGGAAAACCACCCTGCGGGCCGGAGCTTGACCTTGGAATCCAGCCGGGAGAGCTGAGAGGTGAAGGAGACTGAGCAGCCCCCTCTGGGCTTCCCTCACATCCACTTTGGATGACTGCCCGCCCGGGAAGGAATCCCGAGTGAGCTGGTCGAGGTCCCAGGTGTGGCCTAAGACACAGTCTAGAAGCTCCTCCGGCCATGCCCTTCAGGTGGGCCTTCAAGGTCACCCAGCCCTCCTGCCCATCGCTTTGCCAGCCTCTGAGCCTTCACATGGGCTCTTCCCTCCCTCCCTCCCTCCTCAGAGTCCTTCCCATCTAAGCCCAGTGCAGAGCAAGCACAGCTCCCCCAGATACTCTGGACACCCCAGGCTGGGTGCCGCCCTTCCTCCCCCTACACCTCCGCAAAGCCCTCGGTTCCTCTGACACGGTGTTCTGTTCCACCTGGGTGGTTCCCCTGGGCTGCGACGGTCCAAGGGCGGAGGCTGGGGGTGCCGGGACCAGCCTTTGGGGATGGACAGAGAAAAGGAAGAAGCCTGCCTGCTGGTGCTGGTAGCTCACACCTAGCTACTTGGGAGGCTGAGATCTGAGGATCGTAGTTCAAAGCCAGCCAGGGCAGGAGAGTCTGTGAGAACCACCAGGAAACTGGAACCACCAGGAAACTGGAAGTGATGCTATGGTTCAAGTAGGAGAGCGCTAGCCTCGAGCAAAAAGAGCTCAGGGACAGCGCCCAGGCCCTGAGTTCAACCCCATGACTGCCCCCCCTCACCCCCTCCAAAAAACGCATCCTCTATTCCGACTCCCACCAAATAGACCCAGAGCCGAGCCCCTCGGGCCATCACGGCTTGGGGGGCGATTGTGAAGGCCTTCCTGCTCCCAAGCTCCTCATCCTACAGGAAAGGAGAAGCCCAAGGTTACGGGGTCCCAGGGCCCCCGCCTCCAGCCTCGGGTGAAGGCAGCCGCCCCTGCCTCTCCCCACCCCCTCCACGCCCCCTCGACAAGCGCAGTTTAATTATTTACGACGGCGCTTTATAGCCGCGGGTGAACCCACCGGAACATATTTTGTAGAAGTAATGAAGGCTCAGTAATGCGAGACCTCGCTGGAGCTCCCGTCACTAAATCTTGGCCCAGAAGCCGCCATCCGTGGGCCTTTCTCCCTCCCCCCACCCCCGTCCCACGTGGCTTGCAGGCGTGTCCCAGACATGTTTCTTCATTTGGGGTGATGAGGCAGGCTTCGTGGAAGTGGGGAAATGAGTCTCCTGGGTGGGGTCCAGAGTGTGGGCACGTGCACGCGTGCCAGTGCGTGTGCACGCAGAACACACAGGCACACACACAGACACACCTTGTAAGTGCCACTCAAGGGTCATTGTCCCCACGAGGACAGAGAAGACTTGGAGGTCGTGAGAGTCCCAGACTGGGAGTTAGCACCCCATCTCTCCACAGAGCCTCCTCGGGCCTCAGTTTCCCCATCCATACGTGAAGAGAATGGAAAGCACCATGCTGCTTCTACTCTGCCCTCCTGTGGCATTTCAGTGCTCCGTGCCCCCCCCCCGCAGCAGCTGCGATGTGACCCCAATTTGCTGCTGGACAAGGGCGGTGGCCACACAAGGCCCCAGAGAGCAGGAGGGAGGAGGGGCTGAGGACGGCCAGGTGGCTCCGGATCATTGCAGCTGGGGAGCAGAGGGGACAGAGCCTCCTGACAGCCGGGCTGGGCGGGTCAGGGCCCCAGGGGCCAGGCGCCATGCTGTTGGGTGGCCCAGCAGACCCCCACCTGGGCTTCTTCCTCACCCACCACCAGATCCAACACCACCCCCCAGAGCCACCCACCCGGCAGCCAGCTAGACACACGACAGCCCCCAGGACAGCCCCTCAGACCTGGAAGGGCGTCCGTTCATCCCCGAATCACCAGACCACGCCAACCTTTGGCTCCATGCCAGAACATTCCATGGGGCAGCGTGCCCCTGTGCAGTTCGCCAGGACGGTAGAGCACACCCCCCCCCCCCGGTCCTCCGAGAGAAGGACGTCCTCACACGAGCAGAGTTGGACGTTAGGTCATTCAGCAAGCGCGGCCTGAGCAGGGACCCGCAGGTGCCCTGGGGCAGGCGAGGATGCGGCGACAGGCACCACCCGCGAGGGATGGATGGCTGCTCGGCCACGGCCTCGGACCGTCACGCCAGCCAGCAGGTCAGCAGTTCCACTTCACCGAAACTTGGCCGCCAAGGCACCTTCCAACACTGACCCCGCACACAGCTGAGCCACGTCCACCCCATACAGAGCTGACCCACGTCCACCCCACACACAGCTGACCCGACCCACATCCACCCCACACACAGCTGACCCACGTCCACCCCACACACAGCTGACCCACGTCCACCCCATACAGAGCTGACCCACGTCCACCCCATACAGAGCTGACCCACGTCCACCCCGCACACAGCTGACCCACGTCCACCCCATACAGAGCTGACCCACGTCCACCCCATACAGAGCTGAGCCACGTCCACCACACACAGAGCTGACCCACGTCCACCACACACACACAGCTGACCCACGTCCACCACACACACACACACAGCTGACCACGTCCACCACACACACAGCTGACCCACGTCCACCCCATACAGAGCTGACCCACATCCACCACACACACACAGCTGAGCCACGTCCACTACCACAGCTGACCCACATCCACCACACACACAGCTGACCCACGTCCACCCCACACACAGCTGAGCCACGTCCACCACACACACACAGCTGACCCACGTCCACCACACACACAGCTGACCCACGTCCACCACACACACACAGCTGACCCACGTCCACCCACACACACAGCTGACCCACGTCCACCACACACACAGCTGACCCACGTCCACCACACACACAGCTGACCCACGTCCACCACACACAGAGTTGACCCACGTCCACCACACACACACAGCTGAGCCACGTCCACCGCACACACACAGAGCTGACCCACGTCCACCACACACACAGCTGACCACGTCCACCACACACACACAGCTGACCCACGTCCACCACACACACCGCTGACCCACGTCCACCACACACACACAGCTGACCCATGTCCACCACACACACAGCTGACCCACATCCACCACACACACCGCTGACCCACGTCCACCACACACACACAGCTGACCCACGTCCACCACACACACACACAGCTGACCCACGTCCACCACACACACAGCTGACCCATGTCCACCACACACACAGCTGACCCATGTCCACCACACACACAGCTGACCCATGTCCACCACACACACAGCTGACCCACGTCCACCACAGAGCTGACCCACGTCCACCGCACACACAGCTGAGCCACATCCACCACACACACACACAGCTGACCCACGTCCACCACACACACAGCTGACCCACGTCCACCACACACACAGCTGACCCATGTCCACCACACACACACACAGCTGACCCACGTCCACCTCGCACACACAGCTGACCCACGTCCACCACACACACACACAGCTGACCCACGTCCACCACACACACAGCTGACCCACATCCACCACACACACACAGCTGATGTCCACCCCACACACTGCTGACCCACGTCCACCCCACACAGAGCTGACCCACGTCCACCGCACACACAGCTGAGCCACATCCACCCCACACACACAGCTGACCCACGTCCACCCCACACACAGCTGACCCATGTCCACCACACACACAGCTGACCCACGTCCACCCCACACACAGCTGACCACGTCCACCCCCCACACACAGCTGACCCACGTCCACCACACACACAGCTGACCCACGTCCACCACACACACACAGCTGACCCACGTCCACCACACACACACAGCTGACCCACGTCCACCACACACACAGCTGACCCACATCCACCACACAGCTGACCCACGTCCACCACACACACAGCTGACCCACGTCCACCACACACACACAGCTGACCCACGTCCACCACACACACAGCTGACCCACATCCACCACACAGCTGACCCACGTCCACCACACACACAGCTGACCCACGTCCACCCCACACACAGCTGACCCACGTCCACCCCACACACACACAGCTGACCCACGTCCACCACACACACACACAGCTGACCCACGTCCACCACACACAGAGCTGACCCACGTCCACCACACACACACACAGCTGACCCACGTCCACCACACACACACAGCTGACCCACGTCCACCCCACACACAGCTGACCCACGTCCACCACACACAGAGTTGACCCACGTCCACCACACACACAGCTGACCCACATCCACCTCTCACACACAGAGCTGACCCACGTCCACCACACACACACAGCTGACCCACGTCCACCACACACACACACAGCTGAGCCACGTCCACCACACACACAGCTGACCCACGTCCACCACACACACAGCTGACCCACATCCACCACACACACAGCTGACCCACGTCCACCACACACACAGCTGAGCCACGTCCACCACACACACAGCTGACCCACGTCCACCACACACACACACAGCTGACCCACGTCCACCACACACACAGCTGACCCACGTCCACCACACACACACAGAGCTGACCCACGTCCACCACACACACAGCTGACCCACGTCCACCACACACACAGCTGACCCACGTCCACCACACACAGAGTTGACCCACGTCCACCACACACACACACAGCTGACCCACGTCCACCACACACACAGCTGAGCCACGTCCACCACACACACAGCTGACCCACGTCCACCACACACAGAGTTGACCCACGTCCACCACACACACACAGCTGAGCCACGTCCACCCCACACACACAGCTGACCCACGTCCACCACACACACCGCTGACCCACGTCCACCACAGAGCTGACCCACGTCCACCGCACACACAGCTGAGCCACATCCACCACACACACACACAGCTGACCCACGTCCACCACACACACAGCTGACCCACGTCCACCACACACACACAGCTGATGTCCACCCCCACACACCGCTGACCCACGTCCACCCCACACAGAGCTGACCCACGTCCACCGCACACACAGCTGACCCACGTCCACCACACACACAGCTGAGCCACATCCACCCCACACACACAGCTGACCCACGTCCACCACACACACACAGCTGACCCATGTCCACCCCCATACACAGCTGACCCACGTCCACCCCACACACAGCTGACCCATGTCCACCACACACACAGCTGACCCACGTCCACCACACACACAGCTGACCCACGTCCACCACACACACAGCTGACCCACGTCCACCACACACACACAGCTGACCCACGTCCACCCCACACACAGCTGACCCACGTCCACCACACACACACAGCTGACCCACGTCCACCGCACACACAGCTGACCCACGTCCACCCCACACACAGCTGACCCACGTCCACCACACACACACAGCTGACCCACGTCCACCACACACACAGCTGAGCCACGTCCACCACACACACAGCTGAGCCACGTCCACCCTCCACACACACAGCTGACCCACGTCCACCCCACACAGCTGACCCACGTCCACCACACACACAGCTGACCCACATCCACCACACAGCTGAGCCACGTCCACCACACACAGCTGACCCACGTCCACCACACACAGCTGACCCATGTCCACCCCCACACACAGCTGACCCACGTCCACCACACACACAGCTGACCCACGTCCACCCCACACACAGCTGACCCACGTCCACCACACACACACAGCTGACCCACATCCACCACACACACACAGCTGACCCACGTCCACCACACACACAGCTGACCCATGTCCACCACACACACAGCTGATCCACGTCCACCCCACACACAGCTGACCACGTCCACCCCCCACACACAGCTGACCTACGTCCACCCCACACAGAGCTGACCCACGTCCACCACACACACACAGCTGAGCCACGTCCACTACACACAGCTGACCCACGTCCACCCCACACACACAGCTGACCCACATCCACCACACACACACAGCTGACCCACGTCCACCACACACACAGCTGACCCATGTCCACCACACACACAGCTGATCCACGTCCACCCCACACACAGCTGACCACGTCCACCCCCCACACACAGCTGACCTACGTCCACCCCACACAGAGCTGACCCACGTCCACCACACACACACAGCTGACCCACGTCCACCCGCATTGAGAGCGACCACATCTGGACTCCAGAAGAGGCCTGGCGAGGCAGGAACGAGGCACAGTGTTTCCAAAGATGAAAACCAAGTTGGTTGCTTATTGCAAAAACTGATAATAAAACCCAACAGACAAATACCTTAGCAGAGCCCTCGGGGACATCTCTGATGAATGCTAGCGACTATGGAGTTAGATAAAATAACACCACCGTAGGGAATTCCCCTCCAAACTTGGACGGCCCCGCTCCCCCACCCCAGCTCAACCACGTGCTCACACAGCCTCAGCCAGTAGGTAGTCAGCACCATCCGACAGATAGGGAAACTGAGGCCTGGAAAGGTGGGATAACCTGCCCAGCCTCGCACAGCTTGTCAGGGGAGGGAAGTGGAGATCTGCAGGCCCCCCCCCCCATTCCCGGGTCAGACAGGACACCTGCAATTTTGCTCTGTTTGCTTGAAGCAAAGCAGGGCTTGAACTCAGGGCTTGGGCGCCGTCCCTGAGCTTTTCTGCTCAAGCCGACTGCTCTACCACTTGAGCTATAGAGCTGCACTTCTGGCTTTTTTGGGTAGTTGTTTGGAGATAAGAGTCTCACTGACTTGGCTGCCTCGGCCGTCTCTGAACCGTGATCCTTAGATCTCGGCCACCTGAATAGCTAGGAGGACAGGCGTGAGCCTCAGGCGCCCAGCAAGACGCCCCGTTCTTTTCTTCATCGATCGCACAGCCTCCTACTCGTGTCAGGATCATCAAAAGCCCAATTAACCCCCCCCCCGACACCGTGGCCCCTTCTCTGTAAACTGCCTCCCCTCTCAACTCTACTGCTTTTCGGGCCCCCGGAACATTACGTCACAGCCCAGCAAGCCGGCATTCACAGCCTGCCCACCCTGGAGGCGGGGGGCGGACAGGCGTAAGGAAACCACCCACCGCAGCTGACTCCCGACTGCGGAGCCTTTAGGAGTGGTGATAAAAGGCGTGGGCGCGGCAGGGCTGGCTGCTCCCAGGTGGGGCCCGCGGTCCCCGGAATCAGCGCTGTTTGGACGGGTAGAGTCGTGGAATTTATCATGGAGGCCCTGGAGAAATTAAACCGTGGATGACAGCCAGCCCACTTCCCCAGCCCAGGGGAGCCTCCTGGAGCCACGTTTTCGGGGTGATGAGGGTGACCCCCTCCCCATGCCCGGGGTGGTGGGGGAGGGGGCTCCCTCCTGCTCCCTCCCCCTCCCTGGGGTGTCACCCTGGGGGGTGGGGGACCGGGCTGGCCCTCTCCCTGGAACCAGGGCGGGCTCAGGAAGCCAGCTGCCTGACTGAGTTGGGACAAGGGCAGTTAGCTCCGTCTTAATTAACGAGAAGAGTGGAACCTGCGGCTCCCGCTGTGGTTTTAGGGCCTCTATAAACTCTAGCGCTCACCTCACACCATCCTAACTCCTCCGGAAAAGGTCACCCAAAGGACAGGGAGAAGCCGAGAGCCCACCGCAATGCAACGGCGTTGAGCCTGGCCGCGGCTTCTGAACGCCTACTAGGTGCCAGGCCCTGTGCCAAGGAACGTTCTAAACATTCTTCCGTGTGGCGTAGCAACACTGTGCATGCACGGTGACTAGGCACTGGCTAGACAAACGGCTTTAATTGCCATATCTGCTTTCCCCCTGGTAAGTATTTATCAGTATCTTTGCACATTGGGGCGGAGGGAACAGACCAGAGAGGGGCCAGTCCTTCTCCTGAGACACACAGCACACAAATGGACGGCCTCGGGCCTTCCTGGGTGTGTCCGGCCCCCGTAGCAGAGCCCTGTTGTGTCCGCTCTGGGTGGCTGGCTTCCTGGGAACCAAAGATCCTGAAGGGGTGCAGAGGAAGCAGGGAGCCCTGGGAGCTGTCCAGCCCCTGTGGTCCTGAAAAAGAGGAGGGGAGACAGCCAGCCCTGTGGCTCACGCCTGTCATCCTAGTGACTCAGGAGGCTGAGAGCTGAGGATCTCAGAGCAAAGCCAGCCCAGGCAGGAAACTCCATGAATCTCTTGTCTACAATGAACCATCAGAAAACTGGAAGTGGTCCTGTGGCTCAAAGTGATAGAGCACTAGCCTTGAACAAAAGAGCTCAGGGACAGCGCTCAGGCCCTGACTTCAAGTCACAGGGCTGCAGAAAGAATGACGGAGGGAGGGAGGGAGGGAGGGAGGGAGGGAGGGAGGGAGGGAGGGAGGGAGGGAAGGAGGGAGGAAGGAAGGAAGGAAGGAAAGAAGGAAGGAAAGAAGGAAAGAAAGAAAGAAAAAGAAAAAAGGAAAGGCAAGGGAAGGCAAGGATCTGGACCCAGTTCCTTCTCCCACCCATCCTGCCTCCTCTGAATCTGTACACCCTGATGAACTCCACGACCACTGCTGGTGAAAAAGAGGAAGATCTGCAGCCCCTCCAGGCCCCCACAACACCCTCCCAGAATCCCATAGGGTCTCATATGGGTTTATGACAGCTCTGGCCCCGCCCCTCTCTCTGAGCCCCTCTCCAAGCCACGCCCACAACTCCGGTTCTTCCACGGGCATCAGGACGGGGCTGGGAATATGGCCTAGTGGCAAGAGTGCTTGCCTCCTATACATGAAGCCCTGGGTTTGATTCCTCAGCACCACATATATAGAAAAGGCCAGAAGTGGCGCTGTGGCTCAAGTGGTAGAGTGCTAGCCTTGAGCAAAAAGAAGCCAGGGACAGTGCTCAGGCCCTGAGTCCAAAGCCTAGGACTGGTAAAAAGAAAAAGTCAAACATGGGCATCAGGACCGGCCTCTCCTCACCCAGGACGCAGTCCCCACCCCAAGGTGCCATACTCCCTGTTCTTCAAGAGCCAGACTTTGCCAGCCTTCTCCCCTGCCCACTGCTCCCAACGGTCCTGGGTTTCCGCCATTCCACACATCTGGCCCATTTAACCTTCATCCAGGTCATCAAAAGCACCTGCAGGCATGGCGTAGGGACGCGCATCTCAAACGAAAGGAATAGGGTATGCGAAGTCCCCTTCCTCTGCCAGAGCCATCTCAGATGCGACTTTCTACAGAAGACCTTCCAGCTGCCGACCACCCCACCCCCACAGAGCCTGAGTGTGCAGAATGCGAGGCTACCTCGCCCCTCAGACAGGAGAACCCCCACAGTGCTCGCTCCCAGAAAGGACGCTGGTGCCCTGTGCATTGATGCGCTTCATATCTGGCCTGGACCTGCCCGGGAGCAACACGGATCAAAGAGAAAGGGTCTTGCAACCATGCGTATAGAACACCCATCGGTTCGCCCTGCCTGCCCGGCCCCTTTTATATGTGAGCTCATCAAAGCCCAAGGGGCCAAGCATGGTGGCTCACGCCTATAATCCCAGCTACTCTAGAGTTGGAGGTCAGGAGGATGGTGGTTCAAAGCCAGCCTAGGCAAAAAAAAAAAAAAAAAAAAAAAATCAAACCCCACAAAAGTTAGTTAGGTCACCACATTTCTATCACTAAGCTGGGCACAGTGGTGTGAGCCTGTGGTCCCAGCTACAGAAGAAGCCTGGGTGGAAGGAATCACAACCTGAGCCAGCCCGGACCAAAGCAAACTCCCATCGAAAATTAACTGAAGCAGGACGAGCTGAGAGTGGGACTCAAGCCTGCTTTGCCAGGCCAAGGCCTTGAGTTCAAATCCCACAACCACCCAAAAATAAATTAATCTAAAACCCCCCAAACCACTCGGAACCTACGGTCATCTTGAAAACCGCCCCCTTCCAGGCCTCTTCGGCACATCCCTGTTACAGGTGGGGAAACCGAGGCACCGGGGGGCGGGGGGGAGGGAGGATGTTTAGCAGCTCTGGAAAGCAGAGCCGCAGAGCAGGGGTTACAATCCAGGCAAGCTGGCTCGGCCGCCCGGACACCCATCCAAGTCACCATCTGCTGAAGGAAAGGCGGAGCCCGACCCTCGCCACAGGGCCAGGCCCCGGCACCGACGGCGGAACTGGCGGTGGTGCAGGCTCCCCACCAGGGTCAGCCCGCCCGCCTGGGGCTTCGCCCTTTGTCGCCTGTGCCAGCCCCACCCAGCCCCCACCCAGCTGCCAAGCCCCCGCTTCCCTCCTGCCCGCTGCACCTGGCCTTGCTGGCAGGCAGCCCCAGACCCCTGGCGGCACAGAGCCACCACCCCCCGCCCCCCAGCTCCGAGCAGCTGCCGGCCCAGGCCCCAGCCCGCAGGCAGGCTCGGCACCGTGCGCCTCCCGCCAGGCCCCGCGCGCAGGCGGCTCGGCACTGGGCTCGCCGCCCTGCACAGCCCATCGAGTTGCTATTTTTAATTTAATTGGAGAGCGGAGAGGAGCGATGGTACCCAGCGAGGGAATTTTAAAAGCTTTCAGGGTGGGAGAGAGGGGAGAGAAGGGGAAGAAAAGTTTGTAATTATACACCAGGCAGCCAGATTTGATGCTTGAACAGAAAGGTTAAATGTTACATTCAGAATGAAATGAGGGGAAGAAGTCGCGGTAACCGCTGCCTGGAGCTAAATAAGGAGCACACCCCTTGCCCGTCGCCGCTCCAGGTCCTGCGCCCCTCCGACTCATTTCTGAGGTTTCCGCCTTGTAAGCTCAGGTGTTCACAAATGCCCCAGGCCTTCCACGCAAAGATGACTGGCCAGGGAGCCAGGGCAGGGCCTCTACTCTCTCCACACGCTGGCTTTCACCCAGATCGGGGGAAACCACCAGTTATCACCACTCACGCCTGGGCGGAGAGTGGCGGCGAGAGGCCCAGAAAGCTGACAACAGAGGCTTTGGAATGGATGAGTGGAAGGACGGATGGGTCGGTGGGGGGGGGGGGGGGCGCGAGGGGCGGTGAGTAGATGGTTAGATGGATGGATCATGGGTGAGTGGATAAGTGGGTGGGTGAATGGATGGGCAGATAGATGGGTGAGTAGATGCTAAGTCTGGTGGATGATGGACGGGTGGGTTGATGGTTGAATGGGCGTGGGGAGGGAGGGGTGAACGAATGGGTAGGTTGCCCTTCCTTCAAATCACTCCCCTGCCAAAGAACACACAGTATGGCAGTTTACCCAATACCTACGGGCCTCTTTCCCTTTAAGTAACGCTTCATGAGACGTCAACAGTGTGCCACTTCCCTAATAGGAAGAACCTCGGATGACATACTCCCTTCAGCCACAGGAAGCACGGCAGCCATTTAATGACCACGCCCCACCCCACCTCCACACCCAAGGTGGGACCCCCAGGAATACGGGGTACACCCATCCCCAGCCCCATTCCCCTGAGCTCAGTAGGTGTTACTGGACACAGGTCTGTTCCGCTCGGAGTCTAGTGTTCCAGGGATTCTGAACCTATTCCTTTCTCTAAATTCATGACTCGCTTGAACTTGCGCGTGACCGTCGGAGCTTTGCTTTTCTCCATTGTGAGCAGGGACACACGGAAGTCACTTCAGAGCCTGCACACCCGGCACGGACTGCGGGTGGGAAGCTCTCCCCTCCCTGAGAGGCAAGATGGCGGCCGTTGTTCCTGCTGTGACGGCTTCTGCTGAAGAAGAGACTGACGCTGGCCACACAGTGTGCATGTTCACACTTCCCATTTTCAAACTCTCCATAGTTTCCCAAAGGAGATAGCTCCTGCCTCATCTTACACCCCACTGCCCCAGGCCTCTGGAGGGTGTGGGGGGGCACGGCACCCCACGGCCTACCCCGTGAGACTGCCAGGAAGCTCAACCTGAGGGGGGGGGGGCTGGCTGGCTGGGAGCTCAGACTGTGCTGTCCCAGCACAAGGGAATTTTAATGCTCATTACCCTCCCCAGTCAGCCCCAGGCAGCCAAGAGACTCTTCCAGAAACACGGGGCCACGCACAGGCGGACAGACAGGATGGATTCAAATTCCTGCTGCCACTTTGTTAGGGAAAAAAAACCACCTTTGGGGGCTGGGAATATGGCCCAGTGGCAAGAGTGCTCGCCTCACATACATGAAGCCCTGGGTTCGATTCCCCAGCACCACATATACAGAAAACGGCCAGAAGTGGCGCTGTGGCTCAAGTGGCAGAGTGCTAGCCTTGAGCACAAAGAAGCCAGGGACAATGCTCAGGCCCTGAGTCCAAGGCCCAGGACTGGCAAAAAAAAAAAAAAAACACACACACACAAAAAACCACCTTTGTCAAACGCTGGTGGTGGCTCACACCTGTAAACCTAAGCTATTCAGGAGGCTGAGCTCTTAAGACTGTGGTTCAAAGCTAGCCCGAGCGGGAAAGGCTGGGAGACTCTGCTCTCTAATGAACTACCAACAAAACAGAAGTGGTGCTGTGGCTCAAAGTGGTAGAGTGCCAGTCTTGAGCAAAAGAGCTCAGGGACAGCGCCCAGGCCTTGAGTTCAAGCCCCAGGACTGACCCACCCACCCCACCCCACCCCCCCAAAAAACCCATTCACTTAATTGGCCATGAGTCACAAGAGGCTAGCCTCACCGGCTGGGGAGTGTAGCCCCACGGCAGGTGATGGGCTCCTGAGTCCCCAGTGCAGTCCAGCTCATCAGAGGAAGCCCCTCCCTCATCAGAGGAAGCCCCTCCCTCATCAGAGGAAGCCCCTCCCACGCCCCAGGCCATCACTTCTTTACACTGCTTGGTTTCACCGATCACCATACGAGGCAAGCCGACGACTCTCCACCTCCACACATTCAAACAACCACACATAGAAAATATATATATATATTTTTTTAAACGATTCTGGGCTGGAGGCGGTGATACATGCCTGTAATCACAGCCAGCTATACAGGAGGTGGAGGAAGAAGGAAGATGATTGTCCCAGGTCAGCCTGGGCCAAAGCACAAGATTTAACCTAAAAATCAAACTTGAAAGAAAGAGGACTCGGAGGCCTGGCTCAAGCGGTAGAGGCCTCTCACGCTTTCCTACCTAGGCTGGTTTGCAACGGCGATCCTCAGCTCCCCACCTCCCGAGCAGCTAGGATTACAGGTGTGAGTACCGGCACCCAGCTCCACCATTTTCTCTAAGGGACAGGAACATGTTTACGTATCATTTCTATGCCCTCGCACCCATGGCTCGGCACATCGCAGGCATTTGGATATACTTATGACACATAGGTTTGTTAGGACCCCTGGGAGGAAAAGGAGAATCATGAAGCAGAAGAATTGCCCACTGGGCTCAGTGATAATCACCATTGACAGGCCTTCCTCCCAGCTCCTCCCCCTCCCCCAGCTCTTCTACCCCCCTCCCCCAGCTCTTACTCCCTCCTTCCCCCCCCAGCTCCTCAGGACCAGCCCAGGCCTCTGCCTCCTGGACTCCCTACCCTGGGCCTCCCCACACATCCAACACCGCTATCAAAAAATTACTTTATTTGCATATAAATCAAGCTCCTCTACAGTAGAAAAAGCTTCTCTGGTCCCAAAGGGCCCAAGGAGTAAAATATCCCCCTCCCCCCCCACCCCCCAACACAAACTCCCTAGTTAAAAACCATCAGAAGCCTAAGAGAGGCCCCTCCCCTCCTCCCCCCAGCCACACCCCACTCAGCAACAGGTATGGAGGTGGCAAGAAGGCCAAGCCCACCCCAGCACAGAACAATCGAGAAAAACCGGAACACCATCCCACGGGGCCTCCCTCCTGACACAAGATCAGACCTTAGGAACTAAATCTGCCCTGAAGCTCTGCCTCCCCCCGGCCAGATCATGGCGTGACCCCACTTGGTGGTTATTTGGGGGTGTCGGGGGTGCTGGGGCTGGATGGAGGCATTCTCCCCTCCAGATACTCCCTTCTGCTGATCCACTGGGACGAAAAGCCAGAGAAATGGGCCACAATGGACGCGCCCAGCCAGACGCTGTAATGTCTGTATTGGCTGTCTATGACACCGATGCTGGGGAGGGTGGCGCTCAAGTCCTTGTGCAGGCGCCTGGTGAAGCAGGGGTACAGGGAGTTCCCGCCGACCAGGAACACAAAGGGCAGGAGCCTCGGCCGCTTGGAGGCCTCACAAGCGTTGATGACATCCCGGACGGTCACAGAAAGGCCGGGCACTCGCAGGCCGAACTTGTCCGGGCTGAAGAACATCTCGGGGCCCAGCACCTGCTGGGGGGTCAGCCGCACGGCCTTACCATCCGGGAGCCAGTAGTAGTCCTTGCTGGAGGAGGCGGGCAGGCCCTGGTGGAAGCGGAGGGCCTCTTCCAGTTGGTGGGGCACGTAGCACTTGTGCGACTGCGTGGTCATGACCGTGTTCATATGGTACGTGGTTGGATGCCCGTAGATGCCCTTGAAGAGACTCTTCAAGAGGTAGTTGGTGAGGTCCATCCCGCCCAGCTCCACCGTGCGGCAGCTGTCGGTGAGGGGGCACCCTAAAAAGAAGGGCTGCACCCGGGTGAGGCCGAAGCCACAGTCCACCACCACGCCCGTCAGCAGGCCCGACGCGAACAAGGACATCTGCACCTCGTCCGCCACCAGCAGGCGGGGCACCTGGAGTCTCTCGAACATGATCTGAAACGGGGAGAAGGGACGCAGGGGACTGCTTGCGAATGGGGGGACCCGGGCCCTCTTGTCCTCCTGACACTGAGCTGTGTGCTCGGCTCTTGGAAACGAAGCGACCAATGCCTTTGGGATCCTCCCCCCCACCCCCACCCCCCACCGCCTCCCCCCAGGGCTCTGTGCCTGAAGATGCCACGCACCGAACTCCTTATATCCATACTGTGGGAGTAAGGGAGGGTTTCTGGAAGATTCCAGGCAGAAGCCAAAGCTGCCCTCTGGGGGCATGTGAATCAGCATGATGGTGGGATGAGAAGGGCTGGCTGGCGGGTGTTGGGTCACCAGGCAACATGAGGACAGTGGTGGGGGAGTGGGGGGGAGGGGAGAGGACAGGGGACGTGGCTAAGAAGTAGAGGTGGCAAAGCCATCACTGGCCCAAAAAGTGGAAGGGGAAAAAAGAGGAAGCGAAGACACTCCACAGTCTGGTGGACGTGCCAAGTTTCTATTTTTTTTCCCCCACAAAAACTTTTCAAATGTCAAGATAAAACCGAAATTCTGACATTTAGGGTTTGGAAAGGAGCCCAGGCTGATTTTTCTCCCCTGTGGGTCCCTTCGGCGCCCCCTCCCCGAGCCCCCAGCTCTGCCACATGGTGTGGGGAGGCGGCTCTCTGCCTCCGGTACCATGGGGCCCCTCCACTCCCATTCTCAGACAAGCACCCCCAAATAGCTGGAGTCCCTTTCAAACTAAAACTGGGTGGTGAGCCCAGCGCTGGTGGCTCCCAGCTGTCATCCTAGCTACTCAGGAGGCTGAGATCTGAGGATGGGGGCTCAGGGCAGCCTGGACAGAAAAGTCCGTGGGACTCTTGTCTCCAATGAACCACCAAATAAACCACAAGTAGAAAGCACCACCAGCCTTGCCAGGCCAAAGCTCAGGGGAAAAATCCCAGGCCCCAATTACAAGGCCCAGCACTGGCACCAAAAGGGATTAAGTCAAAAGGTGATCTCGGTGAACATTCGTGGAACACTCAGGGCCTCGCTTTCTCCGTCAAGCCTTTCCTTCATCCCGTCTCTTTCTCAGGTGCAGAGCCAGGCACAGGCCAGGTGCTCAGGAAACACAACACCACCTGAGGCTCAGTGGAAGCTCCACTCCAGGACCAGGCCCCACCCTGGACCAACCCTAGCCCACCCTGCTAGGCTCCGCCCAGGCACAGGCCACATCCCCAGCCCTGCCCAGGTACAGGCCCCAGCCACACCCCCAGCCCCTGGCCACAGCCCCAGCCACACCCCCAGCCCTGGCCACAGCCCAGCCCCGGCCACACCCCCAGCCCCTGGCCACACCCAGGCACAGGCCCCAGCCACACCCCCAGACCTGGCCACAGCCCAGCCCCAGCCACACCCCCAGCCCTGGCCACACCCCCAGCCCCCCCCAGCCCCAGCCACACCCCCAGCCCTGCCCACACCCCCAGCCCCAGCCACACTTAGGCACAGGCCCCAGCCAGACCCCCAGCCCTGGCCACACCCCCAGCCCCGGCCACACCCAGGCACAGGTGCCAGCCACACCTCCAGCCCCGGCCACACCCCCAGCCCTGGCCACAGCCCAGCCCTGGCCACACCCCCAGCCCCAGCCACACCCAGGCACAGGCCCCAGCCACACCCTCAGCCATGGCCACAGCCCAGCCCCAGCCACACCCCCATCCCTGGCCACACCCCCAGGCCCCCAGCCCCAGCCAGACCCCCAGCCCCGGCCACACCCAGGCACAGGTCCCAGCCACACCTCCAGCCCCGGCCACACCCCCAGCCCCAGCCACACCCAGGCACAGGCCCCAGCCACACCTCCAGCCCTGGCCACACCCCCAGCCCCGGCCACACCCAGGCACAGGCCCCAGCCACACCCCCCAGCCCCTGGCCACAGCCCCAGCCACACCCCCAGCCCTGGCCACAGCCCAGCCCCGGCCACACCCCCAGCCCTGGCCACACCCCCAGCCCCCCCAGCCCCAGCCACACCCCCAGCCCTGGCCACACCCCCAGCCCCGGCCACACTTAGGCACAGGCCCCAGCCAGACCCCCAGCCCTGGCCACACCCCCAGCCCCGGCCACACCCAGGCACAGGTCCCAGCCACACCTCCAGCCCCGGCCACACCCCCAGCCCCGGCCACACCCAGGCACAGGCCCCAGCCACACCTCCAGCCCTGGCCACACCCCCAGCCCCGGCCACACCCAGGCACAGGCCCCAGCCACACCTCCAGCCCTGGCCACACCCCCAGCCCCGGCCACACCCAGGCACAGGCCCCAGCCACACCCCCCAGCCCTGGCCACACCCCCAGCCCCGGCCACACCCAGGCACAGGCCCCAGCCACACCCCCAGCCCTGGCCCGGAGGAGGTCTCACCTCTGCTATCTTGTCCGCAAAGCTGGGCTCCTTCACCGAGGACTGGGTGACCAGCACAGGGAATTGGCCCATCGAGCGCGGGAAGGTGTTCACGACGTGGGCCAATATGTGCTCCACACCTTCCCAGTTGTGGACTCGGCCGCGCCATATGGGGTAGCCCCAGGTCTCGGGGTCACCGGCCTGGATGCCCAGGTGTACTATCTTCCGTGGGCGGCTGGGGCCCGGGTTCTCCGGGCCCGGCCCGTAGCTCACGATGCTGGGGATGACCAGTGTGGGGAAGTTCATGCCCGACAGGCCCGCCTTCACCAAGCCCGAGCCGTGGTCAATGATGAGGACTCTCTTGGCCATGGCGAGGCGGGGAGCAGCCACTGGGGCCTCCGGGGCCTGGGGACAGCGCGGCACCTGTGCAGGGAGAGGGCGACGCGGGCTGGCACCCATGTGGGGAGAGGAATCGGGGAGAGGTCGCGGGGCGCCTCCCACCCCCATCCCCAGCTGTGCGGCCCAGCTCCCCACCCCCATGAACACGCATGGAATGGGGCCCCCACCTCACACTCCTGTACCCCACAAGATGGCCTTGGCTCTCCAGCCCCCAACGCCACTCCCAGACAGCTGTGCACCCCTGTTACACTGGGGTGGGGGGAGGGCAAAGCCAGCCAGATCACACTTTTTTATTTTGCCAGTCCTGGGTCTTGAACTCAGGGCCTGGGTGTTGTCCCTGAGCTTTTGCCATTAAAGCTAGCACTTTGAGCCACAGCACCACTTCTGGTTTTCTGGTGGTTCGCTGGAAACAAGAGTCTCACAGGCTCCCCTGCCCTGGCTGGCTTTGAACTTTGATCCTCAACCTCCTGAGTAGCTAGGACTATACAAGTGTGAGCCATCAGCACCCGGCATCAGATTATTCATGGCAGACCCAGCAAGAAGCCCTCACTCAAGAAATGCGTGGCAGACGTGGATACAGAAGACACAAAACACCGCTCCAGGATCCAGGACCTGGCCCGGGGCCACAAGTGCCACCTCAGGGTGCACCAGGGCCATCTAGCAGGGACATGCTCCTAGTGAGGTGGCTGATGTAGGGAAGCCAGGCTGAGCTCAGATCCTCACCCCACCCCAGCCTGGGGTAGTCCTCATCTGCAGAGGGGGAGGGGCAGGACCCTTCTGGAAGGGCCGAGCGGCCCGGCGTGCGGGCCATGCTGGCCCGCTCTGCGGAGGGACGCGGGGCAGGTGCCCATCCAAACGCCCGTGGGATCACATCGTCCCAGGAGAACTTGGCCCTAAGCAAGAAAATCACTGAAGGGGCACTGCAGAAACGCACTTGGCTCCCCTTAAATGATGCAACGGGGGTGCTCACTGAATGGGTGAGGATGGCCAGCCCAGGGCAGCTTGGGCCTGGGCATTTCCAGGGAGGGGGGCCCTGGGCAGCTGAAGGCCGGGCTCCGGGCTGCCATCCGCTGGCTCTCTGCTCCACTTCCATCCCCGCAGCCTCTGCTGGCCGCCGTCAGGCCCTGGCTGGCGCCCCTCCGCTGTCAACACCCCGAGCACGGAGCTGGTGCTTCCGGGCCTCTAATGAGCTCTGACAGTGGACACCGCAGAGCCAGGCGGAGAGGACAGGCAGGTCAGCCCTCGCCTGTCTGCGGAGGGATGGAGTCCTCACACTGAATCAGAGCACGGAGCGTCGGGATGACAGACATTCCGGAAATCGCAGGCCTGGCACCCCTGACTGGTAACCGGGGGTGGGGCCATCTCGCTCCGTGCATGTCAATCATGACAACCCCAGGCTGGTGACCTGGCCCAGCCTGCTTGGAGCACCCAGCGGGGAGGCAGGGGCATGGCTCTCCCTGGTCTCAGATGGGCACAGGAGGCAGGAGGGGTCCAGAAGAAGGGTCCCTACAGAGCATCTACTGTGTGCCTAGGCCTGTTTGACTCTGTCCACTTCCCTCCTCTGCAGGAGTTTGTATTGCACTAAGACAGAATCTGTGGGCACCGACTCAAACACCGTGTGGGGGGCGATGTGGGCAGTGGGGACCGGGAAAGTCCTGGAAGAGGAATCCAAGAGGCCCACAGGTGCGGTGCGTGGAAATAGAACTGTCACGGAGGGCCTCTCTGTAGGGAGATGTTTGTGTGGAGGAGTGAGATATACCCAGAACAACCAAGGAGTGGCAGGTGCAAAGGCCCTGGGGAAGAAAGGGCCGGGTGTGTTCTAGGAGCAGCCGGAAGGCCAGTGCAGCGAGGGAGGGGCAGGGGCTGGTGGTCTGTGTGTTGTCCCCACGGCTGGACACCAGTGGGCTGAGGGGCCCCAGCAGGTCTGCCTGCAGTGGGGATCACTTGAGCTGAGAGGAAGGAGACGTAGGGAAGAGGTGGCGATGACAGGGTCTGGCCGTCGACTGGCAGCTGCAAGGAGCAGTCAGAGTCCAAATATATACATGAACCCCCATATCTGTGGGCTCGCATCCCCTGTCTACTAGCTGTACCTCCAAAACACTTGCTGAGCTGGGCACACACAGACATGGATCGCGTCACTCTGGCTCCCTGAGCAGCCCGGGCAACCGCCGCCGGCCTGGTGGCGCTTGTGTTACAGTAAGTACTGCCTGTCTCGCGTGATACGGTGTGCAAGGGGACCGAGTGAGGGCCCCCTCATTCTTCCTAAGAGACTCACGCCCTCCTGGCATTGTGGTGGCATTGTGACGATGACGTCCCAGGAGGTTCTGCGGCCCCAGGGAAGAGACCCAGGGATGGCTGGGCAAATATTTTACATCCGTGTGTACAAATGGAATGACAAGGCTGTGGAGAGTGGCTTGGGTGGGGAGAGGGGAGGAAGGCTGATCAGGTACTTAGTGTGCATAGAATTAATTGACACTCATGAATAAAAAATAAAATAAAAGGCTGAGTCACTGTCACGTGACATAAGGATAGCGGAAGTGTTTTCCCTCCCACCACGTTTCAGCCCCCTCCCCCTCCCCAAAGCTGGAGGCCTGGAGCCCCCACATGTGGGATCTGGGAGGATGGATGGTGGGCTAGCGGGGGACGGGCAGGATTGGGGAGTTGGCTAGCTAGGCAGTGTGAAGGAAGGTAGACACCTGAGCCATCTGGAGAACCTGGAGTCATGGGCAGCAGAGCTGCAGGTCCGGAGGGATGAGGAGGGTGGAGGGATCTCAGGTGGACGCCAGGAGAAACTGACTGGAGCCAGGCAGAAGGATGAAAGACTCCCCTGCCACCCAGCCCACAAAACAGAACCGCAACTATGAAAAAGGGTCTGTGTGGGTGCGAGGCTTCTCAGTGCCGCTGGGGGCGGACATCTTAACTCCAGATGCTTCACCAGAGGCGGGTACACTGAGCACAAACACAAGAGCCACCAGCAAAGACGCAACAGGCAGATGGGAAGTAACGTTCACACACGCAGACATAGGACAACGCTATGGTCCTGTAATACCAATCTAGGGCACGTATGTAAAAGATGATCAGTTAGGATACGGTGAAGGCACCTGCACAGACATGTTCATTCCTGCACTAGTCACCATAGCCAAGGTAGGGAAACAATCCAGATGGTGCCCCACAATGGACAATGGATCAAGAAATAAATATACATGCACACACACACACACACACACACACACACACACAGAGAGAGATTTATCCATTTACAAAGAAATGGATGGACTTGGAAAAAAACCATGTTAAGTGAAGTAAGAGAGACAAAGGATGCATGCTTTCTCTCCTATGTGAAAGCTAGAATTGTTTATAAATGTACAAGTGAAGAGACATGCGGATTGTATACAAGTATGCAAATATATTCACCCAAGTATGGTATTTGTAGGGAAGAATTTAAACAATGCAATTCCTTAGGAAAAGGAGCTCACTGTCCAACAAAACAAATACCAGGAAACATACTTGGAAAGTATTGGGAGAGGGTCGAAGGAAGGAGGACAGATGAATGAAGAGAGGAAGTAGGGGAGAATATAGTCATAAAGTCCAATGCCTATCGTATAAAACTAAGAAAATTGAGGGAGGAGGATGGGTTGGGAGGGATGGTGGAGAACAATGGAGGGGGGTGTGTTGATCAAAATGCATTGTACTTATAACCTGATCTGTTGAATGGTAACTCGCTTGTGTAACTACTTAAATGTAAGAAACACATTTTTCTAAAAAGACAAATTTAAATACCAACAGTTCTTGAAATATTGTAAACTATGGTGTGAAAGATGGAAAACCAAAACAAAAGATCAACGTGGAAGCAAGGAGACAAAAACGAGAGCCTGTAAGCAAGCACAATTAACCCTTACAACTGAATGTGCACCCACAGAAAGACAAGGAGTGACAGGTTTATAACAACATAGAAGACCCAACTATGAGCTGTCTAGGAGAAACCTACATTATATAAAATTATAAAAGCTAGTAAGGGTAGAAAACAGGTGCTGGAGGCTCCCACCTGTAATCCTAGCTACTGGGGGAGGGGGGGGGTGAGACCTGAGGATTGTGGTTCAAAGCCAACTGGGCAGGAAAGGCCATGAGACTCTCATCTCCTATTAACTAACCCCTCAAAAAAACCCACAGAAGTGGCACTGTGGCTCAAGTGGTAAGGCACTAGCCTTGAGCAAAAGAAGCTCAGGAATAGCAACCAGCCCCCGAGTTCAAGCCCCAGGACTGTACAAAAAAAAAAAACAACTAAGAAACAATGGGAAACGTGTGTTAGCCCATTTTGTGCAGCTATTCCAGAATATCAGAGCCTGGGTGATTTATTTAAAAAAAAATGCATTTGCCTCACGGTTCCAGATGTTATAAAATCCAGGATTGAGGCCATCACTTAGGGTGAGGGTCTTGTTGCTGGTCAAGCCATGACAGAAGGCAGAAGAGAGGGCAGAGCTCACCCTTTGCTTAGAAACCCATTCCCTCAATAAAGAACTCAGCACCAACTCGGCACCCCCCACCGCAGCCCTAACCCATTCATGGGAGAGAGCCCTCAGATCCCATTCAAAGGCCCGCTTCTCAGCACCGTGACACTGGGGATGAAGACTCCAACACATGGACTCGAGGAGAGATGCATTCAAACCACAGCACTGTGAAAGCAGATCCCAAAGAAAGCTAGAGTAATTGCCAGCGATAAGAATTGCTATAAACCAGGCACCAGTGGCTCACACCTGTCATCCTAGCTACTCAGGAGGCTGAGGTCTGAGGATCGCAGTTCAAGGCCCAGCCTGGGCAGAAAAAGAGAAAAAGTCCCTGTGAGACTCTTATCTCCAATAAACTACTAAGAAAAAAAAAGCCAGAAGTGACGCTCTGGCTCGAGTGGTAGAGTGCTAGCCTTGAGCACAGAGACTCAGGAACAGCACCCAGGCCCTGAGTTCAAGCCCCAGGACCGGCAAAAGAAAAAAGAATAACTATACTAATAAAGCATACTACATATTAAAGGGTCAGTTCATTGAGACCACACTATGATCCTAAACATATATACCTCCAATAACAGATATTCAAAACTCAGAAAGCAAACAAGCACCAAGAAGCAGGAAAATCCAAACTTAAACTTGAAGATTCCAGTTCTGCTCTCAGCAGCTGACAGAATGAAGAGTTGACTGCTCAGAAATTCCCCGCCTTTGCTAATTTTCTAGCTGAGCATTGTGGAACGCTCCATCGGACACAGCAGAACACGAGTTATTTTCAAGAAAAACAGAATATGCAAAGATTGACTAATCCTATTTAGATTTTCAAAGAACCAATTTTGGGAATCATGGGTTTCTTGCCTAGTTTTTTTTCTTTGGTTTCTATGTCATTGACTTCTGTCCAAGTCTTTAATTTCTTTCCACTCACTAGTTTTGGATTTGGTTAGTTCTTGCTTTTCTAAGAGCTTGAGGTATATCGTTAGAGTACTGAAGTCTCTCGTCTCTCTCCTCTCACTCTTTCTCTTTTTTTTTAATGCAGACACTGATAGCTATAAACTTTTGCCTATAAACTTTAGCCTTTGCCACATCCCCAAAGTTCTGGTTTGTAGAAACTTCTGGAGTTCCGCTCTTCGTTCTTCAGTGACCCATTCGTCATTTGACAATGCGTTGTTTCATATCCACATACACGATCATCCATCGTTTCCTTTTCAGCTGAGCTCTAGTTTTATTCTGTTACACTTTGACAGAATATGGGGCTGGAGTGGCTATTTCAATTTTCTTATGTTTTCTGAGACTTGCCTTATCACCTAGAATACCATCTATTTTAAGAGCACTGCCTGGGCTACTGAAAAGAAAGCATGCTCCAGTTTCTGGAGGAAGCATTCTGTAGATGCCTGTCAGGTCCACGTGGCCATTCAAATCTGATGTCCCAGTGCCCTCTCCACTGCTGAGGAGTGGGGCATTGAAGTCTACTATTACCCCTGAAGACTGGACCATTGGAGTCTATGATTACCCCCTGAAGAGTGGGGCATTGACGTCTTTGATTACCCCAAAAAATTACCCTTGCACTGGGGGTATACTTGGTTCTAAGCTCAGTCATGTTTGCTTCACAGAGTTGGGTGACACTTTAACTGTTGACACTTTCTCTGTCCGCCTGAGTTACAGTTTCTTTATTAATATACAGGTATCCCCTGCCCCTTCCAGCCCTGGCACTGGCTGGAACACCTGCCTAGCTGTGCCTCATCATTCTGGGCCTAGTGTCCCCTCTTCATAACACCCTTGATTGTGCCATGCCAGTTCCAGGACTCCATGCTCTCACTACAGCCCGCAATCCTGTGTGCTTTCTGGCTTCCCCCACCGCCCCCCTCACCCGGCCATCACCCCCACTATGGCATAGGAATTCACTTACAGATTGCCAGCGCATTCCCAGCCTATTTTTGGTTACATTAGCTTGTGTTGAATAAATACATTGGTTTGCTGGCAGCCAGAACTCCACTGGGCTCCCAGAGACTGAAAAGCACCCGCTGCTACTCCAGAATGCTGGTCACTCTTCTGCTCAGAAACTTCCGCGACCAGGTGGAGGGCAAGTTCAGCTCAGGACGCCAGGTGGCTCCCGCAGCCAGGGCCACGCTGGAGTATCTGCAGCCTGCGAGTGTCCTTTCTCCATCTCGCTCTGACAGTCCCGCTACCACCATGCAGGCCCTTCAGATTCAAAGTGAGCCTTCCTCCATAATGCTTCTAACCCTGGACAACTTCCAAATGGACTCTTACTCCCCCTGCGTGGATTACCAGCCACATGGTTGCAAGTGGAATTGAAAGTTCTCAGTGGCCCAGTCCTGAGGGGCTGAAGGTTCTAAGTGATGACTCAGGTGAGGCCCGTGTCACCGCAGGGTCTTTAACTGAGGAAGAAGAATCAGGACAGAGGCACACACAGGGCCACACCAATAGAATAAGGAAGGGGCCAGGAGCCAAGGAAGGCAGGCAGCCCCAGGAAGCTGAGGAAATCCTGCCAGACTTCCAGAAGAACAATGTCCCCCCCTGGTCCTGAGCCCAGGGAGACTCCCCACACAACCTCCTGTGTGGCTGACCCTAGAGCCGTGAAATCGAGCGCCCGCACTGTGGCCTGCACTGGGTTTGCGGCCCCTGGGTCTGTGGTCGTTTGTTTCAGCAGCTGCCCAAGACGCGTACGGACCAGAAGCATCTCTGGGCTTGCAAGCAGAGTGGACTTGAGTCTCTGAAAAGCAACCTTGCTAGGGAAGGAAGCAAGGAGAGAAGAGCGTAAGGCGGGAAGGCAGAGAGGGAAGACATCAAATTTGCATGAGGGGGGGAAACAGGACTTTAATTACTCCTTTTCTTAACCTCATTGTACCTCGAGGTATTTTAACATCACGCTCCCTGGCAGCCCAGATTGATTGATGGTCCCCTGGCATTCAGAAACCCTGATTAATGTAAAACTAACCAGTCGTTCTGAACTCAGGGGAATTAATCACTTAAACGTGGGAATTACTCAATAAACCGTTCAAACATGCAATAAACCAAGCCATTAAAAATTAATCGCTCCACATCCTGGCCGTGTAAACAGGGCTAATAAGATCCTGGCAGCCTTGAGTGAGGAAAAGGAGGAAGAAGAAGTGGGGTGACTACCGCTGCCCCCCCCCCCCCGAGAGCCAGAGTGATCCAACAAGGTCAAGAGCATGCGTGGTCATCGGGACCTTGAACCCTGGCTCAGGTGAAGAGGAAGCGGGGGGAAAGCAAGCCCTCCCGGAGAGGATCACAGGAAACGAGGAGATGCGACGGCCCTGAGGTAGGAACGGAGCTACGGCCGTCCACAGGATGCGCCTTGATGAACATACACAGACACACCTGTGCACATACAACTCATGCCCGTGCATACCCATGGGCGTGCATGCACCCACATACACACACATTCACACACGTGTGCACCCAGATTCGGGATATGGCACCTCACACTAGCATCGTGCTCCCCAAACCGGTGGCTGCTCCTAACGTGAGCCTGAATCCTTAGGACATACCTCCCACACCCCATGTCCACAGCATAGATGGGGCCGAGCCCGGGTCTGAATGCCAGCCACACCGCCGCCCCACACTTCCTGCTCGGAAGGCACAGCCTGGCGTCACGTGGATGAGTGGGCCCTGGCACTTTGGTAAGAGAAGCGACCGAGCCCTTCCCACATGTGCAGTGCCGAGGGGGGGGGGGGGCGGGAGCAGCCACCAGGCCTACGTGCCAACGAGATTGGCAGGGGTGAGAAACTCCGAGCCTAAACGTCCGAGGGCAGAGGTTAACCCCTCGTCTGGACTGAGGCTTTCAAAGGGAGCACAACACGTGTTTCCATAACGTTGATGAAGTCTGGTGCTTGCAGGGCTAGCCTCAGACCAACGAGCCTCCTACCTCTGCCTGTAGAGTAGCTGGGACTATAGGTGTGACTCTGGGTGTGTGTGTGTGTGTGTGTGTGTGTGTGTGTGTGTGTGTGTACGTGGTGATACTGGAGCTTGAGATGGAACTTGGGGCCTTGCACTGAAAGCGACCACTAAGAGCTGCAGCTCCACTTCTGGCTTTTGGCTTTGGCTGGTCCGTTGGAGATGAGAGTCTCCCAGCCCTCCCTACCAGGGCTGATTGCGCACTATGATCTCAGCCTCCGGAGTAGCTCGGATGACAGGCGTGAGCCACACTGAGCCTGGCTTAGAGTTTTTTTTTGTTTTAAGATGGGCTTATTTTCCCCTGTGCTGGTCTCAAAGACCTCCATCTTCCTACCCTATTCCACCCAGGAGTAGGAAGAGAAGATGACAAGTGCGAGCCACCACCCTCAGTCCTAGAATACATTTTTTTTTTAACGGTTAGCTTATCTGATAGTTTTAAATATTTATCATTCCTGGGCACAGCACATGCTGGAGTTGGGCCTGGCGAACCATGTGACTTTGGGCAAGTCACTTAGCCCCTCTGGGCCTGCCCTTCCCCATTAGGAAGGAAGACACAAGAAACTCTGCAGCTGGCTGGACAGAGTTGTTAGCAGGCGGAGGGAAGGAACAGAGGGAGGGAAGGAAGAAGGGTGAGAGGAGAGAGAGAGACAGAGAAAGCAAATTGCTGGCCATTTCAGTACCACACTGCAGTTCCTGGCTAACGCCGCAGACCGAGAGGAAATACGTACACAATGATCAGGAGCAAACTACCATGATTCACATTTAAAACAATGTCATCATCTGCAAGAAAATTCCCAATAAAATCTGAACATGCTCAGAACACCGAAAGCTTAAAAATTAATAGCAACCAGCCACAAAACACAATATTAAAAAAAAAAAAGAAATAGCATACAGATTACCAATTAAAGACCTATCAAGCACTTTTAACTGACCCAAATACCCAAAACCCATATGGGAAAAAAAAACCCTTCAAATTATTAAAATGATAGATATATTTTTTTAAAGAATGGAAATCTCAAGGAAACATTGCTCACAGGTTAAGTCCCCCGAGCCATGTGGAACTTTGGATGTAATTTCAGTCATAATTACAGCGGGGATTTTAGAGAATTAGGTCAACTAATGCTAACGTTGTCTGGCGGTAGGGAAGGTCCTCCAATTGCCTGATCTTACAGAAAAGGAGCAAACCCTGAGGTCCCTGGGGAACGCAGCCAGGTCCCAGAGGAGCAGCAGGAAAAGCTGCAGAGGGTGAAGACAGGAGGGGGAGCAAAAAGGAAACAGAGCTCACACCCGTCATCCTAGCTACTCAGGAAGCTGAGATCTAGAGGATCAAGGTTCAAAGCCAGCCTGGTTAGAAAAGTCCAGCAGACTCCATGCCCAAGTAACCAGCAAAAAGCAGGACTGGAGGCATGGCTTACGTGGTAGAGTACCAGCTGAGCAAGAATGAGGCCCTGGAAGTCCTAGCATCCCCTCTACCGGGATCTCGCACACGTGCATGCACACGTGTGTGCGCACATGCGTTACCAGGACATCCGTGTTGAGACACCGACAAAGCTGGGCACAGGACAGGGCAGAGTGGGAGCGACCCCCCCCAGTCTAAAGCCACCACTCACCTCCGGCAGGTTGTACCCCCACCCCATCTGGGTGCAATCATCTGGGGTGTGCTCTATTCCAGAGCGTCTGGGGGTACCTGGGACCCAACCCACCGCCATCCCCACTGCTGCCTCAACCCTCGGGGGCACACAGCCTCCCCGCCACCCCCCCCCCAGCACCCAGCCACCTGCTGGGTGCTTCCATGGGGCTCAGCTTCTACAGGCCCCCAGGGGGGCCTCTGGGGTTCATCCCGGCAGCAAGGGGTGCCATGGGGAGAGGGAACGGGGTGCCCTGCCCCATGACAGTGTTCTTGCTGGCGAGCAGGGCTGGGATGACCCGGGTTCAACCGAAGGGTGGGAACAGCCAACAGGCACCCCATCGCGGTGGCGAGTGCGTTGGGACTGCCCTTGAACTTGAAGCCGTTCCTTACACCAGCGCTTGGCCATCGAAGCAAGAGGGGGGTTCTTGAGGGGAAGGATGGGTGTCTGCACCCATGGATCACAGAGAGGCTGCACAGACACCCCCCCCCACGCCCTGGCTCTGGCCCCCTGTTCCTGGAGCCCGCCCGCCTTCTCCCTCTGCCTTCCCATGCCTTCCCCGTCTTCCCTGCCCAATCTCAGTCCCAAGTCATGTAGAGGAAGCTAAAAATAGAGCGGCATTTACATGTGCTCCACACCTGTTACATTTTACGACTTCCTTCCTCCCTCCTCGCCGGAGCCCCGGCTGCTGGAGGCACCGGCACGTGGGCAGTGAGTGAAGGCGTCTTTGCCCAGTGCCCTCGATGCCCGCCCGGGCAGGCAGGGAAGCCCGTGAGACTCTGCTCTCCACTCCGCCACGCTGGAGCAGACACCACAGCAGACACTGTCCTGACATTGGAGGGAACCTCGCGGAGCCTCAGTGTCCCCATCTGTCGCACGGAGTGAAGATGCATCCCGTAGGGGGCGGGTGGGAGGAGGAAGGCGCGGGACCGGGCGGTGGCTTCGCCCCAAGCAGCTCTGTAAGTGCCGGACTCCGCACCCCCTGACCCCCAACGCAGCCACACCGGGGGCTCTGAGGCCAAGAACACGGGACAAAGGTCCCGAGGGGAGGCGGGCCGGGACGCCAAGTTGGGTTTCAGCCCGGATATGGGGGTACGGATGGCCTGAGGAGCTGCCAAGATCCCCAGCCAGGGCCTCCCGAGCCACCGGCTCTGTGAATGGCAGAGATGGGCAGAACCCAAGCCAGGACCGGGCTGCGAGAAACCAGGGTGTGGGCAGGCGGGTGCCACGTTTCTGACACTAATCAGGGATCCGTCCCCCGGGATCCAACAATGATGATTAATGGTGTTAAATATAGCCAGAGGCTGCCGGGGCAAAATTAGGCGCCATGCATAAAACATCACCCTCCTCGTTAGGCTGGCAAATCAGCCCGGCTCTGGGCCTAGTGCCCATGCGTGCCCGGTGCTCAGCGTTGCGGGGGATGGGGGGGTGGCCTGACCCAGCACCCAGCCTCCTCGCCAGGCCTCCCGCCCACAGGGAGGCGCCTTCGCCAGGCAGGCTGGTCCTTCTGCGGGGCCCGCCAGAATCCCTGAGCCTCCCTGTCCTCTGCTGGGAACTGGGTTCGATTCCCAAAGCCAGCGGAGCGGGTGAGGTGGAGCTGTGAAGAACCCGGAAGCCCTCCGCCATTAACCCCTTTCCTCCGTGCTCCTCTCCAATCGCTGTGTGTGGCCTGGAACGAACGATTCGACGTCGCTGAGCCTTCCCGCCTGCACGATGGACACGCTGGTGCCCACAGAGCGCCTGCCTACGTTCCGACGATCACAGATAGACACGCCTTGGCGATGGGGATGAAATTCTGTCCCCTGAGCTGCTCTGTGTTGGTGACCCTGAGCCCCGAGTGGCCCCAGAGGGCCTCAAGGAAGCAAGGCTCTCAGCCCTCCCCGCCCTCCCCCGCCCCTCCCCATCCCCAGGCTGTCCTCTGCTATGCCTGCCCGCGGGGAGGCGGACTTCCCGAGCTCGCTCACTCGCTCCCTCCACCACGCGCCTCCCCTGTATGTAGACAGCGGCTCTCCTCCCCGCCTGTGCTGCGTGGATTTCCCACGGCCCAGGATGGGTCTCTGCAGGCCGGGCACGCCTCCCTGCCGTCCTCCTACAGGATCTGCCTCCAGCCATCACCTCTCCGGCCTCCAGCCTGCCTTGCCCGCCTCTCCTCCTCTCCCTTTGGAGCCTCCGCTTAGGTGGACAAGGGGAGGTGGTCCGGGGCGGGGGGGGGGGGGAGGGGGGCGGCCATGAACAAAGCTGCCCGTGACATTCTGCGGCCTTCCTGGGGACTTGGGCTATCCAAGCTGCTCTGAGCATCACAGGATGGAGCCTTGTGTGCCTGCATCGGAACGGGGAACTCAGCGTGCGATGCGGGGGGGGGGGGGGGGGGCACTTGTCGCCATGCTGACCGACTAGTCACCAGGGAGGCCCTGCGCCCCTGAGCCGGGGTGGGGGTGGGGGAACCTGCAGTGTTCAGCCCAGGGCCCAGCCGGAATCACACACTCGGTTAATGTTTGCTAGAGATGTTTGCTGAACTGAAGAAGCAAAACTGAGGCAGCCAATCCCCACCCCCCCCACACACACACATTCATATAGACCCCAAGCTACAAGCGAAGACAGCTTCCATGCGTATCCCAAGTCAGAAGAGCCTGCACAGCCAAAGCACTGCAAGCAGAGCTAAGAGACAGCTGGGCACCACTGGCTGAGAGAGTATTACGCAGGAGGCAAAAAGAGGATTAACGCTGGTACTCCTGAGAGGGCCGTGGGCAGATAAGAAGGGGGACAAATGGCCCCAGTGGGGAAAGAGTGAGGGACTGGCAGAGACTGGTCACAAGCGAGCGGCTGGAGGAGAAGCTGCTGGCCGCTCACCCCCTGGCTCATCAGAGAAATGCAAATGAAAAGTAACGGGGAGATTTCGGCGCACATCAGCCCAGTCAAAACTAACAGGACCAATAACGTCTCCTGCTAGCGGGAGACGGGGACAAGACGACACTCCAATTACGGGGGGGAATGTGAAGTGTTCCATCCTCCGGGGAAATCAAGCTGGCAACAGCTATTAAAATTAAAGTACAAAAGCACACACACACACACCCCTTCAGACCCATCAACTCCACTGTGGGATAATATAGCAGAGAAATAAGCAACTGGTACCCACAAGTGTGTGTGTGTGTGTGTGTGTGTGTGTGTGCAAAATCTTTGTGGTAAAAGAGAAGAATGTGGGGCTGGGGATATGGCCTAGTGGCAAGAGAGCTTGCCACGTATACATGAGGCCCTGGGTTCGATTCCCCAGCACCACATATACAGAAAACGGCCAGAAGTGGCGCTGTGGCTCAGGTGGCAGAGTGCTAGCCTTGAGCGGGAAGAAGCCAGGGACAGTGCTCAGGCCCTGAGTCCAAGGCCCAGGACTGGCCAAAAAAAAAAAAAAAGAGAGAGAGAAGAAAGTGACCATCAACCAATGAAGGGAATGGAGAGTGAAATTATGGGATGCCCATGATCTGGAATACTGCATTGTTGTTTAAAAGAAGAATGCACTCGCCAGCACTGGTGGCTCACGCCTGTAATCCTAGCTATTCAGGAGGCTGAGACAGACCCAAGGACCACAGTGTAGGATAGTAGTAGAGCTTCAACTCAGGGTTACATGCTCTTGTTTTGCCTCTTTGTTGTTGTTGTTGTTGTTCCTCAAGGCTGGTGCTCTACCATTTGAGCCACACCACCACTTCTGGCTTTTTGCTGGTTAATTGGAGGTAAGACTTTTCTGCCCAGGGTTGGCTTTGAATTGCCACCCTCCAGATCTCAGTCCCTAAGTAGCTAGGATGATAGGTGTGAGCTACCGGTACCCAGCTCAAGCAATGCGTTTTCAAGGAGGATCCCAAAATGGATGGGCCTAGAACAAATCATGTTAAGTGAGGGAAGCTAAGCTCAGAGAGATAAATGCGCGTGCTTTCTCTCATAGGTGGAAGTTGGATCTAAAATACATGGGGGGACATAATAAATTATACAGGACTCTAAGCATTCGCACACAGCAAGACCAAAGGAGGCTACGCTTAGGGAACGAACACCAAGGCACAACGCCTATGTGCATCTGATCATACAACATCACATTTATCAAAATAAACTCCAGGGAATGGAAACAAGAGTTTTGGGTTTTATTTTTTTCTCCTTGTGTGCTGCTTTTGTTTACTTTTTGTCCCGTTAGTTCATTTATCTGTCTTTCAGAGGGTGGGGGTCGGGGACAGACACGGAGAGACAAAGGGTGAACAAAGGCAGCCGTGGTGCTCCCCGGACACTATGCTGAAAATGAACTATACAACTTGTGGGTGGGGACGGGAGGGGAAAACCGGGAGAGAGCGAGGGAAGGGGGTGACAGGGTCCAGAAAGCAAGGTACTCTTTGCCTGACTTGTGTAACTGCAACCCCACAGGTGTAATCGGGCAGGCAGGCTCATGTACTGCACCCATCTGGGGGGGGGGGAGTCCCCCGATTACAGTGGGCGGGCTCCCTCGTTAGACTTGCCATCAGTGGCTAATTTTTTTCTCCCCGGAATCCGGACCGCCTCTCGCCTTGTGTCGTTCAACAAGGAAAAGACAAAGTAAGTTTCAACAAGGAAAAGACAAAGTAAGTAGAATGATTCAATTCCTGCAATGCCCCATCTCACTGGACACTGCCCCTCCACCTCTCTCCCCCTAGCAGGGGGGTCCCGACTAAGGTCCACCGTGGTGTGGGAGAGGGAGAGGGAGAGGCACCCCCACCTCCCAAGCTATACCCCAGAGCTGTGTGTTCATGATGGATATGTTTCTGGGAGTGGAGAATGTATCTAAGAATTTCTGATTTGGATGGGGGGGGGGTCGGGGGGGGGGCACTTGATTCTAATTTAGGCCCTCCCACTTACCAGGCAGGTGCTCTACCACTTCAACCATGCCAGGCCCTTTTTGTGTTTTGTTTTAGTTGGGTTTGGGGGAGGGGGTGTGTGTTTTTTTTTAACCTGGACCAACCCAATATCCTTCTATTTATGCATCCCACATACCTAGGATTGCAGGTATGTGCCACCAGGCCCAGCCCTGAAAAATACAGGTCCCTAAAGATGCTTGAGAACTCCGGGAGGCAGAGACAACTGTCCCCGGGGGCTCTGCAGCCCCTCCCCACCTGTGTCCTTTCTATTCCAATTCCTTCGGTGGAGGGTGGACATACAGAACCAGCCTGTTCCTGCCTGCGATTCCGAGGCCGTCCTTACATCTTATTTAGAAACGGGGTCTCTGTGCACTTGATGGGCCAAGACTCGTGAGGTTGAAACACACTGGATTTTATGAGGTCCCTAGATGGAGGAGTGGGGGGGTCTTATAAGAAGAGGAGCTGGAAGAGAACAAGGAAAAGGTGACATTGTCCCAAAGGAAATGTAACTTTTACCCGACTTATGTCACGGTAGCCTTTCTGTATATCACCTTTATAATAATTTTTAAAAACAAACAAAAACAGAGGAGGGCCGTTTGCTGGGTGGTTCACACCTGTAATCCCGGCTATTCAAGAGGCTGAGACCTGGGCTGGGAATATGGCCTAGTGGCAAGAGTGCTTGCCTCCTACACATGAAGCTCTCGGTTCGATTCCCCAGCACCACATATATGGAAAACGGCCAGAAGGGGCGCTGTGGCTCAGGTGGCAGAGTGCTAGCCTTGAGCGGGAAGAAGCCAGGGACGGTGCTCAGGCCCTGAGTCCAAGGCCCAGGACTGGCCAAAAAAAAAAAAAAAAAAAAAAAGAGGCTGAGACCTGAGGGTCACAGTTCGAAGCCAGCCTGAGCAGGAAGAGTCCACAGGACTCTTACCTCCAATGAACCGCTGAAAAGTCACAAGTGGCTCAAGTGGTAGAGCACAAGCCTTGAGCACAGGGGGTAGGCCCTGAGCTTAAGCCCCAGTTCTGGCACGAGAGAGAAAGAGAGAGAAAGAGAGAGAGAGAGAGAGAGAGAGAGAGAGAGAGAGAGAGAGAGAGGCCGTGTAAGGATGGAGGCAGGGACAGGGGGACACTCAGGACTCGGGGCAGCAATGAAAAGCCGGGCTAGGCTCCGGGGCACAGTCCTGGGCCCCGGCCACACAGCCTTGGCCTCTGTCAAGAGAACAAGGCTCTAGCGCTGGCACAGCCATGGGTTCGCAGGAAGTCGCCACACTCCCCCCCCCATGCCAGAGGGGCTCCAGACCTCCTTGTAGACCCCCCCTGCCATGACCCAGCCCCCCCCCCCAAATCTCAGTCATCAGCCAAAGCTCCCTGGTTCCCCCACAGGAGCTGCACAACCACACAGCCTTGGGGCAGCCCAGGTGGTTCCCCACCGCCCCCCACTGCTTCACCCCTATCCCCCTCCCTCCCTCCCTCTCTCACGCCTCCTATCAATACAACAAAGCACACATTCCATGATTTCCAGCAAACCACCCCCCTCCTCCCAAGTCCACTTGCATGGTTTGAAATTCCAATTTGCTTTCAAAGCCTTAGAATAATTCCACAAGAACCCCTAGAGAAGTCCCACACACCCCCTTCTGCTCACGTGCCACCATGGGAGGCCGGACTACAGTGGGCAGGACAGGCCGGAGGGGAGGGGCCTGGACTTAGCTCCCAGGACCCCTGCAGATGCGCAATAGCATCTGGCACCAGGCTCCGCCCCCCTGTGGGCCCCGTCCTGTCCCTATCAGAGGAGAGCCTTTCTCAGCCCTGTCCAAGCCACAGCTACCTCTTTGCCACTGGAGTCACCAAACCGGAGGCTGGAGAGACTCTACCCTCCCCTCCCAGTGTGTGTGTGTGTGTGTGTGTGTGTGTGTGTGTGTGTGTGTGTGTGTGTGTGTGTGTGAGAGAGAGAGATACAGTGATGTTCTGTGTCATTTAAAAGATGGAGAAACCAGGCTCCACAGCTCACACCTGTAGTCACAGCTACTCAGGAGACTGAGATCTGATGATCAAGGTTCGAAGCCAGCCCAGGAAGAAAAAGTCCGTGAGGCTCTTATCTCCAATTAACCACCCCAAAAGCTGGAAGCGGAGCAGTGGGGCTGCGGCTCAAGCGGTAGAGCACCAGGCCTTGAGCGGAAAGAGCTCAGGGACAGCGCCCAGGCCCCGACCCCACGCCTCCAGTGCCAGGCGCCAAGTGAATGGGTCACACCGCGTGGTCAGAGGTGGCCTGGTCTCCCTGAGTCCCAGACCGGCAGAAGCTGGGCCTGGCAGCAACCTCGAGGTGCCCGGCTTGGGTCAGGCACGGTCTATACACGCCACATGCATCAGTCACGTCATGCAGTCTCACCAGTGGCCCGGGGCTCAGAGCCCCCAGCTAAAGAAAGAGCAGAAATCTGAGCCCTCACGGCCGCACGCACCCCTTCTCTGCACGGCCAGAGCGCCCCCTCCTCTTACTGGGTAAGAGCATGATTCTTAAGGAAGTTCAGTCCAGACACAGAATGGCTAGAACTCAGCCACGCACAGCCAGACGGCAGGGCTGAGCAACCCGTCTGCCGCTGGCTTCCTTGGGGGTCTTTCTGAAATGGCCAGCATCCTTGCTGCTCGCTCTGTATGAAGGACCTGCTTCGCATTGGCTGTCGCTTCCTGCCACTTGGTCTTCCCATGTCATACAAGATGGACCGGAGAGGTGAGAACAGTCACCTAAGCTCACGCAGCTCCGGTGGGAGCTCCTGCCTGACTCCTGGCCCGGAGAGCTCCTGATCCGAGGCCTTGCACCGGCAGCCAGGAGTTGCTTGAACAAAGCAGGCTCTGCTTTTCCTAAACACCTAAAACAAATCCCTAATCCTTGTTATTAATGTAAATAATATTGCAACAGAAAACGCCAGCAGCCTGCCTTCCCCGGGGCTCCGGGGATTATGTCTCCAGCGTCCAGACTCGGCAAGGACAATAACCAATTGTCGCTTATTAAAACTCCAATAATGCCAGTGCGATTGTGGCTCTGATAAGCTCACTGCTCCGAGCAGGGGGTCAAGCACATTAGGAAAATGTAATTAGACTAATAAATTCCAGGCAATCCTTTTTTTTTTTTTTCCTCTTTCCACTTTGCTCCAAGGAAAAGCTCCTCGCCGGATCTCATTACCACGTGGCAGCCCGTGGTGAGCTGGGCTACAAAGGCAGCGGCGACCTGTGCGTGCGTGCGTGCGTGCGTGCGTGCGTGCGCGTGCGTGCGCGTGCGTGCGCCAGTCCTGGGGCTTGAGCTCAAGGATCTGAGTGGTATTCCTTAGCTTTTTTTCCACCCAAGGCTGTTCTACCACTTGCACCATAGCTCCAGTCTGGCTTTTTTGTTGTTGTTGTTGATTAATTGGCAAGAAGAGTCTCACAGACTTCCTTGCCCCGACTGGCTTCGAACCCCAATCCTCAGATCTCAGCCTTCCGAGTGGCTAGCATTACAGGTGAGAGCCACCGGCGCCCAGTGCATTGGTGTAATTCTTGACTACCGAGCTTGCCCGCCACTCTGCGCATGCCGTGCTGAGCTTTCGGGTCCGTCCACTAGGCCCGTGCCTCTCCTTGTGGAATCCCGCAGGCGCCGCGGCTTTGCGGGGACCGCACCGTGGCAGAACAGGCTGACCACTGCACGGGGCCAGGGCATCGTGACCCAGGGTACGCCATCGCGCCCAGAGGGGAATGGATGCCACGTCCAGAGGGAGCCAAGCCCCGCCCACTCCCAGATAAACGCTCAGGGCCCTGGGGTGGATTGGTCCTCCTGACAACAGCTCCTGTGGGCCCAGGACTTGGTCGCCAGGCATGGCGAGGTCCTACCTGTGCTACCCACCTTGCCTGGAAGAGGCGGGCGCCCTGGGGGCCGGGGGCCTAGGGACCGCACGTTCCCAGGGGACAGGCCTCAGCCTCAGGAAGGGCCCTCCCTTGCCTTCCCAGGATGCCTTGGGACTGCAGGTGGAGACCAGGCAAAGTGACAGGCAGTGTTGGGAGGCTTGTCCCACCCCGGGCATGGTGCTGGGCGAGCACCTGGGCTCTCCACTGCTTCACGAAGGTGGTAACACAACCCCACCTCACAGCCGGAAGACTGAGGCCACAGGGGGAGGGAGGGAGGGAGTCCCAAAGGCCCCCGACGAGGATTCGCACCAGAGCCAAAATAACCATGAGGAGGAAGGTAACACCCGGGCCTAGAGGTGAACGGACAGGTCACAGACATGGCGAGCTTGGGCCCCAGGGGTCAAACCCCATCACGGCCCCCGTTTACATGAGCTGGAGAGCCCAGAGCTGCTTCTGCACACCTAAGGGGTGGTGGGGGTGGGCGGAGAAAAGAAAACAGGTCTGAATCTGAAATCGCAACATCTACAAATAAAGTTTTATTGGCACGTGGCCACACCGCCTCATTTGCATATCCCCTGTGGTTGGTTCAAGTTACAACTGAGCGGGAGGCATGCCCCAGGGAAACACAAAGCCCCCCCCCCCCACCTCCCAGCCTTCACCAGATAAGGCCTGGCCCTTCCCAGGACGGCTGGCTTTGTGGGACTCATCAGACTTGCTTCTGGCCACTGTGCCTACGGTGACTCGGGTGACTGACTACCCTGGGCGCTGGAGAAACCGTCCCACCACACTGTCCAGATGAGAGGCCCCGAGAGCAGTAAGTTGGGTGATGCGAGTGGCTACAAGTCAACGCATCCCGCTTTGGGGCTGTCTCGGGCTTCAAGTCCCTCTGTCCTGCCTGCCTTGGCTTCCCAGGCTTCGGAAGAAAAAGGGTCCCGGGACAGCTCTTCCAGTCCTGGAGTTCTTTCTCTGCCTGCTTTCCTCTCCACAGAATGAGGAAAGGAAGGGAACGGCAGACCGGCCTCCGTTGCCATAGCGACGAGGCTAGGCTCCATCTGCAGCAGGAAGGATTAGAGATAGACCACAATAAACAGCGCAAGTCATCCAGTAGGCAAGCGGGAGAGGCACGGATTTCTAATCTGTGATTAAGAAGGCTTCCCTCCCGTTATTAACTCTGAGCCTACATGAGTGTAAAACCACAGGTCCCCATCAATAAATACAAATCAATAGATCCCGAAGGCAAATATTTGATTTTATCTGCATGCATAGCAAGCATGGCCCTATCTGGCCTGCCTGCCGGAAACCCCCGGCCCAGGACCACCACGGCCCATTTCACCAGCCAGGATGACTTCCTTACAATTACTAAGTTGCCGTCCTGTAAAGTTGAGAGGTTTCCAGGGCCTGGTTCTGACAGGAGGAGTTTCTTGACAGCCATCTGTAGCAGCAGGGGGCCGGATCGGCTAGAGCAGAGTTATCCCGTGGCCTCTGCCTCTCCGGGGGCTCCCCACCATCTGCGTGAGCCCAGCACCCCCCAAGCCCAGCCATACCCCCTGCAATGGCTGGTCAACTGAGGCCCGTAGAGGACCCCAAAGTATCCTGCCTAGGCTCACAGGAGCGCTGGTTCCCCCAGTCTGGCCTTCAGAGGCCCATCTGGGAGAAAGGTCTAGAAGCCATGCCTGCCTCTTATCAGCCGCAAACGTGTCTCAGGTGAAAATTAGATTTTCCTGCTGACTCTGGTTTTGCCACCTTTGTTCCCGCTCCCTTGGGGGGGGGGGCGGGGCGGGGAGGGAGGACAGTTCTGCAGGGGTGAGAGGAGAAGAGAGTCCCCCAGCCTGTCTGTCCTCATAGCCCTACCCTGCCCCCCCCCACCCACCTGCTCAAGGCCATGAAAGAACCCCAGGAAAGGGAGCGACGGCCCAGGCAGCAGGCCGCCCCACCCCAGCCCCCTTGTCCTAGCTCAAGTGTCACCACCCAGATGTGGGGGAAATGGAGGCCAGGCCTGGCGTCCAATCCCTCTGCCACTTGAGAGCTGTGTGACTTTCTCCAAGTCCCTTAGGCTCTCTGAGCTCAGCTCTTCATCTCCATAGGAAAGGAAATCGAAGCATCTCCCTGGCGAGCTGGCGGTAAAATGACGCAGGCGGCACAATGGCGCTGAGGACTTTCCTGTTGTGCTTTCTCTCCATCATCGCCCTTCCCGGTGGACATTCACCCCCCCACCCCCCGCCCCCCCCCCAGCCCTCCAGCAGGAACTCCAGCTCCTCACTGCACCCCAAGTGGTAGAGCGCCAGCCTTGGGGGGGCGGGAAGCTCAGGGGCAGTGCTTAGGCCCTGGGTTCAAGCCCCAGTGCTTTTGAGGGTCCCCCCATTGCCAGCTGGGGTGCAGCCTTGGGGGTCCAACGGCTTCCTGCTGTCAGGCCCTTGATGCCCACGGTCGCCAGAGCAGCCTAACATCATCAACGATATGATGAACAAATGCCGGGGACAAGGCGGCATCATAGACAAGAGCAGGTCCCAAAGGATGCAGCCATTTCTGCAGATCCCCCAAGCAAAAGCCCAGCACCGAGGGAGGGAAAATGCCCCGGGGGGGGCATCTTATTCACAACCAACCAGAGATACAAGCCAGAGAACAGGCCAGCGCCCCCCCCCCCCAGTGGGCCCAGGGTCCCATGCAGAAAGGCCTGGGAGGTGTAGGGAGAGGACATGGAGTCAGCGGGTGAGGAGAGCACCCCTGGAGCACGCTGACTGCCCCCCTCCTTACACCCCTGCCACAGGGTCTTTGCATGCCCCTCCCTCTGCCCAGAGCCTCCTTCCCACAGCGTGCTCACGGCGGCCTCTCTGCCTGCCCCCCAAGTCTCCCCCGCGCCCTCCCTGTCCCTGTAGCCCAAACTGGCATTTCCCATCACCGTCCGCCTTGCCCTCCGTCGGTCCTCCATCCCCCCTCTGCCCCCCCTCCACAGCCCTCCCAACCACAGACGGCTCCGTGTGTCCGCACAGAGTCCCTCTCCCTGACTAGATCGGGGCCAACTCGGTCCAGCACTGAATTCCGAGCACCTAGCACAGCGCTCGGCCCCCAACAGGGAGCCGTGAACGACGGCCGGCAGAGAGGGCGACTGAACGAGTGAACGAATACATCAATGGACACCCAGAGGCCAGGGGCGGCGCAGGCAGCTCCCCGGGACCCCGCCACGGCTCGCCCTCTGGGCCAGAGCCAGGCCGGGCGGCTCGCGCACCACGGGGACCTGTCTGCTGTTACGTTTGGGCCCCACTGGGCCGGGGGGAGGGAGTGTGGGATGGGGAGGGCAGGCTGGGGCCAGCCGTGACCCCGGCCACACCCCGGCCACACCTGCAGATAGGCCTGGCACCGCGCACCGAGGGGGTGCAGACCGCGAGCCACGCCTCCCCGGCAGTGGAGGCCGGGCCTCTCAAACCCCAATTACAAGTGTCACTATTTTGGTCACAATATCACCCAAGAGCCGAGGTTACACGGGGGAAATTACAGTCATTATGGTAATTACTCCCCGGCAGGGCTGGCGTCGTCGGTGTGAACTTCAGCTGCTCCAGAGGCGAGCAGGCTCTCCTCCCCGGGAGCTTGGGGGGACCTGCCTCCCCCCCCCCCAGGGGCCAGGGAGGGAGGCCAGCATCAGGTTTGAGCCACAGCCCCACTTCCGGCTTCCTGGTGGTTCATTGGAGATGAGAGTTTCGTGGACTGTCTTGCTCGGGCTGGCTTTGAACCTGGATCCTCAGATCTCAGCCTCCTGAGTAGCTAGGATGGCAGGCGTGAGCCACTGGTGCCCCGCCAACTCTTTTAAAAAGCAAAAGGAGGACCCCAGGGAAGGGGCAGAAGAAAGGGGGGAGGGGGCTGAGGGGAGGCAAGAAAGCGTCTCAATGGGGCGAATATGACCAAGGTACTTTATATGCATTTATAGAAATGTCATTAGTCAAATCCCTTACCTTTTACAAGTAATACACACTATTTAGAAAAAATTTTTTAAAAGGCCAGGCATTGTGGTGCACTCCTACAATCACAGCCACAGCCACACGGGGTGGGGGGGCAGAGGTAGGAAGATACTGGACCAAAGCGAGGAGTCTGGGCTAAATTTCCACCAGAACCCATTTGAAAAAAAAGCAAACTAAAAGCCAAAGGGCTGGTGGCGTAGCTCCGCGTGGCCCAGGCCCTCCATTCGCCCCTGCCTGGCAAGCGCGCGCCTCTGAGCCCCACCAAAAATAAAGTAAAATAGAGCAAAGGGGAGGGGAGGGTGGCCTCTCCCCCTCCTGGGCGCTGGGACCCATCTCAGCACCCCCACAAAGCTGGGGCCCCCCTGCAGCAGCCGGCGAGGCGGCCCCGACCAGCCTGGTTTTCTGTTCCCACCGGCTCCACGTTGTGTGGGAAGCAGGCAGCGCCCCCTGCTGGCTCCAGCCCTCCACGCTCTGGGGTCCTCCGTGCTGGTGGGGGGGGGGGGGCAGGAGTTCATGACTGGACACAGGGCCTCACTCCACCCCAGGGGGCTCCGCTCACAAAAGGGCAGAGTTGTGGGTTCCCCACACACAGCCCAGCCCCACCCCACCCGGGCCTGGTACAGGGCCTGGCACACCGCAGGTGCTCAGAACGCTTCCTCACAGCCAGACACCTGCGGACCCCTGCAGAGGGAAACCCTCCCAGTCCTTCTGGCGCCACCCTTGTCCCTGAGGGGAGTCGCCTGTGTCCCCTCCCCCCCAAACCACCACCACCAGCACCAGCTAGAACGCCCCAGCAGAGGTGTGCTCATCACCTAGCTGGAAAAGCCACCAGCACCGGTGGCTCATACCTGCAATCCTGGCTGCCTGGGAGGCAGACTGGGCAGCACACCGTTCAGAGCCAGCCCAGGAAAAGCAAAACATGGTTCCCTCATCTCAACCAATTAAGAACAAAAAGGAAGCAGGCAGAGTGGCATCTACCTGCCACCCCATGCCAGACACTGTGGAGGTGTAAACAGGAGGATCGTGGTCCAGCTGGAGCAGAACCACTGAGCCCCATTCGCACACACACACACACAAACACACACACACACACACAGAGAGAGAGAGAGAGAGAGAGAGAGAGAGAGAGAGAGAGAGAGAGAGAGAGCACGGGAAGTACGGCTCCAGCAGCAGAATACTTCGGAGACAAGGTCTTGCGGTGTGGCTCAGGGAAGACTCCGATTCGTGTCCTCCTGCCCCAGCCCCGGACCCCTGCCTCCCTGGTGCTGGGCCCGCGCGTCCCTTGTTAGTCACAACTTCACATAACAAGTGTGTCAGGAGATCACACTACAGCACGCGGCACAATTATAGTTTTGCACTGCTGGGGCCTTGGGCATGCAAGGCCCCTGACCCCCACTGAATTAAATTTGGGGGGATCTTGTCAGTGAGGTCAGCCCTGGGAGTTCTCAGAGCCACCGGGAGGGCAGACTGGGGGCTTGGGGTCCTCAAGACCATGAGAGTCCAGGCCTGCATCTGTCCTCTACCTGCTGGACGGGCTCCAGGGCTGCTCTGTGGTCATGGTCACCATGGCAACCATCAAGTGGGCTGCCCCAGGGCGGGGGCCCCCACCCCATCCACCAGGGGAGTGGGTGTGACTGGTCACAAGGCCCCCTAGGGTTCCGGGTTCCCTGTACCCATCACCCACCAGCCAGGCACCCAACGCCACACACAAGCCCCCAAAATTCCCCTCTGGGGGCCTGGGTGTCGCTCCCGAATCAAGTGCGGATCAAGAAGAGAAATCCTTGGCTCGATTGTGGGGGGCAGGGGGAAGATGTTCACTTGTCTGTCTTATGAAACAGGGTCTCACCATGCAGCCCGGGCTGGCCTTGAACCCACAATTCTCCTGCTCCAGCCCCCTGAGTGCTGGGATTACATGCGGGCACCGCTGCACCCAGCTAACATGGTGATTCTCATAGGGATAGGTTCATAAGAAGAATGATTAACTCATGATAGGTGATGGAGTTAGCAGAGCATTACGTAATTAAGAATAAAGACAAGTGACTGGACTGCACCTCGAGGAAAAGATCCCCCAGGGCTGAGAGGTTTGGAGGAAGCCCTTGAAGAGGCTCCCGCAGTGCGTGCAGTGACAGCAGCCACACCTGAGATCCTAGCTACTCAGGAGGCTGAGACCTGAGGGTGGAGGTTCAAAGCCAGCCTGGGGCAGGAAAGTCCGTGAGGCTCTGATCCTTCAATCAACCACCAAAATGCCAGAAGTGGAGCTGTAGCTCAAGTGGTAGGGTGCCAGCCTTGAGCAGAAAGAAAAAAAAAAGAGTGTGAGACCTGGAATTCATACCCCAGTATGGGAGGGAGGGAGGGAGGGAGGGAGGGAGGGAGGGGAGGAAGGGGAGGGAGGGGAGGGAGGGGAGAAAAGAAGAAAGGGAAGAAAAAGAAAGGAAAGGGAAGGAGCAGAAAGGAGAGAAGGAGAGGAGGCACCTTGCCCCATCAAGTGATAAGGGAGAAAGTGAAGTGCAGGACTTCCCAGCCCCACCCTGACCCCCTCAACCACAGGATCTTCTCTTCATCCGGCCTCAGTTTCCCCCAAGGGCTTGGTCCCCGCTGCCCGTCTCTTCTGTAGGTGACCTCCCGCTTCTCCCGGCAGGTGGGTCAGGGGTCAGGTGGCCACCAAGTGAGCAGTGACCTCGTCCCAAAACAACAAGGTATGCCCCGCCACAGTGAGCACGCATCCCCGGGAGAGGGGGATACACCTTTGGAATAGCATGCATCATGGTAATGCTGGCTGCTTCCTTCCTTTGGCTCTCTGGGTACACTGCCTGGAAGTGGGTTTAACCCTGTGCAGCCTGGGCCACCTGCTTGGTCCTTAGCTGGCACCAGGCAGCCCAGGGGAGCACCTCCCCCTCCTCCCCTCCCCTGCCCTGCCCTGCCCCAGCCTCCGGGGGCCCAGGCCACCCACCACGGCAGAAAGGGGAGACAGGTGGAGAAAACCCACAGCAGGTTTGCAGTCAGAATGGGAGTAGCTGCCGTCCTGTCTCACTGCTGGGGAAAAAAAAAATTAGAAGTCTAAGAAGAGTCCCTGAAAAAAAAACACAAGACTTGGGGAGCTTCGAGGGGACCCTGCTTGGTGTCGCGATTTTGGGCTCCCAGGCTCCAGGACTGTGGAAGAACAGGTTTCTCTGGCTTAAGCCACCAAGTCCGTGCTATTTGTTACACAGCTCTGGCTGCCTGCTACACACAGACAAGCAACAGCCACAGGAGCGGACGTGTGCACAACAGCCCTCACTGTGTTCCAAGCACGGAGCCCCCAGAGGCTCAACAAAATTTAACCTTCACAACAAACTGGGCGCCGGTGCCTCGCTCCTGTCATCCTAGCTACTCAGGAGGCTGAGATCTGAGGATCAAGGCTCAAAGGCAGCCCAGACAAGAAAAGTCATGAGACTCTTTTATCTCCAATTTAACTGCTAAAAAACCAGAAGTGGAGCTGTGGCTCAAACGGTAGAGCTCCAGCCTTGAACGAAAAAGCTAAAGGAATCGTGCCCAGGCCCTGAGTTCAAGCCTCAGAACTGGAATGTGTGTGTGCACACGTGCACACCCACAATGAGAAAACGGAGTCACAGAGTCAAGTCACGTGCCCCAGAGAGTCACCAACAGAAGAGAGGACCCTGGCACTTGAAGGGAGGCGGCAGGAGGCAGAGGCCTCCACTCAAGGAGAGGAATCCTGCCGCCGTGGCCCCACCTCTCCACTTAACAAAGGCAGTTGAAAAATCGCCCCTTTTGTAAGTGCCGGCTGCTAATTGAGGAAAAAAATAATATTTATGTGGCGTGCACAAAAGATGCCGGCGTCTTACTCTCAGCTGCCAGCTGCGATCGCTGCTCCTGGAGAACTGCAGCAACATCAGAACGGAGCCTCCCTCCAGCCCGCCACCAGCCCTCGGCCTCCGCCCCGGCCTGGAGGGTGGACCGTACCACGTGGGGGATCGGGGGGCAGAAAACAGAGCGCCTGGGAATCCGTGGGGATGTAGACTGGCGTGCCAGCCCACGCCACCGCGCTCAGAGAGGTTCCGTGGATCACCAAGGCCATGCAGCAAGGGCCCACCAGGGCCAGCAAGACCTGCTCACCTGTGCACATACGTCCTCTTCCTCACCTGCTTTCCCGAGCCTCCACATTCATTTATCTGTCTGTCTGTCTGTCTCTCCAGCCAGCCAGGTTCAAGGCTTGCCCTGGTTGTGCACTCTACAAACTGAGGGTTTCACCTTGCCTGCCCTCCTTCCTCCTCCTCCTCCTCCTCCTCCTCCTCCTCCTCCTCCTCCTCCTCCTCCTCCTCCTCCTCCTCCTCCTCTTCCTCCTCTTCCTCCTCTTCCTCCTCTTCCTCCTCCTCCTCCTCCTCCTCCTCCTCTTCCTCCTCTTCCCCTTCTTCTTGCCTTCCAGGTGTGCTTGCTCAGCTGGAACTCCACCACTTGAGCCATGCCTCCAGTCTTGCTTTTTGCTGCACAGTCTCAAGACCTCTCTGTCCCAGTTGACTTTGAGCTTCGATCCTCTGGATCTCAGCCTCCTGAGTAGCCCGGATTACAGGCGTGGGCTACTGGCACCTGGCTTGCCTTGCCCACCTTCATATTCCCAATTATACCCAAAGTCGGGTCCAGCCCTAGCCAGCTTCACCCCCTTTCTGGCTGTACCCCTCTCCCATCTGAGAGGGGAGTGGGGGACCTGGGGGGGGGCTGGGGGAGCAGCTACCGTGGGTCACAGACAAGGTGCAGACCCCCACAGGAGACTCAGCATGGCAAGAAAAGACCGAGGGCTTGAAAGGAAGCAAGCTCTGTGCTGGGGTGGGGAGACCCGCGGGCCTTGATGTCCCCAAAGGCAAGGGAGGGCGGGGTGACCAGCTCCCTACCAGCCGGGCACGAAGCCTCCAGACCCGCACCAGGCCCTGAGATTCCCCATCCTCCGCGCCCGTGATGAATCGGCTGTGATCACCCAACTCCTGTTCCGCTCTCGTTATTGTTTTTTAATTACACCTTCTTTTTTCTAACTTGGGAACTAAGGTGGATTCAGCCAACCTGAAATTAATTTGTAGCATAACACGGCGGGTTAGAAAATGGGCCATCAGTGCTCACTCTCTCCCTCCCCCTCCCTGCCTCCCTCCCCCCCCCCCCCCGCCCCCGGAAAAGGAGAGGGAAGAAGCTGCCCTTGGCAGGGGCTGGGAAGGTGGAGAGCGCGGTGGGGGGGGGGCATTGCCCAGGGGAGGGAGCCCCTCTCCCTGTGGCCCTCGCCATCCCCCTGCCCCCAGCACCCCTGCAGGCCCCTTCTGCCCCACGGGGCCACAGCCACACGGAGATTCCCGTCCACCCGAGATTTTGCTCAAGATTTCCCAGCTGCTGCTTGTTGTGCAAGGAACCCCGGAAGGACTGGGAAACTGCGCCCATCGCTGCCACCGGAGCCCCTGTGGGACCTGAATCGCCTCCACGTAATCCCGGGGCGGCCGATTCTGCACCCACCTTACAGGTGAAACCCTCCGGTGCAGGTGGCAAAGCCACAGCGGACGGGCAGCTGGGTCCTGGGCCTGTTCACCTTTCACCTCCATCTTGCTTGTCCCCTTCATGGGACCCCCACTGAAGAAACACCGGTGCCAGCCAGACGCTGGCGACTCACGCCAGAACCCCAGCTACTCGGGAGGCTGAGATTCGAGGATCGTGGGGCCAGCAGGGGCGGATAAACCCGAGACACTCTTATCTCCAACTAACCCGCAAGAAAGCTACACGTGGCGGTGTGGCTCAGGTGGTAGAGCCCTTGCCTTGCGCAGAGAAGCCCAGAGAGAGAGGGTAAGGCCCTGAGTTCAAGCTCCGGTACTGCACACACATACACGCACACAGGCACACGTGTGCATGCATCTGCAAGTACACGCACGTGTACACACACACTTGGAAATTTCGGTTCCTATTTCGGGGCTTAGGGGCAGCCATGTCTTTGTGCAGGGAGCGGGGACAAGCCACATCCTCATTCTGTCCCTGAGGGGCTTCCAGGGGCGACTTCCCTTCTTCCCCAAAGTGGAGAGAGCCTTTGTCCACCTCCCACCTCTCCCCTGGTGCTCCTATGACGCAGAGTCAATGCCAGACGCCAAACGCAACAGGCTCTGTAAGGGTGCTGTGCTCAGAGATGACCTTGGAGAGAGACACTGTGAGGACTCGAACACGCAGCCATTAAACCGCATACTTTGAGAAGAACCACAGCCACCAAGTGCTTTCCTTTGTTAGCCCATTCATAGACACAGACCCTCAGGGTCCTGGGCACAGAGAACCGGGTGCCATGCAGTCCATCCAAGCCCAGCCTCCAGTTCCCCAGAGGTGATGGTCTCCTCTGCTCCCACCAAGTCACTCCGGGAGATCAACTGCCAGTCACCTTCTAATGGGGGAAGTCCTTCTTTAAGTCTCACTTAAATCCAGCACCTCCTAATCCTTCTAGACTCGTGACTCAGACCCTTCACCCATCCAGCCACTTTGCTAGTTCTCCAACTATTAACTTGCTCAATCGATGCCTCGCTAAGTCCACGAGACCTCAGCCATCTGAAGGGTGGAGATGCCACCCATGACCAGGCTCAGCCGGCTCACCGCTCCCCTCCCTGGGGCCCAGGCTCTGGGGTCCCAGGGCTGCTAGCTGGGAAGCTATGGCTGCCCCCAGTTTGTGAAGAAGGCTAATGGGCACATGCTGCATCGACACCCACTCAGCCCCCTCCCTGAGGAGCAGCGGGCTGATTTATCTCCCCGCCAGAGGACGGACGCCGGGGAAATTCATTTCCCTGTAAAGATCGACTCCAGCTCCTAAATATTCAATAATTTCCTAGCCTGGAAATGGATTTCCTCCCCTGCCCGCGCGGATGCTTCATTCCCAAACATGACATCCTGGGAGTGAAGGGTGGGGGGCCTCAGAGCCTGCCAGGCCCTCCCAGCCGCCCCAGAGATGGGGTACTGGCTAGATTCACGCCGGGGACCCCACCAATCCCACCCTGTCTGGAGACCAAGCCAGGGCCAAGGGCTGTGTGATTGTCCCCACCCCGAGTGCCACACCTGCTCCGAATGAGGTCAGGTGGCCCGGACGTGGACCGTGCGGTGGGCTATGGGCTCAGAGCTGTCTGTCCATCTTTCCTGACACAGACTGGGCCCATTCCCTGACGCCTGGATCTGTGCCTGTCTTATAGGGGGTCACTGCAGATATTGAACACGTAAACTGGTGACTGAGTAAATGAGAGAAGGGATGAATGAGTGAATGGGTAAGGGGGTGGCTGGGTGAATGGCCGAGTGAGTACGTGGATGGAAGTGGGGGTGATGGGCCTTGGACATCACTCATTTGCCTCCTTAGGGTCGGCGCTGTGATGTATCTCACTCTCCCCCAGGGTGTCAAGCAGTCAATATCTCTTCACCGAATTAATCAGAGGACAAAGGGCCCGGGGCTTCCTCAAGAGCGTCTGGGGGCTTGTCCAGGCCCGTCCATCCCCACAGGTCCCTCCCTCCAAAACCAACCGTCCCCTCAGCAAGAACAGGGCTCCCAGCGCAGGGCGCCGCGGCACACAAGCCGAGAGGGCCGCGCTTTATGCCCGGCCCCAGCGGCCCCCCCGTGGGCCCCAGGGTCCCCTTGGCAGGCGACCCTCCCACTCCAGGCCCAGCTCGGCCGGGGACTCCGTGGGACGCCCACCGAGGGCTCTGCAGGGAGGCCTGTGCCTTTCAGAGGGCGGCGCCAGCCTCAGCCCGGCTCAGAAGCGATGGGCAGAGGCCGTGGGGTGTGGCCTGACCCCAGCCCAGGCCCAAGGGCCGCCTCCTGCCAGGGCGCTCAGGGAAGCCTGGGGACCCGTGGGATGGGTGAGGGTGAAAAAGTGACGGCCAGGCTTTCCCCAAAGGAGCAGCTGGGCCCAGGGCACACAGAGCCAGGCCTGACACAGAGCCACGCCCCCACAGCCGGGCCATGCCCTCGCAGAGCCACGCCCACGCCGAGCCGCGCCCCCACGCCAAGCCACGCCCACACAGAGCCACGCCCACACAGAGCCACGCCCCCACGCCGAGACACGCCCCCACCGAGCCACGCCCCCACGCAGAGCCACACCACATAGCCACGCCCACCCAGTGGGCCATGTGCCACCGAGCCTCGCCCATGTTCCACAGAGCTGCACCCCACACTCAGCCATGCCCACGCCGAGCCACGCCCGGGCTCCAGGGTCCTGGCAGGATCCCATTGCCAAAGCCCCTGCTGTGTGCCAGGCCTGGAGCTCTGAGAGGCAGAGAAGGAGCCTTACCCCGCCCCGGGGCAGCAAGACCCCCGACGGGGCCACCGCCCAGGCCACAGCCATGCCGGGCCCTAAAGCCAGAAGAAGGGCTTCGACTTGCAGGGGACCGAGGGAGGGAGAGGTGTGAGAGCCAGGGGCACCGCACGAGCAGGGGAGCAGGGAAGGCTAAGTGGGGTGCGGGATGAGCCATCTCGGCGAGGTGGAGGCGGGTGCGAGTGCTGTTCACCCCCCGGCTTCAGGCCGGCTCTGCGGCGTGGACAGAATGGCCGGCAGGCACCAAGCACCGCTGGAGACCAGGGCCTTGGCCTGGCCCTTAGGAAGCCTCGTGGCACTGTTGGGGAGCCATGGAGCGGAGCAGCCCCCACCTCAACCCCTCGGGGCAGAGGCCTCACGGGGAGAAGCGCGGGCCATGCGTGGCCCAGGCCACGCTCCCTGTGCCCATGTGTCCATGTGCCCACATGCCAGGCTGTCCTAGCATAGCCCCCTCCCCCCCTCCCGGCGGGCTGCAGGAGCCCTAACCCAGGGCTGACCCTTGGCAGGAGGCAGCACCGATTCCCAGTTGGTTACTAGAAAATTCCCCTTACTAACCTAACCAGCTGCCATGACTCACACCCGCAATCCCAGCGTCTCAGGAGGTTGAGATCTGGAGAACCTCAGTTCAAAGCCAGGCTGGGCTGATCTCGTTAACCAACAAAAAGTTGGGCTGGAGGCCTGGCTCGGGTGGTAGGGCACAGCTGTCAGCAGGCTTGAGCCAAGCAATGTGTGGAAGGAAGTCCCTAGAGTTCCAGCCCCAGGTAGCAGCCTCCACAAAGAAAAGAAAAACTCCCCTTACCGAGTGTTCAGGGTGGGGCTTGGGCTTGTTGGGGCTCCCGCTGCTGGGAGTGGCCGGGTCAGTGCTCACGCACGGCTCGCTGGGAGAGGAAGGCGCGTTTGGGGCTGGGCTTCCTGTGCTGCACGACCTCTGGGCCTCGGGTCCACCTGCAGAGAGGGGCTCAGGCCTGTGGCCCCGGTGGTCTTGGCCCCGGAAAGACAGAGGCCCCTCAATACCAAATGCTTCTGTGTCCCGAGGCAGAAGTGACCCTTCGACGGCCCAGGTCAGCCGCACAAAGGGCAGGGCGGCGCGGGGCCCTGTGTCAGGTCTGCTTGGGGTGAACCTGCTTTATCCTGCCTGGTAGTCTCTCTGCGGGGGGGAGAGGGGCGGGGGGGGGGGGAAGGTGGCGGGCCTGCCCGACAGCTGCGGCTCATCCTCCGTCCTCAGGTGCGTGCGATGGCAACTTGTCCTTCCCACTGGGAACCCGCTCCACGCCCGGTGCTCAGCCAGCGGCTTCCAGACTTCAGAGCGGATCCTTTGAAGGGCCAGGAGAGGCGCGCTGCATCCCAATTGGTGCCTTTGAACGTATCCCCGTTAATGGAGGTCACCGTGCGGGGACCCAGGTCCTTCCCAGAAATAACGCGGCAGCCGGTGCCGCCGGCGAATGATTCGTTCTGCTTCCACCTCTGTCTCGATCGTCCTCTGGGCTGGGGGGGGTGGGGGCGAGGGAAGCGCACCGTGCGCTGCACCCCCATTGCTGAGCCTGGAGGGGGGCAGTGTTTCAGTGTGGCAGCTGTGAGCTTGGAGGGGCACCCAGCTCCCCCCCCCCCGCCCCCCGCCGCCCCATGGAGAGCTTCCTGAGCCTCTTCTCACTTGGTTCTTAACAGCTTTCAGCGGGAAACTGAAGCCCAGAGAGGTTAGTGCTTTTACCTAAAGTCACACAGCCAGTAAAGGATCTAAGCAAGTCTTCCTACCCCAATCTGAAGTTTAACCTTAATGATCTACCAAGTTTCCAGTCCACATACCTTGGTGATCAAGAATGTAAGGGAAAGCTGGGCGTCCGTGGCTCACACCGGTTATCCTAGCTACTCGGAAGGCTGAGATTGCAGCTGGAAGTCATCCTGAGTAGGAAAGCCTGTGAGACTCGTATCTCCAATTCACCAGGAAAAAAAATCCAGACATGGAATTGTGGCTTAAGAGGTAGAGTGCCAGCCTTGAGCAAAACTGTTAAGCCAGGGTACAAAGCCTTGAGATCAAGCCACAGTATGGGGGAAAGAAAGAGAGAGCCTGGAGGGGGGAGGGAAGGAGGGAGAGAAACGAAAGAAAAAGGAGGAAAAGGAAGAAGGAAGGAAGGAAGGGAGGGAGGAAGGGAGGGAAGGGAAGGGAAGGGAAGGGAAGGGAAGGGAAGGGAAGGGAAGGGAAGGGAAGGGAAGGGAAGGGAAGGAAAGGGAAGGGAAATAACTGGTGTTTCCTTATTTACTGACCTGCTGGTCTGCTCCAGCAGAGCCTTCAGAGGAGGATTGATGTTCTCTGAAAACCACAGGCAGGGTGTTTTTAGCTAAAATACAACCCAGCAGGCCTGGTCAGCATTACAGTATCCCAGCCATAAGGCCTCGGGGAAGTGGCTTGCCCCTTCTGAGCCCTGGAAGGTCACCCTCGCCCTCCATTTGAAAGCACAGCCCCTCCAGCTGGCCTGGCGCTGTCCTAGGCGTGGGCCCAGCGTCTGAGTGACAGTCAGTCCCGGGGTCCAGCCTCTGACCCTCCCACGGCTGACCCCGTGCAGCCAGGCCCCGCCACGACCTGCCGTGCTAAAGACTCCTAACAAATGCTCCAGTGCCTAACGCGTTATGTTTTCGTCATTTCCCGGTTACAGATGACTTTATCAGTAGAGCTGTTCCCGTGAGCCCCCGTGATTTATCTAGCTCTGTCTCTCGCTCGCGCGCCCCCCCACCCCCGCTCCATGTGGCCCTGAGCAGGCTATTCATCCTCCTGACCAGGGCCAGGAGCTGAGGGGAGAATGTCTGAACATCAATCTGCCCTCTGCATTATCGACAGGGCCCCAGGAACAACGCGGGCCGCCCATGGAGCCTGTGTGGGCCCCGTGGCCTCCAGAATTCAGCCCTTGTGGGGTCCCCTCCCACTCCACCTCTGGGCTAGGCCAGGCCACTGGGGTCAGTGGGACATAAGCCAGCAGGAAGTCCCAGTGCTTGTCCCCAGGGGTGGATTCTCTAGGACATTCTTCCACAGGAGCTGCCCGAGGCTTAGGGGTATTAGAAAACCCAAGGTATAGAGGATTCCAGAAGCCCCAGTGGAGAGCCCTAGCCAAGCTGCCCTCAACAGCCACCAACCATGTAGGCAAAGCAGTCCTGGACTTTGCAGCTCAGCCAGCCAACTCTGCGGCTGCTGCCGGGGGGTGGGGCAGGGAGGAGGGAACAAGTTCAGCCTCCAGGGTGACCGGGTCAAGATTTGGACTCTGAAAAGTCTTTCCTCACCCTGCCACCTGCTGTGGATAGGCCAACAGAAAGCCAGCACATCTACCCACAAAGTGAAGGTGACAGGCTATTTCCTACGCGTGGAGTGTTTTGTTACGCAGCCATTAGCTAGCTGAGACAAGCCCCCTGGACTTGGGCCATACCCGGGGCGCAGCCTCGACCTGAGATTTTTTTTTTTTTAATCTTCCCAGTGGAGTTGTGAGTTGGTTTTATTACCCAGCAAGGAGAGAAAATGAGGCTCAGACAGATCAGATGATGTTCCACAGTGGGTGGGGCACCGGGGAAGTTGGGACAGGGCTGGGGTGCAGCTCAGCTGCTTCCTGGGCACCACCAATGAAATAAAGGCAGTGGGGCAGCTGAAGGTCAAAGCCAGGACTAACTCCAAGCAGGGTCACGTGACATCATAGCCGGCGGCTGGCTGACCCGGGCAGGGTTCAGTGAGGGCCACTGCAGAAACTCAGGCCTCTCCAGTGGCTCTCACCCGAGCAGGGGAGCCCCGGGGGGCAGCTCCCCAGGACAGGGGCAGGGAGCAGACATGGCAGGATATAGAATTGGAGCGTGGTCACTTCTCATAAATTCCACTTCGGCAGTGAGTTGCGGTCCAGAGCCGGAGGAAGGGATGGGAAGTGTCTCCCCTCCCCACCCCACCCCTCCTTGAGTAGGCTCACTGCGGGCTCTCGTGGTGAGAGAAGGAGCTCTCTAATTGCTGAGGCGGCACAGAATCGGAGGACAGATGAAGAACCGAGGCTGCTCATTCATCCGTCTACCGCAGCAGTTCGCACCGCCTACCTGCTGTGGGCGGCCTTCCAGCGCCATCCCTACAGCTTCATTCTGTACTCTTGTAATAATTAGTCTCCAGACCCGGCGCTGGTGGCCGGTGCTTCTAATACTAGCCACTCGGGAGGCTGAGATCTGCAGTTCAAAGCCAGCCCCGGCAGGAAAGTCTGTGAGTCTCTTATCTCCAATGGACCGCCAGAAAAGTGGAAGTGGAGCTGTGGCTCAAGGGGTAGAGCGCTCGCCATGAGCACAAAAGCTCAGGGACGGCGCCCAGGGCCCCGGGTTCAAGCCCCACAACTGGCAAAATAACAAACACGCACATAATTTGCGTTCGGAATCCTATGACGATGGAGCAACATCCAAAGTCGCACAACACGTGAGTAAGGAATCTGCTTTGCTCCAAAGTCTGCCCTGCCTACCCGTCCTGCCTTGGCAGAGGATAGAGCCGGGACTGTCCGGTAGTGCCAGGGGCAGGGAGCCATGTTCATCCACAGGGCCCAATGCATCATGGGGATGAGAAGAAACGGCTGGGGTCTGGCTGCCCGGGCTGCAGAGATGAACAGGCGTTTCCCTCTGGGGAAACTGAAGCCCAGAAAGGAGCGGAGACTTGACCAAGTCCCACAGTCAGATGGAGGCAGGCTGGTTCCCTCCAGGGACCCCACCCGGCCCTGCCCGTGTGGAGGACCCCGCAGAGAAGGGGCCCGGGAAAGGCCCCAGGGCGTGTGGAGCCTCAGAGACGGGGCGCACAGCTGTTTCTGGATCTTTCCTTTAAAGCCACGCCGACGGGCAAACACCCTTCCACACGCCCAGCCTGGAGCGGGCCGAGACCAGCGGGGACACCCCGGCCTCAGCCCTGAGGCGCCAGGCCTCGGTCCACTCCCTGGGCTCGGGCAGCTGTGTGTGTGTCATCTGCACAGAGAAATCCACAAAGCATAGCTCTGGGGGACCCCACCGGGACCGCCAGCCGCATCAAGGGGCTCCCGTCACCACCCAAACCTTGCCCCCACCCCCGCCCAGCGGGGTGACCTTCCTGCCCTCCTCCTGCCATCTGCTCGAGGGGGGGGAGCTTCCAGGTGCCTCCCCTAGGCCCCCAGGGGTGCCGTGGAGGGGAAGACGGGAGGGTGGCACCTGTGCCGTCACCCCGCTTTGATCTGCCTTCTGTGCAGCAGGCCGTGTAAGATGTCACCCAACAAAGGACTGCACTTGAAAGGAGTCCAGATCAGAAGAGCCACAAGGATCCTTCTGGAAGACTGAAGGCAGAGGCGGGCGACGGAGCAGCAAGGCAGAGGGCCCTGTGCTGGGGCTGGGCAGGGTGGAGGGGGGGGGGTCTGCTCTGCCTGGCACAGCTCCCCCTCCCCACCCACTGCGACCTCCCCCCTCGGTGCCCCCTCAGCCCCGGGGAGACCCCAGGACCGACATCCCCAGGGTGAAGTGGGGGTGGGGGAGGGGGGAGAGGTCGGCTGCCCGTCCCCTCGGTGTGACCCGGGGCTCGCTCCTGGCCTCTCCGAGCCACCAGAGCTGGAAGAGAACAGAGGGGCACCAGGAGGGGACAGGGCCCGAGTCCACCGCGGGGCCTGGGGGACACGGAGGACTCCGTGTGCCTCCCCCCAACTGCCCACACTGCCCTGGAGGGGCCCCCCTCCCCCTGCCGTTCACACACGCGCGCACACACACACACACACACACACACACACTACCATGGGCAATGGGACACCCAGCTGGGGCCGGCCACTGGCCGGGTGACCCTGGGCGGGGCGGCCGCCTTTCTGGTATCGCTCCCCGAGAGCCAGTGGGGCCCCAGGGTGGGGCGGGGGAGGAGGGCCTGGAAGGAGCTCTGCGGTTGGAGCTTCATTGGACCCGTTTTCCAGGCCCGAAGCCCGAGACTGAGAGAGAACAGGGAATTTGTCCTCAGCCCGCGGGGGACATGACGGGAGCAGGACTTGAATCCAAGTCTGTGTGACTCTGAAGCCTGCGCAGACAGCCTTCCACGGTCCTCCCCCCCCCACCCTTCTCTCCACCCTGTGTCTTCAGGAAGGAACCGAACAGGAAGCTGTCCCAGCGCTGTCAGACAACAGGTGAGTCCTTGTCCCGCCCCCCCCCCCCGCCAGTCCCCAAAGGACCTGCCAGTTGTACAGCTCTAAGGGTGGGTACCCCCGACTCCCCTATGCACGTCAGTGAGTCCTGGGGGCCCCAGCCCTGAGCTCCGACCCCTCCCTGCTGTGTGACGTGGAGGAAGTGGCTTCCCCTCTCTGAGCCTGTTTCTTCCGCTCTTGACAGTAAACCATAGCACAGGGCTGGGGAGGCCCACTGAGGGGGCTTGAAGGGCACCATGGCTGACACTGAGGCTCTGGTGGCAGGGCCAGGGATCTGCCCAGAGGATGCTGGGTCCCGGGCTGCGTCCCCGGCTCCTGTGCAAGCTTCCTGTCTGAGCTGCTGTCAAGGCCAGGGGTCGCCCTCTCCTCTCCATCGTCAGGCACAATCCCCAGATGCCAGTGAGGCCCTCCAGCTCCTTCCCCACCAGCCACTGGCCACCGCCCTCCATCAGGCAGAGGGTGCCCCCCACATCTGTCTCCAAGGCTGGACTCCTGTCCTCCTGCTGCCCCTTCAAGTACTGGGGTGAGGGGGGACCCAGAGACTGAGGACACCCAGCAAGGCTCAGAGGGGAGCAGGGCACCTCCCTCCGTGGTCCAGCCAGCAGCCCGAGGGGCAGGGGCCGGGTCCCAGCTCTGTCCCACCTCCTGGGCCTCGGTGTCCCCCACAAGCAGCCCCTCCACAGCCCCAGAGTGGGCAGAGTCCCCTCCCGTGGGGGGGGGCTGCCATGTCTGTCCTAAATCCTCAAGAATGCACTAGGAGAAGAGAAGCCAAAGACTCAGCCCCACGGCACCCCAGGGGCCCGTACCCCTCCCCACTCCTCACGACCCTCACTGGGCCCCCACCTGCTGTCCTTCCTCCCTGCCCTCCCAAAGCTCAGGGCCAGGAACGGCCACTCACCCGGCACTGTGGCCCCCCGCCTTAGTCCCGGCTGGCTGTCAGGCTCAGTGAATGATGGAATACCTGATCAGCCAACCAGGGGCTCCTCCTCCAGGAGGCCCTCCTGGCCCTCCCCCTGGTTGGGACAGGGTGCCCAGGTCGCGGTGTCATGGGGCACCAGGAGGCAGGCGTGGCACGAGGCAGGGGAAGACATGTTTGGAACACACGTAGACATAAACTCTTCGTGTAGCGGGCACGGGCATCTCAAGGTGGCCTCTCATCCACTTGGCTGAATGTCTCCACTTGCCCGAGGCTCCCAGACCTTCAGTGCCCCAATCCCTTCGTAGTCCTCTGCCCCCACCCCCACACACACACCTGCTGGCCTAGACTGCTCCCACCTCCAACGGCTGCTGCTCTTCTCCTAAACCTGCCCTCAGGCTGCACCTGCACAGAACTAGATTCCCCTCCATCACCTGACCGATGACTGACAGGCCTCTGCCCTTGGGAGCAAGTCAAGGTCACTGGAACTGCAGGGTGCGCTGCAATGTCAGGCTTTGCCTGAAGACGCACCTGGCCCCGGCTGGCTGGAACCGCAGCAGCTCCCCGCCCTACGCGCGCATGCGCCCTCCCTCCTCGGCTTCTGTCTCCTGAACCCGCAGCCACCAGCCAGCGCCACCGCAGCTGTCGGCTCGCCCTTCTCCGTGCCCTGCCGTGCCAGTGCGGGCGAACTGCCATCAAGCACCCGGTGGGGGAGTCTGCCACGGGGAGGACTGGAAGAGGGACAACCGAGAGAGAGCCCGACGCCCCTGCCGCCGCCTCCCATCTGCCCACGCGGCCCCCGCCTCAGCCCCACGCAGGAGACATAACGTTCGACGGAGCGGAGCGTGTGGGCCTCGGTACGCGGCCCTCGCGCTGCGCACACAGAGTTGTAAAACTGAAAGGCGAGCAGGGCCGGAGTCCCCAGGACAGCCCCGCCGCCCCGGCAGATGGAGGAAGCCCTCGGCGGTGAGGCTGGGACTGAGGGAGCCGTGCGGTGGCCCCACAGATGACATGGAGTCAGTCAACCTGAAGCACCCAGGTAGAACTGGGACACACACACACACAGGTGGGTAGGAAGAACGTCGGTCCCCGCCTCTGAGACGAACCAGACACACCACATGGGGACCCACGATGCAGCCCTCAGCCACCTGGAGCTTCACTTCGCTCCAGAGGGGAAAACCCAGCCTGTAAAACGTGAGTCATCATAGCTACCCGAAAGGCTGAGATCCGAGGATCGCATTTCAAAGCCAGCCTGGGGAGGAAAGTCCATGAGACGCTCATCTGCGATTAACCAGCAAAAAGCTGGAAGTGGAGCTGTGACGAAGTGGTAGAGCACCAACCTTCAGCAGAAAAGCTAAGGGACAGAGCCCAGGCCCTGAGTTCAAGCTCCAGGATCCTGACACAGAAGCACACATGTGTGCTTACACACAGACACACACACACACACACACACACACACACACAGAGGCAAGTGGTCACTGTGTGTGTATGACTGTTCTTCTCTTCTTGCGATTACTGGGAATGGTCCTGTGGCAAAATGGGAGCAGGGGTGAAGGCGGAGAAGGAGTTCCAACAATCCGGCTGACACAGGAGAAGCAGCCAGACGGCTGGACACAGAAGCCTGAGCCGTGGGGAAAGAGTGGATGGGGAAGCGAAGACTAGAAGGCTGGAGGGTCAAGGACAGACTGAACTTAGTACCAGGCCAGGGCTACACAGCCTCACTCAAAGATGCCTGGAAGATTCTGCAGCATGGGAAGGATGGTCCCTGCAACTCTAGGATGCGAGGGCGCATACCTGCTGGAAGGGAGCCACGGAAGGGAGAGGAAGCTGGATAGGTCTGTGAACTTGACTACCCTTCTAGACCTGCAAGGCATCAGCAGCAAATTGAAACAAAGGAGACCCCAGAGGGTGTTGGCAAGGCTTGAATGGGTCAGTGGGTATAGTCTATTCTTGCCTAATGCAATTAAAAAAAAAATAGTGAAGACTGTCTGATTGTAAGATTGGGTACACCTAGGCTCAAGGGTTTATGATTCTAAAAGCTGACAAGCAGGAAGCAAAGTCCTTACAAGACTGTTAGCTCTGTGGGAACAGAGACCTGGTCTGTTTGGTTCGTGTCTTATTTCCCAATACCAGGTACCCAGGGCCTGTCATATAGAAAAGGAGTTCACACTTGAGTGGGGGGAAGGATCTGTGTTAGATAGATAGACAAATGGATGCATGGATGGATGGCAGGATGCATGGATACAAAAATGCATAGATAGTACGTGGATGGATGGATGGATGTTCAATGGATGGGTGATGGACATGTGGATGGATATGTGGATGTGTAAATGGATAGATGGATGGAAGAGTGGGTGGCTAGATGGGTGGATGGGTGGATGGGTGGGTAGGTGAGTAGATGGATGAGTGGATAGATGGATGCATGAATGGATAGATGGATGGGTGGTGGCTGTGTGGATGAATGGATGGGTAGATGGGTATGTGGATGGTGGGTGGCTAGATGGACAGATGGATAGTCGGTAGATAGATGGATGGATGGGTGAGTAGGTGGATAGATGAATGGATAGATAGATGGACAGATGAATGGATAGTTGGATAGGTGGGTGGGTGGTAGATGGGTGAATGAATGGATGGATGGAAGGGAGGGAGGATGGGCAAACAAACCATTCTCCATCTAGTTTCCCGAACCAGAGACAAGCATGCTGTCTCTGTCTCTTTCTTTACCCATCCGTCCCCTTGCTCACCTGCAAAGCTGCTGGCAATAGCTTCCTAGCTTTCAGACTGCCTGCCCTCCCTTCTTTTGTAAAATAAATAAATAAATAGATAAATAAAGAATCTCTTTCACAGAAAGAAAGGAAGTTCATTAGCCAAATCGAAGGCCTTCAGCCGCAGGGCCGAGTCACTCGTAGACAGCCTTATCTCCGTCACTTACGGGCGGGCTGCTGCGGCCCCCACGAGCCTCCTTCCCGGGATAACTTGGCGTGCTGAAGCGGAGCCTCGGGGGGCAGAGGAGATGGATGGCATGACTGGTGGTGGACGCACGCAGCCCTGGACCGGGGTAAGTGGGAGCCCGCGGCAGAGCTCACGCTCAGCCCCCTCCTCCCACCTCCTCACCCCAGGACACCCGAAGCCCAAGTCCAGCCGCTCCTGCCTCATTAAGCAGCAGGCACAGGGCCCTGGGAAATGTCTTAATTAGGGGACCACACTGGCTGGCGTAAATTAATTTGATAAAGATAATAAAACTCAGCAGAGCAGAGCTGCCCGTACTTCCAAGAGTAGCTGACCCAAGGCCTGAGCGTTGGGAACTGGCGGAGAGGCAAAGGGGCTCGTGGGTCACGTGTTTAGCTCTCCCCCTGCCCCTGCCCAGGAGTGGTCCATTCTCTGGAGGCCAAAGACCCCGGGGGGCGTGGGGGGGGAAGACCCATTTTATCCTCTAAAAACAAGTTTGGCCACATGCCAGTGGTGTCGAATCACATTTCCAAGATCTTCAATTTACTCGGATGGAAAATGAATTGTCAGCTGACAGGCCTGTTCCCCCCACCCCGCCCCCCCCAATACCACCACCAAAGATGATTCAATGAGATAATACATGAAGGCACTCCACAGATGCCTGGAGTCTTGCTGGCCTCTCAGTAGCAGCAATACTTTTTTTTTTTTTATTACTAAAGGAAAATAACATTTCAGCCTCGTTCTCCCTCCATCATTTTTGCTTGAACTATGAATCCCTAATAATTGATTTTCACAATTTCTTTCTCATCCTAGACTTTCTGCTCCCGTTGGGGTTCAAAGGGCCGAGGAATTTGGTGAAGGTCACGACGTTGCTAAGTGGTAGGATTTAAGCAATCCTTGGGACCCCAAAGCAGAGCCCATCCGTGTCCTGAGGAAGACCAGCCCTGTAGATGTGAGAGTCCTCAAGTGGGCGGGAAGACCTGGGCCTGCACGCTTTTTGAAAATTCCAGATGGCAACTCCCCGAGTTGGACAGCTGGTGGGGGAGGAAGGAGGACTCAAACAGCCCTGAGTTTACTCAAGGCAACCCCAAAGGCTGGGAATAAAACTGCTCTTGGTAGTTAAGCATGGTTGAGGCACTGTAAACGTTACTTATGAGCATTTACGGTGGATGCCCCTTTAATGTTTGCTTTAGTAGTAAGATAAGGTGTTGGGGACCAGGGTCACTTGACTACCTAATTGCCTGTTAGGCCCTTTCCCTGGACTATCAGGCAAGCAGCCAATCCAGCCATTTTAACCAGGACCAGAAGAAGAACACTTTCCATGATGGCCCAGTACAAGGCCTGTGATTGGTGCCAACAAAATCCTTCATTTCTACTACTTTCTTCTACTTTGATTGCTACAAGCAGACTTTCATTTTTTTTTTTTGCCTGTGCCATGATTGGTGCAAACACAGTCCTTCATTTACATGAAGGTCAGCTGTGATTGGTGCAAGCCCCCTTACCACCTCCCCTTCCTGGCTACCTAAGAAAGCTGATTGGTTCACTTTCCGAGTCAGCTGAGAGACCCTCCTCTGCTGCTCACAACAGTCCCAATAAATGGGCTTCTCCCGGTTGGCTTTCTTTACCTACTTTTGATCTTTAGCATTCGTACGTAGAGCAGTCTAAGCAAGGAACAGGAAGGCAGGAGAGCCATATGGTGGCGGCTCTGGCGGCAGGAGCAGCTACAAGGGGGTGGCAGGGTCTGAGTCAGGAGGGATGGCAGGAGCAGAGAGAAGGCTAGAGGCTGGGGAAGGATGGAAGGCCTTCCTGGGTGCTGGAAGGGCTCTGGGGAGCTCGAGGGATCGGAGAGGCCTCAGCTCAGGAGCTCAGGACCCCGGCAGCCACCGTCAGTTTCAGATCTCTAGTGCCAGCTGCTGCCGAAAGCTGAGGATGGCAAAATCTGCTGAGGGCCAGGGTCACTGGGACGGAAAGCCCAGAGCAGTCAGCCTCCCATTTCCGTGCCTAGAGTCTCAGGTCTCGGGCTGTTAAGGCCTGGAGCAATAGGCCTGTAGCTCACAGTGCTTGGAGGTCCTGCCAGCCCAGCCCCCTTCCAGACCTTGGGTATCTCAAATGGCCAAACTTCCAGCTCTCGAGGAGCGAATCCTTGCCTGTCTGATTCCTATGTGGGTAGAGCAAAAGAGGCCCAGCCAGCAGACTGGTAACAGAAAAGGTCTCTTTAACGAGGAGGGGGGACCCAGAGACTCAAAGTTCAGGCACCACTCAGACACAACTGTCGGGGCCACCTTAGCCAGGTCACGTCACACCCCCAACCCAGCCTCGGTTTCCCAAGGGGAGAGAAGACTTTAGACTCCCAACACGTTCCTGATCAGATTCTTCCCACGGCTCTTCTCCCGGACTATGTGGTCTTGATTTTAGAGGAACGTTAACATTTTTTTTCACCCCCAAACCTGCATGGGGTTGATCTCTCTGGAGCCATCATCCCCTAGAGAGGACAGAGGGTAGATATCAGGCGGCATCGTGGGGGTCCCCCAAACTGCCGTTCTCCTGGGGATTTCGAATTCCAGAACTGGCGTGGCTCGCGAGCACCGCCACTCAGCCACGCGCGTAACAGCGCCAGTGCCAGGCACGTCTCCCCTTCCCCGCCAACCGGAGGGATGCACTGGGTGGTTCATTAGCAAAATACTCGATAATTGGAGTAATCTAGTCCTATTCCCTTCTTGACAGCCTCCGCCTCGGCGTCCCCATTCCAAGCTCGAGCTGCTGATAGCGCCAGTCTGATCTTTGTCATACTGAGAATAAAAAAAAAAAAAAACCAAATCAGAGTTGTCAGAGGCTGACGTTACACTGATTTAGGACAGGAAAAATTAATGGGATTCCCTCCTCGTCTCCCTCCCTCTTTCCCTCCTCCCCCTTCTGTGCCACAGAGCAGAGCTGCCAGGTGGAGACAGGGGAACCCTCTGTCGTGTAGAGAGAGGGGACCCCCACCTCTGGGCCTCGGACCTGCTCCAGCCTTGCCGGCGAGGGAAGCCACCTCCGAGGAGGACGGTTGAGGGAGGTCAGGAGAGGAGAGGGGTGGGAGTTGGGGGCTGGGGCGCCCCGTGCAGAGCATGAAGCCTTGCCTTTCCTGGCAGAGCGAGCTCCTGAGACGAAGAGCAGTGCTCTGTGCTACTTCGCTTCGATATGGCCAAGAAAGGAAGTTGGCATGAGGCAGATCCCAGCAGTTCAATAGACGGAAATGAACTGAAACGCACTGATGGGGAAAGCAACACCAGGAGCTCATGGAAACGAGGAGTACAGATGGAAAACGGTCCCCAGAACTCCCCCAGGGGCCAACCAACATCCACCTGAGCACCTTCCTCCCAGGTACAAAGGCCCTGGCCATCTCAGAAGCGCGATTCCACAACTCCACTTTATTCTGTACACATCCAGTGGGGGCTTTTGGAGTCTCACACCCAGAGACACATGCAAATGAATGTAAATTCAATCCCGATTTATGCAAAACAGCCTGTAAATGCATGTCCCTAGATTTGCCAAAAGAGGAAAAAAAAAATTTTTTTTTAAAGCCTTGTCACCTAATTTAGCAGAAAAAGAAGTCTGTGTCTGTCCCTGAATTGGGTTCAGGCCAGGAAGAACTCAGCACCTTCTGGAATGGGGGGGGGGGGGGGGGGTGAGGGCTGCGGGGAGGGGTCCCTGGCACCCCCCAGGAGGGGGGGGCCCTGTCGGCCCCTCTCCCCGTGGTGGACAGAGCCGGCCACAGGTCAGCCAGCCTGGGATGGCTGCTCACAAACAAAGCCTTCCCTGTCGGGTACCGCTTGCTTACACGGAACGAAACGCACACGTGTCAATGCATCCCGAGCCTGCAGAACGGATGGAAGTTTCTACACGGACTCTCCAAAGCTCGCTCGCCAGGGGCAGGCTCAGTTCTTCTTCAAGGCAGCCCACCCACCCCTCGGTGCTGCTGAAGAGCCCCAGGCTGTGCGCTGTCAGGGCTCCTGGGCCCCTGTTCTCACCTACAGTCCCCCGGGTGACAGGAGAAGCCGCAGCTGTAAAGTGGGCTCGGGTCTGCGGCTGAGGACGGCGTTGGATAGCCCGGAAGAACGCTGCGTCCTCTTCCGCGCCATGACCTTGCGTCAGCTCCCTCTGCAACTCAGGGGCACCATGGCACCTCCCGCTGGCGCCACCGTGAGGGCTTCTGCCCTCAGCCCAACGGGGTTTCTGCATATCTGGACTGGCTACTAGGTATGACTTGGGGGCTCACACAGATTCAGGGGTTCGTGGCTCACATCGTGAATGGATGACCGAGCCAGTTCCCAAGCCCAGCTCTTCCTTGCCGTGAGAGCTAGCCCCCAGCACCCCATGGCAGGGCCTGGCTCACGCCCTTGGGGGGGGGGGGGGATCTCAGATCTCACCCCTGGTCCCTGCAAGCTCCCGCCCTGTGGGACAGGGCAAGCCGGTAGCCACTGTGACCACTGCACTTGAGTCGGTGGCCTCTGTTGATATGGAAAGCTGACAAGAACTAGCTCCAGTAATTATATTAATTTTCCTCAATTTACACATTCTTGCTACTTGCCATTTTTGCCCAGAACGTGTAAATGAGGTGTTCAGAGCCCTGTGCCTGACGGGGCTGAGATCAGAGTCGTGCACAGTTGAAACGCTTCTGCTGTGTGTCTTATTATCAGGTCTCCTCCAAGGGTGAGGTTCCGGCCTCCTCCCTCAGACTGCAGCTCCCCAAGAACAAGGGGTCTGGGTCCTCCTCCTGCTCAGGGGACCTTCACCATCCAACTGGAGTCTTCTGGGGACGGAGATGGAGAGCGTTCCTTCCCCCACGGAGAGAAGGGCACCTCGGCTCCTTATCAGATAGGCGGCTTGCCCTTGGGCTGGCTGCCCTCAGATTGGGAGCTCCTGCAAACACGAGCGAGGCCTACCCCGTCAGAACGGACACCTTCCAGCGCCGCGGCTCCCGCAGCCCGCCCAAATCTTAGGACTCTGATGCCTTCCTGCGTGGCTGCCACGTTAGGAACGGGCCAGGTGGCTCCAGTAGCCCCAGCCCACCGGGCCCAGCCCTGGCTTGCCGATCCCAGGCTGTGCCCACCCGCGTCCACTCCCCTGCCTCCCTGTGGTTACCGCTGAGGACGCAGAGCCCACACGTCGCAGCCTCTGGGAGGCCTTCCTGGGTTTGTCCTCTCGCTGGACACTGTGCACCATGAGGACAGGGTTCATCTTACAGCCCCAGAGACCATGGCTTCCTGACAAGCACCGCAAAGGTGTTCAGCCATGCAGTGGGAACATCTGAGACCCAAATCCCAGGTTGCCTTTTATCCCCTATAAATCTTCCCAGCCCCCTACTCCGCTGAAGCAATACCCTTCTGTGTATGCGTGTACCTTTGTGTGCACACACATGTGCAGCTGGGTTGTATGTGTGGGCATGCGAGGTTGCACGTGTGTGTGCGTGTGCACATGTCCGGCGCATTGTGTGGGTTATGCATTTGTGTGCACTGTGGATATGCACGTGGGATGCACACTACAGGAAGGTGTCCTGTGGCCTGACCACCTGTGTCCCCTCGATCACCAACCTGAACAAACTAAAACCAGCAACCATTCGCAGACACAGGTGTGATGCTTTGAGGTGAGACTCATCTCCAATGACTACCAAAAAGCCGGAAGTGAAGCTGTGGCTCAAATGGTAGAGCACCACCATCGAGTGAGGTCAGTGAGAATGGGAGGCTCTGAGTTCAAGCGCCAGTACTGGCAAACTCTCTCTCTCTCTCTCTCTCTCTCTCTCTCTCTCTCTCTCTCTCTCTCTCTCTCTCTCTCTCTCTCTCGCCATTCCTTGCCACCATGTCTCTTCTGCTTGGCACTGCTCACTCTCCATCCTCCCGGGCTCCGTGGCCAGAGGCGTGGAGAAGAGCTGATAGGCTCATTTTGCTGGAGTAGGAAACGCACTCACTTCCTCAGTGATGGGGGTCCCCCGAACCCATCAGACACCCCAGGTGCCTCAGCCTGAGGAAGGACCAGGAGCCAGCAAAGGTCCTGCAGAAGGAGGGGCGGCTGCCGCAGCCAATCCTCAAGATGAGAAGAGCAGCTGACTCATGAGTCCCAGCCACAGCCTGGACTCTGCTCCTGCTGCCCCAGGCCCACCTGGAACCCACTCCACAGGGGGCCAGCCTCCTCTACCCTGTCCTCCTGTTGCCATGGAAACCATCCTCGCTCCAGGACCCTGGCCTACACCGGGCAGCCAGCCACTAGGGAGTCTTTCCGCTTCCTTTCTTCCTCTGGCTCACAGTGTCAGACCCCGGAGCTACCCATCTCCATGCCTCCCACCCTCCCCAAAGCTGGGGTGACCAGCTTTCCCTCAATACTCAGCAAAGCGGCTCCCCAAAAGCCTCCATGAGTAAAAGCTTTCTGCAATGATGAAAACAATCCTATCTGACTTGCCCAAGCAACCTGCCACCCCTCGCCCCATGGGGCTCTTCAAAGCCATATCTGAAACATGGCTAAGGGACTAAATCTTGCCTATGGTTTGGTTTTAATTAATTTGGAAATTAACTAGCCACATGTGAGTTTTGGTCCCACCTCCTCTAGCAACAACTGCCTTCTCTCCATCCTCCACCCCCACCCCCAATTAAAAATAAAACACCTTCCATCCAGGTGCACCTCTTGCCCTTTATTCCAGCTTCTCCCAGAGCTCCAATATGTACAGACTGTATTTATACATATAATATACACCATATATACGTATTTATATATTTATATATATTCACACCAGCCCCTCCACACACACGCACTGGCTCACACACACCCTTACCAGAGGGGCACGTGGCTACTCAAAGCCCTGGCCAGCTCCAATAAGTAGTACTGGGCTGGCCAGGCAGTTGTGAGGTTTTGTGTTTGGGTTTGTTTTTTCTTTCTTTCTTGAAAAAAGGCCATTTTCTCCATATGCGTCTTCACTCTCCCCACACTTTAAAACACCTCCCCCAACCACTCTGAGTTTAAAAAAGGAAATTCCGAGTTGTCAAGGCAGTTGCTAGAGGATCCAGGGGTCAACTGGATACTGACTGGCCGCGGCAGGCGGCCCCGCCCTCCCCGTGGGCGTGGCCTTAGGCGGAGCGCCCACTTGGGCAATGCCCCCGGTGGGCGTGTCCTGAGGGGTGGGCGTGTCCATCTGTGGATGGAGTGTCGGCCGTAGGCGTGCCCTCCCGGTGGGCGTGCCCCCGCGGTGGGCGTGGCTATAGCGTCAAGGGCACCTGCCAGATGAGCAGCGTGCTGTCAGTCTCCCCGCACGGCGCGGGCCTCCCGCTGCCCCCACCGAAGTTGCGGTAGCCCTGTCCGCCCGAGATGATGGCCACGGAGCAGATCTCCTTGCGGTGGGCGTCCCGGGCGCAGGGCCGGCTGCGCACCCACACGTCGGGGTCGTCGGCCATCTCGTAGATGGAGCCGTCCTCCTCGCTGTGCTCCAGCGCGGCGGAGCCGGAGCCGTCGGCGGGCGCGGGCTCGCGCACGGAGAGCAGCGGGCCCGGGAGGTGCGCGGTGGAGCGCAGCCGGTACTGCAGCAGGATGCCCTTCTTGCGGGTGAGCTCCCGCCCCGCGTGGCTGTCGGGCGCCGCGGGCACCGGCTCCTGAGCCTGCCCGTCGGGCTTGTCCTCCTCCGCCTCCTCCTGGTCGCTCCGCAGGATGTCGGGGGCCAGGATGCTGGTGGCCACCGCCAGGAAGGCCACGGGGCCGCAGTGGCCGTTGAGGGAGACCATGCCTTTCCCTGTGAGAAGCGAGAGAAGGGCAAAGGCCCAGAGCTTGGAGGGAGGCGCCTCGAATTTCTGGCCGGGCTAGGTGCATGCACCCCAGGGGGTCACAGCGGCTGTCTATGTTGGCAACTCCTGGGAAACTTTGTACAGGGTGAAATTCTCTGGCCAGGACAGCTTTTCCCGTCCACCTGGCTGGGCAGCTCTTCCTTGGAGCCCCAGGCCCACACACGGGCACCTCTTGCATCTGCTCCAGAAGAGCTGCTTACCATCTCCTGGTCCCAGGGGGCCCTCACCTGGACCTGCCTCCTGGACCACCACTGCCCCCAGACACCCGTCAAGGACAGGGTCTCTGCCCCATGCGTGCCCCAGCCGGGCAGTGGTCCTCTAGAAATGACCCTGGGAGGCACAAAGTGCCCTACTGAGTAGGATTGCAGAGACATCCAGAGATAATTCACCTCCCTCCACCTTCACCCCTAGAACCTCACCTGTGATTTTGGGGATGCCTTCCAGCCGGGGCACAGGTAGCAGGACGATGACCCCCTGATCGGTGCCCACCCAGAGCAGACCCTGGCAGATGAGGAGGCTGGTGACACACAGGTGCTTCTGACCTGCAGAGGGAGGCAGAGGGAAGCAGCGTGAGCAGCCCACTCCAAGGGTCCCCGACAAGGGAGTGGCACACCCAGGCTTCTCCCCTGAGAGGAGCAGGAGGCTGGAAGGTCCTGTGGTTAGGGTCTGGGCACCCGCCAGAGTCTGGCTCCTGGGTCCTAGTTTCCTCTTTGTGTGGAGTGGAGGGGGAGTAGCCCATGCCAGGTTACGACTGCAGGCCAGGCCCTGAAATCTGGGAGAGGTTTTCCTCTCCCACAAGCTAGGTAGCATTTGCAGGACACAAAGGAAAGGCCTGGGCAGAACTTGGGTGGTGGTATGGGTTGGCACTGTGTTTCAGCCCCTCTGTGAGATGCACTGGCATTGTGCCCATGCAGGCTCTTCTTCAGGCAGGGGCACACCATGAACTGCAGTCCTTTGGTGCAAAGGGGAAATTATACACATTGTTCCCCCTTATCCCTTCCCGGTTACCCTTGTGGCCTGCAGCCCGGCACTGGGCCTGGCACAGGGCGCTCTCTGCAGCCCAGCACGGAGCGTTGCCAACTTCTGGCTGCGTGGCCAGGCCTCTCTGTGCCTCAGTTTCCTTGCTCAAGAGAGTGTTGGGAGCAGTCTCCCATAACCCTGTCATGTCAGTTAAGTGAGCCCAGTGAAATAATTAGCCCAGCACTCAGTACAGCTTATATCCCCGACAGTGCCATCTGTGTGTCATTACCGATTCCAGAGAAAAAGCTTGAGGAGCCAGGGACTAGTCACTCCTGGAGCTGTATTCTAGAAAGTTCCAGGTTAACCTCTATGCTGTAGGTCCTCGTTCTAATCTTAAATAGATGCTGGGTTGGAGTGTCTAAAGCACCTTTACGCCTGCTGTGACCTCCAGCGGCTGAGATGTGAGCAGGACACAGAGCTCTCCCCCATTTTCTAGATGAGAATGCTGTGCAGGGGTGCACGGCTTCTTGTGGGATACCACCCTGCTCCGCGGAGTGGATGGTTTCCGTTCCGTGCATGCGGGGGGGGGGGGGGGGACAAAGAGTGTGGCTTCCACCATGGTGGCCTGCCTGGGGACCACACAGTATCGCCCCACCCAGAGTACCACCCACCCATTCCCTCAACAACCAGGAACTGGGCACTAAAGGCACAGCTGGAACCACAGGAATCCCTGCCCTGGAGGAGCCAGTACTCTAGAACATTCCACCATAATGGAAATGTTCTCTGCAATAGTCACAAGCCATGGAATACTATAGGACTGAATTTTATCCTAACAGATGGCCCGGTCCTAGTGGGGTAAATGGGAAATGAAAACAAGCGAGTCACGTAAATGGTAGGCAGAGCAGTAAGACAGGACAACGGGCAGATGGGAGGGTTCCTGGGTTCTCACGCCTCTCTGCTTCCTGGGAGAATGGAGGCCAGGGCAAGGCTGAAACCTGATCGTGAGGAGGAGGTGGCAGCACCAACAGCCGGGCCCAGGCCCAAGAGACAGCACATGCAAAGGTCCCGTGACAGAATCAGCTTAGCCAGTCAGTGGAGCTTAAAGATGGGTGAGGTGGAGGCAGACTCGAGATGACAGAAGAATGGGCAGGCCAGATAAGGACCATGACTTCATTCTGACTGCAAGCAGAAGCTCCAGGAGTCCTAAGCTGGGACGTAACACAACCGAGGGCAGCAGGATGCCCTAGCCGCCATGGTTGTGAGTGGAGATGGGGGGAGGGGGGGGCAAGGAGGCCTGCAAGGGACTGCAGGTGCACAGCCACCAAGGCAGAGATGGTGGCGGCCAGGACAGTGGTGACACAGAGACTTGAAAAGCCAGCGCAGTCAAGATGTGTTTTGTAGCAGATTGACAGAGTTGCTGACACACTAGAGCAGGCAGAGACAGGATGGGGGTCAAGGGCGACACCGAGGTTTTACATCTCAAGCAGACAGTGCATGGCAGTCTGCTGCTCGAGGCGGAGGAGAGAGGGTGAGGCGGATGAAGACAGGAGCTGGCGATCGGCTGGGTGACCGAGATACACACCCACAGCCCAGGGCAGCCACCGGCAGGCAGAGGGGGAGACGATGCAAAGGCAAAAGCGTCGCACGCACAGCGTCAAATACATGCAGACGCACAAGCCATGCCGCAAAGCATCCTGGGAAGGACTTGACAGAGGGGCTATTCTACAGTGTCTGGGTGTCAGGGGCGTGGAACTGGCGCTGGGCTCAGAAGGACATGGCTGGGAAGCACAAGGGTGGCCTCCAACCCAGCAATGGGCCCAGCCCTGGCAGAACAGGCCAACGCCACAGACTCCATGCCAAGCTCCCAGCCCTCACAGCCACCTTCTCTTCTCCACGTCAGCCAATGTCTGCCCCCGCCCTGCTTTCCCCTGTGTATGCGCTGTCTGCCCTCTCGAGTGGAAGCAGCAGCTGAGCTGTGTCCTCACGGCCAATCCCCCGACTGCTGGCTGAGTATCCTCGCATCACGGTGGACACGCAAAGAGGCCTGTGAGTAAATGGGCAGGGTGGTGGACGGATGAAGAGACGGGTGGATGGATGCATGCACGCATGTGTGGATGGGTGGGATGGATGAATGAATGAATGGTGGATGGATGAATGGGTGGCTGTGGATAGATGGGTAAATGGATGCGTGCACGGATGGGTGGGATGCATAGTGAATGGAGGATGGATGGATGGACGGATGGATGGACAGATGGGTGAACTGGTGGGTGGCTGAGGTATGGATGGGTAGGTGGATGAATGGATGGAAGATAGGTAGGTGAATGGAAGGGTGGATGGACAGACAGGTGGGTGGACGAATATAGCTGAAGTTGGCGAAACAAAGGTGTTGACGCCCATTACCAGCCATATGAGTTTGGACAAGGCGCTTTCCCTCCTTGATTGATGGTTACAAGGCTACCTGGCTTGTTAAACACACACACATCTGCATACACACACACATACACACTCATTTGAGCACCGTTCTGAGCCCATAGAACGCAGGCAATAAACAGAGGTGATTAGGATAATGTTTGTAATTATGGGAAGGACCTATACTAATCTTAAAATCGGCTCCACTGAAGACACAAAACATAAAAATAATAAGGCAGAGAGAGAGAGAGAGAGAGAGCAGCAGCAGCAGCAGTTGTCTCGTCCAACGCCTCATGCCCTTTCCACAGCCTGAGCCACTGAGGCTGTAGGACATGGTTTGCAGAGCCCTGTGTTCTCTTACCACCCCCTGGGTGGCAGAAACACCAACAAAAAAGAAAAGCCGGCCAGGCACGCTGCTCGGGAGGCTGAGATCTGAGGGCCATGGTTCAAAGACAGCCAGGGCAGGAAGCCCGTGAGACTCTTACCTCCAATTAGTCACAGAAAGAGCCAGAAGTGGTGCTGTGGCTCAAGTGGTAGAGTGCTAGCCTTGAGCAAAAAAGAGCACAGGGGCAGAGCCCAGACCCAGAGTTCAAGCTCCAGTACTGGCCAAAAAAAAAAAAAAAACCAAAAAACAGCAGCAAGCTAGAAATCCAAAGAAGGTGTTGGAATTGCAGAATAACTTCATCTACTGACCTCCTTCTCTGCACATTTGCCTGGAGGAGAAGAGCAAGACACTTCACAAACAGTCCAAAAGAAAAAAAAATTCTAATGGTGAATAAATATTTTATCATAGAGACTTAATACAGCCGTGTGCAGCTCACCCCGGCCATCTATCTGGAGATATACAACTTTAAAAAGCTCAGGCTCTCAGAGAACATTTTATTAATGACCTGTCTAGTTAAAAGGAGGAGGGAGTTCAGGTCAAAAAAAAAAATGCATTAATACCAGCCGGGTACTCGGGTGGAAGGGTCGGGGAAAGGCAGCATGATAAATTTTTAACACACCCTAAAAAAAAAAAAAGTCCACACTTAGAAAAAGAACAAATCTATTACTAATTATGCAATTATTTCATTTTGGTGGTGTGGGGAAAGAAAAATACTTAAAAGCCTGTTTAAAATATCTCTAATAAAGAATTTAAGAACACTGTTTTGTGGTGTTTCCGTGGGGGCCCGAGTCCGGCTTATAAACTGCCCTCTCTGCCCGCCGCACCTCCCCGTTCCGGTTGGGGCTGGCTCTGATTCCACATGGGGTTTAGGGAGCCCCTCTCAACTCTGAGGGCTCCTGGCTAGGCCTGCGTGGCCCGACACCAGGCCCAGCCCCCCCCCCCAGATGCCAACTGGGAAAGGTTAGGTCTGGGAGTCGGGGTGAAGGGTCCCGGGAAGCTCAGCCTGCAGCCAGACCCCCTAGGATCCCTCGAGGGGTGAGAAGGCCACTCGGTCCGTGCTGAGGCCTCCGGGGCCCGGGAGAGGGCACAGGCCTGCATCGCGGGGATGGGTGGGGACAGCAGCATCCCCGGAGCTAGTGTGAGGGCCACGGTGTCTCCATCTTGGACTGAAACTGAGCCAGTCCATGCTGAGTCTCAGGGGACTCACACAGCTGCCTGCAAGACGGGGACCAGGCTGCACTCCCGGGAAGAGCGGGACTCCAGCAGGGGAGAGGAAGAGAGAGAGAGAGAGAGAGAGAGAGCGCCCCTGTGCCCGGGCACTGTCCCCGAGCTCTTTCCCTCCAGGCTGGCACTCTACTACCTGAGTCATATTTCCACTTCCCACTTTGTGGGGAATAAGAGATAAGAGTCTCACGGTCTTTCCTTCCCCGGGCTGGCTTTGACCCTCCTTCCTCAGATCTCAGCTTCCCGAGTAGCTAGGATGACAGGTGTGAGCCACCAGCCGCTGACCTCGAGTGGGAATTTGACTCCAATTTCTCAGTGGCATACATGGCCTGGCCAAACTTTGACTCCTGACTTGGCCCCACATGGTTCTGAGGGGAAACTGAGGCCTAGACCGGGGACTGCTCGGGTGGGAGAGCTCCCAGGTCTCCTCACAGCTCTGCCTGCTCAACAAGGCTCAGCCCCTGAGGCCTGGCTCCGACACTTGTATCATCGCAGAAACGCCCAACATCCTTCTTTAATGGGGGGGGGGGGGAGCCTACGATGAGCCACTGAGTCATGGAACACCCACATGGCCCTTCACCTGGGGCACCCGGAGAGGTCAGGCTGACAGTGAACCCATCGTGGTCACTGTCCATCCCCCAGGGCTACCTCTCCCTGAAGCAAGACTCTACTCTCCCCTCCCATCCCCCATCCGTGAGGTTCCACAGACTCTAAAAGGCTCATGAGACAATCCATTTGTCCATTGTTCCATTAACAGGAAATAATTTAGCTATCGGTATAAATATGGCAGTCCTTCTTTCTGTGGTATCGGGGAAATTTTATTGTGACTGAAATGGGTGGAAGAGGCATAAAGATTGAAACTGGTCCTTACCTCTGAGCAATACAATGGAACTAAGGAACAGAAGGAAGGAGGGAGGGAGCGAGGGAGGGACACCCCTTCCCCCGGTCATCAACACCCGGGAGATGGCAGGGTAGGGCTCTCCCTGAGCCCCTGCCTAGCCCAGTTCTGGACCAGGGGCCTCCGGGGGCCTGGAGACTTGACCCTCACAACAGCTCCAGTCAGTAACCACTGACTGTCCCCCACTCCCTGTCCCCCACTGGGGCCACACACAGCAGGATTCCTGTGGGGCCAGGCAGGACCGTGAGCCCACATGTGACCCAGCCACGCAGATCTGTCTTCCCTCCGTAACATGGAGACCAGCTGACTCTCAGGAGGGAAAGAAGCAGCTTGCGCCGCCTTCTCGGCACGGGGTTCACGGCCAAGTGGCGACTCTTTTTTGTCGTTGTTGTTGGTGGTGGTCATGGGGCTTGAACTCGGGGCCTGAGCGCGAGGCCAGTGCTCTGCCACTTTGAGCTCCACTTCCATCTCTTTGGTGATTAATTGGTGATAAGATTCTCACAGACTTTCTTGCCCTGGCTGACTTCAAACTGTGATCCTCAGATCTCAGCCTCCTGAGTCGCTAGGGTGACAGGCGTGAGCGCCGCCAGCACCTGGCTAACATGGCAGTTGTGGCCCCAGTCTTCCACGCTGACCCCGGCTGCCGTGAGCCGGGCCGCCGGACGTGTCACGTGTCACGGGGCAGCGGACGCGTGTGGCCCCGCCCCTCCCCGGCCCCCGCATACCTGGCAGGAGGAAGGTGGTCCTGGTGGCGATGTTGATCTCCTGCAGATGCTCCAGGGTCTCCGTGTGGAACAGGCGGATGGAGGAGCCGGAGGAGAAGGCCATCCACACGCCACTGCCGGCCTTCACCATGTGGGTCACGCTCACCGCCTCGTCCTGGTGCGCCTCGAAGCTTTGCTGCACGGGGAATCGGGGATCAGGGCTGGGTGGGGGCCACCGGCCAAGCCCCCCCACCCCCAACAAACCTCCGCTCCTCCTCCAAGGCGGGCTGCTCCCACGCAGCATTACTAGCACAAGGTAAGCCGGGCACCGCGGCCCAGGCTGCTCGCCCTGGCTACTTGTGATCGCAGTACAAGGCCAGCCAGGACAAGCTAGAGGGACTACATCTCAACAATTCAGTCAGACATGGCCATCCATGACTATGATCCCAGCCACACAGGAGTGTAGGGAGGTGGATCACCACCAGAGGCGTGAAAAACAAAAAAAGACTCTCTCTGAAAATAAGTAAGGCAAAAGCAGATGGGAGCACCGTGCCCAGTGAGTGCAAGACAAAACTGTAAGGTCCATCCTGGAGGGCTCCGTGCAGTTGCTCCGCCCCCCCCAAAGTCTCCGCCCAGTACGTGTTACCTAGGTTACTGGCATACCTAGCCAGAGCCACCTCCCCTCGCCTGCCCACACCTCCCCGCCCCTTCCCTAGATAAGGCAGGGCTGGGGGGGAAGGGGGGCCGGGGTGCCCCTTCTTTCAGGCCCTGCGTCATCTTGGCCACAGGCCAGCAGTTCGGGAACGAACTTTCCTCTCCTGCCTGAACACCGTGTGGCGTTCTCCTTTATCGGCTACCTACTTTAATAAACCTTACGAAACAACAACAAAAATTAAAAAGACGGTGGCTCGTGCCTGTCATCCTAGCGACTCAGGAAGCTGAAATCCGAGGATCACAACGTCGCCAGGCGTGGCAGAAAAGTCCCCGTTAGACTCTTACCCCAATAAACCACTCAAAAAAAAGCCAGAAGTGGTGCTGTGGCTCAGGTGGTAAGAGCGTTCTCGCCTTGAGCAAAAGAAGCTCAGGGACAACACCCAGGCCCAGAGTTCAAGCCCCAGAACCATCAAAGATAGATGGATGGATAGATGGATGGATGGACAGACAGACAGATAGATAGATAAGAGCACATGTGAACCCAGGCTCCACGAACAGCGAGGGCTGGAAGGAAAGCCGGGAGGCCTGTAGTGTGCTATGCTGGCGGCCCAGGCTGATCCCCGAGTAAACACTGCTAACAGGGCTCTGAAGGTGGGGGTTCTCTGGAGGAGAGGCAGGGCTGGCTCACAGCGGGAGGAAGAAGCCATCTGTGTACATTATTTAAAGTGACAAAGACAGCCCTCAGAACTGCTGCCCAAGGGGGGTTGGGCGGGGGCAGGTCAGATCTTCAACTCTCACAGTGGGGGGCCAACAGATAAAGTGCAGAACGGGGGGGGGGGGGGGGGGGGGGGGGGGACGGGACAGCTGCCAGAGAAGCGGGGTAGATTAAAGGCAGCATGGGCCAAGTCTTTTCTTCCAGGAAGAAGGATGGGAGAACCCATTCCAGGCTATGTGATTTCTCCCTTTAGGGCGGAAGTATCATTTCTTTTTTAATCTTAAACACCACTCTTCTGTCTTTAAGAGAAGATACAGTCGGCCAGGCTCCCTGTGCCCCTCAGGGGACAGCCTGGCGTTCTGAACTCGGCACCGGAGGCCCAGGTGTCTGGCCTCACTCCCAGCCAGCCCAGCCCTGGCCCTGGTGGATATTCAGGAAGCTCCGTGCAGGGCACCTCGGCCCTGGCCACAGCTGGTCACCAGGGGCTCCGCCAGTGTCCTTTGTCACTGCAGACACACTCTGGGGTGACAATCAACCACCCAGAGACCGGGCACTTCCTTCCGGCTGGCCCCATCCCCTGGCCAGTGTGGGGCTCTTGGGATCACTTGGCGGCTCCACCCAGCTGCCTCCCTGCAAGGGTTGCAATCTTCCATTTCCCCACGGGTCTCCCCGCCCATCCCCCCATCTCCCCGCCACCCCCCCACCCCCGCACAAGGCTTGGTTCCTAGCCCATAGCACTTGGAGCAAGTGGAGGCCCTGCAGAAGGAAGTGAGGTCACTGGAGGCGGGCCATGAATGAGACCAGGGGACCCGCCCCTTCCTCTCTCCCTCTCTCCCTGCCCCCTCACCTCCTGACCACCACAAGGTGACTACGGTCAGCTGTCACATGCTGTTGCCACCATGATGTGCGGTGCTTGCCTCAAGCCCAACGCAACCAAGCAAGGGGCCTCGGATTGAAACCTCTGAAATCGGGAGCCTTGGCTCCTGAACGTTGTTTATCCTAAGTTACGTCACGTCTGCCCCTCCCACACTGGGCCCGGAGGACAGGGACAGAGCCTCGGGATTCCGTGTCTCCCCAGAGCAGGCCAGGCCAGGCCCTGACCCACAGTGGAGATGGTCAGAGAAGGAGCGGGTAGACATGAACTTCATCTACAGCTCTCCCAGTCACTGGAGCACAGACAGCTCAGGCACACCCAACTAGCAACAAGCACCACGCCCAGGAGCTAACAGGAGGACAGTCGTCACCTGGGCCTCTCTGCACAGCCCCTCTCTACTCGAGTCGTGTTTGCAGACTCTGAAATGCAGAAGGATGCCCAGGGACCAGCCACAAGCAAGACAACCACATTGAAACGGGGGAGGAGGCGGCCAGGGAGGCCCGTCCAGGACCCAGCGCTGCCGCCTTTCTGGTTTTCCAGGTCTTCTCCTTTTAAAAAAAAAATTACTATAAAGTCGGACGCCAGTGGCTCGCGCCTGTTATCCTCACTACTCAGGAGGCTGAGCTCTGAGGATTACAGTTGAAGCAGCCCGAGCAGGAAAGTCCATGAGACTCTTATCTCCAATTAGCCCCCAGACTGCAAGTGACGCTGGTGGTTCAAAGTGGTAGAGTGCTAGCCTTCAGCACAAACTGGCTCAGGCCCTGAGTTCAAGCCCCGTGACCACCACCAACACCACCACCAACAAACTGTCTATAAATAGTATCCCTGAACAATAAGAAAACAAAAACAAATAATGTGATTACCACTGCACAGGAGAGCCTCAGAGAGCCTCTCAGGGGAGAGAGGAGGATTTTAAAGACAAGGCAGAACACGGCCCTGGGATGACGGGGAAGAAAGCATGGCAAGCAGAGGGTGTGCGGTGAGTGCAAAGGCCCTGAGGCAGGAATGAAAACCAGAGCGAGGCTCAGCGTGGGGATCTGGGCTGTAAAACCAAGGTGGGAAAGGCAGGCAGGGCCCCGATCACACCAGATCACACCAGGCGGCCTTGGCGTCTCTCCTTTCCAGAGGGAAGAGCCTGTATTCCATTTCCTGGTGGCAGGGGTTGAGCTGGTACATGACACGGCCAGGCTGGCTACCACGCGGCAGGATTCTGGCCCCGGCTGCATCCTCAGATCACTCTGGAGCCGGGTGCTGGGAGGGGCCGGTCCCCCGGGGACAGCAGTGCCAGCGGTCAGCTGTGAAGACCCAGTTCACATGGCTTGTTGTGAACCAGTCACTGATGGCCAAGGTCTGCAATGCCAGGGCTTGGGGCCGGGGAAGAACCTCAACACTGAGGCCTCACCGCAGAGGGGCGAGGCTGCGCCCCCCCATCCCCCCACCCCACCCCACCCCTGGTCCATCCCCTCCCTGGGCGCCAGGGCCGCTCAGAAGGCAGAGATCCTGCCGCACAACCACCCCTGGCTGGGCACCTAGACAGCCACAACTGTGTCCACCATCGGACAGTTCACCCCCGGCAGACGTGGTCTCTACCAGGCTGGGCGAGTCTCTCCCTCAGATTAGGGGCTCAGGTTCAAGGGCTCCTGTACTTCCTGCCTTGGAAAAGGCCAAAGGCACTGAAATGGAGCAGCCCATGACCGCGGCTTGCTGCCCCTGCGTCTGCAGCAGGAGGGCCCAGCCTGCTGCCGTCAGGAGCTAATTAAAGGAGAAGGTGGGGGGGGGTCCGTACCCCTCTCCCCAGCGCCTAGCACCCCAGCTCCAGTCCCAGAACAGGAGCACTGCTGAAGGCCTGCAGGGACCCCCACGGGGGTGGGGGTGTGAGAGAAGCGGGAGACACAGCGAGGGAGGGCCTGCAGCCCGGCCCTCCCGACTCGGTCACCTCTACACTGGACCTGGGACCAGCTGGGCCTTCTGGGGGACACCCCCCCGGCTCACCCCCAGAGCCTGGAGCTCAGATTCCCAGCTGCACCCCCAGGCCAGGGAGGAGGTTGGACCAAGGGGACATGCCAGCAGCGCTGGTCAGAGGGGACCGTCCCCGCATCCCAGAGTGAGGGCAGGCGGCAGACAGGCCCGGCCCTCAGTCACCACCAAGCTCATTGTCTTTTCCCCATGGGGTGTGTGGTTGCAAGGAGGAAACTCGGAATCCACTGACCCAGTTCTGCTCTCCTCCCGCCCAGGGAGCTATGGAAACGCTGCCCACCCAGAGCTCTCACGCCGCCGGCCAGAGGCTGGCCTTCTCCTCCCTGGCCAGGCTTGGAGGCCCAGGGACGGGAGCCCTCTCGCCCCCTCTCCCTTGAAGAAAGCCCTGCCTCCTGCCCCCACCCCCTCCCGGGGGCTCCAGAACAGCAGTGCTCCCTGACCTCTGGCCCCCAGAATCCAATCACAGCTACTGACCTGGGGGTCGCCACACCCAGAAACTGCCTCCTAGTGTGCCACACCAGACTAGATGAGCAGGGCACAGTGACTCGCACCCGTGATTCCAGCTGCTCAGAAGGCAGAGGCAGGAGGATCACCACTCAACAACAGAATAACCAAACCCTGGCGGCTCAACCTGTAATCTTAGCCACTCGGGAGGCTGAGCTCTGGGGATCAGGGTTTGAAGCCAACCTGGCAAGGAAAGTGCTCAAAACTCTTCTCTCCAATTAACCAGCAAAAAGCTGGAAGTGAGCTGTGGCTTACGTGGTGGAGTGCTAGCCTTAATAAGTGAAAAAGCCAAGGAACAGTGCTTAAGTGCACGTACACACACACACACACACACACACCAGAGAGCATGCGTGCCTCAACCTTCCCTGCAAGGGACGCAGGCAGCGCAGCTCAGAGCTCCTTGCAGGACCAGAAGGAAGGAGGGGAAGAGACCCCAACTACAGGACTCCCCCCACCCCAAGCCCCCTCTCCTAATGACCAAATTCCAGATAGCCTGAGCATCGAAACAGCAGCCAGGATCCAGGACTAGAGCACAGGGTTTGATAAGGAACCCGTTTGTAGTAACGGTCCGGCGGGGAGACGTGGGTCAGGTACAGGGAAAACGACGATGACAGCTGGTCGGCGTGGAGGGGACAGAGCGAGACGAGCCGGCGGCCAGTGAGGACGTGCTAATGCCCTGGCAGAGGTTTGAAGAGGGGCAGAATCACTCACAGGGCACCAAGAACCGCCAGCGGGCAAGCCAGCACTGAAAGGGGACGCAGGCTTGGGGCAACGAGCAGACCTCCCCGCAGCAGCAGGGGGATCCCCACGCCAGCCACGTAGGAAGGAGACCATGGCAGATCTAAGCTGCAGGGCCGTCTGTCACAACAGGCGTTGGACTTCAAAAACAAAAAAAAGCTCATTGTCAACTGGGCTGGTGGAGCATGCCTGTAATCCCGGCACCGGGGAGGCCGAGACAGGAGGATTGCGAGCTTGAGGCCGGCCTGGGATGCCCCGAGAAAACCCATCCCAGGAGGAAAGAAGTCAGGACTGTGATTCCGTTCTTCTTCGGGACGGCGGAGGGGTTGTTCCAGAGGGAAAGGGGACCAAAGAGACCTGACATGGCGTGTAGTGGGGGCCCGGGCTGGGGTCCGGGTGAGGTAAAGGATACTTTGGAGACGCCTAGGCACCGTCTCCGTGGACACGGGTGCCCTGGTATGATCTGTTACAGCGAAAGAAGACAAAAGTGACTTTAAGCGACGCATAAATGGAGAGCGGGACCCTGGTTGGGACTCAGGGCTCAACTCAGAGCCCCTAAGAGAGCCAGCCTTGTGGGGCCTCAGCCCCCCGTGAGGACCCCAGGGGGGAGCAGGCAGGCAGTCGCGTGTGTGCAGGCTGCCTGAAGGGATGAAGCGGGGTGTGGCCCCACCCACGGCACCCCATCTCTGCAGCCTGCAGCGACCCAGCGGCACGACGGCTCCAGGTGAGCGATCCCGCTCCGCGTTGTGCTGACGCGGCCCGGTCGCCCGTCCTCCAGTATTTATGTGCCTCCAGGGGACGCGCGGCTGTGCTCCACGTCCATAAATTCCCAGGGCGTCATTAGTGACAGGACGCCGAGGGCCTGGGGGGGGGGGACCACAGGGGGTGGGGAGCCACCTGGAAAAAGGGCGGGGTGGGGGGGCCCACTTCCTGCACACCTACTAGGTGCAGGCCTTCTAAAGTGGGACGGGCATCAGACACACACACAGTACTTCGCTTGTAGACAGACGGCCTGAAAGGAGAAGGAGCAAGTCCAGAAATGCGGGGTGGGGGGCGAGGAGCCCAGGGGCCAAGCAAGGCCAGAGCGGGGCAGAGCATCTCCTGCAGACCTCAGCTCCCCAGCTCTCTCCGGGGCTCAGGGAAAACGCTCAGGCCTGCTTTCATGGGAGGCTGAGCACTAAGGAGCCCCTGGCACCCATCCGATGGGGTCACCTGGTTGCCGTCAATGCTGCTCAGAGCGGGGCGCTGGCGGCTTAATCCTAGCGACTGGGAGGCTGAGATCTAAGGATGGAAGTTCGAAGCCAGCCTGAGCAGAAAAGTCTGTGAGGCTCTTGTCTCCCATTAACCACCCAAACGCTGGAAGTGGAAGTGCAGCCTCGGCCCGGGGGGGAGGGGGAAGCTAAGGGACAACACCTAGGCACCGAGTTGAGGCCCCACACTGGCACGCATGCACACGCACACACACGCACACGCACACGCAACTGCTGAGAAGCCTGCTCTTGGGCCCAAGGGTGGCCTGACAAGAGCCAGCCTGCAGCTCACCAACACACCAATCCCCCGGGGGCCACCAAGGAGGCGGCCGCCACCTTCCAGCCTCATCCAACATGCAGGTGCCCGGAGAGCCTGGACACGCTCCCCCAGCCCAGGGTCCCGGGCCCCTCCCCGCCACTGCACTGTCCCGCAGAGACACCGGCTAAGGCACGCTATCAGCACGAACCGCCTCCCCTGTCTTTCTCTACTGCGCTCTTATCAACGCTGCACAGCCCAGAACATGCGCTGAGAAGCGCAACCGAGTCGGGCGGAGCCCGGGGGACAGGCTTGCCCCAGCTCGCCCAGGCCTGCCCAGGTCAGAGCAGGGGATGGCTGGGACCCCGGGAAACTCCTCAGTCCTGGGCAAACCCAACAGCTCCCACCGCCTACCTCAAAGCCACCGCCCACCCCCGGGGGTGCCTCGGAGGACAGACGCACTCTCTTTGGGGGGCTTAGGGTGGGGGCTTCATCCACCCATCACCAGCGGCCGGGGCACGTGGCCCAGCACCCCTCACCCTCCTGCAAAGTGGGGGCCAGGCCACGCCAGTCTGAACGATGTCCACGCACAGAGCTCAGCGCCCGCTAAGCCCAGGAGGGGAGGACAGACAGAGCCCCCTCCCCCCGACCCATCCTAACTTTGCTCCAACAGTCCATTCTGGAAAAGACTGCCAAGTTGCATGTCTTGGGTGCATTTTTCTAGAAACATCATCAACAGTTTTTGCCAATATCACTAGTCTGTGAGAAAAAAAAAAAAAGTTAACAATTCTTGCGGGCCATGCTTGTTACTAAGCAGGTGGCTAGGCAGGCACAGGTGGTAGAGCTGACCTTACCTTGTCACCCGCAGGACAGCCCAGAGCCGGGCACAGGGGCCACCGTGCCGAGGGCGGGTCACTGCACCCAAGGCTGAGAACCAAACAAATCCGTGGGCTCCCGGCTCTCGGGGATGAGGTATGGGCCACCCCCCCAGCTCTGCTCCCCTTAGGAGTCTATTTAATTTCCTCTCTTTTCCTGCAATTACCAGAGCCAGCCTAGCGTTTCCTCTCCATCATTGACTCCTGCCTGAGGGAGAGAGGGAGGGCTGGGCCGTGGCCATGTGGGGCCACCCAGCACCCCTGAGTCAAAGAGAAGACGGACGCACAGCCTTGTGCCCAGGCAAACACCACAAACAAGCGACCCAGGCAAGAGCCAGGCACCACCAAGGCTGGGTGGCACAGACGCCTACCTGTGCAGCCTCCCCCCCCCGTACCCTACACAAGTCACGAGCTGCACGCTTTTACGTCTAGGATGAGTTCCACAGTGGACAACCCCCCCCCCCAACCAAACTGCTGCACAGAGCCGCCTCCAGGGAATGGTGACACCCCCCCGACCCCTGCTTGTCCCGTGGCCCAAACATGGGGTGCTTCCACTGAGCGCTAGAGGACTTGGTGAATCTTTTCACACTCTCACCAATTTGCATACCATTACCCAAGAAGCCTTGCGCTTGCCTGGCTTTCGCTTTTGCAAATTCCCACCCGTTTCGTGTCATAAATAAGATGGGAGACAGAAAACTAATACAGCCCAGAGATGCATTATTCATGGCGAGTCACGGGGGCCCAGATGGATTTACGATGGCTAATACATGCAAACTAAGTTTGGGCACTAAACGTGGAAATTAAGGGTGGGTAAGCTGGGTGCACGTGGAGGTGGGCAGGGGGGAGGAGGAGGGCTGGGAGGGTCCAGGAAGGCAGAGGAGTTTCTCCGCTGTGTGCTGAGTGGCACCAAGCGCGAGTGCTGGACTCCGGGGCCATTGGGGACTGAGCGCCGGCCCTGAGAGCTGCTCTGGCCGTTCCTTCATGCCGGTGGCAGTCAAGCTCTGGGTCAGCGGATCTGCTCGTGGTTCAGGCGGTCCTGCCTCAGAGACCCCACCCTTACCACAGCCCAGCCCTCATCCAAGCCCCCCTGCCCTGGGCTCCAGCAGGTTCGGGGGGCGGGGCTGGGCTCCAGCTGTCCCAGGAACAGCCCCAGGGGCAAGGCTGCCGTGGAAACCCCTTAAGATGGGTGCCAGGACACGTCTGGGGACCCCAGCTCCTGCGTGGCCCAGCTATCCTCTCCACTGCCACCCCAGGGCCTGGCACATCTGGATCGAGGGTGGAGCCCGCACGTCCCAGAGCAGGGACGGCAGCCAGTGGCCACTGCGGGGGCAGGATCCGACCCCCACCCCACCCTTCCCCATACACAAGCGCCTCTGCCTCCCCCACCCCGCCGGCCCCACCACCTTCTGGGACACTGCAGCCGGCCCAGGCACCCCAGGCCTCCCTCAGCCCAGACCATCAACTTTGAATCCAAAGGACATGAACACCCCAGGCCTGTGCCACAGAGACTGACCTACAGGGAGGGGGAGGGGAGCCTGGGCCAGCCACAGGACCGCCATGTGTGTGCCCTGCCTGGCCCCAGCCACGAGGGACAGCGAACGAGGCAGAGGTGCAGAGAGCAGCCACCAAGGAACTATCTCCTGAAGGGAGCCTGGGGACACCCTAAGCCAGGACGGGCTGGGAGGGAGGGGGCTCTGGAGCTCTGGGGGTCAGGGCGGCCTCCCCGGGGGAGGGGAAGGTGGCTGCTGGGCTGTGACCTGTGAGACTTCAGGCTGAGCCAGCCAGGGAGACGCTGGGCGGGTCCCAGGGTCACCAGCAGGGCCAGCAGGCTGCGGGCTCGGAGACACGCCCAGCCCCAGTCCACTGTCCATCTATGCCTGGCTGGTCACTGCAGGGGCCCAGAAGCTGGGTGCCGTCCACAGCCCCGGCCCTGCCCCCACCCCGCTCTAGGCCCCACCCCCAGCCCCTGCCCCAACCCCCTCTCTGCCCCGCCCCCTGCCCCCCCACCACCATCCCAGGCCCCACTCCAGTCCCAGCCTCCTCTCTGCCCTAGGCCACCGGCCAACCCCCAGGCCACTCGAGCTCCGTGGAGCTCACCCACCCCAACACTGCAAGCCGACCAGCCAGTCTGTCTTTGATAGTTTTGTTCTGTGTGTGTGTGCGTGTGTGTGTGTGTGTGTGTGTGTGTTTAATTAAGATGCAACTAGCATGCCGCAGCCGGCCTCCCCTCCCGCCGTCGTGGGAGATGAACTCCAGACGGATGGATTACACTTTGAAGGTGGCCATCTCGATACCGGCGCGGAGGACGCGGTGTTGACACAGGGCCCGGCGAGCTACATTACTATTTAACAGGCCTCGCTTCACCCTCCGCTGGGATCAAGAAGCGGAACAAGCTGTTGTTGGTAGGCGAAGTGTCAACGCGTGTGTGTGTGTGCACGTGTGTGTGCACGTGTGTGTGCCAGCTCTGCAGGCCCTGCAGGACTCAGGACGCCAAGGGCAGGGACCAGCTGGACGGGCAAGGCGCACAGGGCAGGGCTGGGCGGGCCTCGAGGGACAGTCCCCAGCGCAGGACCCCTCCCCACCCCGGAAGCTGCCCCTGGCCTGGACTCCAGGACGGTGCTCTCTTCTGCCCCACCACGACGTCCATACTCTCCCCGGCCCATCCCCTGCCCGCCTGCCCCTCTGCCCAGCTCAGGATCCCGACCGCACACGCTTCTGTAGCTGTGTGGCTTTGGGCAAGTGACTTCACCTCTCTGTGCCTGTTTACTCATCTCTACTGTGTGACTAGTACTTGTTGCAGAGTTACCTTGAGGACTTCCTGAGCCCTCCTTACACGCCGGCGATGGTTGCTTTCCCCAGTGAAAGACTGGCGGTGGAAGAATGGCATCGCGAAAGCTCTCCAGTGACCGAGATTCCCAGTTTAACCCCTCGGCTGCCACCCTGGAGCCACTGTGCCCTCCTGGGTCTCCTGGAGACAACCCCAGTCCCCTCCCCCCCTCCAGGGGCGCCTCCAGCTTGGGGAGTGCCCGATGCCACAGGCGTCCGCCACGATGCGCCCCCGCTGGTGCTGAGCCCGGAGTCGCGCAGGGAAGGCCGGCAGCCAGCGCCCTGGCCAGCCAGCGGGGCCGAGCCAGGCCGTCCCCACCTCCCACACGCAGGAACACCACCTCCCACGGGACCCGGGGTGCGTCCCTCTTCAGATGGGATGAACACTGTTTAGACAGGAGCCACAGGGGCCCCGGATGCCTCCCCCGGGTGGGTGGGCCTCACCCAACGTGGCCAAGGGCTGAGCAGAACACAGAGACCAAGAAGAGAGAACCTCTCCGCTGTCCGCCTCCGAGCTGGGACCACAGGTCTCCCGTGCCCCCAGGACCAGGCCCTGGGCCGCGGGCTTGCCATCCGTGGGCTCGCACCCCTGGCTCTCGGGTCTCTGTGTTGTAGCTGAGAAACCACACGTCAGCTCTTCTGAGCCTCTGGCTGTAAGGGGAACTCGACCTTCCTAAGCACGTGCGCGCATTGATCCGACACAGCACACACGGACGCCCTTGCACATCTGAGAGCCCTGACCGGGGCTTCCAGGAAAGGGACCGATCCCTCCTGCCCAGCCCGAAGAAGCTCAGGCAGCAAAGCAGCGGCACTGGAGAAAGATCCGGGTGTGTGCGGCCCCCACGAGCCCCTCTGGGCTTTGGCCATTTCGGGGCCGGACGCCAGCCCCTGAACTCATCTCCTCGTGTCGGATTCTCCGTCTGTCAAGTGAGGATTGTGACTCTGGCTCGACTGTCCAGCGTCACCTTAAAGCCGTCCAGGAGATAACCCAGTGGGCAACTGGAGACCACCCCCAGAAGGAAGCCCACTACCTGCCTAGAAGCCACCCCCGGCCCCAGGACTGGGCCTTCAACTGTGCCAGAGGCCCAGGTTCTGCCGCACTAGCAACAGGGCAGGGTGGAGGGGAGGGGGGGCAGGCGGCCCCCACCACCACGGTGCTTACAGGCCCGTCCCCAAGATGGCTGAGTCCACGCAGAAGCCCCGGTCCCTAGGCCCGGGCCTGCAGGACCTTCCCTCACGGTGGTCCTGGGGGTGCGTACCGGGGCCAGCAGCAGGCTAGCCGGGCAGGCGGCCCATGGCCGCGGAGGGGGCGGGGACTCACCTGCGTCTGCAGGGTGGCACAGTCCAGGACGGTGACCCGCTGTCCACAGCTGGCCCACACCGCATCCTCCAGGCTGAGCAGCGTGCGGATGGGCCCCGGCCCAATGGTCAGGCACGTCGGGGGACTCTCCAGGTCCCACGGGACTCCCCCTGGAGGGAGGGGAGGACGAGGGTCAGCAGCGGCCGCGGGCCCACTTCCCTCTCCAGGTGGTGGGTCCTCTTTCCAGCTGGCGGGGGCTTTCCCAGCACCTCTGCCTCCTGCCATTTACCCCACACGCACACACACACACACACACACAGCCAGGGGACCCGCAAGCCCCTCTCCCTCACCCCCACTCCCTTCCAGGCCCTTCTTCTCCTCCCTCTCTGCATCTCACCTACTCTGAGCCCAGCTATGTGCTGGGTGCTAAGTGACAGACACTGGGTGCTAGGTGCTAGGTACTAGGCGCGGGGACAACGGCACTGGGTGGGCAAAGGCCTGCTATCTGGGAGGCCCTGTGGGACACAGACGGCACTGGCTGGCAACTGGCCCAACTCGAGCCGTCTCTGCCCCACAGGGCCTCCCTGCAGAAGCAGATCCCGGCCACGGCTGAGAAGGGATGGCGGGCCACGAAGCATTCGAACTCAGCTCTGACCCTCATCTTGCCTCTACCTCCTCCTCCTCCTCCAAGCCCTCCTCCCAGCTCTGTGGCTAGAACCCAAGTTATAAGGGGCGCAGAGGGGAGCGACCCCAAGGTGCCTGCCCTGGCCAGGACCCCACGGCAGAGGCGCAAACATGGGGATCTGAGCGCCCCCCAGTGGCTGGTGGTGTGCAGTGCTTGTGGCCAGAAGCCGGAGTTTCCAGGGCTGCTGTGACCAAGGTGGGAAGCCACAGCTAGGCATGCCGGGACAAGGCCCCCGGGACACTGGGAAGTGGGGTGTACCCGGTTGGGACCCCTACCACCCGCCACTGTGGGAAGGGCCACAGCCATGAAACCCCAGGGTCACACTCTGCTGGCCCCTCGGCCCCCCACATGCCGTCCCCCCAGAAATTGTCTTAAGCTGTCCCAACTCCAGGACCCAAGGAGAGAAACTGGTCACGTTTTGTGATTTTATATCCCAAAGGATGCCGGGCAGGAGGCCACCTTGGGAGGCCCACAGGGTCGCCCTGTACAAGAGGCGGAGTCGCTGGGCACCACAAGGGGAGGGACCCTTGTCCTCCAAGGCCTCCCCCACCAGACTCAGACCATACAGACCTTCCTGCCTCACCCTCCCTTCCTTGTCCTGGGTGGGGGCGGGGGCCGTGGGCAAGCACGCACGTGTTCCAGAACACGCACTCGGGCGCACACCCGCCCCCTGCCTGACAGCTCATCCACCTGGGTGGGCGCCAGCCTCACAGCCAGCAAGGGGAGATGAATGTCCTTCCTCAGCAAGGGCACCTTCATGAGGCCCACGTCCTTCCTCCCAGGCCACAGGGGACAAAGCCCCGGAGGTCCCAAGGCAAGGCACGGAGACACAGAGGCTGAGAGGCCTGAAGGGGACAAATGACGCCCGTCCCTGGAGGAGGTGTGACAGGTGAGGACCCCTGGGTCCCTGGTGAGGAGATGAGGCACCCCCCAAGACCCAAGATCTCACTCTTCCTTTCTGTCTTCTGAAACTCCAGAGGGTGCAACCCCCGTGCCCGACATGAAGCCCTACCTTACACAACACCTCGACTGTGTGTCTCCCTCCATAGAAACTCCTGGGGAGTAACCAGAGAGGAGGGCCGGGAGAAGCGTGCAGATCTCTCCCTAGTCTCTTTCCAGCTGGAAGATAAGATGTGGGGCCCGAGGGTCCACGGCAGCTCTCTGGTTCTGACTAACTGCCGGGCTCCAGTTTCAGGCCGGAAGCCCATCGTCAGACCCAAGCCCTACCACAGAGGGAACTGTGTCCGCTCCCAGGTCCGTGGTGCTGACATCCTAGCCCCCAGGAGCACAGACGGCCTGGGGGTGGGGGAGGGCAGCTCACTGATGCGTCCATCTTGGATGCCACCTCCAGGGTGGTGGAAAGACAAAGCCAAGGAAGCCATAACCCTCCCCACCCAGGGCCCAAACCCAGGAGCCAAGAGGCAAAGGGCAAAGGTGACCCAACCTGGGGTCGGGAGGCCAGCGGGGGAGGTGAGGCTCCCGGTCCCCGTTCAGTGGGCGCCGGAAGCTGGGTGGTCCCCTTGGAGACCCTGTCTAAACCTCTACACGTCTGAGCCCATATTTACATTCGCATGCACGCTCCATCTAACAGCAAGAGGGATTTTTTCCCCTCCTTCCTCCCCCTTTAATTAAAAACTATAAATGCCTTATCAAAAGCTAATTAAAAATACCAACACCATGCCAAGTAGCAAAAAAAGAAAAAAAAAAGCTATGCAAATATTCACTCATAACCCTGCCATAGGATCAAAGCCGCGTTGGAGGGGACCGAGGGGAGGGGGTGCCACTGAGACAGCAGACGTCGGGTTCGTCCCCGATTCGGGGTCACCTAGGGACAGCCTCACCTGCCAGGGCACAGGGCACAGAGCACAGCCCCCCACGGGGCTGTGGACAGGCTGGGTCACCCAGGCGTGTGCACTCCGCACACCGATGTGCACACACACGTGCATGCACGCACCCACGCGTGCGCAGTCCACCAAGCAGAGCCAGTGAGGCTCCCTCGGGATAGCGTGCACAACATGACGTCCCGGCCCTCGTTCCTGCTGCGGACAGGCCCAGCGCAGCTAACCCGGCTCCCGGACTCGGGGACAGCGGCAGCCATGGCTCTGCACACTGGCAGACCGGATACCCTTCCCCGGGCCGAGACCACGGTCCCCCCATACTACCCGTCCTGCCTGGTAGTGAGCGCCCTGTTTCTGCCGGATTCACACCTAAGGGACCAGGCAGGAGGCTTCAGTGGGCCTTCGGGGTCTTCAATGCCCTCTGCCCAATCCTGGGCCAGCTCTTCCGCCTGTCTCCTGCAGCCTGGCAGAGGATACAGCTCCCGGCTGATGCCCAGGACAGCCCCTGTCCCCCCCACCACCCACCCATGTTGGGCACTGGCTTGCAGCTTTAAGAGGCGGACCTAGCCGGCTGCCTCTTCTCCAGCCCTGGGGCCGCGTGGCTGCTAGCCCCGCTTGCCTTTACCGGGTCGGCGGCGAAGGCGGCTCTAACCAGCCCCGCCTCCCGCTTCAGACTGCGTGTGCGCTAAGATGGCGGCGATCAACCCAGGGGCGGTCCTGTGGGCCGTGACGCCCGCCCTTAGGGGAAGTCCCATGACGTCACCCTTGATGGACAGCCTAACCAGCCTATCACAGTGCCTAGCTAGCCGCTCCAAATCCCTCCCCTTCCTGCCGCCATTATTGCTTTAAAAACGCAACCCCGGAATAAAGACCTCGGACCTTGCTTCGACTTCTCCCCGAATCGTCTGCGCGTCCTGTGTCCTGCCTTAAACGTAAGGGGGGCTCGGGGCGGCGGTTTCGCGATTCTACCTCTTCTTGGCTCTTCCCCCCCGGGATACGCTCCCTGCTCCTCCTGCCGGCGGGAGAAGCGCCCGGAGCCGAGTGTCCCCGACACACCCACCCACCGGGCCTCACCGCTGGTCCGAGGGTAGGCGGCCAGGGTCCCGTCCTGCAGGCCGGCGAGCAGGAAGGAGGGGCTGTACCGCAGGCACAGCACGGGCTGCAGGCCGGGGCTCCTGCAGGTCGCCAGGCACTGGGTGCCCGTGTCCACGCTGCCGTAGAGCAGGATGCTGCGGGGAGAGGGGAGGCCGCCGTGACTCACAGGCACCCACCAGCCTGGCGCCCCCCCCCCCCAGGGCTCACTGCCCCACCTCTCGACTGACACCACCCCCCCTTCCCACAGCCCAGACTCCATGGGTGGCGTGGTAGGTAGGGTGGTGCTCTCGCTGGCTCTACTCGGGGGTCCATAAGGATGCGGAGATGTAGGGCACGCCAGAGATGGCCATGGGACCTCTCTGAGGAGTAATGAGAATGTTCTGGAAGGATCTGTACTTCCTAGAAGCCTCTGAACGGCACACTTTTAAAGGTTTCTTGGTGTTTTTGCCGTGCCAAGCACCTGTAGCTCATGCTTATAATCCCAGCTACTCAGAAGGCTGACGTCGGAGGATGACAGTTTCAAGCCAGACCAGGCCGAGCCGGCTATGAGACTCTATGTCCAATTACCCAGCACAAAGCCAGCACTGGAGGCGAGACTCAAGTGGTAGAGTGCCAGCCTTGAGTGAGGCCCCAGGCAGGGAGGCCACAAATGGGCGAAGGCTCCGTGAACACAAAGCTCCAACGGCTCCCCATCCCAGTGGCCTCCCAGTGGCCCTGCCGCTCGGGAACCTGGAAGCCAAGACTCTAGGGGTCACATGGTGCCTGAGGACCCACAGACACGTGCATGCCGTGGGACCAAGACTTCAGTTCCTGGGACACCCGAAGCTATCGTGGCCTGAACACTGCCACGCAGCCCGAGAGTGGCCGGTCGGCTGGGACAAAGCTGCTCCTGGCATCTGGGTGTCACACTGCTGCCTTTGGTGCCACACAGAGGCAGGTAAAGTCTGGGAGAAGCTGGACAGAGAGTGCCCAGGACACCCCCTCTCCCTCCCCCTCACCTGCCATCCTGGAGCCCAAGGCAGATGGTGGGGTGCACAGCAGCCGAGGGGTCTGCGGTGGCCCGGCCCTCCTCCGAGCCCTCTGCCTCCTCCTCCTCCTCCTCGGGCTCCGGAATGTACTCCATGCAGAGCACGGGGGCTGCCAGGGAGAAGGACTTGACGGTGCGTGGGGAGGGCCGGTTCAGAGAGAAGATCTCCACCTGGCCCCCGGCGCCCTCCTGTCCACCTCCAACCTGGGAGGAGAGAGCAAGAGGCCAGTCATTGGACGCCATGGGGACAATGGTGGAACCCAGCTCCTCCTTCCCCAGCGCCCAAGCCCCGCCTCACCACACCCGCCTCCTAACAGCACACGTCCCCTGCACACAAGCGCACGTGCCCCGACGCATGGCAGCAAGTTAGCTTCCGGGACAAAAGGAAACTGGGTAGGAGCTAATGTTGATAAATACCCAATCAGCATTCTATCTCTGTAGGGCACCTCAAGTGATCATGCTTGTGCCCACCGTGTCCAACATGTGACATGCGATGGATGGATGGATGGATGGATGGATGGGTGGATGGATAAATGCATGAGTGGGTGGGTGGGTGGGTGGATGGATGGATGGATGGGTAGACAATGGATGAATGTAGGTGGATGCATGGATGGATGTGTAGGTGAATAATGGATGGACGGATGGATGGATGGATGGGTAGACGGATGGATGGGTAGGTGGTGGACGAGTGGGTGGGTAAATGATAAATGATGAACATGGATGTTTAAGTGAATGATGGATGGACTAATGGGTGGGTGGAGGGATGGATGGATAGATGGGTGGATGGGGGGATAGATAGGTGGATGGATGGATGGACAGATGGATGACTGGGTGCATGTGTGCACGGATGGCTGGGTGGGTGGATGAATGGATGACTGGATACGTGCATACATGGATGATATTCCGGATAGATAGATAGATGCATGGGAGACAGATAAATAGGTGAACGGATGGTTGGATGGATAGATGGATGCATGGGTGGATGGTGAGTGGATAGATGAGAACATACATACATTCATGAGTGGATGGATGAGTGGACAGATGGATGGACAGGGTGGTGCAGACATGCCTACAACAATGAACAGGTACACCATGTGCTAGATAATGGAGAAGAGCAAGGAATAAATCAACCTCCCAAGGAGCACTTGGCTGACGTGTGAAAGGTGAGCAGCAGTTGTGCTGCCCAGGTGTGTGGAAACAGGACTGGGCAGGCGTCCCGTGGCTGGGAATGGCCCGGCTGGAGCCTCGGGTGTGGAGGGGAGCCCTCAGCATGCGGGGGCATGGGGGAGGAGGCGCATTTGAATCGAGAGACGTTGTTGTGCCAGGAACAGGGAGACAGACGCCCTGCGTGGAGTGGAGTGCCCAGCCTGCTTCGACCCGGGACTTGCCCAGCTTTGATTCCTTTCCCGGGAAGTCCTTGCCTCCCCTCCACTCACCCAGAGGTAGCCCTGTGGGAGGGAGGTGCTGACCGCCGAGAAGCCCAGTAGGGGACAGTTGACAGGACTGTGGACCAGGGCACCAAGCTGCAGAAAGAGACAAAGCCAAGGCAGGTTAGTCAGCAAGGGGCGAGGGGCCACCCAGTCCCCCAGCAAAAACCTCTGAAGCCCGAGACTGGAAAATGACGTGTGAGCACTCTCTCTTCTAGAACCTTCTGATCAGAAGGGACTTGCACGATGCCCCGCATTTGCCTAGTCTTGGAAAATGGGCAGTTTCTAAGGTTTGTTGAAAAACATTAAGGCCCACCCCTCGATTTTAAAGACGGAGAAAACAGAAAAAAGGGGGACTGCACCAGGCCACAGGAGGAGACAGGTCTGCCCTGGCCTGCTCCTCCCTCCTCCTGAATTCCTCCTGGAAGAGACAGGAAAGAAGGTGCTGGGGTTCCACCCACCTCCACATCAGGACTGAAGAGCCCTGCAGGACCAGAGCTGGGTGGCCTGGGCACGGGGCACCCAGAGCCAGGCCCTGTGCGCTACCAGGAACCACCAGCTCCGTGCGCCTCCTTCCAGGGTCTGCCGCCCCAAGCCCCTCTCTGGGTGGTGTCTCTGAGGCCAGCTTCCGGACCCAACCCAGCCTGAGGCCTGGGGCCAGGTCTGGGCTTGGGGGGTGGGGGGCAGGGAGGGGGGGAAATGCCTTTTCTAGGCACATGCTGCCCTCTGCTGGTACTGGAAGCCCCAGCCAGTCAGGGCTCTGCCAGAATATTCTCACATCCTAACCAAATTCCAAATGGCCTCGTCTAACTTCTCCATGTAGCAACTGGCAACTTAAAACAGGGGGGTGGCGGGGGCGGGGGGGGGGGCTGGTATGACTGGCTCAGCTCAACGTTATGGAACAAATCAGGAGCAGAGACAGCACCAGGGTTTAAACCTCCAATCCCTTCGGCTTGAATTGTACCCAGAAGGCAGGTGCCAGATCAGAAGCTGTGGCACTCTGGGGGGCCACTTCTGCCCAGCTGGGAACACAGACACTCACACCCCCCAAGTCCTGAGCAGAAGGCTTCCTGAACCCCAGCCTCTAGCAGCACCCAGCAGCCAGGGACCCACCAGCTCCTCTCTTCACCGAGGAGGAGGCAAGTGGTTGGTCCTGCCCTGGGCTCAGACATCTCCATGGCAACCCTAGGGACTGATGTGGGCTGACCAGCAGAGCCAGGTCCCAAGATGGCAGCAGCTCAAATGGCTCCTTAGTGGGCCAGGGCCTAGGCCTCTTCTCGTCCACTCCACTGTGGAAGCAGACTTCCAAAACTCGGGGTGCCCGGAGAGCAGAGGAGGGGACATACTGGGGAGGGAGGCAGGCCTCAGGGGCAGCCAACCTGGGCTCTACCCCAACTTAGTGGCTCCATCTAGGGTTCCTCGCAGGTAAACGGGGACCCCCGCTTGTCCTGGGGTGGGTCTGTGAGGCCAGGGAAGGCCGGTGAGCAGCTACGCAGTGCCCGGGCAGGGTGCCAAAGGCTGCAGCTCAGGTACAGCTTGGGTCTCCCCCTCGCGCCCACAAAGTATCACATGTGGACAGGTCGATCCCCAGCACAGCAGTGTCGGGGGTGGGGGGGTGGCCCTTGAAGGGGTAGAGCCCCGTGGAGGGAGAGGAGGTCGCTGACAATATGGCACTCAGAAGGATTCATGTCATTCCTGGGGGGTGCCAGTTGGTCCCCTCCAGAGTGGGCTGTTATGAAGAGATCCCGGTCTGGCCTCTGAGCCCCCCTGGCTTCCAGCTTCGCCATGTGACGTGCACTAAGACCATTCATATGACATCACGCTAACCCTGCTAGGATGACATCATACTGATGTCACGCTAAAACCTCGTCAGAGGCAGAACATCACCTGATCCTAGACGCTTAGCTTCCTGAGCTTCGTCAACGGCCCCCCTTTTTTTGTAAAGGACCCAGCTTCAAGTGCTTCCTTGCAGCAACAGAAGATGACCAGATACAAACCAGTTCTACCTAGTGGAGGCCAGGAAGATCCAGATGGGCTGGGGGCTGAGCCTCGGCAGCCTGGCCCTGGGCCCCGTATCCAGGGCAGGGTAAGAGTGGACAGGAACCCCTCCCTGTCCTCCACCCGTTCCCAGGTATCCTTCAGACTGACCTCGGCCCACTGGGGGGATAGGCCCGTGTCAGCCCCCAGAACAAGCCCCCTGCAGAGGGAGGGAGGAGTCTCCTCCAGCACCCCCAAGTCAGGCCTTGGAGACTCCCGAGGCTCTCTTCCCCCTGGCTCCACCCGTGACCATAATCCCACCATGGAGTCAGCACCGCCACGCTGGCAGGTCACTGTGACCCAGTCAAGGAGGACAGAGGGTGACACCAACGGGTGCACGATGTCACACCACGCTGACATCACAGCGGGAACAAGTCCCTGGTGTCCCGGAGCTGGGACCAGGACAGCTCCTGGCACTGCCCACACGCCATTCCCCTAGGGGGGCCCACGCAGGACCAGCACCAGCGTGGCTGGGTCAACACAGAGGACTGACCCGCGCCTCGTTCCCTCGAGAACAGAACCAGCACACACCGGGCCCTGCTGGGACCTTCCCCGGGGGCTGCAGGCCCGGTCTCCGGCTCTCATTAGCAGGCCCGGGAGCCGCTCGCTCGCATCTGTCCCCGCAGTCATTGGACAGGCTGGTGGGGCACGGCTGTCTGCTCCAGGAGGGAGCCGGATGGGTGTCTCAGCAAATAGGGCCGCACAGGCTCTGCCGTGTCCCCCGGGGGCCCTTGCAGCCCCATTACCCACGGAGACGCATGCGTGGCTCAGTCAGCCAGCGGGACTCTGGGGAGACACCAAGCAGGGCGCTGCGGGGTGGTCCACATAAGGAGATGAGATGAGATGGGGGGGGGGGGTGCTTGTCCCCAGGCGCAAGGCAGCACATGGGGCTTCTTCCCGGGAAAGCCCTGGAAGGGAAGGGGGGGGAGGAGGGGGAAGCCTATCTGTGACTCGACTTAACCTAATCCCACCTGTCAGGGTGCACGTATGGTCCATGCTGACAGGAGACCCAAAATCCTGGAGGAGACGGAAGGTTCCAATTCCCCCCACCCTAATGTCCCATCCCCATCCCCTCCCCCCCACCGTGGGAGCAGGCCTCTACCCCAGGCCCACAGGGAGCCCCATCTCTCATCAGCCCAATTCCTGACCAACACACCCCACATTCCTCCCTGCTCCCGCCAGGGCTGTGTGAAGGCCCAAGTGCGAAACTTAGGGGTACCCAACACCTCAGTCACTGGGAAAGTATTTCAAGGTGCTTCAGAGCCCCGCGCGGGCTGGGACGAGCTCCTCTCCCGCCCCTCCCGCCTGCTCGGGGCAGGTTTCCAAAGGCACTGCTCATCCTGGCCCTTGATGGCCAAATCCACAACCAGATCACAGACAAGGGATGTGTGGGGGGGGGGGGGGGCGCTTTTTCTTTGTAAAAGTGTTGCAGTCCGTTATTATTCACCTTCATTGTTGGGATTCCTTCTGGGTGCCCCGTTTTAAAACTGCAGAAACAGAAGCCGGGGCGCACCTCTCTCCCCTCCCCCCCCCCAGCCGCAGCCTCAGGCTCCCTGACTCTGCTTCCCCCTGCCCCCCTCCCCCCACACCCCAACATCCACTCTCCCTGCACTAGGCATGTTCCCAGTCCCTCTCATTAGCCCCCCACTTCCTTTCACCATTCCCATACACAAATAGGGTTTGAAAATACGGATGAGATGGCGCAGGCTCCCGGCCGGGGTCCATCCGGCTTCTCGCCATGGGAGCACGCCATCCCGCAGGGCTGGGGGCCCAGCCACTAGCCAGCTGCCCCCTGCTTCCATCTCCACGTCCCCTCCAGTGGCCCACCCCCTAACTGCCATTGTAAGAGGATTAAGAGATGGGGCCATTAAGAGAAAATTAGGCCACCAAGATTTTGCCCTGGTAAATGGATTAACGTGATTATCACGGCAATAGATTCCTGATGAAAACTAGATTTCGCTATTTTCCTCTGGGTTTCCGCACACGCGCCCCTGCCCTCGCACCTTCCCGCATCGGGGGCCCTCCTCAAATGTGGGAACCCGCCTCTGGCCTCCCCGGCTTCCCCCCAACCTGAGCCCCATACATGAACACAAGGCTGTTGTTTGCAAGTCACCCAGACTTGGGGAAAACGCTACAACAGCAGGATGCAGGCAGAGACATTTCCAGCTCACCCCAAGAGGCAGCGGAACTTGCTCCCTGACTGATGCCATCTTGGCCTTCCGTGTCGATCTGTCTAGAACACTGCCCCCGAGTCCTTCTGGCCATTTGAGTCCCAGCCTGTCACCTCCTCCAGAGCTGGCTGCCGCACGCCACTGCTCTCCAGCTTTCCGCTGCTTCATTGGGGATCAGCCTCACGGACTTTCCTGCCTGGGCTGGCTTCACACCTCCAGCCTCAGACCTCGGCCTCCTGCGTAGCTCAGATTACAGGCGTGAGCCACGGGCACTCAGCTGAGATGGATCATCTTTGTGTTGTTCCCTTCGGCTACCTGTCTCAACTAGAATGAGCACGGTGTGTTCTAGAGTCCTCTGTGGGCAGACCCCTGAATGCTGGGACGTACGGTGAACTCACATCTCGAGGGCGTCCTCTGAGCCGTTTAGAACCCCGTCCCCACCCCGCCAGCTCGCCTTCCGGGAATGGATCTGTGTACGGGGTCCCACGCTTGCTCTCCTGGCCCCGCTGCTGAGATGCCCTCAGTACTTGGGGGAGGAGGAGGCCGCCACAGGGAGGCATGGGCTCTGCCAGGACACAGAGGGATGGAGGACCGACCATGGGGGCTAAGCTCGGGGCAGCGAAAACCACAGGAGATTGGAATCGGGAGCAGCAAGCTTGGAGCTGCTGGACTGGTCAGTCAGTCCATTGCCGGCTAAATGACGTCACCACCTGAGCCTTCATCGCCTAATCCACGAAACCCGTTCCGTGGTTTGTGAGCCCCATTAAGACAAGAGGCGATGGCAAGGCCCTGTGCCCAACAGGCAGGGGTGAGGGCCGTGGGTGTAACTGGGTGCCAGCTCTGGCCCCGTGGCATCAACCAAGCGTCCAGCCCAGCCACCTGGGTCCATTCTGAAGCCCCACCGTCAACTCATGAGATCACTGCTACTTGTTATCTCAAGGTAATGACATTTTCCCCTCTTCTGATCCAAGCTGGTCATGTGACCCAGGCTGGTCACAGGCCCCACACGGAGGCTTTGTGTGTGAGTAAGCCATTGAAAAGTGGAACTGGAAGCCAGGCCTCCCAGGCTGCTGTGGGCACTGGTTTACCCCCCCCACCCCACCCCACCCCCCGCAAAGCGGGGCCAGCCACAGCCACCGCAGGCGCCTGAGGTCCACTCACCTGCAGGCTGAGGGCCCGGGAGGAGAAGGCTGGAACGCAGCAGGCCAGGATCGGACACCAGAAAGGGGCTTTGCTCTTCCTGTCCTCATCGGGACACAGCCAGCCTGGCTGGTTCTCCTCCCCTGCAACAAGAGCAAGGAGGTGAGGGACGCCCGGCAGAGCCCGGCGCCAACCAGGCAGGGAGGAGCCCCGGGAGCCGCCGCAGGCCCCTCAGGCCAGCCCCCTGCATGACGAAGAAGGACCTGTGCGTTGCTGGCGGTCTGGCTTGTGTCTCTGGGCGTGTCTGTGTACCTGTATGTCTGTGCCCGTGTGTGTGCCAGTCCTGGGGCTTGAACTCAGGGCCTGGGTGCTGTCCCTGAGCTTTTGTGCTCAAGGCTGGCACTCTCCCACTTGAGCCACAGCTCCACTTCCAGTTCTCTGGTGGTTAACTGGAGATAAGAGTCTCACGGACTTCCCTGCCCTGGCTGGCTTTGAACTGTGATCCTCAGATCTCAGCCTCCTGAGTCGCTGGGATTATGGGTGTGAGGCACCCATGCCTGGCTATGACTTTAAATTAAAGACCCTCACTGGGTCAGACAGACGTGGGCCGGCCATGTGTGGGGAGGGGTCACTGTGCAGACAGCCCTGCACCAGATGTGTGACCAGGGCCTGAGCGAGGCCGCTGTCACCAGACAAAGGTGGCGTCTGGGCGGCCAGTGGGTCTGGAGCGAGAGGCGGGTGGGGACAGTCCTGACAGGTCCTACCCCTGGCTGAGCTCCGGAAACAATCTCTAACAGGGCCCACATCCACCGCCTCTCACAGGGCCCTGGCAACGTCCCATACAATGTGGCCCCTGACGCATCGCCTTCTTCCCTCCTGGACCCCCCCCCCCCGGGGAGGCGCGGGCTGGGGGAGGCCCAGGTGCAGAGGCCTGACACCCTTGGGGCTTTGACCCATACCCCTCCCTGGGACCTGGGCCTTCCTGCTCCCTCCTGGACCTGCTTCACCCGGGGCCACCAAGAAACGCAGCAGCGTGAGAGCCGTCCCTGCCCCGGGGAAGCCGAGCCGCCTTGGGGGGCAGACGGGTGCCTTGCAGCACCCACCGGCCCTAGCACTTCCCCAATCATCCAACCTCCCCAGGCGGCCCCTCCCCCACCTGCCACTGGGGATGTGAAAATAAAATAAAATGACGGAGCCGTTGCTACTGCTGTAGCCGCCATCATTCCTGACACAATGCCACAGTGGCAGGCTGAGGCCGAACCCGGAAGCTGCTCTGAGGGGCACTGAAGGGGAAAGTGGCGTCACAACTCCTGGGTGGGCACACCCGGGACTCCAAGGGGCTATCAGTGCCAGCTGAAACCCGCCGCCACCACCACCACCACCCCAGGGCGCAGCCCCACCCCAGCCTCAGAGCCATTCCCCTCTGATTCCTTAGAAAGGGTCCCGCGGTGTAACGCCAAAGCCAACGCTGAGCCTCTCTGAACCTGATGTTTATCTAGAAAACCTCACTGTCGTGAATGCATGCCTACGGTGCCTAGGCTATCCCAGGCCAGCCCTGGAGAAACAGGCTGAGAATACTCCTGTGCTGATGAAAGCTGGACCCAGTGGCTCACACCTGTAATCCTGGCTTCTTGGGAGCTGGGATTTGAAGACCACGGTTCCCAGTCAGCCCAGGCACACGAATCCCTGAGACTCTAACCAGCAAAAAGCTGGAGGTAGGGCTGTGGCTTGTGGTAGCACACTAGCCTTGAGCCAGAAAGCTCAGGGACAGTGCCCAGGTGCTGAGCTCAAGCCTCAGTACCCCCCTACACACACACACACACACACACACACACATTATGCCAACTGATACATCGATACACCCAGCTGCGCGCCTCTGGTCGGGCCCTGCTCCCATAGCCTTGACCTTCGCGTCCCAAACCCTTGCTGGGGTTCCAGTGCGGGGCCTTCACCGTCACAGCTACCGGGGGACACATCCCAGACAGCCCTTCTCCACCCCCCCAAACCCAAGGTCCTGCCACGCATCCCCGCGTCCGCGGAGACACGGCGTGACAGCCGTGGAGGCCCAGCAGCGAGGGCCTCGGCCTCCTCTCCGTCCTCCGTCCCATCCTGAGGGTCTCAGCACCATCCAGGGCCCAGGCGTTAGCCTCCCCCCCCCCCACCCCCCCACCTTAGGTCCTCGTCCCCTCCAGCTCCACCCAGACCTGAAATACCAGGATAGCTGGTCACCCCCACTCTGCCCAGACCTCCTGGCGCCCCCTCTAGCCCCAGGATGGGGAACGGCCTGGGTGGTAACCCCTTGTAACTGGAGCATAGCAAAAGGGCTCCGGGAGCCCCGACTGCCCCTTCTTTCTTGGGGGCTTTCCTCTGCATGCACCCTTTTTCAGGCACCTTTTCAAGCAAAGCTTAAGAGGCAGAGAACAGGAGTGAGCGTGTGGCTCAGCACTGCCCCCGCCACGTGTGACCCTGGGCTCCTCCTGCCCCACTGGGGCTGCAGACGCCCCAGACTCCCAGCCCAAGAGCCCCCACGCGGCCGGCCCTCATGCACGGTCCCAGCTCCCCCTCCCCCTTAGCACCGCTAATGCCTCCTGAGGGGCCGTGGCCCCACCGTCCTGAGCACGCGCTCCCGCGAGATCTCCTCCAGCCCCAGCTGGGAAGACGGTTCTCAGGAGTGGTGTGGCCGTGCTGGAGCGGTGCAGGGCCCCCCATTCCCCCTACAAACCCTCTTCCTCCATCTGCAACGGACTGCGCGACGGTTGGGAAGAAAGGTTCCAAAACAATCATGAGGAAACGCAATAAAGGAGCACCATCCTTGGTGAATAAATGTTTTTAACATATTCTCCCTCTAACTGGGCTCATATTATTCAGGCTGCTGCAGATTTAAAACACACACACACACACACACACAGTAACAAAATAAAAGGAACAAATTTTTCAAGCCCCAGGGGGACCCAGGCATTCAAATAAGATTTCAAATGACTCTCCTTCCCATTAAAACTTGTGCTGCAGTCAAAGTGTGCCCAGATTAGGCTGCAGAGAGCGGCTCTGCTGGCTGCCCCCCCCCCCGGGGGGGAGATGGATGGGCCTGGGGAGCAGGTGCACGTGGGCAGCAGTGAGGACCACAGGTGACCGCAGGCCCTGGGGGTAGGGGCGGGGGGGGGGGCGGCTGAGCCTTTCCAAGGCCCAAATTCCACGGCCTCTGCCAGAACCAGGCAGAGAAAGAGAACCACTCAGAGAGCTCCCTCCCCTCTCCAGAGGGTTCCCGGCCCCCCAGAGAGCCCAGAACAACAGTCAGCTCCAGATGCAAGGGGTCTGGCTGAGTGGAAGGTCTGTGGCCCCCCCCCCATTCTTCCAGAGCCTAGAGCTCCCCCTCCCGCCTGTTCCTCCAACCCCTCTCTTTTGCTCTCCCTCGTTGATGAATAGCTTCCCAATCAGCTCATCACAAATCCTGACTTGCTGGAAACCCTACCACCTCTGATCCACCCAGCTGCTTCCCTCCTTTTCGTTCCCCAGCTGCTGCGGCTCTGGTCTCCCGCTTGTCCTGGTCTCCCGCTTGTCCCGGCCTCAGGACCTTTGCGACTTGCACTTTGCATTCCTGGATCCCTTTGCTCGGATCTGCACGGTGTCTGACGTCTCCCTCTCCGAGGCCTCCCTGACAGCAGCCCTCGCCCCCTCCTCAGTGACAGCCACGTGGCCTGGCTCCACTGGCACAGGTCAGCAGGAGGCCCCCCCAACCTGTGCCCCCATCAAGAAGAGCCAGCTGCCCCTTACCAAGTTCCCAAGGTCTTTAGGAACAAAAACCCTTCTGGTTTCTTATCTTCGCTCTTCTCTATGCCTAAAATCGCTGCACAGACCCAATCAACAGGTTCGTCTTTATTTTCTTATAGTACAGGGTTTTGTTTTAACTCAGGGCCTCGTCCATGCTTAGCTGGCACTGGACCACTTGAGCCATGCCTCCAGTCTGGGATTTCATCAAGGACTTTTCCTGCCTGAGCTAGCTTAGAACGAGTGTCCTCCAGCCCTCAGCCTCCGGAGTAGCTAGGATTGCAAGGAGCCAACGACGCCCAGCAATCAATACGGCTTTTAATTAATGAAAGCCAGTAAGAACGGGTCCTGACTTCATTCCAGAAAGGTTTTTAAACCTACTAGAGATCAGTCTTCACCTATAATAAAAAGATCAGTCTCCGACCAAAACAGAAAGGAAAGCAACGCTGTCTCAGAATCGTTGACCGGGAGCCACTGCCCCCTACAGCTCTCAGAATTCACAAGTTGACAAAGGAAGTTATTGCGATGTCATGAATGTGGATGGATGGGGTTCCCCTCCACCCCCAGCCCACAGACTGCAGGGCCCCTGCTGTGTGACTGCACACAAAGCCACTGCACCTCTCTGGGTCTCACAGTCCTCAGTGGGGAAAACTAAGGGACGTAACAGACCCTGTAAACACAGAGCGCATTGCACCTGTAATCCTCGCTGCTCAGGAGGCTGAGAGCTGAGGATTCAGGACTGAAGCCAGCCCAGGCAGGAAAGTCCTTGAGGCTCTCATCTCCAATAAACTACAGAAAGAGTTGAAAGTGGCACCTGTGGCTCACATGGTAAAGCAGCACTGGCCTTGAGCAAAAGGAGCTCAGGGACAGCACCCAGGCCCAGAGTTCAAGCCCTGGGACCATTAAGATAATAATAATAATAATAATAATAATAATAATAATAATAATAATAAGTGAAACGTTTAGGAAAGTACTCGATACACCAGAAGTCCCAGTAAATAAATGTTCATATATGTACCTGAGTTGGTAATAATGAACGCACGGCAAAACAATAAACAAAAAGAGGTCACTGTCTGAGAACCATCTGTGTTCAGCCGGCATCATTTTGGAGAGTAACGGTTTTACCGAAATATAATTCAGGTGACCCTAAATATGTGCACCCACTGCTTTATTCAGGGGTGGTAGCTGTCCCCACTAATTTTAGAACATTCTTATCACCCACCGGGAAACCCCAGGGGCCCCTCTCCTCTCCCCCGCCCCCAGCCCTCCACTCCCCCCCCGCCCCCCGCTGCCCAGCCCTGGAAACCTAATCCACTTCTGTCAAGTCCAACCGTGGCCCAAGCAGGGAAACTGAGGCACAGGTAGGAGCCAGCACTCAGGCCCTGGTTGCTTCTCCCCCAGTTCAGAAGCCCCCCTCCTGCTCACTGACCCCTGGGCTGGACCCTCCCTGAACTGCACCCCTAAACCTCGCCCCCCCCCTCTGGCCCACCCCAGGATGGGCTTGTAGGGCTGTACTCACGGAGTCCGATCTTGGCCAGGTGCAAACGATTGACCCAGGAAATCTTGCTCAGGGGGTTGGGGGTGATGAAGACCACCATGAAGCTGATGGGGCGGCCGGATCTGTGGGGAGAAGGGCAAGGGCAGCAGGCATGAACCCCCCCACCATGCTCCCGGGCCTGGGCAGCCTCCCCGGGCCTCATCAGAAAAGAGGGACCCCACGTGGCTTGCCCAGCTTCTAGGCCAGAGCAGCTGCTGCAGGAATGTCTGCTGAGTGGACCCATGAAGGGAGGGAGGGAGGGAGGGAGGGAGGGAGGGAGGGAGGGAGGGAGGGAGGGAGGGTCGGTCACTGGTCACCACACTGCCTCTCGTCTCAGGGCAGCATGGGCCCCATTAGGGCTCCAGAGTCAATCCCATCCTGGTACTACAACCCCCAGGCCCTTTGCCTAACTCTGGGCCACGTCTTCCCCACCTGTGGGGGGCAGCGGGCCCTGCCCTGCAGAGCTACACGAGGACCAGACGGACGCCTTTCCCCAGGGCCCGAGTGGGCAGCTGGCTGCAGCGTCAGCTCTGCACAGAGTGGGGTCCCGCTGTGTGCAGGCTGCTGTGGTGGACATTCTGGGGACAGGGCGGCGCGGAGGGGACGCCAGGTCTGTGGGGAGCAGCTGGCAGCACCACCGTTGATAGGAGTAGACAGGGCAGTACACAAAGGGACCAGCAGAGGGCAGCGTCCACCGAGCCGAACAGGCCCAGGCTGACCCGGGGAATTTAGCCTGCCTGCCTTCCTTCTTTCCTTCCTGCCTTTCTTCCTCCCTACTTTCCTTCCTTCCTTCTATACATCCATCCATTCATCCATTCAATCATCCATCCATTCATCCATCTATCCATTCATTCAATCATCCATCCACCCATTCATTCATTCATTCATGCATCTATCTATCCATCCACCCATCATCTATCCATCCATCCACCCATTCATTCATTCATTCATGCATCTATCCATCCACCCATCATCCATCCATCCACCCATTCATTCATTCATTCATGCATCTATCCATCCACCCATCATCCATCCATCCACCCATTCATTCATTCATTCATGCATCTATCCATCCACCAATCATCTATCCATCCATCTACCCATTCATTCATTCATGCATGCATCTATCCATCCACCCATCATCCATCCATCCACCCATTCATTCATGCATCTATCCATCCACCCATCATCCATCCATCCATCCACCCAGGCTTCCATCCATCCACGCATCCACCTGACTATCTTCACACGACCCCCCCCCCTGCTGTGTACAGTGCCACCCCCTGCCCCCCTGCATGGCCCATCACGAGCGAGCACCCTCTCCCGTGGCAGGTGGTGGCAGCAAGCAGGTTGCTCCCGGCGCGACCTCCCCGGGCACCCCCACTCCTGCGCCCCCTCCCCTCCGCCCCGCCTCACTTGTCAGGCTTGCCCGGGAGCAGCAGCCGGAGGCGGCACTTGTTGGCTGAGTGGATCTCCTCCTCCTTCACCCGCATCAGCCTCTGCAGGGCCAGGCACCAGTCTTGAGCCACGGTCATGTTCAGGTTCTAGGGTTGCAGAGGCCCAGGAGGTCACCCCACGAGTCATAGCGGACCCCCCACAGCACAGGGGGCACCCAACGAAGGGGGGAACCGGACGAAGCCGGAAAGAGCCTGCTGGCAGCCCCCACCTCCTGGATGGGAGCCACAGTCCTGCCTTCCTCACCCCCACTCAGGCCCGGGGCCCCAGCGCAGCCCCGCCCTCCTGCCGACCCCCCCCCCCCCCGCAGGCGCAGGCCCAGGCAGGGCCCGGGGGGCCCCAGCGCAGCCCCGCCCGCCTGCCGCCCACCTGGTAGGTGCCGTGCAATGTGCCAACCAGCAGCGAGATCTGCTCCACCACGGCCAGGTCCTTCTGCAGGTCTTGCAGCTCCTGGAAGAGGCGCGGGGGGCCCAGGTACACCTTGTCTGGCGGAGAAGAGACCCAACTCAGCTTCCGGGCCGGGGAAGGCGCCCACACGAAGCCGGGCACCCACTCACGGGGCAAACCACCAGCCGTGGACCTGGAGACTTGGAACGGAACGTGACGAGGTTTGGGAGACGTGTGTTCCTGGGTGAAGTCTAACCTGGGAGTGGGGCGCGGTGGTCTGTAGAGGGTCTGGGAGGGCATAAGACAGAACTAACTTTGCCTCGAAGAGCTAAGGAGCCCACCTGGGGCCAGAAAGCGGCAGGCACAGGCCAAGACACTGTGGCTCAAGGCAGCTCACCAACAGCAAGCTGCTCAAGAGACACGCTGAAGCCGGATGTCGCCAGCTCATGCTTGTACATCTGGCTCCTTCAGAAAGAGGCTAAGATGGGAGGATTGTGGTTCGAAGCCAGCCTGGGCAGGGAAATCTGTGAGACTCTTATTTCCAATTAACCAGCAAAAACCATAAGCAGAGCTGTGGTTTGAGTAGTAGAGCACCAGCCTCAAGTGGAAAAAAAATACTTAGAAACAGCATCCAGGCCCTAAGTTCAAGGCCTAGTACTGGCCTTGAACTCCCCCCCCCACCACCACCACCAAAAAAGGCATACTTGGGGCCTACTGTGTGTAGATCGTCCATCAGGTCAGCCGTCTGCTCTTAGGGAGTTAACAGCCTGGGTTGCGGTCGGGGGGCAGACACAGCCAATTCACAACCAAGTGAACGATACTGGGTGATGGGCAGGGAGAGGGTGAGCGGCCTCGGATCTCTGATGACCATGCCAGGGAGAATGGCAGCATGCTGATGGCCAGTAAGAGACAGATGCACACCACGCTAGAAACCTGGCCTGCTAGCTGGGCGCCGGTGGCTCACACCTGTCATCCTAGCTGCTCAGGAGGCTGAGATCTGAGGATCACGGTTTGACGCCAGCCCGGGGAATGAAAGTCCGAGAGACTCATCTCCAATAAACTACTCAGAAAAAGTCACAAAAGGTGCTGTGGCTCAAATGATAGAATGCCAGCCTTGAGCAGAGAGAGGCTCGGGGACAGTGCCCAGGCTCCGAGTTCAAGCCTCTTCATGGCGTCTTTGGAACTGCCGCGGGGTTACCTGGACAGCTATGGGGGGACCTCAGGGGGAAGGGCACCCTGAAATGTCACAGACGCCAAACAGAGGGCGAGGAAGGACTGCTGGATGACCTGAAGGGACCACGGTGGACGTAGCCGCCCCAGCGCACCCTGTGGGACAGACGGGCGGACGGTGGGGCCCTGCACAGTGACAGAGCTGCGACCGTAGCGTGAGCAACGCTGTGTCGGCAACGGGCCATCCGCCATGGCATTCAATTAGTGTCATTAATGGGAATTCTGCTGTCCTGTCACTTGGCGTTTAATTTGTGATTCTGTTTGGGTTTTATAGTTGTTTAGGGGTTCAAAGCATATGGAGATGATTCTATCTGTATATATTTGAATAATGATATAATAAAAACCCATCCAAAACCCACTGGGGTTCAACAAGATGTTTCTACTTTGGGGGGTCTGGAGGTACACCAGGGTCTCTGGTTACAGAAAGTCCGAGCCTGAGCCATGGGCTGAGTCAGGGAAGCTGGAGGGGACGCTGGAGGGGACCCCACGCTCCTCCAGCCTCCCAGAGCTGGAAGTGGGTGCCGGGGTGAGAGACAGTGGCCCAACCCTGCCTCCGAGTCTCCGGGACTCAGAAGCCCACAGGGGGCCCCAGCACCCAGGTCAGGCGGCAGGCGGACAGGGGGCCCCGGCACCCAGGTCAGGCTGCAGGCGGACAGGGGGCCCCGGCACCCAGGTCAGGCAGCAGGCGGGCAGGGGAGCGCCCTGTGGAGGCGTCTGTGGGCACCATGCCCTGCCCTGCCCGCCCCACTGGCCCCGCGGCTCAGCTCCCCGGTACCCCAGGCTCTGAGCGGGGTTACCATCGCAACGAGTCACGAGAAAAACCCAGCCTTGAGCTTGAAGCCATCAGGAAGGCTGACCTGAGGAACACAGAGAGGACACAGGGCAGGAGGGCGCTCTGGCTAAAGGCACAGGCTAGGGACAGCTGTGTCGCAGAGGAAGCGGGGGGCGGGGAGGGGGTGGCGGGGAACTCCAGGCCCCCAGAGGCCACAGCAGGTGGAAGGAGGGAGGAGGAGGAATGGGAGGGAGGGAGGGAGGGAGGGAGGGAGGGGGCATTCAAAGTGGGCACAGGGGCCTCTATTCCAAGAGCAAGGGGAGGAACCAGGTGGCAGGTGACGCACACAGGTTTGATACCAGGGGGTAGAGGGACAAGGCGGGGACAGAGGGATGGCGGGAAAGGCGTCAGGAGGCCACTGCAGGGACCTGGAAGGGCAACGGGGCAGCCACGAGGAAGCAGAGAGCAGAGGGCCCTGTGCTGCACTCCTCTGGTCCAGGGGTCTGAGGGGAATGGGGACGGGTGGAGCCGGGCCACGGGGGGCTCTGAAGGTTCCAGGGGGCGCCGCAGGGTGATGTTGGGGGCTGCCTGAGGCGCCACGGGGGAAAATCAATCTGCAGGTCACAGGGAAGTCAGGGGTGGGGTGGGGGCCCGCCTGTGCCCGCCGCCCCTCCCCCGCCCCCGGGGCCGGCCGGGCTGGGAGGGGCGGGACTCACTCTGGGGCTGGCCGGCGGGCGAGGCCTTCTTGGCCCCCGCGTGCTGGATGAGGACGTTGTCCTTGTCGTAGGCGCCGCCGTCCTGGCCCACCTCCACCACCTGCACCTGCGGCAGCGCCGTGTTCCACTTCACCACGTACTTGGGCCCCAGGGGCACCAGGCTGCTGATCTCCAGCTGGCCTCTGCCGGGACAGAGCGGGGAAGCCCTGAGCGCCTGCCAGGCCCCCCAGCCCGGAGGCAACACAGCACCCAGCGCCCCAGCACCCCGGCTCGGCCAGGCTCCGCACAGCCCAAGCTTAAGCCCTCCGGCCAGAACCGAGGCAGCGGCCCCGGGCCCCCCCGCTGGGCCATGCACCAGGGCCAGGCTTCCGCCCAGAGACAAAACCACACACTCCAAGCACCTGGGCGCCGAACACCTACCTGTGGTTGGCAGGCCTGGGGAAGAGACAAGAAGGAACGTGGTTATTGGGGCGGAGCCATTTCAGAGGGCAGTGAGGGCTGCACCGCAGGAGGGAGGGGTATGGGGGAGGGGATAGACGTGGCCAAAAGGGCAAAGTATGGACAGACAGAGCACTGGGGGGAGGGGGGCGTCCCCGTGGACTGTACCTGCTTTCATCTCTCCCCGGACGGCCTGGCTCAGTCATGGGATGAAGTGACTTGGCCCTAATCCCTCTAACCTGTTTCCCAGAACGGGGCCCCTAGCACCCCCCCCCTTTACCCACCGCACCCAGACCCGGGCAGCATGAGGGCCGAGGACTCACAGGGGGGCTGAGACGCATGGTCCTGGGGTTGGCCAAGTGTCCACCCTCCGTGCTTGCTTCTCTGCCAGGAGTGTGACCCACCCCATGCCAGGTGGCCCCTAAACCTGCTCTGTGGTGGTGTGTGGGGTACATGAGCCCCACCCCTACCCCCTCCCCTCAGCCCTGCATCCAGCTAGGCTAAGGAACCTCAGCTAGTGCTGCCATCATGCTCTTTCCAGAATGTTCTACAGTGCTCAAGAGCCCACTGGGGGGGTGTCATAGCTGGAGCTCTGGGGGGGATGCATCCATGAACCCCCAATCCCTGACACCCACGGACACACAAGCAAGTGAATCGGCCAGGTGGAGACGCTGAGGAATAGCTGGGCATGAGCCCCAGTTCCAGGTCCCTATGGTCAGGAGCCGCCTAGACTCAGCCTGCTAGGTCTCCCCAATACTCAAAGGAAGCCTAGGGTCTCTACCCCTCTGCAAACTCTGCTGTGAGCCAAGCCTAAACCCCCAGACGCCTACTGCAGCCCACAGGGCCCCGAAACCTAGTGAAAGAACCCCCCCTGCCCCCACCCGGGCTCCGGCTTCCTGAGGCTAGACATCCAGTGTAGCTCTTGGCATTTCTACAACGCCAGAGCCATGGCCTGTGGGGTCGCCGGGCAGCCCTGAAGTCCGGGCAAAGGAACCCAGTGTTAGAGCAAGGGAGATTCAGAAAACGCAAGTGGCCAAGGTCCAAGAGACCTCAGCGACCAGGTACAGAGTCAGAACACACAGCCCGTGCCGTGGATGGCCGGCTAGCCCTGCCGGGGACAGCCTCCATGATCTCTCCACACCCGCCCCGGGGCTGAGGCCAGGGCACAGAGCAGGCCGTGAGGGGCGGGGGGTGGAGAGGAAGTCGGAATCTCTGACACCTAAGCCCAGCTCACGTGGGACCAGGGGCAATGCTGCCCAGGCCCAGGCCCGCGCTGCCCCAGGTCAGCCCGGCCCGGCCCTTACTTGAAGTTGATGTTGGCGCAGACCAGCATGTCGTTGAGCAGAAAGACCCTGCGCTCCTTGGACTTGAGCAGCTGCCCTCGGTCTCCGTATACTGTCTCCGTCAGTGTCTCACACAGGAGCAGCTGCCGCTGGCCAGAGGTTAACAGCTGGAGGAGGGGACACGGAGGGGCCACGTCGGTTCAGGGCCTAGACAGCTACCCAGAGTCACCAAGCCAGAGAACCCAGAACCTTCTGCCACAGGAAGAGGGAGAGCCGGGCTGAGAGAGGCAGAGAAGAAGCTAACGCTGCCTCTCCCAGTCTTGGGGCGACAACACATTCTGTGCTGTGAGACCTCGGGGTGCCTGCTGGGTTCTCTGCTCAGGGGAGGCCCGGGGGACCCTTCGCCTGCCTGAGCCTCAGTTTCCTCAGCTGACAAGGTAGAGCCTGACCTCTGTGGCTGAGGTCACTCGAGTGACACGTGAGCAGCGGCTCCCATTACTTAATAGAGCACAGGCCTGGGGCTAGAAGCGGTTAGGAATTTCCACAGCTGCATCCTGACCTGCTGAGTGGCCTCAGCCCACTTTGCTCCCGGACGGCCTCCCGAAGGAGCAGCCGCGGACCTGCCCGTCGGGAACGCCCTCTCTGCGGATGCCGGGACTCTCAGACCCAAAGCACTGGAGAATACATTGGCCGATCTCAGGCTGGACGCTGACACCCCCAGTGGCCAGCCACTTGCCAGCCCCTCCCTGCAGTGACGTGTGGACTACCTTCACCAAAGACATAAGGTCTGGACTCACAGACACAGGTTCCGAGCCCCCCCACCACCACCTGCTAACACCAGGCCCACCAATCAGCAAGGGTTGGGAAACACAGGGATTGGGGGGCGGGTGGGGGGGGGAAGGTGGTTTCCAGAAAATGCATTGCCAAAAGCCATGACTCAACAGACATCATTTTCCCTGCCTCCCTTCCCTCCCTCTCCCCCTCCCTCCCTCTCCCCCTCCCTCCCTCCTTCCTTCCTTCCTTCCCAGATGAGAAAGGAAAGGCCACCCAATGGCTCCCCAGGAAAACATGTTCTGCCCTCCCGGAGTCAGGCATCTATGAACCCCTAGGTTGCCTCAAGAGAAATGGTCCGAGTGGTACCGGGTGTGGCTACACGCCCAGGGCTCTTCCCCAACCCCCCCTCCCCCAATCCATCCTTTCCTGTGAGGCCTCCCCACCGCCCAGATGAGGAGACTGGAATTCCAGCGTCCTGTGCTGCCCCCTGCAGGGGGTCCAGGGCATGGCATGACAGGACCTGGGACAGCCCAGGGGACCCCTACAGCTGCTAGGGCCTGGCTCACCCTCCTGCTTGCACAATCAAGCAGGGTGCAGCTCAGGACAACCTAAGGTCCTGCAAGCAGCAGGTTTCCACCAGAGACTGCCAGGGGTGCCCTGAGCATCTGACAACTGTGTCGTTGTCCCTCTGCCCCCCCACCGCCCCCCGCCCCCGCCTAGTTGCTCACACGATTTCTTTGAAAGGACAAGAATAGGAAGAGCCGGATATTGCCCAAACCATCCCTCCACGGGCTCCTGAGTCAGCTTTTTTTTTTAAACAGGGGCACGATTCCGTTTCGGGCTACGCCCAGTTTCGTTTCTGCTTCTCTGGGTGATGGAGGGAGAATAACCAAGTGGTCAGGACTGTCCCAGGAGGGCTCCGAGGGGGACACAGTGTGTGACCACCACCACAACAGCATCTCACCCCTGTCCAGCTCAGCCCTCCCTTGCTAGAGGTGGGAACTGAGGCTGGGGGCACTCAGTGGTCCGAATTCTGCTCTCCAGAGGCATTCCAAACCTGCAGGCTTTCAGGACAGGATGGGAAGTGGGCTACACCTGAGAGATCCTGAATAGACAAGGAGACACACACACACTCTCTCTCTCTCTCTCTCTCTCTCTCTCTCTCTCTCTCTCTCTCTCTCTCTCTCTCTCTCTCTCTCTCTCTCTCCTGTCTTCATCCCTAGCTCTCAGCTCCTGGGCCGGTCTGAGGCAAACCCAGATGGCTTCTGACCAGCAGGTGGCGCTAGCGGGCAGAGGACCCGGAGGGGATGCGGATGTGGGAGGCCACTCTCAGGTAAGACCTGCCACACCTAGGTAGGTCAGGATCTTGCGGCAGATCTCTCAATGTCTAAAGGCTGCCACCCACTGTGAGGAGCCCACAGTCCATCTGCAGCCTGAAAGGGACCTGCAGCTCAGAACAGCAAGGACGCCAAAGGCCAGGACCCAGCTCTGCCCCCTTGGGCCCCCTTGGGCCTCACGGTGCCAGCCACGGAGCTCTCTGCACTGGGGACTGTGCTGCCTCAGAGAGAGTGTTCTCTGTCCCGTTTCCCCGCCCCCCCCCCCCCCGAGCAGCCAGGAGGCAAGGGGCGCCTGAGGCTCGCACCTGTCGGCCTGGCTGCTCAGGAGGCTGAGATCTGAAGATTGTGGTGTGAAGCCAGCCGGGGCAGACGAACCTGAGAGATTCATCTCCAGCCAGCCAGCATAAATGCCGGACTGAAGGTGTGGCTTCCCAAGCAGAGCGACAGCCTTAAGCAGAAACAGCAAGGGAGAGCAGGCGGCCCTGAGTTCAAGGCCTTGTACCCAAGGGGAAGCCTTCTGGATTCTAGCCCCCCCCCCCCAAGAGATATAAAAGCCTCCTGCAGGCCAACACCATGTCCATTCCCCAAAGACAGCCTTTCCACAGGCTGAGGCAGGTGGCCGCCCCCTCCCACCAACAGGAGATGAGCAAGGGGCGGGGGAGGGTCCAGGCCTGCAGGCCTGGGGCAGCATGGGAGGCAAATAGGAACTGTGGTGCCCAATGGCTGACTCGGGGGAGCGGGCCTGTGCTCTAAAACCAGGGCTGTCTGTATATTCATCTGCACGTTTTTAATAATTTTGTTTTGTTTTGTTTGTCCTAAAGTACACCAATGTATGCCAACCCCACGGCAGAACGCGGCTCCCGTACCCTCCTTCCTCTACTAAGGGCCCGTGGAAGGGGCTGGTCCTTCCTCTTCCTCACGCATCTGCGAGCAGCCCTGGCTGTCAGAGGCGACTCAATTTTCCTCCTATCAGAGGATGCACGTGAGGTTCCGAGAGGTGGAGGTTGCCCCCTGCCCCCCCCCACCACCATGCCACACAGCAAGCCCCAGTGGCAAAAAAAAAAAAGAAAAGAAAAAGAAATCCGCATTTTAAACCCAGAGCCTCACTGTAACTAAAATCGGCTTGTGTCCTAAAGTAACGTGTGCAGCAAGTAGTAAATGTGGGCTCCAGGTGAGGGTCTGAGCCTGGAGTCCAGGGCAGGGGGGCTTGGGGAAGCAAAGGTTGCCCCTCCCTTGGAGAACACTGGAACCTGACCGGCTCTGGCGCAGCTGGGGGGAGGGGGAGGGGGAGGGGGAGGGGGGTGCCGGCACCTTGTTGAGGCTACTGCGGTCACTGACGCTCTTGGTGAGCTGCTGGATCTCAGCCACCTGGTCGGCCAGTCGCTTCTGCTCGTTCAGCTTCTCGGCCAGCGTCTCCAGCTCCGTGAGGGCCAGCTGCAGGGACAGCCTGTCCGGGTGGCCCCTCGGGGTGTTCTTCAGCATGTCCTGCCAGCCAGAAACGAGCAAGGCTGGGGCACCGCGCACACCTGCGCGTGCGCGCACGCGTGCACACACAGACACACCCACAGACACAGAGCCTTCCCTGGCCCGGGGGGGGGGGGGCAAAGCCATGACCCCCCCACACACACCGCCCACACAGACCAGTTCTGAAGGGTGCCAGCGTGGTACCTGGCACAGAATAAAACCCTGAGGAGCTACTCATGAATGAGGAGAATAAAACAACGGTGTGCCTCGCAAACTGCATGCTCAAAAGCACTGAGATCACCAAGTCTCTTAGACATATCTGTCCAGTGCATCCCCAGCAGTGTGAGTCATCACGGTCAAAATAAGAGGCCACTGAGTGGCAGCTGGGGGGGGGGGGCGGGGTAAAACGTGGCCCCTCCGTACATTCAAACACAGTCCGGTCTCAACAAGGGAAAGAAATCGACAGGTATAGCGGCTCACGCCTGCCATCCCAGCAACTCAGGAGGCTGAGATCTGAGGACCACTGTTCTAAGCCAGCCCAGGCAGGAGAGTCTGCCAGACTCTCATCTCCAATCAAAAGCCAGAAGCAGAGCTGGGGCTCAAGCGGTAGATCAACAGCCTTGAGCAAAAAAAAAATTTTTTTTAAGTCAAGAAAGAACAAGCTCAAGGCCCTGAGTTCAAACACTGCGAGATTCCGGGTGCAGGCCGCTTCTAGAGCAGCCGGACCCCTGGGGTCAGGGAGGCGGACGGGGCTGCCCGGGCGGGGAGGGGCGGGCATCGGGATCTATGGGCTTCGTGGACACGGAGGTCCCTTGGCACCAAGGGAGGCTCACGGAGGCGAAGGCGGGCACTGGAGCCTGGTGGCATGCATGCCGATGATGCCACAGACCCCCGTTCAGCAAGGTTCCCGGGGTGGCAAGTGCGGAAAAGCGCCCAGCAGGCTGACCGCTGATGGCTGCTCATTGAGGAGACAGAGGCCCAGATTCCACGTCCCTGAAGGAGGAGCTAAGGCGGAGCAGCGCTCGGGGTTCTGGGGGCCCTGTGGCTGTCACTCCCTGCCTGCTCCCGGGCAGAGGGGCGAAAGGCGCTGTCGAGTGTGATGAACGGCAGTGCGGGAGGAAGGGGGGCCAGAGCCTTGTGACGGGGGGGGGGGGTCAGGAGGATGCTGAGCCCGCCCCCGCCCCCGGGACAGGCGCTCCTCACTCGTGCCCACCCCCACCTCCTCTCCCCGGGGGGCCAGGCAGAGGCCGGAACCCCTGCCAGTACCTGAAGCAGGAGGATGAACTGCGGAAACCGCTGGATGGGCTTCACCATTAGCCCATAGAGGGTGACGCGGTCTGGGCTGCACACCTGCCGCCTCTGTGGAGGACCCGGCAAAGTCAGTCCCCGGGAGCCCCCAGTACCCAGGGAGCCCCCAGTACCCACCCACCCACGTCCTCTGTGGAAGCCAGCTCCCTGCCGGGGCTCTGCCAACCTCTCCTGCTCCTCTTCCACAGAGTCTGGGGAACCTGGCCTCAGCCCCTCACCGACCCCAAAGCTAACCATAGCCCCGAGCCTCCGTCCTCCCAAGTGACTGACACCCAGGGCCTGAGGAGAAATCCTCATCATTTTCAAACAGGGAACCCCCCCCCCGTGGGTGGAGCCCCGACCTGCCAGGAGCACAGGCCGTCAGCTACAAGGCTGAGGCCCGCCATGCCGGCTGCCCTGCCCCGGAACCCTCACCCCACAGAGACTTCCACTCTCCCTCACCCCTCTCTGGGAACCCCAAAGTTTCTCCCCCACAGAACTGAGGCGCCCCCACAGGGGCCGGGCAGGGGTGCAAGTGGCAGCTGTGATCTCGAGTTCCGGGCTAACATGTACCTCCCTTGTGCTCAGCCTCCCCCAGCCCAGCCCCGGTCAGGGGCCTGGACAGCCCGGGCCACCTTGAGGAACTCCAGGAAGGCCGGCTTGGTGAGGCACGCTTTCTTGATGATGCACATGGCGTTGGTGAAGTTGTTCACGTAGTCACTGTACACGTCCAGCACCATGGACTTGGAAAACTGTAAAGGGGTGGGCAAGGCGGGGCGCCATCACCGCGGGGCCAACAGCAGCACACAAGCCCGTGAGGCCGGCTGACCGGCCGCCCCACTTGGTGGGGGTGGGGGGGAATGTGGGCTTGGAGAAGCGGAAATCACCCCGGGATCACAGGGGGAGGGGTTAGTGTTCACATCAAGTGCACTTGCTTGGACAGAGCCCCCAGCTCGACTGGACACGGCAATGCCTCTAGGGCGGAGCTGCAGAGGGCAGGGCCGTGGGTATGGAACCCGCGCACCGCCTCAACCACAGCCCCTCACACACCAGCCCAGGATGCTGCGTATTCAGTGGACCTTCCAAGGGCAAGACTATCCATAGATACAGATAGATAGATAGATAGACAGACAGACAGACAGACAGACATATAGATAGATGGTTGGAGAGAGACAGGTGGATAGATGGATAGAAGGAAGGAGGGAGGGAAGGAAGGAAGGAAGGAAGGAAGGCAGGAAGGAAGGAAGGAAGGAAGGAAGGAAGGAAGGAAGGAAGGAAGGAAGGAAGGAAGGAAGGAAGGGAGATGGAGATAGAGATAGAGATAGAGATAGAGATAGAGATATAATTTTATGTCAGTCCTAGGGCTTGAACTCGGGACCTGGGCACTGTCTCATAACCTTTTTTCTCTCTGTGTGTGTGTGTGTGTGTGTGTGTGTGTGTGTGTGTGTGTGTGTGTGTGTTCAAGGCCAGCGCTATACCACTTGAGCCACTGCTCCACTTCCAGCTTTTTGGTGATCAGTTGGAGATAGGAGCCTCACGGACTTTGCTGCCCAGGCTGGCTGTGAACTGTGATCCTCAGATCTCAGCCTCCTGAGTGGCTGGGACACAGGTGTGAGCCACTGGTATCTGGATAGTTTTCCTTTTCGCAGGTTCCAGTGACCCCCGACAGGTCAGCGAGGCATGCCACTGGCTCGGCCCTGGCCTCACCCTGTCCCTCGGGCTCCAGATTTAGGGGAACGTTTAGGGGAACATAGCCCGGAGGGGAGGCCAGACCTGTCTGAGAGCGCAACCCCAGGCGGGGACCTTGGGAGTCCAGGCCAGACCTCCGAGGCCGCCATCCCGCCTCCTCCCGCAGTGCCCTGGGGCGCCAGCCTGTCCCCCCGCAGCAGGTGGCTCCTAGAGTGCTGGGTCTCCCGGGGCACCACATCTGGGCAGAGCCGGGTGGTGGCTGGGCCCGGCCGGGAGGACCTCCCCAGGGACATCCTTGGCACTCCATGGGGTGGCGTCCACCCCAGCATAGGCCACGTGGACGCGGAGACCCCGCTGCCCCCCGGCCCCCCCCCGGCTCAGGCGAGAAGGGGGGGAGGCTGGATCGCGGGGCCTCTGTGGTGGGGCCGGCTGAGGGTGTAGCGAGGCAGGGCCCGGGGCGTGTGGGAGGGCACCTACGGAGGCCACGAAGAGGTCCCCGATCTTCTCGGTGGAGTCCCACTCGGCCACGCGGGAGGACAGGGCGATCTGGAACATGGAGTGCAGGTGCAGGATCTCCCGCACCCGGAGGAACACCACCTGGCACTTGCGGGCGCTCAGCGCCTTGGGCTCCATCTCCATCAGAGGGTTGCGGTAATCCTGCAGGGCGCACGGGGGCCGGGGCGGGTGAGGGGGGTGTCAGCGGCCAGGCCACGCGCCCCACGCCAGGCCTCAGCTCCCTCACGGCGGGGAACCCCAGTCGCATTGCAGAAAACAGCCATGAGCACGGACGCCCCGCCCCCCCCCGCCCTGGGGGAACCCTCCTGTCCCACCCATTTGGGGTTCCTGCTGTTCCCCCACAAACAAGGCCAGCTCAGGGCTCTTTTCCGAATGCTCCTTATAAAGTGCCCCCACCCCCTCCCCCCAGGCCCTGGGGGCCCCAGGAGGCACCTGGAGGATCCGCTTTCCCCCTCCCCCCCAGACCCTGGGAGCCCCAAGGAGTCTCCTGGAGGATCCGCTTCCCCCCTCCCCCCACACCCTCCCCTCCTCCCAGACCCTGGGCCCCCCCCCCCACCAAGGAGGCACCTGGAGGATCCGCTTCAGCGACTCCACGTAGCTGCCCTCGCTCTGCACGATGGAGCCCAGGATGTGCCGCCGCACCACCTGCGGGGCAGAGCTGCGTCATGAGGGGGACAGCGGGTGGGAAGGGGAGGGGGGACGCAGGAGGGGGAGCTGCAGCTACAGGACGCAGGGCGCCGCCTCCCAGAGCCACTCATGGACCCCCCGGGAGGAACACCACCACGCTGCCCGGGCCGAGGCCCCGGGAAGGAAGGCAGGCAGGGCACCCAGGGCCGGGGACGCCACCACCTCCGCTCAGGGGTGACACACGGCCGCGTCCATCTCAGATGGACACGGACTCTCAGCTCCTGCCTCCGGTGGCAGGGAATGCCCGCGGTAGCCCCGCTTCCACAGGCCAGTCTGTGGGTGCCGTCCCTCCCAGGCGGTCCCCGTGTCCTTCCCCCTTTTCTGCTCCTCTTCGCCGTGGCCCCCAGCCGGCCTCGGGCCGCCCACGGAGGGCACCCAGGCTCCTCGGTAGCGCTGACCAGCCCCGGCTCCGGCACAGGGCGACTCCCCCTCGCTCCCTTGGGTGTGGCGTGGCTGTGGGTCACAAACCCTGCTACACGATGGACTCGCGTGGGGCCCCTCCACGGCCACCAGCCCCACCTGACAGTGTGGTTCCTTTGGTCCAGGTGTGACCTGAGCCTTTAAAACCTCCCTCGGGAGCTACCTCCTGTCATCTAACTGCCCCGGAGGCTGAGATCTGAGCAGTGCCATTCCAAGCCAGCCCAGGTAGTAAGATGGCCACAAGATCCTTAACTCCAATTAACCAGCGAAAAGCCAGACATGGAGCTGGGGTTCAAATGGTAGAATGCTTACCTTGTGCAAAAAAAATAAAAGCTCAAGGACAGTGCTCAGGCCCTGCGTGCTAGAACTGGCACACACACACACACACACACACACACACACACACACACACACACACACACTCCATGTTGGAGCTGGGCCAGGCTTAGTGTCCACAGAGGCGTCTTGTGTGATGACGGCCCGTCCACCTGCAGCAAGTGCTGGGACTGGGCAGTGACCTCTCCTCGCCTCTCCCTTTCCCTCCCCATCCCCGGCTGTCCTGAGCATGGCAGTCCAGACCCCGGGGTCACACACCTGCGGTCCTGCCTGGCTCCCTCCTCTAACTCCAGCATCCCTGTCCTCCATCTCAACCGCCACCCGGAGGCAGGGGAGGAAGATGCGGCACACCGGGGAACCAGAGACGGTCACCAGCGAGCGTCCACAGAGGGGCAGGCTCCTTGTCTACCCCAGCCAAGGGCATGGCCCTGCCTTCCTGAGGCCAGACATCAGGGTTTGCCGCCACCCAACACCCCCCACAGCCCTGGCCGTGAGCTCGCGGGGACACTGCTCCCTCCTGATCCTCACGGTCAATGGTGACCCGGCCAAGGTCCCCGGGCACGGCTGCCTGGCCCTGCTCTGTGGAACGGGTGGCGTCCGCCGCGGCTCCCAGCAGGAGCTGGGGGGACTCGGGAGACCCTGAGGGACACCCGGCAGCCTTCCCCAAGCCGGACAGGTCTGCACGCTTCAGGCTTCCCTGCTTCAAACAACACCCCACCGACAGCCTGCTCCGCTTGTCCTTGGGCCCCGGGTGGGGGGTGAGGGACAAACTGACCAAATGCCGGGACTCCTCCGTCCCCCAGACCAACAATGTGAAGAGGAACCCCACTTGTCACTTCCCCCTCCAGACCCAGATGGCAAGCTGAGACATCTCCCTCCCCCCCCCCACCAGCCCTCCCCGGTCCTGCGGACCCCGCCCCTCCGCTCCCCACGCACCTGCTGCGGGCTCAGGCCGTCGGGCATGGGGCCCAGCTCTGGGGCCGGGGGCTTGATGTCCGTCACGCTGACCTCCAGGAGGCCCATGTCCTCCTCCTCCGAGTCACCTGGGAAGTCAGATGGGCGGGTGACAGTAGCTAAGGTGAGGGCAGCACGTCCCGCTTGGGGGCCCCCCCCCCCGGGAACGGGGACAGAAATGGAGAGCCACCCAGACCAGGCCCAGGCCCAGATCCTGAGGGGCTACGGCTGCCCAAAGGGCCTAGAATTACCCATGAGCACGGGCACCGTGCTGCGGGAGAGAGGAGCTGGCGGGAGAGGGAGTGAGGACCAGGAACAGAACACAGCCTCGATCTCAGGACCAGCTCTGCCTGAATTCCCGGCTCAGGCCTGTCCACGCCAGCCCCGCCAAGGCCGGCCACCATATCCCTGTCCCCAGCACTAAAAATAGTTGTCTTCTAGACACTCAAACCGGGGGAAAACACGCCCCGAGAAGAACAGCTCCGCTCCATCCACAGGCAGAGGCCCCAAGGGCAAGGCTCACCTAGAATGGGATCAAGAGCCCTGGGCCTGAGCCAGGGCGGGGAGAGTCCCAGACCGGGACGGAAGAGGACAGGTGGCAGCCCAGGCGTCTGAGAGAGAAGGGAGTCCGGGCCTGTCCTTGCCGGGAACACACACACACACACACACACACACACACACACACACACACACACACACACGAGATGGGACCGGGCGCCATGGCCACTACCCAGGGCAGGAAGTGGGCGCTGGAGGTGGGGGAGGGTAGAGAAAAGAAGAAGTGCAGGCAGGCCAGGCGGGGAGGCGACGGAGGGAGCAGGCATCCCTGGTGGACCCCCTACCTGAGCAGGAGATGGAGGAGGAGGAGGAGGGGCAGCGGATGACGGCGTGGGGGTGGGGGTGGCGGGGGCCCTCCTGCCTGGCCCCCATGATGCCCGGGGCGCCTCCGTGCACCCACCCCAGCCGCCGGTCCCGAGGCTTCCTCTTCCCCCACACTCCGCTGGGTAGCATTCTTGGCCTGGGATCTGAGCCCTGCCCGGCTATTAATAACGCAGAGTGGGAGGGTCACTTTAGGAGAGGCCCCGGGTCAGTGGGTGGGGGAGGATGTACCAGAGACAGTCCCCAGCCATCAGGCTTGTTCCTCCCATCGGAGGCCGGTGCTCCCCAAAGGCTGCCCGGGCAGTGGGCAAGCCCACCCCCGTCCCCCAGTGCACTCGGTGGGGAGGCCAGGGCCTAGAGGAGACCCGGGTCAGTATGGCAGCCTAGCCCCAAACTCAGCACTTAGGGCTGACGGCACCCCACCTCAGCCCCAAGAGGAACACCCACCACGCGGCTTCTTCCCACACAGGGCCTGAGCTAGCCGCCCTCCCCATGGCCTGGGAGACAGAGCCACTGTGAATCCCACCACACAGGTCAGGAGACTGAGCTGGCAGGCACCGGTGGCTCCCGCCTGTAATCCTAGCTACTCAGAGGCTGAGAGCTAAGCATCACGGTTTGAAGCCAGCCCCGGGCAGAAAAGTCTGTGAGACTCTTATCTCCACTTAAACAGAAAAAGCCAGCAATGAAGCTCAAATGGTAAGAGTTCAGGGTTAGCCCAGGCCCAGAGTTCAAGCCCCACGTCCCGGGGCAGGGGTGGGAGGGAGAAGTATATTGAACGAATGGTAGCAAGTAGTGGTTGATCGAATCTATCTAAAACCTTAATGACCCTCCAACATCCAGCGAGGCCCATAGAGCCTTGCTGACCGGCCTTGATCGGCTCCTTCCCTTCCAGGCGTGTGTGTGTGTGTGTGTGTCTCCCTGACTCCTCTGTGCCTGCCCCACCAGTGTCTGGGAATGCTCTGGCCCTCCGTTCTGCATTTATGGAATGAAGTGACCCATCCACCACACCAAGCCCTCAGAAGAGTGGGGGCAGGTAAAGTACTCAACCACCATCAACTATCGAGAGGACTGCTTCTCGGGCACCTTCTACCTTGCCACCTCTGGGCCTTTGCACGTGCTCCAATGCTCCATCCTCTTCCTGGAGCGCTGTTCCCTCTGCCTGGTGACCTGGGTCTCCTCCTCCCATCTGGCTTTTTACCCCTGTCTTCTAGACCCACTTCCTCCACACCTCCCCACCCACAGGGAGCACACTGGGCCGCTAGCCGACCCGCCCTCTTCGCGGGTGGGCCTGTCTCCCCCGTCCCGCCCGCCAGGGCATGGAGGTTCCCCACGCCCTCAGGGCACCACGCCCCTAGAGGAAATGCCGTGGAATTGCTCTTGGTGCCTGGCTGGGTGAAGAGATAGGTGGGCAGAGGCAGGGACGAAGAGAAAGAGTCGAGATGAGATCTGCCGAGCCAGGATACAGGCAGCCAGGGCGCCGGGCCTGCCACGCGGGGGCCGACTAGGACATCTGAGGCCAGTCACACCCCGCCCCGCGTGACCTCAGAGGGTGGCCAGAAGGGGTACCGAGCAGAGCAGCGCGCCCTCCTGGGCCCGGCCAGGCAGGGTAGCACCTCACCGAGGACATCTTTCCGGTGCAGGAAGGAGACTTTGCGCATGACGGCCATCCGCGTCTTCTCCAGACCATCCCTGGTCCCGCTCTTGGCAGCCTTCATGAGCTGGGTCATCTGAGCGAAGGAGGGGGGCTGTCAGAGAGGCTTAGGGAGGGGCCTCGGCCCGGCCACACTACACGGCAGAGCCCCCTGCCCGCGCCTGCCCCGTGGTGAACAGCAGAGACCAGGAGGGACGGGGGGGGGGGCGGGGCGGGGGGGGGCCCGCAGGTGCAGGGCTGGCCCTCACCCCTGTCCTCCAGGACAATCAGCGTGCCCGGGGTTCCCAATTAAGAGATGGTAGAATGGGGGCGGGGCTGGAGTCCTAGGCCTGGGTTCACTTCCTGTCAATCCTCCAGCAAGGGGACAAGTCACTTTGCCTCGATTTCCCCAAACAAAACAAAAGAACAGTACAACCTCCCCCGGAAGGGCCTGGGGGCGGGGCGCTGGGGGGCACAGGCCTGGAGCTGGTTTTCAAGGATGGTGAACAGGAGGTGAGCACTGCCTCCTCCATCTGCTGCTCAGCCCAAGTCAGCAGCCCCCGGCCCCTGCGATCCCAAAGCCAGGTTCCCTTCTGAGCTGCCGCCCGGCAGAAGGAAGAGCTGAGTTTGCAAAGCACGCAGGACACCCACTCCTTGTGGTGCTGAGGATAGCAAGCCAAGCAGGACATGAAGCAAGCGGAGGCTGGCACGCCCGGGAGCGGGCACCCCGGCACCGAGGGGGGCAGCCGCTGTCCTGTCATTCCAATCCTCTCTGTCCCTCACAACCCAGCCCCAGCCTGGGCGCCTTCTCCAACACACAGCCAGAACGAGGCACCGGAACCGGGCCACACGGGACTCCTGAGCCCGCACTCGGCTGTGGGGACGGAGGCCCCGACTCCTACGTACGTCTCATTTTAATCAACCCCAGGGCCCGCTGCGCTAATGATGCTTGGGACCCACTCGGTGTGCAGGCAGAGAGCCTGTCCTGGGGTAGCAGGGGCTCTGGTCTCCTCAGCCAGCCCCTCGGTCCTCAGCTGCAGGGCCATGAACTTCTCTGGGGTCTAGAAGAGGAGGACTGGCTGCAAAGGCCCAGGAGGCTGTGGCTGCAGAGGCTGCCCAGGGTGGAGGCTTTTCAGGAACAGGGGCAGCTTTCTGGAAGTCATCATGGGTAGAAAGGGAAGAAGGCCCAGCCCCTCCCGGCTCCCATCTGTCCCTGGGGCAATTGGCTTCTGGGCAGGAGGGCACAACGTTTGAGAATGGAGATGGGGCAGACGGCCACCGCAGAAGTTAAACCACGATGCCCGTAGTTCCTGGGGTACCTCAATTTCAGAGCGGGGCACATACCAGGCTGCAAACTCCTGTTCCTGGGCCCAATTCCCTTCCTGGTGGAAAGCCCTCAAAGTGTCATCTGGGAGGTCATCTGAAGCTACACTGTGCATTTCCCCAAGCCCAAGAGAGCACCTCGTGGCTAGACCAGGAAGTTCTGTGCGGCCTGATGGCACGTGTACTCCTTCTCATGGCTGCACCCTGCTCGTAGGCCCTGCCCTCCACTGCCCCTGGGGACCCCTCTGAGCCTTGGTACCCTGACAGGTCTCAGATACCACAGGCTATCTAGGCATACCTCCCCTTTCTGGGGACTCAGGCTCAGCCACAGGGACCAGGCTGTAGGACTGACCCCCCCCCAACCTGCCCAGGCTGGAGCCTCAGCTCCACTGCCGCCCGCGAGCAGCCAGCGGGTCAGTAGGCCACGTTCCTGGTGCTAAATAATGGTGGAAAAGGAAGACAACTGTCCCCAGGGTGCCATGGGGACCGGCCAGCCAGTCAGGAGACAAAAACCTTGGCCACTCCTCTCCGCTGAACTCTCAGAGCCTAGCACAGACCCAAGCACCCACAGGCCTGACCACCAGCCCTGTTTTTGGTTGGGTTGGGTTTCTTTCTGAGACAGCGTCTCCCTGCATAGCTCGGACTGCCCTCGACTTTGCGATCCTCCTGCCTCAGCCTCCTGAGTACTGGGATCACAGGCATGTACCACCATGCGCAGCTAGGAACCTGCATTTTTAACAAGGATCCTGGGTAATTCGGGGGCGGGGGGAGTCCACCCCCCAACCCACCCAGGCATCCTCATGGACCATTAGAATTTCTGCAGCAGGATGGGAAGGTCCAAGCGGAAACTGCTGGCCAACGTAAGGTACCATCCGGGCTGTGGTGCAGATGCGAGGTGAGGCCAGGTTCTGAGTCCCAGGGTTGGGCCTGGAGATAGGAGCCCACCCTCCTGGGCCCAGCGCAGCAGCGAGGCCCCCTGGGAACAGGGCGGGGCCGACAGACAGTACCTTACAGTCGCACTTGTGCTTCAACTCCTGCATGTCTCTCCCCCCAACTCTTAAAGCCAAGATGTCTCTCTTAGTTCTGGCGCATCTCTCCTTTAGCCTAGTCAGGTCTGGAGAAAGCTGGAGCCCCCAAGCGGCCAGGCAGAGGGAGAGCAGGTGAGAGGAACAGCCAGGACAGGGAGGAAACAAAACACAGACAACAGGGGAAAAAGGAGACTCAGGTCAAGTGGCAGACGCATCATCGGAGCAGGTGGGATGTGGCCGGCATCCCTGGGCCCAAGCAGCAGTCAGCTCGGGTCATCCCGCTGGAACGAACTCCAGCCATTCCATCCCAACGGGCCAGGCAGCCGCGGGCTGGGCTGCTGCCACTGAGAATCACAGCTGCTAGGAACAGAGCAGGGAGGAGATCAAGCCTGGGCCTCCTTGCTCTAGGGAAAGGGAAACCGTGCTCTGAAGTTAAGGAGCATGTCTTCTCCTCATCCCAGCCCTGCATTGGGCTTGCAATAAGAGGTTCTTGGTGTACTTGTGAGATGGAAGGCTGACAGTGAATTAGTGGATGGTTGGATATGGTAGATGGATGGATTGGTGGTTGGATGGATGGATATGGTAGATGGATGGATTGGTGGTTGGATGGATGGATATGGTAGATGGATGGATGGATGGATGGATGATGGATGGATGGATAGGGTGGATGGATGGATGGGTGAATGGGTGGATGGGTGGATGGGTGGGTAGGTACATGGATGGTGGATGGATGGGTGGGTAGATGGATTGGTAGATGGATGGACACTCACAGGCAAATAGTTAACAACTGGCTCCCCAGGAGCAGGAGGCTGCTTTGTAGTATCTCATGGAAGAAGTCCACTCCCATCTGGGACAATATCCAGCTACCGAAATGCCAGCTCTGAGTGTGGGCCTGAGCTTAGCTGGTTGCTTAGTTCTTGGGAGCTAGCAAGAGCTAGCTGCGGTGCACCACTGAGGAGGAGATGGACTAATGAAGGCAGCTGCGTGGAAGGATAGATGGTACATAGATTCTCTGGAGCGTGGATGGACAAAAGAAGGCACAAATGTTTACATGCATATGCTGTGTGTGGTAAACTCGGCAGAAGACTAAGCTAAGTACCACCACTGGAAAAAGTGACAAGGAGAAGGGTTAGGAATTTGAGCCATGCAAGAAGGCATAGCTCCCAATAATTGCTGTAAAATTCTCTTTATCTCTCTAAGGTGCAGCTTCTTTGCTGGGATAAAGCAGCTATGACTTTGTAGGGATGCTGAGCAAACTGAGTGGAGGCTACATGTAAAACCCAGAGCTTAGTAAGTGCCCAAAGAAAGGAAGCCATCACTGTACTGCCTTTTAAATTACAAGCACTCGGATTTATGAATTGGATGAACAAATGATAGATGGATGGATGGGTGGATGAATGGATGGATGGTAAATGGACAGATGGATGAGGTATTTTTAAGTCCATATGTGATGTTCAGTTCGGACTCTACCATATACTGGCTGTATGACCCTAATACACCATTTGACCGCTCTGAGCTTCTCTTGTAAGTTTTCTGACCAACAAAGTAAGAAGCTCATTGCCTGTCGATAACACTGACCACTCTAAAGTACTAGAAATGAACCCACTTCTACATTAGGTAAAGAAGGATGCAGGATGTGGTCCTGAGAGTAACTGGACCTTGGGCAGAGAGGAGTGTGACAAAGTAGGGTCTGTTCTGCCACAGATAGCTGGACAAAATAAACCATAAAGGTCCTTGCTTCTCTTAAGACTAGAAGTACAAAGGGAAACATTAGGGGCACAGCCCATTTGCTGAGCCAGCTACAATGCAGCTGAGACCAGAGCAGGCATTTCTGGAAGGAGCCCACCCAGGCCCTGCCCCGAGGTGGGTCAGTGACCTTGGTTATGAAGAGGCCACTGTGCAGAGAGGGGCCCACACCTGGAAACAATCTCCCACTGGCCTGAGCGGCTAGCAGCAGGACCACCTGAGGACCGATAGGACATGGCAGCTGTTTGCGTTACACTTGCGTCAGGTGCTTTTGAGACAGTCCCTCTGCAGAGCTGCCAATCACTTTCCTGGCTGGAGTCCACCCACCGAGGGCTAGCCCCTCTGGGCCCCTGAAGGAGGGGCTCCATCCATTAGCTGTCTCACCTGGGCAGGAGCCAGGGCCACAGTCAGATTCAACAGACAGGACAAAGCACTCCCCTAGATGCCCGGTGGCCCGTAACACACAAAACACACGACACACATAGCCAAGCAGCGGTGGCTAAACATGCAGCTGCAGCGATGCTAGGCCACAAGCGGGTGACCTGAGCTGCCCAGGACGACGGCATTCCCAGGCAGCGCTCAGCAGGGTCCTGGGCAGGGGTGAGCAGCAGAGGGAAAACCCTTGCACGCCATCCTGGCTCCCTGGGAGCTCGGGGCGCAGGTGGTCATTAGCGGTGAACAGAATAAAAAAAAAAAAATCCTTGTGTTAGCAATTCCAAGAACCTGGTTTGTCTGCTAGGAAGAAGAGGCCAAAGCCAGAGCTCTGGTGTGGGGCAGGGGAGGAGTGGTCCCCAGGTCTCCCTAGGGCCATGTCCTGGAGGGAGGGGGGGAGAGAGAGAGAGAGAGAGAGAGGCCCAGCCCAGCATCCCTGAGTTATTCTGTGGGCCTCTTCCGCCCCCTGGAGGCAGAGAGGAGAGGTAGCCAGGATGGGAGGCAGGCCCAGGATATCTGTGACTTCAGCTCATTCCCCCCCCTGTGTTCTGATGCCCCATGAATCTCCATCCTGTGCCCCCCAGGGGTCCCTCCCGGTCTCCAGCAGGAAGGCAGGGTCCAGTAACCATCATAAGAGAAGAGGAGGGAGTCGTGGATGCTGAGAAATCAGGCCTAGGACTCAAGAATCCCCTGGTCACTGCCCCGTATACAGAGGTGATGCCAGGGGCTCAAGGGCTACGTCCGTCACCTTAGCGGCCTAGGCTTGTGTCCGGCGTGCCCTCCAGCCCACCACAGCTGGACAACCCCTCTGACTCCGGGGTCCAGCCCTGCCTGACTCACCTTGCCCAGAGCCCTCCTCAGGCCATGTGAAGGAGCCCCGGCCCCTGCCAGCCAAGCGGTCAGGCTGGCCATGCTCACGGAAATCTATTTTCTACAGACGGCATCTCCACCTCCCAGAGGTGGGTGGGGACCATCCAGCCCTCGGGCCATAAAAGGCCCTCAAGACCATTGGTCTGGCCCCTGCCAAGGCAACTTAACTGCAGTCAGGACTTGAAATTCAACCGGTCTAGGAGCTTTTTTTCAGAGTGAAATGCAGTAAGTCCAGGCTTGCAAGGGATGTTATAAATAAACAGCTGAATGGTTCTCGGCAGAAATAAAGGTTTCCCGACTCTGCTAGGCCACAGACATGGAGCTCAGCTCAACCCGGGACAGGACTTGAGGTCCTGGGCATCCCCAGCCCTACCTGAGACGTGACCCCGGCACACAGTAGGGTGCTAAGTGCTTCACGTCACGGAGAGGAGCCGGGATGTCACCCGGGAGGAGGAACCGGCTCCACCCCGGCTCGCGTGGTTCCGGTTCCCGGAGGGCTCACACGGGATGAGTTCCACTCCAGGCAGAAACACCAGGAACGCCAGAGGCACAGGTGCCACATTGAAAAGCCCCGGGTGGCAGGCAGCTCTGACGTCACCTGTCCCCTGCTCAGGACAAGACGGCCCTGCGTGGTCTGAGGACGTACTCCCTTGGAGCAGGCGGACCCAGCTCACGGATCTTAAGTGGGGGCCAGCCCCAACACGATGACTGGGCTCCCTAGAGCATTGAGATGATTCTAGAGTTCAACCCCACCAGCCACTAATGGGATCTGCCTGGCCATGGGGTGAGCCAGCTGTGCTACTGGCAGTGTGTGAAGCTCACCCCAGCCAGGAGCCCGTGGGGTCACTCCCTGGTTTGGGGGTGACCTGGACCTCCCGTTCCACTCTCACTGCTCATTGCTAGAAGCCCTTCCTAAGCCTCCTCACTGGCCCCAACCCCCCCCATCCCACCCCAAAGGTGCCCTGACCCGGAGAGCCGCCCTTGGCGCCCTTACCTTGGGCTGGAAGGAGCCGCGGTGCTTGGCCGGCTCCGCCTCGGGCTTGGCCTCCTCCGCCGAGTCCTCGCTGTAGCTCTCAAACTCGCTGGAGCTCCAGCCTAGGTCCTCGGCCTCCCGGGGCGCCCCATCGCGGCGCACGTCCTCGTACAGCAGGCTCCGGTCCGCCCCTGCCGGCCAGCGACGGTCCCGTGAGCCCAAGGCCCCGGCCTAGCCTGCCGGACGCCAGGCCTCAGGCCCTCACCCGAACACCAAGTGTGTGTGTGGGGGGGGGGGGTAACATAAGGGGGGAAGCAAGGACACCACTGGGTGGGGGGGAGAGGAGAAGGGGAGCGAGGACGTGGCCAGTGAGTGGGGCCGGGGCTCTGAAACTCAGCTCCGTACAACAGAGGCCATGTCGATATGCCCTCCTGGGTGATGGGGGAAAGAAAGCCAAAAGACTGTGTCCCATCATTTCCTTCCCTCCCCCGCCCCCCCCCAGATCCAGCCCTCGCTCCCGCAGGGCTCCTCGGGTCAAGTCCCCGCTGGGGGCCTGGGCCTCTCAGGGGTGTGATGGCCACTGGAGGGGCATCAGTGAGGTGGCAGAGAGAAAAGCTGGCTATGCAGGGGGCCATGGCGCTCCAGAGGGTCCCTCGTCCCCAGCCCGAGCGCCCGAGGCCCAGGCAGAGCCCCGAGGGCGGGTACCCCTGGCCCAGAGTCCCCCTGAGGTCCTGATTCTCCCAAAGCCCCACCGGACACGCCCAGGGCAGAAGACGAGAGGACAACACACTGAGCGTCCCTGGGGCAGGGGCGGAGCCCACCCCAGCATTCTTGGGGTGCTTGTGAGGTCGGGTGGGCGGTGCAATGCAGAGGGCAGGAAAGCTGGGGCAGGACGCTCGGTACCCCAACATCTCCCCCACCCCACCCCACCCCACCCCCCCACCGACCCGGAGAGGAGCCGCAGACTAGGAAAGGGGCCTGAAGACACAGCGCTTGTGTCAGGGCACACCTGCTCCCCCCGGGAGCACTGCTGGGGATCACGGAGGGCGGGCTGAGCTGGTGAGAACCCCAGCAGGATGGGAGGGGAAGGGGCCTGGGCCGTTGGGGGGCGGGGGCGGGCGTGGGAATGAGCTATGGACAGGAAAGTTCTCCACCAAAGAGCCTGGCCCACCGCCAAGGGCCAGCGAGAGTGGCTGGTCACGCGCGGCCTACGGTGGGTTGGGCGCGTCGCCCACACGGGGCCCGAGCACGCCCGGCCCCACCCCACAGGAAAGAGGGGGGGAGAGGGGAGTCCCAGGACGGGAGAGGCTATTTTTAATGAGGCAAAGATAACAGTGACGAATGTCTCCAGCGGCGAAGCGGGGCTAGCACGCCGCCTGCGACCTTCTCTGAAAGCCGGGGCGGGCTGGGTGTGGAGCTCCAGGGGTAGAGCGCTCGCCTGCCTGGCAAGTGTGAGGCTCAGTCCCCCCAAAACAAAAAGGGGGGGGTTGAGAAGCACATTAGACTCCACTGTCCTGTGACTATAGCAGCCCCCACCACCCCCCGCGAGCCATGTGGGGAAAGCAGAGCCCCGGTCCTGGGCTGGCATCTGAGGGCCTGCTCTCCACCCAGGCGGAGGGAGACCCACGGCTGGCTCCTCCCCCACCCACAGCAAAACCCCCCACCCACCCCCAGCTCCGGGGTGAGCCACCTCAGGTCCTCAGGTCACCCCTCCTGTTAGGGGGAAAACAGGGCCCAGAAAAGACATAGGTTGGCCATGGTACCCCGTGAGCCGGGCCAGGGCTCCCTCATTTCCTAGTCTGTATAAGGCGGTCCTGACACCCCAATGTGATGTAGGACAAGCAGCACACACCTGGAACCCCAGAACTCAGACACTCACGTTAGCTCAGGAGAAGCAAGAGTTCAAGGAAAGGACAGGCGCCGGCGGCTCACGCCTGTAATCCCGGCTACCCCAGAAGCTGAGATCTGACGATCATGACTTGAAGTTCGCCCTTGCAGGAAAGTCCATCAAACTCTTACCTCCAATTAACCACCAAAGAAGAACAACAACAAAAAAAAAAAAAAAAAAAAAAAAAAACCCAAACCAGAAGCCGAAGTGTGGCTCAAGTGAAAGAAAACCAGCCTTGAGCAAAAAAAAAAAAAACTAAGCAAGAGCTCAAGAGCACAAGACCCTCATATTGTCAGGGAAAAAGAGGGGGGGGGAAAGAGTTCAAGACCAGCTTGGGTTACAGAGCCCCTGTCTCTAAAGAGGGCTAGAGAGCGGGGCACTGGTAGCTCACACTTGGAATCCTAACAGCACAGGAGGCTGAGATCTGAGGATCGCAGTTCAAAGCCAGCCTGGACAGGAAAGCCTGTGAGACTCATATCTCCAATTAACCCACCAGAAAACTGGAAATGGTGATGTGGCTCAAAGTGCTAGAGCACTAGCCTTGAGCAAAAAGAGCTCAGGGACAGCGACCAAGCCCTGGGTTCAAGTCCCATGACGGACCAAAAAGGGGCGGGGGGAGGAGAGCCCAAATGCTTGCATAGATTCCCAAGGCCCTAAGTTCCAGCCTTAGCATGGCAGAAAAATAAACGAACGAATGAATAAAGACATCTCCATGTTTACACACACGCGTACATGTATGTGTCGAGGGGTACCCGGTCTAAGCCGTGCCAGCCGAGCTCTCTGATGCTGTTACCCCTCCGTCGCTCCCCTCTGGGGTCAGCAGTACCCCCCTCCCCCCCATCTCCAGCCTCCCCTGCCCCCGCTCTGTGCTTAGCCCAGGGCAGGGCAGGGCAGGGCACGGGCCCCCGGCTCTTCCTCAACAACCCTGGGAAGCCTGGACAGTGCCTCCTCTTGCAGGAGGAGGGTGACCATCCTTTCCCTGGGGATTCATGGACAAGGCACCGTCCTAACCAGGACCCCACCCTGCCCAGCCCATGCCTGAGCCCACGTCCAGGCTCTACTGAGGAGATAGCCGCTGGGGCGCGAGAGGCAAGAAGGGGAGCACCGGGCTGGGTGCAGGAGCTCCTCCCCCACCAGCCCAGGGGCAGGGACGCGTGCAGGAGCCGTACCAGGCTGATGGGCATCTGGGCTCTCACAAGGAACGTCGTCGTAAATCACATCCTCTTCCAGGGCGGGGAAAGTGAACCGATCGACTAGCAGGGAAGGGGAGAGACAGACAGACAGACAGACAGAGGAGAGAGAACACCACAGGGGCTGGGACCAGCTGCAGCTGCCAGGTCCCCCCCCCCCCCAATTCGGCCCCCGGGTCCCCATCCTGACCCCTCGGCCAGCACAAGGGGCTCAGCCCAGAGCCATCAAGCTGCTCCCCAAGTCTTCCGGCCTCCAGCCCCTCCAAAGTGGCCTCCCAGTGACTGTGACACCCACCCGCCTCCGCACACCCGCAGGCCTGAGCCCCAGCTGTGGTACCTGCGGGGTCAGGAGGCAGCCGCACACCTGGGCCAGGGCCAGCCCCTCCCCCCTCCCTCCCCACTGGGCAGAGCCGGGATTTCAGAATCCAGCGCCTAGGGGTTTCTGGGGATAGGTCAAGGCACCCAGCTGCCCTAGGGCATAGTTTCCTCCATCCTGCAGCCCCCCAAGAGCTGGCCAGAGCCCCACTCTGACCCCTCTCATCTGCCTACCACAACCTTTGCCTTTCCAAACAGCTCCAGATCCCCCAGTACCTCTGCTTTCTGTGTTCCATTTTTTTTATGCCAGTCCTGGGCTTGAACTACAGGCCTAGGCACTGTCTTCACTCCACACTTGGACCACAGCCCCTCTTCAGGCTGTTTTGATGGTTAACTCAAGGTATGGATCTCACAGAGTTTCCTGCCCAGGCTGGCTTTGAACCGTGATCCTCAGACCTCAGCCTCCTGAGTAGCCAGGATGACTCTCCTCGGCCTCCCTCTCCTGGATGGGTGGGGGTGGCAGCCCCCCCTCCCCCCAACTCGTCACCCCAGTGAGACGCGGGAACGTGCCCACATCCTTCGTCTTGTGCGGAGGGGATGGGAGAGCCGGGGAGAGGGCAGCCCCTCCTTGCCCGCTTTACCCCTTAAGGAAGGCACCCCACCCAGCCCCAGCCACCCCCGAGGGTCGGGTGTGACACCTCCGTCCACAGCTTGGGATGCTCTCGCCTGACTGCGTGGGGCCTGCTTGCCTTTCTTCCCGCGGGGACCTCAGTCTGTCACCGAGGTGCCCGTGCTGGGCCTGTCCCCAGATCCCTGGCATGGATGAGCCCGCCATGGCTCGAGGCACGATCCACTTCCGGGTCACCGGGTGGTACAGCACTGAGCGGCCACCAGGCCTTGGCGGCCCGCGATCCCACGTCAGCTCTCAGCTCAGAGGCGGCCGTGAGCAGGTCCTGGCACTGCCGTCCTCCCCCTCCCCCCATGCGTGGCGGGCGGGGAGGGGGCGACTTACTGCGGCGAGAGCTCTTCCGCTTCCAACTGGTGTGGCGGGCCCCCGAGAAAGCCGCGTCCGCGGCCTCGCCATTGCTCAGGACGGCTGGCCCCCTGTGGGTGAGAAAGGACTCGGCTGAGCCCGCAGCCTCCGCCGCCAAGGCCGCCCCGGAGCAAGGACCGCTTAGGGTCAGAATACTGGGGAGGCCCACACCTAGCATGGACCCCTCCAGTTCCTCATGTGTGTGTGTGTGTGTGTGTGTGCACGTGCACACACTTGCACCAGTACTGGGGCTTGAATTCACGGCACGGGTGCTGTGCTTTAGCTTTTTTTCATTCAAGGCCGGCATGTTACCATTTGAGCCACGGCCCCTCTGCCAGCTTTTTACAGGTTAATTGGAGCTAAGAGTCACCTGGGCTCTCCTGCCCAGGCTGACTTTGAACCCATGGTCCTCAGATCTCAGCCTCCCGTCTGGTTCCTCCTCGTTAGCGGGCACCGTAGGACCACAGCGTGAGGATCAGAGGCGCAGAGACCACAGTGCTAGGCACCCAGTCCTTGCCGGATGCCAGGAACCACGTTCCGCCCCCCCCCCCACCCCAGCACAAACCCACAAGCGAGCTAGGCTGGGGCCCCCTTGCGCAGGACACAGTTCATCCACCGGAAGGAGACCTGAATCCACACACACTTGAGGACTGGCTGGACCAGCACTGCCTCCTGAGACCAATGAGCACGTGGGAAAGAGCAGAGAAACTTGGCCACGTGGCTGGGCAGACACGTCCAGAGGCATCCTGGGTAATGCGCTGTGCCGCCTGGGGAGGGAGCCCCACCTCGGAGGCCCCAGTCAGAGGTGAGAACTCCCAACAGACCCAGATTGGGGATGCCCTAAGCCATCCCTGCCCCCACTCCTCTTCACACTCAAGAACCTGCCGCTCACTGACACTCAGCGTAAGCTGGCAATCAAAAGACCACTCGTGCCAACCTAGGAGACGGAGAGGGGCCTTACACCACCCAGCTGAGTGGCCACCATTAGCCAAGGGACGGCGTGGACCGTCCTGACACCCGAGCCCTTAGCTAGGCCGTGCGAAATCCAGAGCAAAGCAGAGGAGACAGGGAAGGAAGAGGGGGGAGAGAGGGGTGCACGGGCCTGCCTCTCAGGGCCAGCTCCACTTGTCCCCTCCGCAGACTGGAGCGGCGGACGACCGCGAGGACTTCCCAGGCAAGGGATGGAGTTCATGGGAGGAGCAGGATGCACACAGAGGACCCCAGCTTCCAGGTGAGCCTGCAGGGGACCATGGGGACACAGGAGGCGGGGGCTCCTGCCCCTCCCTGCAGGCCCTCCCAACGCGGATGGTCGCAGCTGGGACGGAGGAGCAAGGCTGGTGCTCAGGTTACCCCATGGGGTCCGCCTGAGGGATCCAAGGCCACGCAGAGGGAGCCAAAGGCACCGAGGCAGAGCAGCTCCGCTAGAAAGAGGCTGGCGTGGACATGGGCTCTTTCTGTGGTGGTGGGGCCTGCACAATGCGGGCTGCCTCACATCAGCCCCTGCACACGGTGACGACTGGGGACACTGGCTACCTAGCTAAAGCCTCGCACCCGCTCCAGAGCACAGAGAACCCCCACCCGGTCCCATCCACCGGCAAAGACCCCGGCTATCAGTGAGCCCCTGTGGAAAGAAAATGCCGGAGGCTACAGGGTGGGAGCAAGGAGAAGCCCTCCTCCCCCAAAGCCCAGGACGGTCTGAGGATTGTCGGCCAGTGGGGTCCACACATCTGGGCACTGGTTCAGGGAGGGGCTGCGCTGGTTGGGGGAGGGGCTGCACTGGTTGGGGGAGGGGCTGCACTGGCTTCACCATGCACTGAGACCCAGGACACACAAGTGGAAGTGGGCACAGGTAGATGTGAACACACACACACACACACACTACAGCCAATACAGTGTATGAAACCTTGGCTCAGCCATGGCTGCGTGCACCAGGACCAATCACAAAATGGGGAGCATTTTAGTGACAAAGCATTGCTTCTATCCAAGCACCAATGGTTCACGCCTATAATCCTAACTACTCAGGAGGCTGAGCTCTGAGGATAGAGGAGCAACGCTACTCCAAGCGGGCAAGTCTGTAAGACTCTTACCTCCAATCAATTATCAAACAAACAACAGCGAGCCAGAAGTGCATCAGCCTTGAGCAAAAAAAGCTAAGGGACAACAACCCAGGCCTTGAGTTCAAGCCCCAGGACTGGGTCAAATAATAATAGTAATAATAAATAGTAACAATAATCGCTCCTAGTTCTTTGTGAGGACTGAATGAGGTAAGGCACGTGGCATTTCTCTGGGTCTCAGTTCCCACGTCTGTGAAATGGGCAATGACAGCTGTCTCTTGGGGTGCTGGGGAAAAGCTAAGAAGGAAGGTAGGAAGTGCCCTGCGCATAAACTCTGGCCAGAGCTCACCCCCCACCATTCTTCCCTCCATGGCACCCCCCCCCCCCACGCCACACCACTCACCCCTACAGATCTACTCTCTGAGGAAGCAGAGGGGGAGGAGCCACCCGGGGAAGCCCCACCCACGGGAGGCCCCGCCTGGCACCCCCACCCCCACAGGCACCCCTGGGCTTTTGTTCATGTGTGTACGCCAGCCTGCCTCCTGGCTCCAGGGGCCCCGAGTTTGACGATCAGGCCCTAGAAAGGCACGGAAGCCTCGGCAATAACCAAGTGGGAAGCACTCGGGTGCTGAGGGTACAGATTCCCGTGGGAAAGTGCCCCCCCCACCCCCGTGTAATTAAGAGGGAAAATAAATGCACCGCGAAACAGTATGTGTAATAAAAGCCCAGCTCTATAAAAGCCATCTCTCACACATACACAAACTCACACACACACTGGTGTGCGCAGGCAGCAGGAAAGGGGACACACGCCCACCGCCGTGGACACCGCCCCCAGCCCCCCACTTCCTGTGCTTTCCAGGCTTTCTGCAATAAACGTGGCTTTCACAAAGATGAGGACACAGTGCAGAGGGAAAAGGAAACTTATCTGGGATAATGCTCCAAGTTCTCCTGGCCAAGGACTGGGTGTCACGCAAGGGTAAAATCAGTACTTAGCGCGTGTGAGAGGTTCTGGGTTTGATCTCCAGCCCCATTAAAAAAGAAAACAAAACATTAACCAGTTTGCTGGTGGCTCACAGCTGTAATCCCAGTGAAATAATGGATACCGGGCCCAAGCAATGTCATCTTGTCCCCACCACCATCATAACGCCTTAATAGGTAACAGGGACATTTCGCTTAATTCTGAGAACTATCCACGGGGCACAGGTGATCCCCAGAACCACAGCGGAGGCATGGATTGTCAGACTGCAGGAAACCCCTAACACTCACCCCTGATTGTTAAGGCTGTTGGAATCCAGTAAACCTCTCTCTCCCTGGTTGTTCCCCCAAGTTAACCTCTAATGAACCCTAACAACCCTCCTTAGTTAGCTCCTAACTGGCTTGTTTCGCTTCTGTAAACACACTTCACTAATCCCCAAGCCGTGGCGGCATCTACCTTGATGTGGTTTTTGCCTTTCTAAGCCTTATGCTAGCAACATTCGAGGCTGCAAATTTTCGGGGGACACTAGTGTGCTTGCAGTCGCGACTTTCCGATAAATTAGACTCCCGATTCGACCCTCTCAAAGTGTAGCTTCTCTGTGCCTCACAGAGCAAGTTCCCCTATAACAGTCGCTACTCAGGAGGCTGAGATCTGAGGATCCAGTTTGAAGCCAGCCCAGGCAATAAAATCCATGACACTTTTATCTCCAATTAACCACACACCAACACACAAAAAAAGCCAGAAATGGAGGTGCGGCTCAAGTGATAGAGTCCCAGCCTTGAACAAAAAAGGCCAACAGAGAGTGTGAGTTCCTGAGTTCAAACCCCAGTACCAGCGCACATACACACACACACAATCACAATGGTTCCAAGGTGTCAGCAGGGACAGCTCCTTCTGGAAGCCGGGAGAGTACCCATGGTCCCCTTTCCCAGCCCCTAGATGCTGTCTGTACTCCACACCTCCCGGTCCCTCCATCTTCTAAACCAGCAGCAGTAAGGCATCTTTCCATCCCTCTCTGAGTCTGATCGCCTGCCTCCCTGTTATAAGGCCAGCCAGCCAAAGAATCCAGGACACTCTCCCCTCTGCAATCACGTGGCCATGCCAGGCAGCGTATTCAAGGGTTCCGGAGCTCGGGTATGGCCATCTTTGGAGCGAGCTGTCGCTCTGCCTACTTTAGCTGTTTTGAGGACTGGATGTGTAGCTAGGATCACAGGCATGAGCCACCAGTGACCAGCTTAGTACCAACAGCCGCTTCATGCGGGGCTGGGGGGACCAAGGGCATTCAGAGTGCGCCCCGTTCTCTTGGTGCGTGCGTTTTCAGGGGAGAGGCTGCGGGGCCTTTGCGTGAGGTTCCCGGGAGGGCCTGGGACTCAAAGGTCCTGACTCCTATGTAGGAAACAAGAAGCCTTGCAATCAGGGACCGAGAAGGAGCCGGAGAGAAACGCCCTTCTCCCAGTTTAGGGGCTACATGGAAAGAGAGGCAGGGATCCCAAAGCCTCCGTGAAGGACTCTACTGGGGAATGCTGGCTGCTGCCAGGCCGCAAGGCCCAGACGGCCCCTGTAGGGCAGAACCAGGAGGCTGCAAGGCCCAGATGTCAGGAAGCAACTCCAGACCCCAATGGCTGCCTCTTCTCTCCTAGCCTGACCCTCAGCTCCCAGGGTGTCTGGGGAGCTCCGTCCCCCTCCCGCCCACCCGTTCCTCTCTCCGGCCGCAGGCCCAGGAGAGCCTCTAGCCCCTGGGCAGCTTGATGCTCCTGATCCAGGAGGGCAGAGAGCTGATTACGGCCAGAAGCCGAAACTCTGTGTGGCTGGGAAAGGTAGAGGCCACAGGGGGGCCTTGGGGCAGAGGCAGGAAAAGCAAAGAACTCCAGAGGAGGCCAGAGTCCAGAGGCTCAGCACTGAGGGGGAGGCAGGCAGGCGTCCAGGAGAAACACGGGAAGCCAGGGATACGCCGGCTCATGTTCCCCTCCCGGGCGCAGAGCCAGTCCTTCCGTCAAGATCCCCTCAGTGGGAGCCAGGGGATTGTAAGTACAAGGGCCTCAAAGTCTACCCAGGACAGGTAAAACCCCACAGCCTCGCGCAGTGGGCTGGAGGTCAAAGGGACTTCATGCCAGATGTGGCACTTACTAGCAGGACAGGACATAAAGTGAATCCTCCGTCTTCTCACCTGTCAAATGGGTGTAACTGACGATGCCCATCTCCTGGGGAACCTAGAGGTGGAGTGACCGGGTAATGTGCCCCAAACACTCAGGCCAACATTGTGCAACCTCAGGCCACTCAGCTACTGAGCCTGCCCTGGCCTTCCCCCTGGCCTTCCCCCTGGCCTCTGGCCTGGCTCCTATCAGCTGCCAGAATCAGAACCCAGCCTGAGACATTCTTTTGCTGGCTAGTTTGTTTGCTTCTCGTTTCCATGGAGACCCTGGAGGCTGCCTTGCAGATCCCTGGGTCCAATCATCTCACCATCCTTCATCCGAGATAGATATCTCGAGAACTCATGTTCAGCATTTCCCTTCACCCCACATGCCCCGGGCTGTGCGGGTTTCTAGGGGGGCAGGAGACCCTGGTGGTCCCCAACCTCTATTCCCAAATGCCCACAGGTCATCTGTGCGTGACCTTGGACCCAGCACCTCCCTTCCCTGGGACTGGCAGGGTCTCCTTCCTAGAGACCTGGGCTCTCAGCCCCCACCGTGCTCCAGGGTCCCTGGGAAACCCGACTGCCACCATCCCCATCAGTTGGGATGCAATCATTGCTGTCACGTGACCACGGGTCATTTCCTCCCCCCCTCCCCCCATTGAGGATGGAGAACTCACCACCCATGTCTGGAGCGTCTGGCTGCTGCGACGAGCCACCCTCCTGCCATGAGACTGCTGGACCCCCCCCATCCCATGTAACCCTCCTCCCCACACCCACTCCGCCAACGCCAGCTGCCCTGTTCAGCCCCGTGCGGCCTGCCTGCCTCCGAGCCAGAGGCCCCCACGGAGGCCACCACAGCCCCCATCCGTAGGTGACCGCCCCGCACCTGTGTCCCCATAACCCTCCCAGGCACTGTGAAGATGGGGCGGGGGGGGGGGGGTGGCGGAGACTCAAGGTGGGGAAGCTGGCAGCTCCCAGCGCTGGTGCACAAAGGCTCAACCCAGAGGCCCAGCCATGGCAGCGACGACAACGGGCCGGCCAGACACGCAGTCCTCACGTAGGCCCGTGAAAGAGGCCTGCTGCCCTCATTTCCTGCCGGAAAGTGAGAGTCGGCGTGGTGGGGTACAGGCCTGTACCCCACCCTGTAATCCCAGCTACTCAGGAGGCAAAGATAGGAGGATCACAGGGCAAGGAGGACAGCCCAGACCAAAGCAGTCAGACTCAAAAAGAAAAAAGTCACAGCTGCAGTTTGATTCCGCGGTGTCCCCCGAAGGATCATCATGGGAGACCCTGGAGAGAGGAGTGGGTCCTGAGAGCCCTGCTTTCATCAATGGGTTCGGTGAATCCATCCTATGCTGGGGTTGTCATTCCAGGGAGGTGGAGGCGAGCAGGAGGCGGGGCCTAGCTGGAGGAAGTAGGTCACTGGGGCAGGCCCAGGAAAGATGGAGCTGGTCCTCCACAGGCACCTGCTTCTGCCTCCCGGTCACCGCGAGGGAGGAGTGGCTACCCCTGGCTTCCGCTGCCCTGATGTCTGCCCCGACTCAAGCACCAGGCAATGGGTCCGGCCAACGTGAACTTCTGAACCATCCGGACCCAGGAGCCAAAATAAATCTCTCCTCTCTTAAGTTGTTTGTGTCCAGCTTTGTGTCCCAGGGGCGAAGACAGTTTGCAAGGAAAGCTCTGTGGAGCCATCGCTTTTCTAAGTACAGATCAGACGCTTCAAGACCCAAAGCTGGAGGTCAGCGGCCAGGCCAGGCGGAGCCTGTGTGCCAGCCGCCCGGCAGGGGACCCCAGGACAGTTAAAATGCCCTCTGGCTGAAACCTGAATTCAGGTTTTGTTTTTCAAAACAGCATTTGCTTAGTGACTACCTCTGGGGAAGTTGGGATTTTTGTTTTGGTTTGTTTAGAGAAAAATCAAGCTTTTGTTTCCTTTTCTCCTGGGTAAACAGAGGAGAGTGACCGCCATTGGTCCTCCCCCCCCTCCCAGAGAGCTCCAGGGTGGAAAACCACTACCCAGCAGGTGGCAGGACCCGGAAGGAGTGAAGCCAAGAGATACAGAGAGCACTGGCTCAGGAGTCCAGGCGCCAGCAGCTCAGGGCACCAAGCGGCCCGAAGCCTGTGGTATGCAAAGTAACAGGGCCTCTTCCATGCCTCTCTCAGCCACGCCTCACCCCGAGAGCCGGTCCTACGGGCGGGGGTCCCAGGACAAGAACGGGAAACACCACTGCTACGGCTGGTCCTGGCATGGGTGCCTCTCCCCCAAGGCGAAGGGAAGGGAAGCCTGCTCTGTGATGGCCCAGGCTTCCAGGTGAGAGAACTCTCAGACCGGGAAACTCCAGGTGAGAGGGGTCCCCACGCAGCCCCAAGCTACACAGCAAGTGAGAGGCTAAGCTAGGCGGGGGTCCCCCAGGAGAGGGGGTAAACAGAGCCGGGCAGCTCCAGTCAAGCATGGAGCGGACAGCCTCGATGTGGCCTGGCCATCAGAGGGTCCCACCCCTCACAGGTCCACCCCAGCTCCGAGGGCCGCCCGGCCTCGGTGTGGTACCCCGTGGCGGCCTGGCATGATGTAGCCTGACCTGGCTGCCATCGTGAGGCCCAGGGACCCTGCAGGATCACCAGACCACAGGCAGAGAAAGAAGGTGGGCAGGGAGGGTGTGGCCGCCACATTCCCGGCGCTGGGCTCTGGGGCAGCTGGGCCTCTGGGGGCGTGGCTGGACAGGATGCAAAGCCAGCCCCACAGAGGAGTTCCTGCCCTCTGCCCACTGCTCCTCAGCCCTCACCTCCGCTCGGGGGCTGCCTCTGCCTGGGCCTTTGCCCACCCTGCCAGCGGCTCAGCCACACTTCCCCATGCAGCCCCTCTGGCTAGTGGTCCGGGCCTTTTCTGGGCTACTTTGTCATGTCTGCACCCCGCCAGACTCTGATTCTCTGTCGCCTCGGTCCAGGAAGGCCCCCTCAAGCCTCTGGGAGACACCAGCCGTGGTTACCTGCCTGGCCAGGGCAGCTGACTCAGTCATGCTGCCCACGGGAGCCACTGGTCCCACACGCTGAACCCCAATGCCCAGTTCTGGCCTAGCACTGGCCTGGGCGAAACCCTCCCGGCTCACCCCTGCAGAGACTGGCTCCTGGGATCTCCTTCGGTGACACCTGCCAACGATTCCCACTCCCCTTGCACCAGCAAATGCCCCTGGCCACTAGCTGGACCCCACCCTGACCGCCCCTGCTTAGAAGAAGCAGACAGCACTGGCAATGGGCGGCATGAGCTCAGAGGCTCTGGAATCAAAGCACCTGCCCTCCTCAAGGGCTCCATTGGACAGACAAGAACACTGAGAGCCAGAAAGCCTTTGACTCATGCAAGGCCCATAGCTAGGTCAGCAGCCGGGCTTGACTCAGATACCCAGCACCGGGGCCCTGAGCCATTAGACTGCCTTTCCTCACCACCAGCAGTGCCAGGAATGGGATGGGGTGGGGAGGTATTGGCAGAACTGGGCCAGGCAACCGTAGGCAGTGCCCAGTGCCCAGTGGCAGTGCCTAGGAGCCATCTGTCATGGCTCCAGCTTCCTCAGGGACAGAGGGCCACCAGGTAGAGGTCTGGGACTTCTCTGAGACCACACAGCTAGCAAGGGGGCGTGGCAGGGCTGGGGCCCTGGCTATGTCAGAGGCTCCTGGGCAGGGGACAGCAAGCTTCCCACAGAAGGGGCCACAGAAGCTTCCCAGGCTGATCTCACCCAGAGCAGAGGGTCACCCTCCCCGTGGAGGGCCTGTGGGGGTTCCACAGCCCCCCCCCCGGGGCCCCCTCCCCTGCTGGTCTCCCCTGTTCTCCCACCATCAAAGCAAAGGAGCGAGGTCACTTACTCTGTCTGGGGCGGTGCAGCAGCCTGGTCTGTGGAGAAGGGCAGAGAGGAAGAGCCTGTCAGACAAGGGGGCTGGGCCCCTCCGTTCAGCCTATTCCCACCCCCTTCCCCGCCTCTTGAGGGCAGCTGGGCCAGGCCAGGCTCACCAAGGTGCCTGCTGGGCTCCTGACGAAGCTATCCTACCTGTCAGGCCTGTGCCACCCCGCCCCCGGGGCCCACATCCCAAACTCGCTCCCTCCCGCCCGCCGGGACTCCCCCAGTCCCAGCTCCTTGCGGAGGAGTCACTGTCCCCAGCCTGCAGGAAGTTCCGGCCAGTCTGGTCCCCAGAGTCTCTCCCACATGACAGAATGGAACAGCCCAGCGGCTGCCGCGCACCAACCACCAGATTCATCTGGGCCCTTCCAGCGCCCGGGGCTCGGGAGGGAGAAGGGGCTGGAACTCTCAGGGGAGGCTGCCCCTGTGGCTGGAGTGGGAGGGGGGGAGGTTCTGGACAGCGGCCAGGAGGGTGGCCAGGACACAGATCCGGGCAGAAAGTGTCTCCACAGCCAAGCCCGGGCCACACGCTTCCATTTACAGCGCAGGGCGCCAGATGTTGTTGCGGGAATGTGAGACATCCCGTTCCCAGGGGACTCGTGGAATGTGGACCGGTCCCACTTCCTGGGGAGAGTGGAGGAGCCACCAGCCCTCCCCCGGGGTGAAGAGCCCACACTTCCCCCAGCTCTCTGCTGATATTGACCAAAGAAAGTAAAACAAAAACACCCTTACCTGTGCCAGAGATGGGGTCAAAGCTGATCAGTGGGAGGTCCGGGTCCCCCGTGGGGGCCAGGCTGGCATCCTCCTCGTCGCTGTCATCGAATTCAAAGGCCTCTCCAGAATCCTCGGCCTCAGGGGACAGGCCCCGGTTCCCAGGTCCCAGCGGATCTCCTGGAGGAGAGCAAAGTGAGGGAGGACCCCTGTGTGGGCAAGAGAGGGGCGGCCACGGCTGGCAGGGACCGGAGGTGGTGAGCCTGTGGGTCTGAGGATGGGGACGGGGCCTTCCTCGGTGATGAGGACAAATCTGCCGGAGCCAGGCAGCTCTGGGGGGGGGGGGGGGAGGGCTCGGTTAGGTCTCTGAGCAGGTAGCAGGGGAGGATAGAGAGGGGGCAAGCTCCCAACTCTGGGTTTGTGAGCAAGAAACATTTTGCTTTCTATTCCATTCCATTCTATTCTATTCTATTCCCCTGCTGGGGTTTAAACTCAGAGCCATGCACTCTTGCTTGGTTGGCACCTCATCACCTGAGCCACGCCTTCAGATCTGGCTTTTGGCTAGTTAATCGGAAATCAGAGTCTCACAGACGCTTCTGCTCAGGCTGGCTGCAGCTCTCACAATCATCCTATCTCAGCCTCGGGAGTTGCTGGGATTACAGGCATGAGCCACCAGTATACCTGGCCAGGAGAAGCCTTTTAAAATGCAACACGTATGTATGTGCGTGGGGGCACACACCTTCACGGGTGCTTGGGTGCCGATGTGTTGGTGTGCTTCGTGTAGGTGCGAATGGTCACCGACAAAGCATGTCCTGCATGTGCACTTTGTCTGGCAGATACTATGGCTCGAAACCCAGCTGCCTGGGAATGGTAGAGGCCTGGAGACAAACCGGGAGATTACCAGGACAGGACTGGCTGAGCCTGGGCTCCCGGCACCAAGAGGTCTTTCCCACACCCTGGGTGTCTCTGCTCCCCTCCATGGTGTGTGCCCTGGCCCCTCCTTGCCTTCCATAGTCCACATCAACTCCCAGCACAGGAACCACAGGCCTCCCCTCCTGTCCAGGCCCTCCTTTCTTTCCACTCCTTGGGCACGAATGCTATGAGCTTCCAAAAGTGGCTTGAGCTTTGACACTCAAGCTCATGGTGACAAGTGGACAAAGGAAATAGAGAGAGAAGGCAGTGGGAGGTACCATGTTCAAGTTACAAACCCACTGGTGGCTCCCAAAACCAGCCAGAGGTTCCCACAGCATTTGGGAGTTTGAATTGCTTGCTTCTGCCTGGCTGGATACGGTGGTGCCCCCCCCCCCCGCCTGCAATTCCAACACTCAATAGAGGGAGGGAGGCAAGAAGATGATGAGTTCAAGGCCAGCTTGGGCCACACTGTGTGACCCTGTCTCAAAAAAAAAAAAAAAGTCAAATATTTTAAAATACCATGTAATAAACCAAGTGCTCACAACTGTAATCGCAGATATTCAAGAGGCTGAGATCTAAGGATCAAAGTTGGAAGCCGGTCTGGGCAGAAAATTTCATGAGATTTCAGCTCCAAAATTACCAGCAAAAATCTAGGCTGAAGGCATGGCACAAGCAGAGGAGCACCAGCTGGGCAACCAAAATGAATGAGAACACAAGGTCCTGCATTCAAGACACTGTACTAGCGATAGGCATAGGTTATATCGAGTATATCTAATATTTATAATTATACTATATACATTGTGCAATGATACTTATCCTATCACAACTTTTGCTATTGTTTTTGAGATGATTGTGTCAATTACATGCACGCTGTATGTGGGTTCACGCCCGTGCGTGCGAGGACACAGAACACCTGCTCTCTCGCCTTTGTCCCTCCACTCAGTCACTTGTTTCCTGTGTGGGCTGGCTTTGAACCATGATCCTCAGGTCTCAGCTTCCTGAGTAGCTAGGATTCCAGGTGTGAGCCACCAGGGCCCAGCTCTACCTTCCTTTCCCTTCCTTCCTTTCTTCCTGCCCTCCGTGTGTGTGTGTGTGTGTGTACAAAAGTACACACTTGAACTCAGGGTCCAAGCACTGTCCCTTAGCCTTTTCATTCGAAGCCGGTCTCTATCACTTGACCCTCACCCTCCACTCCCAGCTTCTTAGTATTTATTTGGAGATTAGAGTCTCACAGATTTTCCTGCCTGGGCTGACTTTGAACTGAGACCCTCAGATCTCAGTCTCCTGAGGAGCTAGGATTATAGGCGTGAGTCACTGGAGTCTGGTGCTTGCTTGCTTGCTTTTTTCGGTACTAGGGTTTGAACTCGCGGCCTCGAGCTTCCCAGAGAGGCATTCTATCACTTGGGCCCTTTTTTGGATTTAGTTTGTTGTTGTTGTTGTTTAGGACTCTCACATTTTGTGGGAGGTTCTGAGGGTTTGGTTTTTTTTTTGTTGTTTTTTTTTTTATTAATTGGACATAAATTTTTTTACAAGGTGTTGTGCAAAGAGGGTGCAGTTACATAGTAGGGCAGTGTGTACATTTCTTATGATATCTTACGACCTGTTTTTCTATCCCTTGTCTAGGTCAGGTTGACATATATGCAATATACAATGTATCAAGAACATATACAGTATTCACAGACTTGGACTCTACTGTCTCTCCGTCACCCCATCTTAACAGTCATATATCAGGGAGATCATGCCCCTTTGTTTTCTGTGTTCTAGGCTTGTCTCACTCAACATTATTTGTTCAAGTTCTGACCATTTCCCTGCGAATAACAGTATTTCACCATTCCTAATCGCTATGTAGTATTCCATTGTGTATAAGTACCATATTTTTTGGATTCATTCGTCTGTGGAGGGGCATCTGGGTTGAGGGTTTGGTTTTTGCCTGGTCCAATCTGGACCACGAGCCCCCCACTGGCACCTTCCCGGTAGCTGGGATGACAGGCCTGAGCCCCTACACCAAGCTGACCCTTGTTCTCTTAAATACCAGAATCAGTGACGCCCCTGGATGAGTATGAGACACAGGCCATCGGGCTGGCCTCACCCTGGGGTGCCCTCCCTCCTGGCCCCTGTGATGACTCCACGGGGCGGGGGAAGGAAGGAGAGGGAGTCCTGTCCCTGCACCGATGGCGGGTGTCACCACAATGACTAAGATCAGGGCACCTGTGGTAACCACAGCGGTGACCACCTCCCAGGGCCGCAGGAAGGAAGGCCAGCCAGTGCCCAGGAGCCCCGGGTGCAGGCAGTGCCCGCCCACTGCTGGACGACACCACCCCATCGCTATTGCCACCTGTCACCTGTCATCCCCCCCAGACTCCTAGCTAGGTTGTAATTATCGTTACCACAGCCTGGCCGGAGCCCGGGGCCTGCCCCACCCCGCCCCCAGGCCAGCCCCAGCCCACCCCACCTCTCCCCAGACAGTGCAGGACGAGACCACACACACAGCTTCAGCCACCCCGTCCCCATCACCCACACGCCCGCCCACCCGCCCATGGCTGCGGCCTCTGGACCGGGGACCCCAGGGGAAAGTGAGGCATGCATGGAAATCGGGTGACCCCGAGTTAGGGGCTGGGGAAGGCTCTGCTCCTCCGGGGCTTGGCAAGACAGTAGGAAGTCTCAAGGGATCAGGGGCCGGTCTAATCAGGTGACCCCAGCCAGCAAACTAGCCCAAGCTGGAGGAAAGCTCCATCCGAATCCGATCAACACTCACTGAGCAGAACAGAACTGACACCCTCGTCTTCCCACATTGGCCCTCTTAGAGGGGAAGAGAAAGGCGGGAAGGGGACCCCCCCACCCCCACCCCTGCCAGCAGCGGGGACTGGAAAGGGCTACTCCAGGACCTGGGTATGACCTGACAGGAGATGTCCTTTCCGCCCCTAATCAGCCGGCCGCCCTCCCACCAGGCTATCAGACCTGGATTCCTATCAGAAGGAAAGATCAGGTGGCCCGGCCCAGGGTAATTGGAAGCTGGGCCCTTCCTACCCCCCTGGACAGGTGGCAGGGCCACAATCGGACACGCCCTGTCCTTGGGAGTGGAGACCTAGGAGGCCACCTGTCATCATGGCAAAGGGGGCCTGCTGAGCGCCTCACACACACACATACACACACACACACACACAGACACACACACACACACACACACACACACACTTCAGAAGGGAACATCCCGGTAAGAAGAGATGTCTGGACGGGGGCTCAAGGCCCGCACCCCACACGACACACACCATCTCATTCACTGGTTGACACAGCCTGGTGACAGCACGGACAGGTTGTCATTATGACACTCACGTTATCACTGACGGAGGAGACACCGAGTCCCTTACATAAGCGCACGGGTAAGTGGCAGAGCTCCACCTCAGGCTGGGCGGGGACAAAGCCCTGGCTCAGCTGGCCTGACTCCTCTCCAGGAGGGGTGGGGCTCGCCCTCTCCCCCAGGTACAACTCTACCCAGCCCCGCCCCTCCACCCCCCCAACCCCCCAGGTGGAGCCCGGATGTCACCCGCAAAGTGTGAGGGTATGGTTCCCAAACAAAACAGGGTGCTGGATTGGATTTCAGAGAAACAATGAACCATTTTGTTTATGTTTTCTTTAAGTATTTTTTTTTTATCTTTTCCCACCCTGGGACTGCCCGATGGCCCAACCCTTTCCCTCTCACCTCTCCCTCCTTCCCTTCATTTACAAGGCTTCACACCCCAAACTGTCATCCGTGGGGGCGACAGGTGCAGGGGACAGGGAAAGGGCTCAGGCTTGCCAGGTGCCTGCCCGAGAGGAGGAAGTTACTCCTGTTTCTCCACAAGGAACAAGGGGCCCCCCCACACACACATTCTGGTGAGAAGGGCCAGAAGGGTGGAGAGCTGGGGGTACAGTACCTATGGCAGGCTGTGGAGGAGGCTTGAAGGAAGCCATCAGACAACAGAGTCCAGCTCAGACCGGCGTGTCCCTGCCGCTCGCCTGTGGAAACAAGGCCAGAAACACAGTTAATGGGGCTTCCGGCCAAAGGGCGGCCCCAGAGGGGCCTGGGCGCCCAGCCCGGGTGCACTCACATGCTTCCCAGAAGCCCCAGGGTGCCGGGGCAGCCCCTGAAAGGATCCGGCCTTCACCCAGCATCAATCATTAACCCATAAAAGAACCTGCAGCTGTGTGGCCCAAACCCTCATCTTCCCAGAATGCACTGCTGCCAGACCCTGCCTTTGCCCAGTACCCAAAAGGCTGACAGGAGCCTGGGTCCAGCCGGGAAGCTCCAGGCCCCCAGCCTGGGAGTCACGCTGGGATCCCCATATTCCAGAAGCTGGATTGTGGACACGGCTGTACACTTCCTCTTCCTGGGGTCCTGGTCACCCCAGGTTCCGGCGTCCTGCGGGAAGGCCACCCTCTCTGTCTCTCATCCCGCCCCACAGGGCTGGCACCAGCTGGCCTTGGCACACATGAGTAGGAAGGAAAGGGTCACAGAGGCAGAGGGGTCAGGGCAGAATGCAGTGCCCTGAGCCGGAGCAGCTGTCCTGGCCCCAGGGGGCCCAGGTGACGCCCCCCCCCCACACACACACACACCTCACATGGGGCCCAGGAGCAGCGGGCCAGACCCTTGGGGGCTTCCCGGGTCCAGAAGCAGCCTTTCCAGAGGACTCTACTACCACCTCCCCCTGAGGCTGAGCATCTATCTACCCCTCCCTGTACAGACCAGGCAGCGGACCCTGGGGTCCAACCTGCCCCTGCCACCGGCTGCCTGCACAACTCTTTTCCTTTCCACTCCTAAAGCCTTTATTCATGCTGACTGGCTTGCCAAGTAAAACCATAAGGAATGCAGAGGGCCACACGTGTGTGCATGTGTGCAAGTACTGGGGCTCAGACTCGGGTCCCGGGCACTGTCCTTAGCTTCTTCGCTCAAGGCCAGCGCTCTACCACTCGAGCCACAGCTCCACTTCTGGCATTCGGGTGGCAAAGTGGAGGTAAAGGTCACATGGGCTTTCCTGTTCTGCTGGCTTCAGACCACGATCCTCAGATCTCAGCTTCCCGAGGAGCTAGAATTACAGGCCTGAGCCACCCTTGCCCGGCTTGGACAGTAATTTTAATAAGAGCACGCATCTACCCATCACCTTCTACAATACTCTAAGCACAGAGATTAACCACAGAGATGAATCTAGATGCTCCATGAAGGAACAAGGCCCAGGCTGGCTAAGTCACTTGTCCAAGGGCACACAGCTAGGAAGAGGCAGTACGGGTAGCCATGGGCCTGAGGCTGTGCCTGCTGAGTTATCCTGGTAGTCCAGGGCCTCTCAAAACTCAAATAATATACATTTTAAAAGTCCTTTCCTGGACTGGGGATGTGGCTTAGTGGTAGAGTGCTCGCCTTGCATGCACGAAGCCCTGGGTTCGATTCCTCAGCACCACATAAACGGAAAAGGCCAGAAGTGGTGCTGTGGCTCAAGTGGCAGAGTGCTAAGCCTTGAGCAAAAAGAAGCCCAGGGACAGTGCTCAAGCCCTGAGTTCAAGCCCCAGGATCGGCAAAAAACAAAAACAAAAATCCTTTCTTCTACCCTAGAAAAGATGATCCCTGTTACTGGTTTCTTAAGAACCCATCCTTCCAGAACCATCCAGTGTTTAGCAGCGTGCATATCTGGGTACAGTTGGCCCCTCCCCCTCCTCGCTCACCTAGTTTCCGTTGCCCAGGGCCAACCGCCCTCACCCCGGCTCCGTGGCCCTCCCCGCGGTACCCCGGCACCCACTGCCCTCCTCCACAAGAACGGGACACGCAGCACAGCGAGGTATTTGGGAAGGCAGGGACCGGCCGCAGCCATATTTTATCATAGTGTATTGTGTTCATTTGTTCTCTGTCATCCTTGCTTATTATTAACAATCTCGTACTGGGTCTACTTTATCAGCGCACTCCTAAGCATGTCCCTAGAGTCTGTCTAGGGTTCGGGGTCACTGGCAAGCTCTCAGGGGTCACTGTGGACGATGGATAAGTGTTCAAAAGGTGAGGAGGCCACGGGAGGCCCTCACACACAGGCAGATAACAAGAGAGCAAGGTCAGGCGCCTGGCTCCGCGCTCCAGGTGTCCCAGTGGGCGGAGCTCAGGCAAAGGTGGAGCAAGAGGTGCACAGGTGGGCAGTGCATGGGAAATGACAGAGGCCAATAGGGTGATGCTGGACAATCTGGGTCCGTGTGTGTGTGTGTGTGTGTGTGTGTGTGTGTGTGTGTGTGTGTGATGGTACCCGGGCTTGAACTCAGGGCCTTATAATCTTACTCAGCTTTTTCCAATCAAAGCTACAGCTCTACCCCTTGAGCCGCATCTCCACTTCTGACTTGTTGCTAGTTAACTGGAGAAAAGAGTCTCTGATTTCTCTATGCCTGGGCTGGCTTTGAACAGAGATCCTCAGATCTCAGTCTCCTGAGTAGCTGGTGTCATGAGCCACCAGTGCCCAGCATTGCTGGGTTTGTTTTGTTTTGTTTTGTTTGCCAGTCCTGGGGCTTGAACTCAAGGCCTGAGCACTGTCCCTGACTGAGCTTCTTTTGCTCAAGACTAGTCCTCTATCACTTGAGCCACAGCACCACTTCTGGCTTTTTCTGTGTATGTGGTGCCGAGGAACCAAACCCAGGGCTTCGTGCATGCCAGGCAAGCGCTCTACCGCTAAGCCACACTCCCAGCCAGTGCTGGGTTTTTTTAACGATGTCTCTGCTGCTCCTCGAGTAGGGCCAGCGCTGTCCTGGGTTTTGTCTGGCTAGTCCCAGTCCAGGTCAGCTTCTTCCACTGGAGCAGAAGCTCTCCCACCTACAGAACGCAGAGTAATTGCTGCTTGCCTGGCCTGGGCACCTCCAGGCATGAGGCCCATCAGGCTGGGAGGAGGGAGTTTCCCATGCTGCACCAGCCCAAGAGCTCCCAGGGCCTAGCTCCTCCCCTGGGCCCCAAGTCCAGGCAGGGCCACTGGAACCGTGGGGACCGGAGACCGCTCTAACTTCCTTTCCTCCCTGCAGGGAAGTGGGGGAGAGCCCTCCTCAGAGAGTGGGAAAGCTTTGTCAATGGCGAGAGCCTCCCACAATGAGGGTTGTTGTCCTCATCCCAGAGTAGGTGACCCCCCTCCCCCTCCCACCCACCCCCCCCCCACCCCGCCCACCGCCCAGGCCAGTGCCTGGTCTATAGTCCTGGGGAAGTGAAGGGCAGCCCCCTCAGGAGGCCTCTATGGGAAGGGGCCCGCCACCCTGGGGGCTGTTGCCTGGGAAACCAGAGCCAGCCCCAAGAAGCTCCTGGACCCAGCAAGCAAGGAGAGCCCAAGGGCCACCAGGCCAGGGTCTCAGGCCCCACCCCCTCCCGGCCCCAGACACATTAACCCCTTCGTCCCTGGAACCCAGCCGGCAGTGAGAAGCTGGAATGGGTAGGAAAAGCCTCTGGCTGTCTGAGGTCCGCTGCTGGACAGTTCCGCCCTCTTCCTCACCCCAGGGAACACAGAAGGTCTGTGGAGCAGTGAGCTCCGGCCACAACTTGCAAGTTGCTCTGTGACTCCTGGTACACCCTCCCTGACCCCAAGGTCACCCCTGCCGCTCCAGCCATTGGGTGAGTCTTTCCCAGAGCTCAGCATACTGACAGGGACAGGGGCCAGAGACTAAGAAACAAGAGCCCAAGTTCCCGGTCCCAGGTGACAAACACCACAGGCTGGCTTTGCTCCCTCCACGCATGCACACTTGGACGTACCTGTCTGTGTGGCTAAAATAGGTGTGTGTACGTGCGGTGGGTGGGGTGGGGAGGGGAGGGGGTTCCCAAGGTTTGGAGGAGTGAATGGGGTAATGGACTTGACCTGTCACCTCAGGTGGACTCAACTCCTTCCTCCACACCTGGCCCTCCCCAGGCCCTGAGGAGCAGGGAGGCCCCAATGTGTCCCCCCCTCCTACTGTGGGTCCTCCCCGCCCACCCCCCGGGGTTCCCGGCTCCTGCTCAACCTACAGGTTCCGAGTGCTGGTGTCTGCACAGCCTGCAAGCACCAGAGTCATGTTTGGCCGGGAGATGGCTCTGCACAGGTGGACTGCAGAGGTGCCCACACGGGGGTGTGCCTGCCCCCCACCCCCACAGACAGCGGGGGCTGTATCTGGCCTGTGCTCAAGGCTGGCACTCTACCCCGGTGAGCCACGGCTCCACTTCCGGCTTATTGCTAGTTCATTGGAAATTTAAGTCTCACCGACATTTCTGCCTGGGCTGGCTTTGAACTGAGATCTTCACTAGCTCAGCCTCCTGGGTAGCTGGGGTTACGGGCACGTGTGCTCATGCCTGGTCTGGCTCCCTTCTGGATGGGACCCTCTGAGGCTGCTCCTTATCTGGCCTCTGTAGTGGAGGTGCTGGAAAGGGATGGCCCTTGGGGCAGAGGGAGGAAGGAGGGCATTTGGAATCATGGAATAAAGATGGCTGCTGGGCCGAGGCCAAGCCCACCGGCGGATACCTCGCTTCGTCTCTACTGGCTCATCCCCCACAGATACAAATACATCACTGTTCATGTTTAAGACGCAGAAACCTCTGGGACCCCACAGCCCCTCCCTGTCACCGCACGCCTCCTCCACTCCTTTACAAAAGGCCCCTTGGCAGTGTGAATGGACTCCTCTCTGGACTAAGCCATCTGCAGCCACCAAGAGCCACACCCCATGGCAGCTCACGGACGCCCCTTGTTCTCATCTTGCCCACCTGCCTGCAGCCCCCTTCCTGTGCCTCCCGTGACCCCCTTGTCCGTGCCGCGGTGTTCGGCCTGTCCTTCCCCAGGCTCCTGACCTCCCCCCACCCCGTGCTCCCCCTTGGAGCTCATCAAATCCACACCCAGCTCCTGCCCCCACCCCCACCCCCAGGCCTCCCAATTCACCTGACTGCAGCTTCACCCCACCAGCTGCTCCCATCTGGAAGTTTCCCCAACACCCATCCTCACACAGCCATGTCCTATCCTGTCCACCCCTCCCAAAGCCCGCTGCCTGTGCCTTCAAAGCCCACCCAGAGTCCAACCACAGCAGTCCCTGATGAAAACCACTCGCTCACACCCGTCATCCTAGCTGCGCAGGAGGCTGAGGTCTGAGGATCACGGTTCAAAGCCAGCCAGGGCAGGAAAGTCTGTGAGACTCTATCTCCAATTAACCAGCTAAAAAGCCAGACATAGGGTTGTGGCTCAAGTGGTAGAAGGCTTAGCCTTGAGACACAAACCAAGGAAAAGCAACAAGGCCCTGCGTTAAAGCCCCAACACTAGCACACACACACACACACGCACACACGCACACACGCACGCACACGCACACACACACCAAACAGCGCCTCTTGCCTGGACTCTGATCAGTCACCTCCCTGACTCCATTCCTCCCTGTCTCCCACAGCCGGCTCCACTCCAGGCACGGCTACCACGCAGCCCCCCCCCAAACGCCCCCAAGCACACTCCAACCTCAGGGCCCCATGCTCCACCGGACCCTCCTGGATTCCCCACCTTCCCAGAGGCTAAGCCCCTCCCACCCCCTATCCACCATACACGTCTGCAGACCCCACGGCACGCTCGCCAAAGGGCCCCGTGTCATCTCATCCCCCTAGGGAGAAGGCACCCCATTCCTCCACCCATCTCCCAGCCATCACCCCCACTGCCAGGACCGCTCCTCCCAGGCAACCCCGCAGATCCAGGCGGCTCCCAAAACCCGTGTGGGAGGAGGTCTGGGGCCAGCGCCAGGGAGGAGAGGGGTGCGGCAGGGCGGGGCGGAGGGAGGACTGGGGCTATTTTTAAAAACTCGCTCCCAAAAGACCACATTCTTCCTCGGGTGACTCAGAAGCATGCGGCCCACGAGGGGCCGGGACCCGAGCACGGGAAGCAGCCACGGCGGCGGCTGTGGGCCGGCGGAGATCAGAGCCCTCCAGGGAAGGAGCCCGGCTGGGTCCGGGGCGCAGGGCCCGGGGGCCGGTAGGCCAAGGAGAAAGGAGAGCGTGCTTGGAAAGCCCACGGGGCCCGCCTCGCTGCCGTCCCCACGTGTCAGGGACGGGGACGTGGACTCGGCCCCACGTGGGAGCTTAGCCTGTGTAAAACTCAAGAGCCAAGATCAGCTCAGCCCACCCAACCGAGGAGGGGCGAACTGGCCAGCTGCCTCTCAAATCAAGAGCCACACACCGAAACCCAGGGCGGGGTCCAGAAGAGCCCGGCTGAGCCATCGGCAGAGTCCCGACTCAGTCTCTGTCCCCGCGTGCACCACCCTCCCGGCCACTCCGAGCACCCCTGAGGGAGGCGTGACACCCACCCGTACCCTCCCACCCCATGCCGGCCCAGGCCCCCCCCCCCCCAGACCACCTCTAGTGCCCTGGAGAGGGCGGAATCAGCCCCTCCTCCGTACAGAGGAGGAAACTGAGACTCAGGTCGCAAGCCATCCAAGGTCAAGAAACCCACCAGAGGCAAATCTGCGACGAGACCCAAAGCCTGTCTGATTCCAGCGTCCACGGAAGCCACCACCAGGAGATCCACCAGGATCAGGCCCACGCGTCCGTACCCTGGCACTTCAGAAGTAAGCTGCTACCGGGTGTGGTAGCTCACACCCGTAATCCTGGCTACTTAGGAGGCTGAGATCCAGAGGGTCACAGTTCGAGCCAGGCCAGGCAGGAAAATCTGTGAGAATCCATCTCTAAAATAACCAGCAAAATACTAGACTGGCCGGGTGCCGGTGGCTCATGCTTGTGATCTTAGCTACTCAGGAGGCTGAGACCTTAGGATCATGGTTCAAAGCCAGTCTGGGCAGGAAAAGAGAGTCAGCCTCATCAACAATTGGCCCATCAGAAAGCCGGAAGTAGAGCTGCAGCTTGCAGAGGTAGAGGGCCAGCCTTGAGCAAAAAAAAAAAATCTCAGGGATGGCGCCCAGGCCCAGAGTTGAAGACCCATGACCGTAAATAAATAAATAAATAAATAAAGCCAGACTAGAGCCATGGCTCAGGTGGTAGAGCGCCAGGGAGCTTTGAGGAGTGACAAGTCAGGAGGGCAAGGCGGTGTGAATGAGATCAGAGGTCCAGACAGCCTCCTTGTGCCTTCTGCCATGGGGCAGGGGGCTCTGCTAGGCCGTTGACTTTTAACTTGAACCAGGAGAACTTGCTGTCGGCTGAGGACCGCCCCCTTCCCCCCCCCCCCCCCCCCCGGCATCTCAGCCAGGCAAGGCGGAGCCTTCAATGAGAGTCCAGAGCTCTCTTACCGCCTTTGCTCCCGTCCCCCCACCCCCCTCGGGGGGACTGAGCCCATGGCCCTTGTGGCCAGCACTGGAGGCTCTGTGCCCCATAGGAGGGGCCTCTCAGGACTAGACCCCTCCCTCCTGCAGGGCCCCCTCTACCGGTGACCCACCATCCCCCCACGTGGGTGGCCCTGGGGGCCCTGACCAAGTCTCCGTCCCCTCTCCTGCTGCCACCTGTCTGGGGGGGGGGGTGGCTCCCCGCCCGCCCCCTGTAAGTCCTGCCCCTGGGAGGCCGTGTCCCAGCTGCCCTGTGCCTCCGTGGCAGCCACTGCACCGAGGGCTAGGACCCCGGGCTGGGAACATGGCCGGCCTCACTGACGCCAGGGCTACGTCCACTTGAGCGTGTCCAGCCTGGCCCTCAGAAGCAGCCTCCGCCGGGGGAGGGGAGGGGAGGAATTTAGTGTGGAGCTCACTCCGGAGCCAGGAACATAAAACTTCGTGGTGGCGCTTCGGGGGTTAATGCCATACCACCCTCAGGACAACACTGCAGGGGAGACCAAGCCCCTCCTCTCCACCCTCCACCCTCCCCCCCCTCCCTCAACCCTGAGTGCCCCCCCCAGGAGGACAGCCCTGAGTCTCCGCCCACCATAGCCATTACCACCACCATCACCACCATCACCCCCAGGCACCTGCCAGGATAAATGTGTGCGCTGGGCTGAGCTGAACAAGAAAAGCAACGCTCAGAGAGGCCAAGTGACTTGCCCAGGGCCCCACGGCTACGAAACAAACCGGCCTGGTCACACCCCGAATTCTGTGCAGCCACACTGCCTTCTCCCATCTGGGCCCCTGGAGTCCACAGCACCTTCCGGGGGCTTCCCTGAACACCCCAAGTCACCACCCTCCAGTCCCCAAGGAAGGTGAGGTGGCCACTGCAGCAAGGCCGGACTTGGGAGAAAGAACAGAAAAGCAAGTGGGCGGAGGGGTGGGGCCAGCCTTGACTGGCGGATCCCAGAGCATGTCCAGCCTGGCAGCCAGAGCCGGGCCTGCCCCGGGCTCTGAGCCTGGCCCCACGGTGGAGGCGGGGGACTGCCCAGGCCTGAGGGGCCACTCCTGACTGCAGGCTGAGGGGCCAAGCCAGCACCCCCTACCCCAGCCCCATTTGTCCCCTCCATTCCCCAAGGGGGACCGACACCCCATCTCCAGACCAGCTCGCTGACTCCAGACCAGCAGAAAGGCCGCTGCCAGCTGTAGTATCGGTTCCTGCCTTTCAGGGCCTCTGGCATGGAGCAAGGCAAAGGCACAGGGCCGAGCTCACACGACACACAAGGTCCACGATTCGCACTCAGGCCCGGGGGTATGCTCTTGCTCATACATTGATCCCACAGGGCAGGAAGGAGGCTCCGCCCTGGGGTCCCCACAGTGCCTCCAGAGGCACCCCAGTCCCCGGCCAGGCCCCCGGGAGAGCCCAAGGCACACAGCATTCAGGGGTCGTGAACCAGTGTCTGCTGGCAGGGACCCCCAGCCAGCCCAGCCCAGCCCCCTACTTTGCAAAGAGGAACCAGAAAGCCCATCTCAGGCGTGACATCCTGCAGGACCCAAACAGTGAGGAGACCAGGGAGACCCAGGTGGGAAAAGCAGGCACCTTTAGACAAGGAGCAGCTGGCAGCCTCCCTGCCCCCTGAGGCATGACCAGGCTGGCCCTTCCCCACCCCCCTGGAGGGCCTGGGCTCGGTCATGGGGTCAGAACCCCCGGTCCCAGGCAGCCAGTCCCAACAGGTGTGTGATAGGAGCTAGATGAGTGGGTTGATATTTGCCTGCCATGCCCAGATCTTGTAGGGCATCGGGCATGCCCGAGTCACCCAGCCCTGAGAACTGAACCAGGCAGGAACCCGAGGGGGGGAGGGGCAGGAGGAACCCCCAGGGAGGGGAGGGAGGACAGGATGCTGGGCCCAGGGTCACATCAGAAACCCCAGGGAGACTTAAACAGCCCACGGCCAGCCCTGCACCCCCAGCGGCACTGAGCCCTGGGGATCCTACACCCCGCTGCACCCTTCTCCAGATGGGCCATTTCCATAGGATCTGAGACAGCCAGGAGGCCTGAGAGAGAGGAGGCCCTGCCGACCCAGCCCTGCCCCCAGACGGGGAGCCACGGGGTTCGTCCACGCCCCCCTCACCTCCACCTGCTTAGACCAGTTTAGAGAACGGATGATCCCCGGGACAGACGAGACGGCTGAGCTCAACCCCGTCTTCATAGCTAGACCCAGGCAGAGGGGGGCCTCAAACCCAGCCTCCTCCAGCACCTCGGCACAGTGGCCTCCGGACCTCCCCTCCAGCCCCCACTCCTCCCTGCTAACTGCGCTCGCTCCAGAACCTCCTTCAGGGGCTTCTGATTACAACTCTTTAATTGTTCCATACTTCCCATGGCTGGGCCGTGCATAGCCCCGAACCGAGAAGTGGAACAGAAACAGGCAAGTTGAGACACTCAGCCGGGATGCACAGGGGACAGGTGGTGGAAGGGAGAATCTAGAATGGACTCCAGAGCCGGCCCCCCCACCACCCTCCACCCATCTTCCCACACCGAGCTGCTTGCCCACACCCCAGGGCCCTGAAAGCGACAGGAGAGGTCCATGGGTGGAAAGGGAGCGTTGGGCCCGCGGAGCTTTCACGCCTGCCAGGGCTCCGATCTACGCGAGGAGAGGACCGAGGACCGAGGAGGAGGGATGAGAGCCACCAGAGCCACTCGGCCTCGTCAGGTGTCCCTTCCCTCCCGCCTCCAACCACGGCTCTGCAGAGCCACAGGCTCCTCCACGGCACCTCACAGGACACCTTCTGACTGGCCACACCTCGTCTGTCCACCCGCTGACCACCACCATCTGCTGGCTATCTTCCCTAGGCCAGGCCTCAGGGGGACACATGAGAGACAAAAGGGAAACGAAAGGCCCCACCCACCCAAGCCATGATGACCTGCCTTCAAGGGCAAGGCCCTTCCTGGGTCTCTCACCTCATCACCCAGGCCACTCCTGCGTGAGGGAGCCTCCACCCAAGCTGACCTCAGGCTGGCCCCTCCCTGCCCCTAAGAAGCTGGACTGGGTCTTTTGCTTTGTTTTCTGGCCCATTGTCCCCTAGACTGTGAGTTCCTTGACCATAGAGGTAATGCCTTCTGCTCCTATCGCTCCTGTTCCCAGATAAGTCCTCAACACAGCAAGAGTTCAGACATGATGGATGGATGGATGGATGGATGGATGGATGGATGGATGGATGGACAGGAAGATGGGAAGACAGGTAGGTAGATGGATAAATGAATCATTAATTGATTGATGAATAAATGGGAGGATAGATGGATGGATGGAGGTATGGGTAGACTGATAGATGGACCATCAACTGATCACCTGATGAATAGGTTAAAGGGATGATGGGTGGATGGATGATGAAAGAATGTATGACTGGATGGAGGTGTGGTTGGATATGTAGATGGACTGATTAATGAGGGAATGAATGGAAGGTTGAATAAACAGAAATGGATTCATGGAAGCCAAGAGAGACAAGAAGATAGGAAGATAAGTGAACAAATGGCAGAAGCCCTGGGGCTGGGGATGTGGCTTAGTGGTAGAGTGCTTGCCTAGCATGCATGAAGCACTGGGTTCGATTCCTCAGTACCACATACACAGAAAAGGCCAGAAGTGGTGCGGTGGATCAAGTGGTAGAGTGTTAGCCTTAAACAAAAGAGGCAGCTCGAAGGCTGGGGATATGGCCTAGTGGCAAGAGCGCTTGCCTCATATACATGAGGCCCTGGGTTCAATTCCCCAGCACCACATATACAGAAAATGGCCAGAAGTGGCGCTGTGGCTCAAGTGGCAGAGTGCTAGCCTTGAGCATGAAGAAGCCAGGGACGGTGCTCAGGCCCTGAGTTCAAGCCCCAGGACTGGCCAAAAAAAAAAGAAGCAGCTCGAAGACAGTGCCCAGGCGCCATGACTGACTCTATGCACATGCATACGTGTGTGTGTGTGTATGGGAACCCCTGGACTCAACCACTTCTTTGGGGTGGCACGTCTTCTCTTTGAGTCCCCAGTGCGCCTCACAAAGAAGAGCAGAGAGCATCCATTAGGCCACAAGCCAATGTCTCACACCTGTCATCTCAGCTACTCAGGAGGCTGAGGATCACAGTTCAAAACCAGCCCAGGCAGGAAAGTCCATGAGAGTCTTACCTACGATCAACCAGCAAAAAGTCGGAAGTAGAGCTGCGGCTCAAGCACCAGCCTTGAGCGGGAAAAGTTAGGGGACAATACCCAGGCCCTGAGTTTTCAGCTCCACAACCAGCACCAAGAAAGAAGAAAATGAAGGAGGAGGAGGAGGGGGAGGAAGAGGAGGAAATGTGTGTGTGTGTGTGTGTGTGTGTGTGTGCACAAACGTGTGCATCACATCAAGTAAAATCTGTACACCTTTTCCTCTTGGTAATCTTTTTTTGTCCATTGCTGCAGAGGCCCCGAGACAGAACCCAAGGGGTAAGAGGGAAAGATTTCCCTCTCCTCCATAGCTCCCCAACATAGCTAAACTTGAGCTCGGGCCAGGCACTGTGCGCCCTACTCGTGCTTTCTTGTTAACTCCTCACAAAGACCCAGTTACCAGGACTTGCCCTCCTTTTACATAAGCGAAACTGAGGCACAAAGGTGTCCAGTGCAGAAAGAAACCATGCAGGGGATCGTGGACCTGTCTTTTCCAAACTAAGCAAAACTAAGCAAACTAAGCAAAAGCTTCTCAGACTAAAGCAGGGTCCCACTGCACACTGCTCAGAGAGGTTGTCCGTGGGAAGGAGAATGAAGGACACAGTGAAGCCACGTCTCTAAACCTGCCAAGTTTTCTCCAATAGCCATGCGATTGATTATAGGTGTTACTTAAGGCAAAATAAACCCTTTAAGGGGAAGTTCAAATGTCCTGGAGAGCATCTAAGTACAGGGATATTTTTCTTCCATTTCCAGAGGCTGTTATTTTCCTACTTAAATTAACCATTGTTTTCCTAGGGAAATTGAATAAAAAGCCGCATTTCTAGCTAAGGCTCAGCCAGTCTGCCCACTTGAGACAATGAGGAGGAGGGTGGAGGGAGGCCGACCTTGTGTGCTAATGGCTGGGACGTGGGGCTGAATACCAATGAGGCGGATGCTGGAATGGGGCAGCTCGCTTGGCAGGCAGGCCAGAGACTGGGGATCAGGAACCCAGGAAGGCCGCCTCACCTGCGCCAAGCCCATCACGGGCATGCGCCGAGCGGAGAGGATAGCTAGGAGAAGGTGAGGGGCTGGTTGGAGACCATCTCTCAACCCCCAGGCTGGAGGTGGGATAGATGAACCCGGGGCAGGGGGCTTAGGGTCCGGCTCTGACCCAGAGATGGGCCCAACCCTCACTGTGGCCCCTCTGGTCTGCTGTCCATCGCATCGACCATACCTGGGCACAGCAGGCCAGGCCTGGGACACGGGTCAAGAGGCAGGGCTGTCACCAGGCACTGGTGATGATGGAAACTGTCATCCTAGCACCTCAGGAGGCTGAGCTCTGAGGATCACGGTTCAAAGCCAGCCCAGACAAGAAAGTTTATAAGACTCTTATCTCTAATTGATCACCTAAAAGCCTAACATGGAGCTGTGGCTCAAGTGGTAGAGTGCCAACCTCAAGTGAAAAAGTTAAGAGACAGGGCTCAAGCCCCAAATTCAAGCCCCAGTACTGGCACCAAAGGAGGGGGGGGGCTGGGCGGCAGGCAATGCAGAGCCCCAGGACCCTGGCCTCTGCCATGGGGTGGAAAGTTAGAGACAGCAACGGACCTACCTCCGAGCGGGAGGTGAGGGCCCGTGTTCCCCACTCCACAAACACGAGCCAGTGGCACGGCCTCTGTCCCTTCCTGTGACCACTGCCTCGTCCCTTCTTGGTGCCCGGCCTGGAGGGCCTTTGTGGGCCCTGGGATTCCATTCCCAGCCTTGACCTTGAGCTACGGTCTGACCAGCCAGCCAGCTGTGACCAGCCAGGACCTTGCGAACGCTACATGGACAGACACTCATCCGCTTCAAGCGAAGAACAGCAGAGAGCTGTGATCACAGGCACTTGATGATTCTTCGCTTCCCCTCCCTCCTCAAAGTGGAAAGACCCCCAAAATTAAGGAGGGGCCAGAGGATGGCAGGAAGGACAGAGACTAGGCGGTTAGCATCCTGTCCCTTGCAACACTGTAGCACTGAGTGAATCACTGTGCCAAGTAGAAAGTTGGTTTTCAGCTGGGAGCTGATTGCTCAAGCCTGCAATCCTAGCTACTCAAGAGGCTGAGAGCCAAAGATCTTCATCAGGTGAGACAAATCTAAAAGACTCTTACCTCCAATTAAGCAGCAAAAAGCCAGAAGTGGGGGTGTGGCTCCAGTGACAAGAGTTCTAGCCCTGAATGAAAAAGCTAAACAAGAGTGCAAGGCTCTGCTGGGTACCAGTGGCTCACACCTGTCTGTCATCCTAGCTACTCAGGAGGCTGAGATCTAAGGATCACAGTTCAAAGCCAGCCTGGGCAGGAAAGTCTGTGAGAGAGACTCTTATTTCCAGTTAATCACTGAAAACCTCAGAAGTGGTGCTGTGGCTCAAGTGGTAGAGTGCTAGCCTTAAGCCGAGAGAGCAGCTCAGAGACAGGGGCCAGGCCCAGAGTTCAAGGCCCAGCATGGGCAAAAAATAAAAATAAAAAGAGTGCAAGGCCCTGAGTTCAAGCCACAGTACCAACACATACACACAAAAAAAGAGACTCGGTTTCCTCATCTCTAAGATAAAGAAGCCTATGGCAATGAACTGGATGTGTGGCACATTGGCACAAAGTCAGCACGAGGGTCTTTTCCTAAGTTCTCCGGTTATCTGCCTACAAGCAGGACAAAGCAGCAGAGATCACCCACATCAGCGGCCCCGGTACTAGAAATGGGCCAGGAGGCCCAAGTGCCCGACTCTCTTGTGGCAAGCTGATGTTAATCCACCAGCCACAAACCCAGGACCCGGAAGAGCAAGAGCCACACAGAAACCACCAAGAAGTGTCAACGACAGGTAGGAAAACGGGTGACGGGCACAGCACAAAGCCCTGATGGATGGCACTCTGGGGGTTTCCATTGCTGGGGACCCACTGACCCGAGGAAAAGCCAGCAAGCAGGTCCCTGCTCTGCCACAGCCTGCCAGACTCCAGTACACCTGAGGCCCCGGGCCGGGCGAGTGCCCCACCCCCCCCACGCTAGTCCCTGGGTACCTCACTTTTCACAGTCTATCCTCAGATACCACCACCACCCCCTGCCTCCGGATGGTGGGACCCTCAGTGTGTGGGGCCTTAATAGGTGGCAAAGAGGCGCTCAATAAACCAAGTGTTGCCAGGTGCCAATAGCTTATGCCGGAATCCCAGCTACTCAGGAGGCTGAGATCCAGAGGACTGTATCTTGAAGCCAAGCAGGGCAGAAAAGTCCACGAGTCATCAGCTCCAAAATAGCCAGCAAAAAGCAGGACTGGGAGTGTGGCTCAACTGGCAGAGCGCCAGCAGAAAGAGCACAAGACCTTGAGTTCCAACCACAGCGGCACACACCGAGTCCCTTCCCCACCTCTTTCCCTTCCTCTTGCTGCAGTGAAAGCTCATCTGATGGGGGGACATCCCCACCCCACCCCCCCCAAAGCGGGCCCAGTCCAGCAGCTGCCTCGCTCGCTTGGTACCTGTGAGGACACACACACCATCACGCACACCATCACACAGAACGCAAGTTCCAGAGGAGGGGAAGGGGCTGCGGCTCAGCCCGTCACTGCTCGTCTCCAGTAGTGTGCTGGGAACTGCCTCTCCACCAGCTCACGCTGACCTCGAGCTGATTCCTGCGGCAGACAAATCCGAAAAACTCTCGTCTCTAATTACCCAGCAAAAGGTTGTGTGTTTCAAGTGGTGGAGCACCAGGCCTGAGTAAAAGAAGCTAAGGAGGGCTGGGAATGTGGCCTGGTGGTAGAGTGCTTGCCTAGCGTGCATGAAGCCCTGGGTTCCATTCCTCAGCACCACATACGCAGAAAAAGCCAGAAGTGGTGCTGTGTGGCTTCCAGGAGATAAGAGTGCTAGCCTGGAGCAAAAGGAAGCCAGGGACAGTGCTCAGGCCCTGAGTTCAAGCCCCAGGACTGGCAGGAAAAAGAAAAAAGAAAACTAAGGGACAGTGCCTGGTCAATCCCTGTGGTGTGAACGCTCTCATCTCAGCCAGTTCCAAGCTACCAATGGGACACCACTGAATTGCGCTGGAAAGAAATGTGTGCTAACACGCCATTGTGTCTGTCACACACACACGACACACACATGGTCACACAAAGGCACCTGCAACAAATGCATACTAATAGGAAAACATAATAAAGTATGATTAGGAAATAGCTGTGCTTATTTTCTTTCTTTTTAGTATAATTCATTTAGTTATTTGTATCTCGCTTTTTTTTTTTTTTAAGAATGGCTGTGTTTAACAACCAGCTTAAAAGGAAATTCCTGCAATTCAGCAATGGGTTCTGAGGGTGCCTGCCTGCACCAGGAGAAACAAACTCCAGCCCCCCGCTTTCCACCCAGAGCTTTGCACAGGCGCATAAGGACCAGAGAACAAGGAAGGGCTGAGCCGGACCCCCCAGGGGTAGAGAGGACTTCAGCACAAGGCTCCTATTTGCGAGTTTGACTCTGCATAGACTTTGGACCCTCAGCCAGTGACTCTAGCGCATTTGTTGGCTCAGAGGGACTGGGACAAGGGTGCGGAAACCTGGGAGGACTGAGCCTCTGGAGAGACCCAGGCTGCGTCCCGACCCTCACTGCCAGCTGGGGCCTCAGGGAGTCTCTCGCTGTGAGATTTCCTTCCTGAGCTGGACACGGGTGGCTCATGCCTACCATCCTAGCCACTCTGGAGGCTGAGATCTGAGCGGCTCCCTAGGAAGCCAGCAGAGGCAGAGAAACCCCAGAGACTCTTAGCTCCAATTAACCAGCAAAAGGCTAGAAGTGGAGCTGTGGCTCAAGTGGTAGAGCGTCAGCCTTGAGCGGTAAAAGCTAAGGGACAGCACCGAGACCCTTAGTTCAAGCCCCAGTCAGACACCCAACCCCACCCCACCCCCCCCCACACACACAACTTTCAAGAGCCTGAGCTCATTCTCACTTAATTACCAAGGTTGTTCAAATAGAGATAGCGGCTGAGAAAGAGCAAGCTATTATCATCAAGTGTATGTATAAACATCTCATATCACCTCTTTATCTTCTCAAAGCTATCTAAGGAGATTACATTCTTTCTGCTCAGCACCTTCCGGTTGTTTACTGTTAGGTCAGTGAAGCACTTGCCACCTCCTGACACCCGCAGGTACTAGAAGTGTCCGTTAATGAGCACATTTGGATTTCTACAATTAACAGTGCTTTGTGCCAGTACTGGGGCTCAAAACTCAGAGCCTCGGTGCTGTTCCTTAACTTTTTCCACTCAAGGCTGGTGTTTTATCACTTGAGCCACAGCTCCTTTTCTGACTTTTTTACAGGTTAAAGAGAGTTAAGAATCCCATAGACTTTCCTCCCTAGGCTGGCTGTGAATCGAGATTCTCAGATCTCAGGCTGATGACAGGCGTGAGCCACCAGTACTTGGCTGGAGTGTTCCTTTAAGGTAACCTGGACCAGGCTCTGAGGAGCCGCCCACCCCCACCCCACCCCCATCCAAAGCTAAACCTTCACACAGTAGGATTCAGGAACCACCACTTCTAACAGATCCTTATTGAGCCCCTACTGGGTTGTAGGCTGGTGGCCAAGGACTGCTAAGAGTCCCTGAACTCTAAGGCTTACAGTTTTCAGGGAGATGTAATGGAGCCACTGCCCCACACACACACACACTGTGGCTCAGGAGCCTGCCTGCCTCCCCTAACACCCTCCCCTCCCCTCCCCCGCCCCAGGGAGAACAGAAGAGCAGAAAGGAGTGAAGGACAGAAGGACCAAACCCACTCTGGACAGAGGGAATGGCAGGGCCAAGGATTTCTGAGGAAGGGAAGGGGGGAGGGGGCTCAGGACTTGGGTACCAGGAGGGTGGTGAGCTTCTCCTGGGGGAGCCCAGGGACCTTGGACGGTGTACCCCCTCCTTCTCCTCTGTGTGCCAGAGGCCTGACACCCACACTAAGTGGTGAGCAGATGGGCAGGGCGGCTTATGGCCAGGAGAGCAGGCCCAAGGGGCGGCTGTGCATATTAATGAGGCTAACAACCTGCCCTCCCCCTGCACGCAGGGCAGGCAGATGGGGCCCCACCAGTGGGCCGGGCCGTGCTCCCCTACTTTGAGCCCAGGACTTGGGGGTGGGGGGAACCCACCCGGCACTGCCTCCAGCTTTGGATCAGCCCGGGCCCCCTGGCAACTGAGGGCCAAGGAAAGACTCCAGACCCGTGCCTTACTTAGGACCCCACCCTTGGGGAGGGAGGGAGGACCGGCCTCCCCGGAGGCGGGTCTGCGTCCTCTGCGGCTCCCCCCTGACCCACCCTGGCGGGTGGAGGGCGCCGACCGGCCGGGAGCGACGGCTCCATCCACACTCGGCTCTTGGGGTCCCTGCTGGGTAAAGCCGGGGCCGGGGAGGCCGGCCGGGAACGGAGGCCGCAGGAGCCTTCCCTGGCTCCAGGCAAGCCAAGGGCGGGGTGCCGTGGCCCTGGGGAAGGCGAGGCACGGGCTGCCAGCCCGCCCCCGAGCGAGCGGGGCTGGAGGTCGCGCGCGCGCCCGGAGGGAGGGAGGGCGGAGGGAGGGAGGGAGGCCCGGGCACAAAGGCCGCTCGGGCAGGGGGGACACCGGGACGTCCCGGGACGCGGGGCCGGGAGGCTCTCACACTCGTGCCGCCGCCGCGGGAGCGGCACGCGCGGGGCCGCCCCGGGGGAAGCGGGAGGCGCACCGACCCCGGGCGGACGCCACCGCGCCAGGGGGCACCGGCTCCCGAGGCCCCGGGGCGCACAAAGCCGGGCGGAGCCGGGCCGGGACTCACCGTTACCGCCGCCGCCGCCGCGGGCCGCTCCGTCCTCCGCGCGGCTCACAAAGGCGCCGGGTGGCCGCCGCCGCCGCCGCCGCCGCCGCGCCGCCTCCCGCTCCGCCGGCCGCCGCGGGCGCCCATGGCCCGGGAGGCGCCGGTCCGCCGCGCCCCGCGCCCCGCCGCGCCCCGCGCCCGGAGCGGCCTGGTCCCGTCCGCAGCCGCCGCGCACCGCGCGCTCGGCGCCGCCCCCGCCCGCCCGGTCCCGGGGCGCCGCGGCTGAGGTCACCGCTTAACCCCTGGTGGCCGGGCCGCGCCGCCGCGCCCCCTCCCCGCTCCCCCCCACACCGCGGCCCCACCGAGGGGCGGGGCCCGGCTGCCCACCCGCCCACCGCTCGGGGAAACTGAGGCCCGCACCGGGTGGCGGGGGAGGGGCGGGGGGGGGAGCAGGGCCCGGGCTCCAGGTTGCACTGGAGCCTCCTCACGCCCAAGGCCACCTCTTACCGGCTTCTCCTACCCGGATCTCCCCGACACCCCGCGCGGCCATGGCAGGGCCCCGCGCAGCCAGCTGTGCCTTGGGGGATTGGGGGGGGGGGTCCCGGCTGCGCCCCTCCAACCCCGGGCAAACCCGCACTCCTCGCGATGCGTCCTTACCCAGGGAGACCCTGGGGTCTCCCTATCGGTCCACATCGCTGCACCCCAGCCACAACCCTACGGTCAATTCCCATTCTTCCAGGGGGAAGACGGAGGCCCAAGGCTGGGAGTCATTTTGCCAACTTCCCCCCACCCCTCCTGCCAAGCAAGAAGAGAAATCAGCTCCCGGAGCCCCTGTCCTCCCGGCCTCAAAGCTGAAAACCCCAGCTCCCTCCACCCATTCGGGCCGGACCGCCAAAGAGGCCTCTGGATATGCTGCAGTTAATTACACTTATCAGGTCTCTAATTAAGATTATCCCTGTTGTTATTAAATATTCCCTGGCTTCATCTCTGTGTTCAGGGAAATCCACACCCCGCCATAGGGGCTTTTACTCCTGGGCAGACTCTAAAGAGCTTTGCAGCTTGAGAAGAGCTCAGGTATATCTAAATTGAAATCAGTCAGTCTGAGTCCCTTCATTGGGATACAGCCCGCTGTAAACTTGAAAACTACTCCCAGCTCAGCACTGATGGCTCATGCCTGCAATCCTAGCGACTCAGGAGGCTGAAATGTGAGGACTGTGGTTCGAAGCCAGCAGTAAAGTCTGCGAGACTCTTGTTTCTAATTAATCACCAAAACACCAGACATGGAGTTATGGCCCAAGTTGGGTCCTAGCCTGGAGTAAAAGAAGCTCAGGCACAGTGTCCAGGCCCTGAGTTCAAGTCCTACACCTGGCTCATGCATGTGCAAGCACACACTCTCTCTCACACACACACCCCTACTCCCTCCTTGTCAGACCCCAGCTATAGAAGCTACCAAAGAAACAAGGAACCAGTGAGCCCCCAGCCCTACCTCCCTGGCTCCTGACCCCTCCAGTGCAAAGAGAGCAGCAATGCACATCCTCTGCTCTCTGAAACCATCTTATTCATTGATTTCTTGCCTTGTTTATTGTCTACACAAGAACATAAGCACCAGAGATCTTGTCCTAAGAGTCGTGCCAAGCCCCAGGCCTAGGGGACAGGAGCTGGTGGTAGGGAGGGAGCAAATACTTGTCAAGTCCTTCCTGTGTGCCAGACTCCGAGCCCAGCACGAAGGAGCCACCAGGCACTGGCCCTTCCTAGGCAGAGCTTCCACGCCAGGGCGAATATACCATGCCCACGAGAGGGAGAGGAAAGCTGAGCAAGCAGGAAAGACTTCCACCAGCTTTCAACCAGAGAGTGGGTTTGTGGGTGCTGTTCTGAGGGAGAAGACAAGTCTCCACCCTGCATGGCAGTTTTTCAGAGTCTGCTCCAGCCTCCACCTGGGTCATCTTATTTCCTCTGGAGCCTCAGCCTGGGGTTGCCCACACCCTCACTGGGTTGTGCCAAGCCTTCCCCTCCCAGAGAAGGCCCAGGTTCCCCTGGAAGCCTCTCTAATGTGCCCGCTGTTCTTATAGGCTCCGTAACTTGTACTGTTTGCTTGTTTGTTGTTTGCTAGTACAAAGAGCTGGATTTAGGGCCTGTCATTTGCTCTGTTTACTTGCTCAGCTGGTTCTTTCCCAAATGAGCCATGCCCCCAGTCTGGCTTTTTTTTTTTTTTTGCCGCTTCATGGCAGATGGCATCTCAAGTTCTCTTCAGCCTGGGCTGGCTTCAAACTTCAGTTTTCCCATCTTAGCCTCCTGGATTATAGGCATGAACTACCGGCATCCGGCTGCTCTATGTGTTTTGTAGCTGTGATCCAAGCTTGAGGTTAGGGGGCCATGCCCAGGCTCCCCCAGGGTCCCCCGGAGGCCAGCCTAGAGTTAGAGGCGCCAACATTAGAGAATTGCAATGGCTTCTGAGCACGCTCCCCCCCGCCCCCCGATCCCTCATCTGTAGAACTCTCTGTGTTAGGGTAAGAAACCACCAGCTCATAAAACAGCCTGCAGAATCATTCTTTTTTGCCCGTAGTGGCTTTGCCCTTGTTCATTAGGCTCCAGCATTTGATCCTTGTGAGCTTGCCCATAAAAAGCCTGACAGCTGGCTCACCTTCCCTGGGCCCAGCGATGCCTTTGGCACAAGTTTGCCCTCCACTGCCACGCTTGCTCTCCCCCCCCCCACCCCCGACTTTAAGACTCCTCCACTGGCTGAGAATTAGGGCTTGGATTTTCCTTGCTCCCCTCTACTCTCTGCTTTTGCAACAAAGAATCCCATCCCAGCCAGGCACCTGTGGCTCACGCCTTTAATCCAAGCTCCTCAGGAGGCTGAGATCTGAGGATTGAGGTTCAAAGCCAGCCTAGGCAGGAAAGTCCTTTTATCCCCATTTAACCATCAAAAAGCAAAAGCTCAGAGCCCAGGTTCTGAGTTCAAGCCCCAGAACTAACACACACACACACACACACACACACACACACACACACACACACACCTGCCTCAGTGGAAACAAGTATCTGCTGGATTGAATAGGCAGATGTGTTCATGGGGTTCAATAGCCACAAAAGGAATGAAAGGGGTAGGATTTCTGGGAACGTATCCATGTTCCAGAACATTCAATGAACCAGAATTGCCTGCTGGCTGAGCACTCTGGAGAGAGCAGGATTTATTGTGGAAGCATCCTGATGAGTGATGTAAACACTCCCCCCCCCCCCCCCCCCCCCGTGGATGGGACTCAGGAATCTATTCGCAAACTGCAGTTCAAATCCATGCCAGGCCTCTCCCGTCACTGAGCTGGAAAGAGGTGGGAACAAGAGCAAGGCTAGGATTTTTCATTGGCCAGAGCTGGCTGAGTGATTTGCCCTGAGGTTGCTCAGGGAACCCAAGGTTCCTCCCACTTCTGCCTCCTCCTCTGACCCCCCTGTCCATCAGGCCAGCCCTAGAGTAGACCAAATAGGGAAACTGGGCATCCGTGTGCAAACAACTATGCAGAAAACAAAAAGGAAATGTGTGAAGTGGATAGGACAGCATACACCCTGTAATCCCAGCACATTTAGGGGGACAGTTGAGGCCAGCGTGATCAAGGACAATGGGTAGATAATAGAGGAGACTTCCCAAGCCTAGAGACTACCCTTTTACAGATATTTTCTAAAGAGGCTGGGTCCCATTTTGTTGGCTAGCTATAATGAGTCTATCTGACCAGGATGAAACACCCCTCTTTCCAGAATCCCCCTGCCCTGTGAGGGGCGGAGGGGGGAAAGACAGAGATTTTGAAGGGGAATAGAGAGACACTGAGTAACCCTAGCCTCCCAGTTTCTTTGCAACCCAGGGCCTGCACTTTCAGGCTTTATGAGAAGCTATATGGGGTCTAAGGCAAGAGCTGGGGTGGGTGTGGTCGCTCATGGGCGTGGTCTTTGGGGGCTTGGCCGCAGCTGGACCTGCCCTGGGGATTGAGGCGAGGAAGCATGCTTGCCTTTCCGGTTGTTTAACGTCTGGCTGACAAATTAAATAAGCACACTATTTGTCACTGTATTGTCAAGCAACCATTACTATTATTTACAAGAAGCAACTTCCTATAGCAGTGATTAAGTCTGTGATCCGTCCTACTTTGGAGAAAGGAATCACAGGCATATATGAGACAGAACACCAGACGGAGCCCTGTGGGGCTGGACATATCCAGGCCAGCTCCTAGCTCGGGCCACCAAGAGGGGTCACAGCAGGAACACCCAACAGCAGCGGAGGTTTCTAAGCACCATTCTCCACCCATTGTAACCAGGGCTCTGTGGGGAAATGGCTGATTCCCAGGGAATCACCACGTCGAGCCTAAAACATCTTGTGGTGCCAGAAATCTCGGACTGCTCAGAGTCATGGGGACACGGAAGGCAGCTCAGAAAGGTTCCCGCTAGCAGTGCTCCGAGGGCCATTTGGGCAGCACCGTAAATCACAGCTTCACCGTGTATGTCCCACTCTCCACCACAGGACTCTGGGTGCTCACGAGGCTGCAAGTACATCAAAGGTAAGGAACCACGGCTGACATCATCTCAAAGGCCCCTCCCACAAAACGCAGATCCACCACCAAGCAGAGGGGTGGGGGAAGCGAGAACAGAGCGGTGAAGAAGGTGGGCGCCAGGCGTGGCCAGAAGGACTGAGAATGACACCATGTTCCGCCCCAGACACCTCACTCACAGAGCCCAAAGCCGGTCACGTGACGCTGAACGGCCCTCCACAGGTCAAGGCCCCACACTCAAGACAAAGCTGAGGCTCCCGCCTGTCATCCTAGCTACTCGGGAGGCTGAGATCTGAGGATCAAGGTTCAAAGCCAGCTGGTGCATGGGGAAGATAAAGCCGAGAGGCTCTTATCTCCAAATATCCAGCAAAGAGTCAGCAGTGGAGGGGTGGCTCCAGTGGTAGAGCGCTAGACTGGAGAGAAAAGGTTCAAGGACAATACCCAGGCCCTGAGTTCAAGCCCCAGCACTGGAATACCCACACAAAGAAAAAAATGTAAGGTGTTCCTGCCTCTAGCTTCCAGTCTGCTGTGTCTCCTAAAATGGCAATTGTGACAGAAAAAAAAAAAAAAGAAAAAAAAGAGGAACGGTCATAGCTTGGGTTAAGGTGGGACAGGACATCGGCAGTGTCTGCAAGCACACACACACACACACACACACACACACACACACACACACCGCCCACTGATCCAGCCCCCAAGGGCCCAGGTGCAGGTAGAATGCACAGAAAACCAGCCTGGCCAGCAGCTGAAGACAGACATCTGCAAAGGCCCTGAGTTCAAGCCCCAGTACCAGCACGCATGCTCATGCACGCATGCACGCATGCACGCACACAGACACGCACACAGCACAAAAGAGGCATCCGTGGTTCCTGGGAATGAGCAGACAAAATGCTTGGGTGTGTGCTGAGCCCAGAAGTTGGATGGTCTGGGCCTGGAGCCAGGAAGGACGAGAGACAAGGTCTCTGCTTCCTGGCATCAGGTTACTGCCCAGGCCCAGAGCTCCGAGGCCAGGCTCCCCTCCCCAGCATGAGAGCCACGGGTCAGCTGACCACAGACACAGCCCGGGGCCTGTTCTCAAAGCTGCCCAGTGATGGAGGGGAGGTGGCCGCTGAAACAGAGAAGCGAGGGCCGCAGACTGGGGTCGTGGTGAGTGCCCAGCCTTGCCTAGCTGGCCAGGCGGAGGATGGGGGCTGGGCGGGTTCTCCAGGAAGGACAGGCTTTGGGCTGAGGGAGGTGACCCCACAGCAGCCAGCCCAAAGACACTGGGAGGGGAGGGATCTGCCCTTCCCCTCCCCCTCCTGCGTGCTGGGCCTGTGGCAGCAGGGCCTGGCTGCCACTTCGGCCTGGCACAAACCCCAGAAACCTCCATGGTCCCCGGGTTTCACCGCCCAGGGCTCCCCGTTCCCAGATGAAAGACGCTTTCTAAGAGTCATGAAACCAGCCCCACTGGGCACAATGGGCCCTTCTGTGTCTGGGTTCTCTGCATAGACTCCCATCCGAGGCCCTGCCGGAGCTGGGGGCAGGAGGACTACGCACTGGCGAGCTGGACCAGCCCCAGCGCTCATTAACATCTTTTCTCTGCTCGGCAGTCCCTCCATTGACAGAGGCCCACTGTGCGAGGACCCCGGGCAGCCCTGCCCACGTCTTGCTCTAGGAATAAAGCAGAGGCCCCAGCGAGATGAGATGACTAGCCCAAGGTCACACAGCAAACACGCAGGGGTGGGAATCTAGGATCAAGCTCCTGTCCCCAGCCCCTGTGACCTCTGGCCAAGGTGAACCTAGGGGCAAAGCTTCTGGGAACGGCTGCTTCTGGGACCTCGCCATCCGATGGGGCCCGTCAGATGAGCAGACTCACTGGGGGAGAGGGGGGGGTCACTGCAGATGGGTGGCCCCACTTTCCTGAGGGAGCCAGAACGCCCCACATTGGAGCTCACATTCGCACTCACACGCTCCCCTCACCCCACCGACCCCCCCCACCCCCCCACCCCACCCCGTCAGCAGCTCTTGGACTGGGGGTGTGGCTCCAGTGTAGAGCACTTGCCAAGCACAAGGCCCGGAGCCCAGCCCCCAGTATCACCAGACAGAAACCACAACAAAATGTGCTGGTCACGCTGCCAAACTCTTCTGCCCTGTGAGCCCCATACCCAACCCCATTTCCTCTGGTAAAAACCCTCCAGAAGGGGCCAGGAATTGGCCTAGTGGCAGGATGCACAAAGCCCTGGGTTCGATTCCTCGGTACCACACACACAGAAAAAGCCGGAAATGGCGCTGTGGCTCAAGAGGTAGAGTGCAAGCCTTGAACAAAGGAAGCTCAAGGACAATGCCCAGGCCCTGAGTTAAAGCCCCAGGACTGGCAAAAAGAAAAAAAAAACAACAACCCTACAGAAGCATCGTTTCCAAGAACCTCTCTGTGCAAGGAAATGGGGCACAGAGAAGGAGGGAGCCTGCCTCAAGCCACACAGCCTGTAAGCCACGAGATCCAGCTCTATCACAGTGTGGGGTTCAGCCGGCATTCCATCAGCCCCCCCCAGCCCCAAATCAAAACCCTGGAGCCAGATGTCACTCAGATGTGCACATAGCTCTCTTTCTGTGTATGTGTGTGAGTGTGAAAGTGTGTGTGAGTGTGTGCGCGTGTGTGTGTGCGCGTGTACCAGTGCTAGGGCTTGGACTTGAGGTCTCGCATTCAGCTTTCCCACTCAAGGCCGGTGCTCTACTACTTGAGCCTCACCTCCACTTCTGGCTTTTTGCTGGTTCGTTGGAGATTAGAGTCCCCTGGGCTTCCCTTTCCAGGCTGACTTTGAACCGTGATCCTCAGCTCTCAGCCTCCTGAGTAGCTAGCTGGGCTTGTAGGCGTGAGCTGCTTCAGTGGAAACTTCCACAACTGAAGTGGGGTGCCTGGGTTGAACCCACTTCCCCCTTTCCAGATAAGCCAGTGAGAGAACCCTCCCTCCCATCCAGACCTGCGTGCCTGAGCCATGGCCCGGGTGAGCAGGGTGCTCAGCACCCTCCTAGGAGCTGGAAGTACAGCCATACACGAGCCTGCCACGTTCGCTGGACAGCATCAGTGGCTCAGACCTGTCATCCCAGCTGCTCGGGAGGCTGAGATCCGAGGCTGTGGTTCGAAGCCAGCCCAGGCAGGAAAGTCTGTGAGCTCTTATCTTCAATTAACCACCGAAAAGACAGAAGTGATGATGAGCGAAAAGCTGAGAGAGAGCACCTAGACCCTGAGTCCAAGCCCCAGTACTAGCTGGTACATGCACATATGCCCCCCCCCCCCCACACACACACAAAGCTGCCATGTTCCTGCCCCACCTGTCCTGGAGGGGCCCCCAGCGACCTCAGGACCCCTTCTGTCTGCTCCCCATAGAGCTCCATCCATAGCCTTGCCTGCACGACTGTCTCCCTCTGGCTCTCTGATGCTCTACCAAGGGCCTGCACACATAGCAAGAAGCCAGGTGTACTGGTGCATGCCTGGAAGTCCAGCTCTTGAGAATCGGAGGCAGGAAGATGAGTTTGAGGCCAGCCTAGACTACAGAGCAAGACTCTGATCAAAATACCCCAAGCGAGAAGGAAAAGCGCCCGTCAGCAGGTCCCACCGCACGATTCCGCAGGCCCTAAGACACCTCTTCTGACTGGCAAACAGCCATGAGCAGTGGCATAGGTCCCTGCAGCCCTGAGACCCTCGTGCCAGCCACCAGCTGGCCACCGCAGGGCCACCGAGGAGAGGATCTGCTCTAGGCTGCTCTTCCCTGAGAAGCTGGCTTGGGGCCTCTCCTGGGTCACCTCCCCTGTCATCCATCTCCGTCACCACCAAGGACAAGCAGGGCAACGCATGGCGCACTGGTTACTTAGAGGCAAGCCTCCTCCACGTCTCCCTCTTCCTCCTCGTCCTCCTCCTCCTCCACGTCTCCCTCTTCCTCCTTGCTAACACACCCGGAGCATTTGCTACAGGCCAGGCGTCACGCCAGCCCTTTCCCACACTATTACTGCATCCGCTCGCGGTAATCCCAAGAGGCGGGGACTAGGGTCGTCCCGTGCTGCAGGTGAAGAGGCCACAGGGTAGGGGGCTGACTGGAGTGCCTGCTTCCTTAGCTATGACTCCACAGTGCTCTGAAGACAGGATCCTGTCTGTTTTGCACAGACGGTCCTGTCTCCAGGATATAGGGACTTGCACAGAGCAGCCACCGTAAACACGCATGCATGGATGCATGGTTAGGTGGATGGAGAGGAGATGAAAGATGGGAGGAGGGAGGGAGGGTGGATTAGAAGTGAGTGGGTAGCTAGATGAAACCTGGATGAATGGGTGATAGATGATGGGCGGATAGATGATGGGAGGAAGGGGCTGAATGGCCTCCCTCTCTTTCTCCAGAGAAGGCAGAGAGCAGTATGCTGACGTCCTAGGGACAAGATGGCGAGAGAGTGTCCTGTGGGACCTGCTAGGATTCCCGGTGTGTATGTGTGAAAAGGGCTCGGCCACCGCTCCCCAAGTAGAGCCTCGACGCCCCCGGTTCCTGTGATGAGAGAAGAGCCAGGGGTGATGCAACACGGCAGGCACAGATCGGGCGCCGAGTTCAGAGTCTCCAGAGCGAGTTCAACAAAGACAGGAGGAAGGAAAGACCGGAGAGTGTGGGTACCAGCGGCTCGCGCCTGTAATCCTCGCTACTCAGGAGGCTGAGAGCTGAGGATCCTCAGTTCGAAGCCAGTCCAGGCAGAAAAGTCCAAGTCCATGAGGACTCTATCTCTAACCACCAAAAAAGCCAGACGCGCAGGGAGGGGAGGCTGGAGCGGTAGAGCCTGCGGCTCCGGGTCCTGACTCAGGGCACGGAGTGGGTGCAGGGCTGCGGCGTGCCCAGGCTTTTCTGGAGCCTTCCTAAGTTGCAGGTTCAGCGGCCGGCCTGGGAGAAACCGCCCTCATCCAGCTCAGCAACCAAAGTCATCGCCTTCCGCTGCGACTGCCGAAGCGGAGGCCAGTGACTCACCCCGGCGCACTGCAGCTGAAGTCACAGAGCCGGGCTTTGAACCCACGCCTCACCCACAGAGGCCATCCCTTTTGTTCCATTAGACAAGGCAGGAAGGGCCTGGGAGGGCTCCTCCCCTCTGAGACTGGCATCCTGCCTCCACTCCTCAACTTGGCAGGCGTGGAGCTGCTTGCGGGGGGATGACTCCAGTGTTCGCCCGCCCCTGGCCGGCTGCAAGGCCGACTCCCTCCTTCCTGGGCTTTGTGGCCATGCGGGGCGGGGCTGGTCGGGCGCCGGAGGGCACCCAGAGGCCAACCCCTGAGCCACGAAGCAGCCAGTCTCCTCCTTTCCCAGAGGGGGAAACTGAGGCCTGGAGTGGACAAGGATTTGTTCAAGGTCATGAAGGTCAAGAAGAGTGGGACTGGGATGAGAGCCAGACTCCTGGCGGGGGAGGCCCCGGGTTCCTCCCCCACCGCGGCTGTACCCCAGAAATGTCATGGGGTCGGAGATTCTTCTTATCAGACGGAACAAATGCTTATCAGGTTTGGCTCACGGTGGGGTAGACCACAGGGCGTGGTGGTGGAAAGGGGACCTACGAGGAGCTCTGGGGCTCCGGTGCTTCCCTCCCCCCCCACCCCCGGTTGGGAGTTACATGCCCCAGCACGTGGTGAGCTGGGCCGGGCTAGGCCGAGGGGGGGGGACAGGAGGGAGGACAGGCAGGGGACAGGCAGGGGACAGGGATCTGTGTCCTGTCCCTGGGAACAAGGGCTGGCCTGTTCCTGAAAGGAGGAAGGACAGGGGGCGGGGATCTCCCCCAATCAGTTGAAGGACAAAGAGGGAGGAGTCTGGGCAGGGAGCCCGGGACCGTTGGCCGTGCCAAAACACCTGCCTGAGACTCACCTGTTCCCGAGTCTGGTGTCCCGGAATTCCAGGGCTGCGGGTCCTGGGCTCCCTGGGGAGACCTCATGGTACTGGGGGGCTTGCTTCTGGGGGGGCAGGTAGACCAGCGTGGACACCTCCACTCCCACATTCTGGCCCCGTGACCTTGACCTTGACTGAGTTCGGTCTCTGCCTCCCCGGCATGGGTACAGCCTGTGCTCCCGTGTCCCTCGGGCACACCCCGGGACCCTCAGGCCTGGGGAACCGCAGGTGGCACGTGATGTCCTCGGTGTCCTCGCGGCACACAGCCCCCAGCTCCCGCTGGACACGGGGCCCAGGCCCCAGAGGCCAGGCAGCCGGCCGAGGCCCCAGACGGAGAGGCAGAGACCAGACCAGAACTCTGCCGGCCTCTCCCCTGCCACCGCAGCTAGATGAGCACCCGGGGCTCACGCCTGTCATCCTGGCCACTCAGGAGGCTGAGATCGCGGGACGGCAGTTCAAAGCCAGCCCCGGCTAGCCAGAAGTAGAGCTGTGGCTCAAGCGGTAGAGCACCAGCCTTGAGCAAAAAACAAAACCAAAAAGAAAAGGGACAATGCTCAGGCTGAGAGTTCAAGCCCTAGTACTGGCATAAATAAATAAATAGCTAGGACCTTGGCCTTAGTTGTGAACATGACCTGTGAGTGGTGACCTTGGGTGGGGAAGCTTTCACCTCCCTGACTGACGATTCCAGTGTCACCGGCCGCTGTGTGACCCTGGGTGAGAGCCTTAGCCTCTCTGGGCCTCATCCTCCACCCTGGTGAAAAGGGGGTTGTCGGGAAGACTGTGCCAGGCCCCACGCTTGGCATGTGGGGGTGCTGGGAAATGGAAACCGGGGGCCCCGTGGCAGGGCTGGCTGACCATCACAGAGCACTGTTGTCGCCAAGTTACAATGACTGCACTATGGCTGGGAGAGGGGACAGTGGGCTCACCCCAGCCCCCTCCTGCCCACCGCCGTCATGGAGAGAAGTGGGGGCTCCCCCCACCTTCCAGCTGGCAGGGACACGAGGGGGGCAGCCAGCCGTCCCTCGCTGTCCACGGAGACCCAGCCGGCAGAATCCTGCGCAGAGGAGCTCAGCCTCGGGAGACCCCGCGACCCGGGGATCCCAGCCTCCTCCGGCTGCCCCGGGAGAGAGGGTCTGGCGCGATGCCCTCTCCTGGCTGTGTGGCCTCAGGCACGCGTCCTGGCCTCTCAGAGCCTCAGCTGCACAAGTCACCGGGGGCAAGGCCGCTCCTGTCCTGCCCAGGGCCCCAGGGCCGCAGGCGGCCTGCTTTGTACACTGTGAAGTGACCAGGCCTGTCCACAAGGGTGGCCAGGGGTCCCCCATAGATGGGCGGGGCAAGGTGGGCTCACCACACCCCAGTCCCCGCCTCCTCTGCCCAGGGGACTCTTAAGGCCGGCCGACTGCCTTCCACTCTCCCTCAATACTCGGCCATCTGCCCCGGGCTCGGCCACCTGCAGGCCCAGAGAGAGAGGCTGTTAGGATACAGGCCTGTCTGAGTTCTAATCCCAGCTCCACTGTGTGTGTGTGTGTGTGTGTGTGTGTGTGTACGTGTGCCATTACTACTGCTTAAACTCAGCGTCTGCATGATGTCTCTAAGCTTTATTTCTTTTTCTTTTTTCGCCCAGCCACTTCCAGCTTTTTTGGTGGCTAATTGGAGATAAGAGTCTCACGGACTTTCCTTGCCCAGCTGGCTTTGAATCGCAATCCTCAGTCTACTTTCTCAAACTGTGAAATCCTTTCCACCCACCGCCGCCCACCGCCCCCCCCAAAACCCAGTGAAACCCCAGGTGCTTTCAGATTGCTCAACAACTCAAGCTAATTGGTTTTTTTTTTTTAAGCTGTGAAATCTTGAACGAGTTACTTAACCTCTCTCTGTCTGTTTTCTTTGCTACAAAATAAGCCTAATCAAAATAATACCTTACGGAGGTGTCGGGGGATTAAATGAGTTCATCCACATACCTTTCCACACATGCTTTCTTAGCAAAAATCGCTAACACGATGTAAGAGCCCAGTAAGTACCAAATTATCATAAACTGAGCATTGTAACCAAATGAGAAACGCTGCCTCCAAAAGGAGTGAGCTGACCATCCATGGAGGAGCAAAAGCTATGGCTCCACAACTGCGTGTCAGAATTCACACCCAGGACCTGAGCCTCCTTTCACATGCTGAGCCAGTCCTCCTAGCTACTCTGCAAGCTGAGAATCACAACTGTGAGCTGAACTGTGAGAATCACAGTTCGAAGCCAGTCTAGACAGGAAAGTCTGTGAGACTCTTATCTCCAGTTAATCACCAAAAAGCCAGAAGTGCGGGTCAAGTGGTAGCATGCGAGCCTTGAGAGGAGAAAGCCAAGCGAGAGCATGAGGTCCTAAGTTCAAGTCTAGTGCAAACACAAACACACATGCACAAGGTATCTGAATATGAGTCTCCAAGACACCGCCTGGGACTGCATTCTTCCTTCCTGATGCAAAACCAAACTGCAGAAGCAGAGGAACGAGGAAGGAGCGTGGGGGGCAGGGAGCGAGCCCTGCCAGTTGGTTCCCGGCCCCCCATTCTGCCATCAGTTTGCCCAGCGACCTTGAGAGACTCCCAGTCCCCAGAGCCTCATTTTTCCCAGCTGCAGAATGACACTGGCTGTATCAAGCTGTGTCCCCCCCCCCCCAAACTCTGTGACCCAGAGAAAGAAGTAGGTGATCCCTACCACACCTGTGCCCGCCCAGGCCCCCTCTGCCTCCCTCTGCCCACGCTGCCCCGCTAGCCAGCCTACCCAGGAGTCACGGTCATGGACACACTCAGGAGGAGACAGGGCGCCCCCTCCCCAACCTGGACCCCAAGGGTGTCGATACCATGGAGACCCAGGCACCACTACCATTGATGACCAAAAGATCTTCCTGCAACCCAGCCACGGCAGAGAGGGTTTAAAACAACAACAAAACAACACCTGACCTGGATTCTGAGTTTGAGTTGCAGTCTGCTGGCCGTCTTCCGGGAAGAGGGGCGCAGGTGTCAGGGGGGCCGGGCCCCACGGGTGGCAGGAAGGGGTCCTCTGGAGCCCAGCAGCTGGCAGAGGCGGGCAGGAGCCCAGGGTCGGATATTCTGGCTCCCTGCCGGGCTGGGCCAGGTGTACAGAGACTCAGGTCTGTGAGTCACTCACTGGCCAGACCTGCCTAGCAGGCAGAGGGCGGGAAGCTGGAGGACAGGAGGGGCCTCACTGCCATGAGGAAGCCTAGACTGAATCAGGCCCAGCCAGGCCGGGCCGGGCTCAGCCATCCGTCAGAAAGCTGGCCAGGGTGCAAAGGAAAAGCAGGAACGAAGGTGGGATTCTGAAGGGGGTGCTGAGCGGCAGAGACACCCACTGCCCTGCCCAGTGGCCAGGTTGGGGCGCAGGACATGGGCACAGGGGAGGGGGAGGGGCCCACCTGTTAACTGGAGAAGGCCAGGAGTCTGGGTCTGCATTGCATTGCACTTGCAAAAAATAAAACCCAAGTGTTAGCCAGTGGCTGGTAGCTCAAGCCTGTAATCCTAGCGAGTCAGGAAGCTGGACTCTGATGATCGCAGTTAGAAGCCAGACAAGGCAGGAAAGTCCGCAAGACTCTTAGCTACAATTAGCCAGCAAAAACAAAACAAAACAAAAAGACAGAAGCGGAATTGCGGCTCAGGTGGTAGAGCGCCAACCCTGAGTCACACAGCAAAGGGAATTAGCCCTTAGCCTGCGTTAGGCCCTGAGTTCAAGCCCCAGTACAGGTCTAAATTGAAATCCTCCTCCCTGGGGCAGCCATGAGTGCTTTCATGAACATGATCTGGGGCCTCCGAGCCTCAGTTGCCGGCTTGTTAAGCTGCAGCAATAATGATAGCTTTCACCTGACCAGAGAATGAACCAAGGCCATGGAAGGATGGGGTCTGGAGGGCAGGGGTGGTGGCTCAAATCGCCCGACTTCTCTCTGGGACCCCAAGAATGTATCCTCAGCAGCCAGCCCAGCCTGAATTCTTTTCTGTTCAAGGTTAGTCACCCCCAGATTTCAGCCAATATCTGGAGGATTAAGAGTACAGCAACCAGCCACGCCTGGGCTGAGATCTGAGGACCTTGGTTCAAAGCCAGCCTGCGCCGGAAAAATCTGTGAGACGCTTATCTCCAATGAAACACCAAAAAGCTGGAAGTAGAGCTGTGATTCAAGTAGTACTGGGCCAGCCTCGAGTGAAAAAGCTCAAGGACAGCACCCAGGTGCTGAGTTTAAGCATCACCACCAAAACACACACAAAACACACACACACACACACACACACACTTGCTAGAATACCTAGGTATGAATCACAGCTGTAATCCTAGCATTCCAGAGGCTGAGACAGGAGGAACACAAGTTCGAGGCCAACCTGGGCTATCTAGTAAGTTTGAGGACAGCCTGGGCTATTTAATGAGATCCTGTCTCAAGAATACGACTGTAAGAGTAAAGTTGATGTATATTTTGCTATAATTTTAGAACAGAGAGGGGGTAGGCGGGCAGGCTGGGCCAGCCTTGTCCACCTCCTGGTCTGCCCCTCATTGAGGGTGGGGCCGTCCTCAGCCCCCACAGCACGGGAAGCCTCTGAAAGTACATCTCCGTGGCTCTGCCCTGAGTCAGAACCCTGTCCCTTGCAATGGGAAGAATCTGCTGTGACCCCTGGGCCCAGATCTTCTTTTTTTATTATTATTATTTGCCAGTCCTGGGGCTTGAACTCAGAGCCTGGGCACTGTTCCTGGCTTCTTTTTGCTCAAGGCTAGCACTCTTCCACTTGAGCCACAGCACCACTTCCGGCTTTTTCTATCTATGTGGTGCTGAGGAATGGAACCCAGGGCTTCATGTATGTGAGGCGAGCACTCTACCACTAGGCCATATTCCCAGCCCCAGGGCCCATATCTTGATAACCCACTCTCTCTTCTCAATATCAGAGTCACCTGTCACCTTGATATTCAGACTGTGTTAGATCGATCCTTGGCCCTTTTTGGCAAGAAATGTTTCTCTGCTGTGTGTGTCTGCATGCGTGCACACGTGTAACCAAGGCTTGAACTCAGAACCTCATGCTCTCAGTCATTTCTTTCTTTCTTTCTTTCTGTCAGTCAGTCATGGGGCTTGAACTCAGGGCCTGGACACTGTCCCTGGAGCTCTTTTGCTCAAGGCTAGCACTTTACCACTTTGAGCCATAGCTCCACTTCCAGTTTTCTGGTGGTTCACTGGAGATAAGAGTCTCACAGACTTTCCTGCCTGGTCTGGCTTTGAACTGTGATCCTCAGATCTCAGCCTCCTGAGTAGCTGGGATGACAGGCGGGAGCCACCAGCACCTGGCTCAGCTTTTTCAATCAGGACTGGCGCTCTCCTTCTTGAGACATGCCCCCGGTTCCTCACCCCTGTCTTTTGCTTTCATTTCTCCTTGTCATTCTACCTCAGTCCAAACCCATAGTCAGCACTCTTGGGGCCCAGAGATCCCTCACCAACACCCTCAGCTGCCCCCACCCCCAGAGCATGCGTGGGCTCAGGCTCTGACCACGCTTCCCAAAGCTTCCAGAAGCCTATGGTCAGGTGCGCCACTGGAGGACACAGAGCCTGGGCCAGGGGCCGGGGAAGAGAGGAGAGCTGCTCACGTGAGCGAGCATTCACGCGGTTAGAACAAAACAGAGAGAGAGGGTTGAGGGCCCCGCCCGCTCCACCTTGAAGCCTCACCAACAAGGAAGAGCCGGCCAACGCCCCAAGTTCCTGACAGACGAGGATTGCCTTCAAAGCCGCTGATGAGCCCACGGTTATCAGAACCCAGCCCTGTCCTCCCCACACACGAGCCCTCCAATGGCCTGGAACTGGGGGGGAAGGAGAGGGCAGGACCGAGGCTCAGAGGGATTAAACAACCTGCCGAAAGTCCCCTCGCTGGTACGTGGCAGAGCTGGTTTTGGACTCCAGCTCCTCGAATCTCCATCTCATGGAACCATCAGGATGAAGGCTGCCAATCACCCGGGCACTGGTGGCTCACGCCTGTAATCCCAGCTACTCCGGAGGCTGAGATCTGAGCCTGGCAGCGCGAAGCCAGTCCAAGGAAGGGAAGTCTGTGAGACCCTTATCTCCAATTAACCAACAAAAGCCGGAAATGGAGCTGCGACTTGAGTGGAAAAGCGAAGGGAGAGCACCCAGGCTCTGCATTGACACCTCAGTATACACACACACACACACACACACACACACACACACACAGAGTTGCCAACTGCAGGTGGTGTGGGGCAGGGAGTCCCCATTCACAGCCAGGGATCCTCCAGTTGGCCCCTCCACCTCCTGAGTCACCCGCTCTCAGCCTTGAGCCTGCACAGAGCCCCAGCTGCGAGCATGCCGGGCAAACGGGGTGCCGCGGGGTGCCGCGTGGGTGCAGAGGGGGGACCCCGCCCCCACCCTGTCATTCACTTTGGCAAATGCAGGATGAGGCCGGAGGCCTTTTTCCGGGCAGCCTGCCAGTGTGTCTTGGAGACAGATGCTCAGGTCTCATTTGCCAGGGGCCAGGCAGCAGGGCTGGCCCAGCCGGGGCTCTGGGCCCCACAGTTGCCTCCTCTGTGTCAGCTCTCCATCTCTCTCCTGCCATGCAGCTTCACAAATTCTGTGGCAGGGGCCCAGAAGAAAGTCTGTAATTACCCCCCGAGATGCATCAAACAAACGCAAGTTTGAATCCTGCTTCCTTACAAGCCCTGTGACCCGGACAAGCCATCTGACCCCTTGGCCTTCATATACCCACCTATAAAATGGGACCAAAGACTCTGAACTGAGAAGACTCTTATAAAAGAGTCCCTGGACTCGTTCACATAAAAGTACTGAGGACGCAGCCTCCTCCCACCAATCACTCTGCAAAGATCGTGGGAGTGGAGCAGATTTGTCTCTTTCTTCTCTTGTCCCAGAAAAACCTGCAGGCACCCGGCTGAAGACTCGCTTTTTATCATCTAATAACTTCTAATAAGCAAATTAGTGTGTTCCCTGCAAAGCATTTGTTGCAATTTGTAATTACGTAGCCTATCTGGGCATTCGCTTAGATTGTATCTGTGCGCCCTGAACTCCTTGGAAACACCTGTTAGCCTGACACCCGAGTCTCCACTGCCAAGTCCAGTGCCCGGCACACGCGCAAACAGCTGATAAACGCTGAACAAATGAACGTGCGTAGCCGATCTAAGAAAGCAAACGTGAACAAAGGCAAAGTGCAAGGCCAGAGAAACTCAGGTACCTTCCCAAAAGCGGGCTAAATAGCAAATGATCCTTCTTGTTTGTTTGTTCCGGGGCTAGTACTGGGCTTAAACTCAAGGCCTCTTGCTCTCGCTTAGCTTTTTCCCTCAAGGCTGCCATTCTAGCCCTTGAGCCACGCCTCCACCCGCAACTTTTTTGCTGGTTAGTTGGTGATGAGAATCTCACGGACTTTTCTGCCCAGGCTGACTTGGAGCTGTGATCCTCAGAGCTCAGCCTCCTGCGTAGCCAGGGTGACAGGAAGGCGTCACCGCCACCTGGCTGGCAAGAGACTCTTATCCGTCATTTAACCCTGCTGCTAAGCCAAGCCCCTTCATCAAACACGTGCAGAAGAACCTGGGCATGATGGTGGCGGCGGCATACTTCTGTCATCCCGACCTTGAGGATCAGGAGTTCCAGGCCAGCCTGGACTACATAGTGAGGCCCCGTCTCACAAAAACCAAAAAGCAAAAGAAACAGAAAATGCAGGAGAGGTCCCCAGGGATGGTTCAGGGGTCACTCAGTTGCCTAGCAAACGTGAGGCCTCGGGTTTGAGCTCAGCGCTGGATAAACAAAAGCAAATAAACAAAAGCTACCACACAAAATAAAAAAAATAAACGTGCAGGCAAGATCAAACTCGCTGTGTGTGCCTTGTCCACCGGACCACGCTGTGTTGAGGGGCAGGGGTCGTGGGACAGAGGTGAGGGAGAGAGACCAGGAACCCACCTTCCAGGACAGCAGTCTGGAGGAGGGGAATTCAACAGCTACCACTTCCTGTGCGCCTGGCCCGCCCCCGCGCCTCCAAGATTCACCCCCACATATTATAGATTCCCCCCCCTTTTCTCTTTTTCTTCTTTATTCATTTGTTTATTACCAGTCCTGGGGTTTGAACTCAGGGCCTGGGCGCTGTCCCTGAGCCTCTCTGTGCTCAAGGCTGGCACTCTACCACTTGAGCCACAGCGCCACTTTTGGCTTTTTGTGTTTCTGTGGGACTGAGGACTCGAACCCAGGGCTTCATGCATGCTAGGCAAGCGCTCTATCACTAGGCCACCTCCCCAGCCCCTTACCCCCTTTTTCCAATGAGGAAAATGAGGCTCACAGAGATTCAGGGTTGCTGCCAGTGAACACACACACAAAGGGCAAGATTGGACCGGAAGCTTCTGTTATCTCTAGGTGGGGGAGGGGCATCAGTGCCATCCCTGCCTGGGGGGGGGGGGGGGTCTTAGCAGCCAGGCCCGGGTTGTGGTGCGTCTCAGAACCAGGGGGTTGATGACACTATAACTTGGGGTCTCTCTAGCCGCCTGGGACTGGAAAGGAAGATGGGAGCTTTCCCTATTTCAGGTCAGGGTGGCAGAGTCCCGGCCAGGGAAACGGAGACAGTCGCCATGCACAGGCCAGGTAAGACACGGTGGGACCTGGGGGTCCCTCCTGGCCCTCTGCAATGGCAGGGCAGCAGGCTGGGGCGCCCCCACACGCCTCGAGGGGTGCCTGGCTGCCTGGGGGCAGTGCTCAGCCAACGAGGAGGCCTGGGAAGTTTAAGGGCCAATTTGCTGAGAAGCAGACCCTTCCCCGGGCCCCCTTGCCGGGCCCTCCCGTACTGCGCAGTCTCGGGGCCCGTGGAGGGACGGGCAGGCCGCGCTTCCCACAGTCAGCGCAGCGTCTGCAGAGATTTCCTGTTTGGAGGTCATTGGCCTCGGGAGCACAGATCTGGGAAGAGGGAAACTTCTTTAAATTAAAAAAAAAAAAATCACCGTTTGCTGTTGCCATGGCAACGGCCCAGCCCCCCCCCACCCCACTCTCCAGATAAATGGTGGCCAGCCAGGGGTGCCCTCCCCCACCCACAGAAGCCCTTGCTCCCATGTGCTTGTGCCCCACGGCCGCCTAAATCTAACAAGAGACTGAGGGCAGGGGCCCCAGGCCTCCATCCATCTTTTGCAGATTGGGACTTGGTATTTTCTGGGGTCCTCCCTGCCCCCCCCCCAAGTGGAGGATGGCGCTCAACCACCCACACTGTCCCCAGTGCCCCAGGAGGGAGCCCCATGGGGACCAGTGACACACGGACCCTGCTTCCCCGGGTCCGGAGCACTGCTAGCCAAGCAGGACTGGGCAGGAAGCTGAGGCTGCCCATCTACTGGGTGCTGGGTGCGCTCCTAGGTGTCTCTGTCTCCCAGCAAGGGCCTCGGGGTGGGGTGGGGGGGCTGCCCACATACCAACTTCCCAGGTGAAGACCCAGAGGGGCAACACTGTGCCTGTGTCCAGGCATTCCGCTCCCCTTGCTACGGCCGCGGGGGTCAGATGCCCCCTGCTGGCCACCAGGAGCGTGGCACCCGGAGAAGCAGCTCTAATAACAGATTGCAGAATGCTGAGTTCCACCCACAGGCCAGAATGGGGAGGGTTCCACATTTCTCAGCCCCTGCTTTGCACAGCCTAGGGGGGTGCGGGGGACAGTGTGTATCACCACGGGGTGGACATTGAACAGGCCACTCAGCCTCCTGGAGCCTCAGTTTCCTTGTCTCTAAATTGGGAGCGGGACCCGCCTCTAGCCATAGCTGGACTGAAGGTGTTGACATCTCGTGAGTGAAAGGCTGGCGTCAGCTGGGAACTGGGACTCACGCCTGTAATCCTAGCCACTCGGGAGGCTGAGAGCTTGAGGGTCGCGGTTTGAAACCAGCCTGAGGCAGGAGAAGTCTATGAAACTCTTATCTCCAAATGAGCCACCAAAAAAAAAAAAAAAAAGCCAGAAGTGAAGCTGTGGTTCAAATGGCAGAGCAACCACCCTTGAGCAAAAGAGCTCAGGGATGGTGCCTAGGCCCTGAGTTCAAGCCTCGGCACAAAAAGAAATAAGTAGATATATAAATAAAGTACACAAAGGGCTGGTCTCCCAGGGTGTCCCTGAGCAGCTCCCTCTCTGGGTCGGGGTGGGACAGGGCTCTGCCTCTACAGAGTCAGCAGCAGGGCCACCAAAAGACCTGAAGCTCAGGTGGCCTTAGACAACCTCGTCTTGTGTTAAGATGACATCGAAACCCATTTGGTTGCTAAGCTGAATAATGAGCACAGAGTCAAACACACAGGCACGTGCAGGAACACGTTTACATTTCCAGTCCTCCGGCACCCGTGTGAGGAAACGGCTTCAGAAACTGGCGTTGCTCATCCAGTGTGACACGGCCTACAGGAAGGAAAGCCGGGGGGTGGGGGGCAAAGCCCAGTGGTCTGGCTGCTCCCCGTGCTTGGGGTCCCCACTGGATGGAACCATGGCTCTGCCGCTTCTCATCACCATGCCCACGGTGGGAGGCGGGAAGTCGCTGTTCACATCCCACCCGGTCTCCCCTCCATCTTCCCCAGTGTGGCAGTAGGCTGGCCCAACGCTTCTCCTCCCTCACCCCTGGGCGTAGGGTTCAGTACCTGTGGGGAGCCTCGGGGGTACCCTGAACACTCACCGTGCTCAGGAGCCCCGTTCCCAGCCGCCATGTGCTGCCCCGGCTAGGGCCAAGAGCCCCCTGCAAATGCGCTTGTGGGCGGGGGGGAAGCTGCCCACCGACTACGGCCCACCAAGAACAGACAGGATGGAAACCACAGCTTGTCACTGACATTGTCACCAGTGGGTGACACAGTGAGGGAAATGACAGCCAGCCCAGGCCCTGCCCAGCATTGGCCTCGCACGGGCCCCTTATGCACTAACTGTAATTCGTTTTCTTTCCTTTTTGGGGGGAAGGGGGTGGCGGGGGGTGGGATGGCAGGTGGCAGTACTGGGGCTTGAACTTAGGGCCTCTGCACCATCCCTGCGCTTTGGTGCTCACAGCTAGCACTCCGCCACTCAAGCCACAGCTCCACTTCCGGCTTTTGGGTGGTTAACGGGAGGTAAGAGTCTCATGGACTTTCCTGCCCAGGCTGGCTTTGAACTGTGATCCTCCTGAGTCACTAGGGTTACAGGCGTGAGTCCTTGGCAGCATGCTAATTTTGCTTATTTTACTTCTTACCACAGCCCTGGGAGGTGGTAGAAATTACCACCCCTTTACAGGGGAGTAAACTGAGGCAAAGGGCAGTTCCCCGGGCTAGCAAGTAAGGAGTACATTGCTCCAGGCCAGGCTCTGCACTGAAGCGCTTCCTCTGTCATTGTGTTAAAGGTTCACCAACTGCCCAGGAGAGGCCGTGGAAGTCAGAAGGAAAGGTGTGGTGTGCAAGATGGCACAACCAAAGTGCCCTGGGCCTGGAAGAGCTGAGGCGGCCACCTTTGTCCCGCCCCTCGGGGGGAGGGGAGGGTTGGCGGGCCCGCCCCCGGAGGCGGGGCCGAAGGGCAGAAGCATGGTGCTGAGGCGCCCTCTGCTGGTGCGCGGAGAAGAGTGCTAGGAGGACGCTGCGAGGCCCAGGACGCTGCGAGGCCCAGGGCACTGTGGGCAGCTCCTCGGCTTCCCCTGGCCAGGGCCTCCCGGGGAGGAGGAGGAAGAGGAGCCTGGAAATTGAGCCTCCTCCCTCCCGCCCGCCCGGGTTGTTTAGGGAAGGGAGGATTGCACAGCCCTGAGATGATGAAAACCCCTGAGCACACTGGACATCCTGGAGAGGCTTCCTGGAGGAGGTCCTCCGCACTGGTGACCCCCCTCCTGACTCAAGAGCTCACTTCTCCAAGACAGAGTCAGGTAGGTTTACTTGACAGGGGGGTAGTGGGCACAGGTTGTTCTTCCATGATGTTTAGAGGAAAAGGGGTTCTTGTTTTGTTGGGGTTTTGTTTTGTTTTGTGTTTGCCAGTCCTGGGGCTTGGACTCAGGGCCTGAGCACTGTCCCTGGCTTCTTTTTGCTCAAGGCTAGCACTCTGCCACTTGAGCCACAGCGCCACTTCCGGCCTTTTCTATGTGTGGTGCTGGGGAATCAAACCCAGGGCTTCATGTATACGAGGCAAGCACTCTACCCACTAGGCCATATTCCTAGCAGAAATTTTTTTTTTTAAAGATAAAGCTTTGGGGACTAGGAATGTGGCCTAGTGGGTTCGATTCCTCAGCACCACATATATAGAAAACGGCCAGAAGTGGCGCTGTGGCTCAAGTGGCAGAGTGCTGGCCTTGAGCAAAAGGAAGCCAGGGACAGTGCTCAGGCCCTGAGACCAAGACCCAGGACTGGCCAAAAAAAAAAGACTAGTGCTGAACCTGGTGCCGTTACAGCTGGTGGCATCCGTATCACTCCCCTGGGAGCCTGGTAGGAATGTGGGGATTAAACAGCTCCCCCCAAATGTGGGGCTGGAAGACTCTTCAGGCCCTGCTTTCATTCAGACCCTGCTGCCAGCTCTAATCCCCTACACAACTCAGGTGCGCACCAGGCTAGACGGGCAGCAGTCAACCACAGGGCTTGTGTCAGGCTGTTAGGGTTTCCCAGTCCCAGTGACATTTGCTGTGTGATGTTGCTGAGTCGCTCAGTTCCGCCACGTCCTCCGGTGTAGTCTGCACGGCTGCAACTTGTGTAGGCCCATTGGGCAGAGAGAAGACTGTGGCTGGGGGGGGGCAAGGGGGGGGAAGACACTGGCCCCGTGTCCCAACTGGCCCCAGGGTGCAAGAAAAAGTAACAACCAATTGGGCAAATGGGATCCAACTCCATTAGCGGCATGCGTGTAAATACCCCCTTGAGGGCTTGGTGCTGATGCTTGTAATCTTAGCTATTCAGGAGGCTGAGGTCTGAGAATCGCAGCTCCAAGCCAGCCTAGGCAGAAAACTTGGTGAGATTTTCATCTCCCACTAGCCAACAAAAAGCCATAAGCGAAGCCACGGCTCAAGGAGTAGAACACAAGCCTTGAGTTAAGAAATGAAATAAAAAGTGAAGTGAGAATCTAAGACCCTGAGCTCAAGCCCTCGAACCAGCACACAAGAAAAACAAAAGAAAGAAGAGAAAAGAACAGAAAAAAGGAAATGGATGTGTTAGCATCAGTCACCTGTTGCCTGATGGTTTAGGCAGAGAGACGCGGTGATGTGCTGGGCATCCCTTGCTCACGTGCGCACCACAGGAAGACCTCCTGTGCCTCCTGTCACCCCTTTCTACACAGGCCAGGTGGCCGGCTCGCTTTGAACTTGACATGGGAAAGGGAGATCACTGCCGTTCTTAGCTGGCCCATTTACACAGAGCAGGACTTTACCCCAAAACAATGGCCTCCTATAATGTGTGTGTGTGTGTGTGTGTGTGTGTGTGTGTGTGTCGGAAGGTTGTGAGGCTTGAACGCAGGGCCTGGGCACCGTCCTTTAGCTTTTGTGCCCGAGACTGGAACTTTACTACTTGAGCCATTTGAGATAAGAATCTCCTGGAGGGCTGGGGATATGGCCTAGTAGCAAGAGCGCTTGCCTTGTATACATGAAGCCCTCGGTTCGATTCCCCAGCACCACATATACAGAAAATGGCCAGAAGTGGCACTGCGGCTCAAGTGGCAGAGTGCTAGCCTTGAGCAAAAAGAAGCCAGGGACAGTGTTCAGGCCCTGAGTTCAAGGCCCAGGACTGGCAAAAAAAAAAAAGAATCTCCTGGACTCTGCTGCCCAGGCTGCCTTTGAACTGCATGTGATTTTTATTTATCATCAGTTAAGCTTTCTGTCTTTAAAGCCTGTGGTGGTGGGAGGGGGAGATCTGTACTCTCCTCAGATATATAGATATAGATAGATATACATAAATACACACGTATATACATACATACACACGTATATACATACATACACACGTATATACATACATACACACATATATACATACACACGTATATACGTACATACACACGTATATACATACATACACACATATATACATACACACACATACCAGTCCTGGGCCTGAGCACTGTCCCTGAGGTTCTTTTTGCTCAAGGCTAGCATTCTACCACTCGAGCCACAGCGCCACTTCCAGCTTTTTCTGTGTATGTGGTGCTGAGGAACTGAACCCAGGGCTTCATGCACGCTAGGCAAGCCCTGTACCACTAAGCCACATTCCCAACCAGCACCCAGATCTTTTTTTTTTTTTTTGCCAGTCCTGGGCCTTGGACTCAGGGCCTGAGCACTGTCCCTGGCTTCTTTTTGCTCAAGGCTAGCACTCTGCCACTTGAGTCACAGCGCCACTTCTGGCCATTTTCTGTATATGTGGTGCTGGGGAATCGAACCCAGGGCCTCATGTATAGGAGGCAAGCACTCTTGCCACTAGGCCATATTCCCAGCCCCCACCCAGATCTTTTTTAAGCATCCAACTTTCTAAGACCATTTGCACCAGTTCAGAACGCATGGAGCAAAAGCCATTCAATGAAATGACCTCCTGGGTTTCCGTCCAACTTTTCCATTCCTGTCCTTTCTGAAACGGACTCTTAGTGCCTGCAGGGCAGAATCTTCAACTTTTGCTCTTGTTTTTCTTCCTTTTTTTTTTTTTCCAGAAAGCACCATGTCAAGAGGCTATTAGGAAACACCAGCAATCAAGCTATCTCCACCACCCACCCTCCCTTATCATAGCAAGGAATAAGATGGAGAATTTGCATTTATAGCCAGGCATTGTATCCCCTGGGCGGCTTCCTAGCTGCAAACAACCCAGACAGGTCAGTGACATCCTGGAGTCGCGGCCAGGCACAGATCCTGATCCAGGATCCGGTCCCACTCCCCAACCTCCTTTTATCTTTTTTGAGTCAGAGAGTCTGACTCAAGATTTGAACTCCAGATCTTCTTGCCTCAGCTTCCCAAGTGCTGGAATTAGGGGCGTGGCCACCATGCCAAGCTACCCTGTTCCCGGTCTCCTCCTCCTCTCCTCCTCCTCCTTGTCCTCCTCCTTCCCCTCCTTTTCCTCCTCTTCTTCCTCCTTCTTTTCTTCCCCTCTCTTCTTGCCAGTAGGAGCTTGAACTCGGGGCCTTGCGTTCTTACTTGGCTTTTTCACTCCAGGTTGGTGTTCTACCCCGTGAGCTATATACCTCCACGTTGGGCTTTTTGCTGATTAATTGGAGGTAAGAGTCTCACAGACTTTCCTGCCCGGGCTGGCTTTGAACTGCCATCCTCAGATCTCAGTTCCCTAAGTAGCTAGAATTACAATCATGAGCTACCAGCTCCTGATGAGATCTTTCTCCATTACCAGGACACCATGATACTATCGCCCCTCCCCCCCCCTCAAGAATCTGGTCATTAGGCCCCTCCCCCAAGCCCATGGCCATCCGGGTCTCTGAGACCCCTGCAGACCCAAAGTCCATGGTGGCAGCCTGCCAGGCTACGAGGATGAAGAGACATCTGGTCTGACCACCTCTCCCCGGGGAGGCCCGGAGCCAGCACCCCAGCTCCTGCCCCACAACTGAACACAATTTTTCCAGCTCCGCCGAGGTTCTTAACTGGGAAGGGGGCGGCTGTGCCCCAGAGGGACAGTTCTGGTTTTGTGGCTGGAAGAAAGAGGTGCTCCTGGCATGCGGGGGGGGGGGGGGGGCAGAGGCCAGGGCACTGCCAACCAACCCCCCCCCCCCGTGTTGTTGATGTGAAATTCCAGCTCTGCTTTCAGGAGAAAGGAATGTGTATCCTCAGCTCCATGTTAGGGACCCGGGCTGCGGAACGTGGACTTGAGCCCCCTTGAAAGAAATGGAAAAGGGCGTGGGAACCTCCATGGTCACAGAGCAGAAGAAAGTCATCAGTCCAGGTGTTTGCGGAGCCCGGAGCTGTGGCTCACGCCCATAACCCTAGCTACCCCAAAGGCTTTTAGTGTGGAGGTCAGATCTGGCCAAGGCCATCGCTGGCCACGTGCTGAGCTGGACTGTCGGGAATCTTGTCTGAGGGGTGTGCCTGAATTCCTAGGGGAAGGGAAGTCCCATCCCCAGGTGATGGGTGTTCCCGAATCCCTGGAGACCCGGGGTGGGCCCTTCACCTAGAGGGGACTGAACCTGTCAGTCAAGTGCCTGGGACTGGGAGCTTCCTGTGACCCTGCCCCCTGACCTGACTCTATTTTGGGTCACACCAGACCTGGCACCATTATGCCATGCCACGTGTCCCCATCTTTGTGTCCTGTGTCCTGTCTCCTGGTTCATGACGTCTCAAGGGAGCTGAATTGGTTTGTTGGTGTTGCTATTGTTCTCTTTCCTCTCTGGCCTGTTTCCTGACAGTGTTAAGGGTATTTGCAAGCTGCAGACCTTTGCAACAACTGGCTGCCTGCAGACTGCTAATGCTCTAATGAATACCCGAAGATCCTTCAAAATGTGGCTTCTCAGGGCTGGGAATATGGCCTAGTGGCAAGAGTGCTTGACTCGAATACATGAAGCCCTGGGTTCGATTCCCCAGCACCACATATATAGAAAACGGCCAGGAGTGGCGCTGTGGCTCAAGTGGTAGAGTGCTAGCCTTGAGCAAAGAGAAGCCAGGGACAGTGCTCAGGCCCTGAGTTCAAGCCCCAGGACTGGCAAAAAAAAAAAAAGTGGTTTCTGGGATAACTTACTATATAACAGGCTAAGATGTAAGGACAGTTCAAAGCTAGATCAGGCAGATATATCCAAGAGACTCTATCTCCATTTAGTCAGAAAACACACACCAGCACCAGAAACAACAGAAATGGAGGCATGGCTCTAGTAGAATGTCAGCCTTGAGCAAAAAAGTGAAATGAGAGTGCCCAAGCCCTGAGTTCAAGTCCCAGTCCCAGTCCCCCCCCCCCCAGGACTGAAGATAACCACAAATTACGACCAGGTGTTGCCCCCACAAATGAATCCTCTTTCTGTAAGGTTTACTAAAGTAGGTAGCCAATAAGGAGAACACCATGCATTATTCAGACAGGAGAGTAAGCTTATTCCCGACCTGCTGGCATTTGGCCGAGATGAAGCAAGGATGGAGAGAAGGGGCGACCACCACCCGGCACTGCCTTATCTAGGGCAGGGGCAGGGGGGTGTGGCCAGGTGGATTACAATGTGACATCAGGGAAGGGGAGGTAACTGCCTCCAGGTATGCCGGTTACCCAGGTAACTGGGTGGAGACTTAACCAGGTGTGGGGGGGGGGGCATCTGAGTGGAGCCCTCCCCAGGTGGACCTTACACTTTCCTTCTTAGAGTTATGGAGCCAGTAACAAGGCCTAACACCAAATGGCCAGCAAGAGGCATTTATCCTTAATGAATAGGAAGATCTGAATCTGAACTTCCTGTCCTACTGGGGGCTGGAGGTAACGGGAAGGGTAAGCAGAACAAGACGGAGGGGTGGGCTAGTAAAAGGAGGGCAATTAATGCCTTTTCTGTTAAAGTACGGGGGAGGCCGGCAGAACCTCGCTGTGTAACCCAGCTCTTGGGAAGAGGGGGGGGGGGGGGGAGATTTTGCTGTCGTTGGTCTGGATGGGCAGAGCCTCCGCAGCCCTTCTTCCTGGTTGGAGGGCCGCAGCTACAGTCTTCTGTTGTCTGTGTGTCCACATTCTTGTTCCCCCAGCTGAGTTTAGGGGATTTTATACCCTGAGCTGTGCTCTGATTGGTTGCCCCTATTATAATTAGGGGTTTTGAAAGGTGACATTCTATTGGTTATTGATCAGGGCCTACAATGTCCTGATTTGTTAATCCTAATCAGATCTTCTTTCTTTCTTTCTTTCTTTCTTTCTTTCTTTCTTTCTTTCTTTCTTTTTTTTTTTGCCAGTCCTGGGCCTTGAACTCAGGCACTCAGCCAAGCCCTGGCTTCTTTTTGCTCAAGGTTAGCACTCTACCACTTGAGCCACAGCATCACTTCCAGCTTTTTCTGTGCATGTAGTGCTGAGGAATTGAACCCAGGGCTTCGTGCATGCTAGGCAAGTACTCTACCACTAAGCCACATTCCCAGCCCCTTAATCAGGTCCCTTTTGCAAATCCTCTCCCAAGAGGGTCATGGGAAGGTCTTTGGAAAGTCACAGAAATTAGTAGAGACTAGAGAGTGGCCACAGGCAAGACATTCCAAAACATTGTCTCTTTTGCATCTGGCTTAGAGCCAAGGTATTGTCCCAGCTACCTGGACCCTAAGTAACCTGCCCTTTCCAAGGTTCAGGGTAATGTGTCAACAGTATCTTCAAAAACCTCTGTTTAAAAAAAAAACCCTCTGTTAGCCCAAGTTCAGTGGCAACGCCACCAAAACTGCAAAGGTGGTGATTCTCAGGAACCAAAGGAAGTACTTTTTTCTTTTCTCCTTCCTTCCTTCTTTCCTTCCTTCCTGCCTTTCTTTCTTTCTTTCTTTCCTCTCTCTCAATTCTTTTTAGTGGCACCAAGGCTTCCACTTAGTGGGCTTAGATGCTGTCCCTTACCTTTTCTTTTATTCTCCATTGTGGGGCTTGAACTCAGGACCTAGGTGCTATCCCTGAGCTTCTTTGTGGCTCTACCACTTGAGCCACAGTGCCACATCCATTTTTGAATGGTTAATTGAAGATAAAAGTCTCATGGGGACTTTCCTGCCTGGGCTGGCTCCAAACCATGATCCTCAGATCTCAGCCTCCTGAGTAGCTAGGATGACAGGCGTGAGACACCAGTGTCTCAGCTTTTTTCACTCAAAGCCAGTGCTCGACCACTTGAGCCACGCCTCCATTACCTGCTTTTGCTGGCTCATTGGAGATAAGTCTCACAAACTTCCCTGCGTAGCCCTGCTTTGAATAGTGAATGATGCTCAGACTTCAGACTCCTGAGTAGCTAGGATTGGAGGCACGAGCCACCAGTGCTGGCTAACATCCTTTAAATAAAGAGAACATTCCAGAATAGAAGGTTTATGGGATTAAGCAAAATGCCTCATCCTCACATTCAAACCCTGGCCTTTGGAGATAGAGAAGGCCACTCACGGTCCCTACATCCACTGCATCCCAAAGACAGGAGCACCCAGCCTGGGACGGGGCAGGGGCAGAGCCACTCTGCCCTGAGAGCCACCCCCTCCGTCCCCGCCCCCAGTCAGACACCCAAACCACTCCCACACTCCTAGCACTGCCCTGCGTGGCCAGATCCTACTTGGCCTTGGGGGTTGGACAAGGAGGCCCGAGGGCCGGAAGTGCCCTTCAGATAGGCTGGCCGACACCGTGCGTAAGCTGATTGCCTTTGGCCACCAAACTACCTCCAACTTCGTGATATTCTGCACGGGGAATGACTCGCTTCCGGCACAGGACAGTGGACGATTGCCATGGGGGGGGGGCCTGGAAAGGCTGCGTGGGGGGGCGGGGCTGGAGAATCTCCGCCCACTCCCAGGGGAAAAAAACCCAAACATGACTATTCCTCCTGTTTATTAGCTATCCCCCACCCCCTTCTATAGCCTCCGGGGCCCCTCGTGGGAGAAACGGATCTATGAATGTCACACCTCTCCCTTCGTGGCCTCCAATGAAAGTCTCCTCGGCGGCTCAATCGCGACTGGATCTACATACAATTCCGGAGGGGAAAGAATGCAGCTTGGGGTGAAAAGTTGGTTCCGCTACTAACTGAATGCTGAGCTCCACAGTGCCGGCACAGAGGCTGGCGTCCCAGATCCGAGTCTCTAGAGATGGTCAGAGGGCCAGTGGAGGCTGGGGGAGGCCGGGCAGATCCCCGCTGAGAAGCCAGTGGGCTTCCTGGGGGAAGGGACCTGAGAGCAGAGCACCCGACCAAGAGCGGAGCTAGGGTCTGATGGGCTCACCGGAGCCTCAAGATCCAAATGCAGGGCTGGAGTGTGGCTCAAAGGCTGAATGTAGATGGGAAGAGAAGGGAAGGGGAGGGAAGGGACAAGCTGGCAGAGGGGCAGGGTGGGGATCTTGGCAGCCAGGAGTGGAGGTCTTGTTCCTTACTTCCTTTACTGTTGGCTGGCTCTATGACCTTGACCTTGTCTCAGTTTGGGATGAAGTCACAAAATCCCTGAAGCAACCAGGCCTGGGCAGCTCTTCCTCCAGAGTCTGGGAAGATTGAGATCAAGCCCACCAGGCCCACCCCCCATCTCTCTACTGTTGGGTTTTTTAAGTAGGTAGCCGGTAAAGGAGAACGCCACGCGGTATTCAGGCAAGAGAGAAAGTTTATTACCGAACTGCTGGCCTGTAGCAAAGATGATCCATGGCCGGAGAGAAGGGAGAGAGAGAGAGCGACCCCCACCCAGCCCTGCCTTATATCTAGGGCAGGGGCAAGGGGTGTGGCCAGGTGGATTAGGATGTGACCTCAGGGAAAGGGGAGGTAACTGCCTCCAGGTCTGCAGGTTACCCAGGTAACTGGGTGGGGACTTAATGAGGTGGGGGCATCTGCTTGTAGCCCTCAGGGAGAGGACCTAACATCTACCACCCCCTCAAGATAGCAAATGAAATGTTCGATGAAAAAAGAGAGACAAGCCAGGCATGGTGGAGCATGCCTATAATCCTGGCTGTCCAGGAGTTTAAGACTTTAGGATTGAGCTTTGAAGCCAACCTGTGCAGGAAAGCCCCTGACAGTCTTAATCTCTGGCTGTTGGTAGTTAGTTGGAGGTAAGAGTCTTTAAAGGACTTACTTGCCATGGCTGGTTGTGAACTGTGTTCCTCATCTCTCAGCCTCCTGAGTAGCTAGGATCACAGGCAAGAGCCACCAGGACCCTGCTTCTTGCAGGCTGTTCTAAGCAAGTGTTCAAGACAATTTTTTCTTTTAGTAGCAGGCCAGATCATGGTTGTGTTTTACACAAGCGTGTGCACACACACACCTACACACATGCTTCTGAGTTAGCCTGGGTCTGGTGCTTGCTTCCTGTGTCTCAGCTGTAGATTCAAAGCTTTCTGCTGGGCTATTTCCCTATCTCACACAGCTTCTCTCCCCCAGCAAAGTCACCCGTCCCCTCCCCTAGCCCTCACCGGGAAGCTGAGCGGGTAAAGGTGAGTGTCTTCTGCCCCGGAGCTCTGGAGCAGAGATGCCCTAGCCCAGGCAGCTGAGCAGAGAACTCAGCTTGGAATCCAGAGAGTCCTGTCTTCTCCCAGAGCAGGAAGGAAAGAAGAAACTAAGAGAACTTTCTGGAATGGTGGGAATGCCTCAAGTCTTGGGAAGGATGTGTCTTACACAGTTGTTGACAGATGGAATTTGTCATTTGAACCAGCCATGTTGACGTGTTACCCAAGTCCTCGCTAACTCAATAAAATAGCTCTGCCTTTCACTGTGTGTACATTATAACACTCTTGGAAAAATAAGGAGCCATGTATAGCTGCATACACCTGTTGTGGTACAGTGAGAAACAGAGAAGCCACATTCTGAGAGGTCTGGCAACTGCATGTTGGACGCCGGTCTCAAAGACCAGCAGCCCAGAACAGAGCTGGCACATAACTCTGGAAGACAAAGATCACATGTCTGGGGTGGAGACCAAGCCTCATACATAGGCAAAAAAAAGGCTCAATGGGAACACTTATTCTTAATGAAGGTGCTATTCATTGGCAAAACCAACGATCCAGGGGAACAATCGGGAGCCATCAAGACCCCAATTACCTACAGGAAGCTTGCCTTTCCTGAAGTTCAACAACTCATAAATGACTTACAATCAAAAGAATGTCCCTTCTAACTGCTAGAGTTTTCATAAAGTCCCCATCTTCAATGAACTTTTAAGTTGCCAAGATGTCATTACTTAGCTCCAGTGTCCTTATTTTATTATAATCCCAATACTCCCGAGGCTGAGGCCGGAGGATGGCGAATTGAAAGGGCTGGGGCTATAGCTTAGAGGTAGACCACTTATATACCATGCCTGAGGCCCTGTGTTCAATCTGTGCACCGTAGTATATACCCCTGATGGCCATCACTGGGGAGGCTGGAGAAGCAAGATCATGAGTTCAAGGCCAGCCTGAGCTATACAGAGGGAAACAAACAGAAAACAGCCACAGGTAGAATCCTACCTACTTAGGAGGCTGAGATCTGTGGATTGATTTGAAAGCCAGTCTGGATAAGAAAACTGGTAGAGTGCGAGCCTACCACTTGAGAAAGCTCCAGCCAGGACAGCATCCGGGCCTTGAGTTAATGCTTCAGTACTAGCACACACCCGTGTGCGCACACACACACACACACACACAAAGTTAAAATACACAAAGGGTAGAGGCTGTGCAGTCTTCATAACAATTCAAGGCCCAGGGATTCTCACTGTCATCATCGGCATTTATCAGTGCTCAGAGACAGAGATCAGCTCCCAGAGGTATGCCAGTCAGGTAAGGGGCAGCACTGGGCTGGGAAGGACCACAGCTGCCTGGTGTCGCTGTCTTGTCTGCTATGCAGAATGCGGATTCTTTCCCCCCGACCTGCACCCCACCATGCACCACAACCAGGTGCCACACCCAGGGCTACTCAGGTGACAGCATGGGAGTACAGGAGGGACATCAAATGCCACCCTGCCCTGTCCAACCCAGCCCTGATGGGGCAGCACCTCCTACACTCATGGCCAGCCTGCTTGCACCAGGGGCAGGAGGACCCTTCAGGCAAAAGCCCCATGTGCAAGAGGCCAGCTGCCCAGGTGGCAGATGGGAGGCCTATGCCACGGGGGTGGGCATCTCAGAGCTCTGTGAGGGCTCAGAGCGGTGAGTCTTGGATCTCTCCTAAGTCCTAGGGGAGGCTGGCACGCCCGGCCGGAAATATGCTCAGCCTCACCCAGACCGGCTGAGCCTCGTGCAGCCCGGCCCCGCCCTCACCTAGCGTGGCCCCGCCCCTTCCCACTTGGCCACGCCCTCCCACCCCGATTCTGCACTCAGCCAGTCTGTCCCACTCCGCCTGGCCACGCCCCCGTCCAGTCTGCCTCACCCCATCCCCCTTGGCCCCGCCCCGCCTGGCCCCGCCCCTCCCGCCCGAGTTGGCCCCCGTCCAGCCGGCCTCACCCCCTCCCGCTTAGCCTGGCCCCGCCCCGCCCGGCTCCGCCCCTCCAGCCCGGGACCGCCCCGTCCCTTCCCGGTCCCGCCCGCCTTGGCCCGGCCCAGCCCGGCCCAGCCCGGCCCAGCACCCTCCCTACCACACCCGACATTAGAGTGGATCCCTGCCAAACCGCCTCCTGCGTTTGCTGTACACAATTTCCAAACCACTGACTAACCAAATCACAGCACTGCTCTGGGTTAAGGGAAATTTTTCTTCTCTTTTTTTTTCTTCAGGCTAGGTTCCCGGAAGCAGAACTGTGGGGTAAAGGACGGGACTATTTTTAAGGCTCGAAAACTGCACACCCCAAAGAAGAGAAGGCGCTGCCAGGCGAGGATGGCCATCTGCAATGGCCGCCCGGCCGCCTGAACAGCACCGGGCAGGACGGGGCCTGTGGCTTTGGTTCACTGACAAATCCCAAGCTCCCAGCGCAGTACCCAGCACCTGGCGAGCAGGCAGGCACCTCTGTGCTGCTGCTTTAGCGCCCTGGAAGAGCAGCTTCCACAGGGCTTGGGGCTCTGGGGGATAGACCCAGCCCTCAAGAGGCAGTCTGGGAGTCCAGGAATGAGGACTGGTCTGGATGTGTGTCTGGGGCTGCTGGCCCCTTGGGTCAGAGTCCTGGCTGTGTCTCTCACTGACCAGCAAAGCTGTCAGCTGCCTCCGAGGAAAAAGTACCACACTGACCACAGGCCCTGTGCACGTCAGGGGTGCATCGAACACCTCCCCTTTTCCCCCCACCCTTTTGTATCTTTCCCACCCCCTCCGGCCTCTCTGCCTTCCCTGCCCAGGGCAGTAGACCAGCTACATCCCTCCTTCCTCTCATCTGGACCCTCCCTCACTCCCCCTCCCCCCTTTTTTGAGAAGGGGTTGTTGTTGTTGAGCAAAGGTCTCACTACAGAGCCCTGACCATTCTCCAATTCCCAGTCCTCCTGCCTCTGCCTCCCAAAGTGCCAGGACTACAGTTACGCGCCCCCTTCCGTAAAAAGAAAACTGGCTTTTCTTGTGCCTGTAACAGGGCTTGAATCAGGCCCCCACACACAGTCACTCCCATACTTTCTACCGCTTGAATCCAGCTTTTTGGATGGTTAATTGGAGATAAGATGCTTTCCCATTTGTCTGCCTGGGCTGGCTTCAAACCTTGATCCCCAGACTTCAGCCTCTTGAGCAGCTAGGCTTTCAGGTGTAAACCGTTAAAGCACCAGGCTTATTTTTCTTATTACTTCCCCCCCCCCCACCATAGTAATCTACAACCTTGACCTACTGCAATCTCTTTCCTAGTCTTCCTTTAATGAATTTTCTGAGCTCAGAAACTCGCCATGTAGCTCAGGCTGGCTTCGAACTGGCGACTCTCCTTCCTTGGCCTCCAGAGAATTTTAAAACAAGGGACTTCGGGGGCACATTGCAGTGAGAGGGGACAGGAGGAGGTGTGGGGGGTGCTTCCTGTGGATAAATGCCTGTTTAAGGTGGGGCGTGTCAACCCTTAAAGTAGTCATCCCCTGCCTCACAGAGCACCCAGGACCCGCGGGGTGGAGGCGACTGTTTGAATTCTCCTCTGGAAGCTTTGCCTTCCAAGCCCTCGGGGCCTTCTTCCTGGGCGGGCTTGGGCCCTTGATCTCCGCCCACTCGTCCAGCCCAAGTCCAAGTTGCAGGCTTGTAATTGCTTCCCACTCCGGGGCTGCTGCCCCGCCCCCACAGGCACTAATGAGCCTTCTTCAGAGGACCCTCTCCTACCCACCCCTCACCCCAAGGGAAAGAGGCCCCATCTGGGGAGCAGGCCGCAGATGGTGGGCAGGGCGCTGGGAGGGGCCTGGCTGGCAGACGCCGGAGCCCGGGCTTCCCCGGGACTCCGCCTTAGATGCCTAGCGCTGAGAGCTGGGCTCAGAGGCTAGCGGCTGCTGGACCTCCAGCAGGATCCCAGGGCTTAGAACTCGCTCTACCACAGAGCTAGGAGAGCTCCAGAATGTTCCTAGAGCTGGGTTAGCAGTGAGCTGTTTTCTTCACAGATTTCTGCTGGATCCAGAAAGCCCACCTGTGCTGGTGCAAAGTACAAACTGCACTGAGGAAAGAGAGGCATCAAACTTGACCTTGACCCTGAGGGCCACCTTCAGTGAGAATGAATGAAGCCTCCAGCCATGGGGAAGGAAAGCCCCCCATCCCAGCACTGGGGGGGGGGGGGGCAGAGGCCGGAGGACCTAGAGTTGGAGGCTAACCTGGGCTACATTAGACATTCTGCCTCAAGACAAAGGGGCTGGGCGTGTAGCTTGGTGGCAGAGCACTTGCACAAGGCCCAGCTTCGATCCCAACACTGCCAACAAGCAGGCAGACCATGGCTCCATTTCTGAAACAGTTGAGATTACCAAATTGTAGGAATGGAGAACAGGTCTGTACAATTGCACAGTGCTAAAGTGACCCCAACATCAATTTCCTTGTCTAATATTGTACCCCTGAGGGCACACAAGACTTGGTATTCTTTGTTATCTAGGATGAATTCCAAATTAAAAGGTAAAAGTGGAAGCCGGGCACCAGTGGCTCACACCTATAATCCTAGCTACTCAGGAGGCTGAGATCTGAGGATCTCTGTTCAAAGCCAGCCCAGGCAGAAAAGTCCATGAGACTCTTATCTCCAGCTAACCATCAGAAAACCAAAGTGGAGCGGTGGTCCAAAGCAATAGAGCACTAACCTTGAGCTGAAGAGCTCAGGGACAGCATCCAGTCTCAGAGTTCAAGCCCCAGGACTAACCAAAAAATAAAGGTAAAATTAAAACCCAGTTCACATATCATCCAGAATTGAATTCAAATCCCACTTTAGGCAGATTATGCCACCTCTGGGTTTCCTTCCCCCCTCAATGTAGGCTGGAACTTGGATGGTTCTTAAGAGTTTACTGAGATTACACGTGTTTGGTGTAAAGTACCCACACCCTGGTAAGTCCCCAACAGATGTTTGTTGGTAGTTTAAATTTTTTCTTTGTACCAATCCTGGGGCTTGAACTCAGGGCCTTCAGGCTCACCCTTAGCCTTCTCCACTCAAGGCAAATGCTCTACTGCTTGAGCCACATCTCCACTTCTGGCTTTTTGTTGGTTCGAGAGGAATGTCTCTTGGATTTTTCTTCTGTCTTTGAACCATGATTCTCAGATCTCAGCCCCCTGAGTAGCTAGGATTAACAGTGTGAGCTACCAAGCCTGGCTTTTCTTTTTTTTTCTTTTTTTAGGGGTGTGGTGTTGGTAATGCTGGACACAGAACCCAAGACACCCCACATGTTAGATAAGGGCTCTACGGCTGAGATGTCCAAGCTTTTTTTCCTGTGTGCCTATGGCAAGAGCTCAGTACAAGCCAGTTGTGGGCTTTGTTGAGGAGAACCCCTTGGCTTCCTCGGCCTGGCCCTGTCCATTTAGTGGCCGAGAGCCGGGCTACCTGCTCGGGATCTGGCATCGTGGGGACTCCCCGTGGGATGGGGTTCTTCATTGTCCAGAAGATTATATAGGTTAGCATGGCATAACACAGCCTGCAAATGGCAGGCTCCCGGCCACCAGAGCCACCTGATACAGTGAACAGGCTGCATTCCTAGCTCCATCGCCCTGTCTTTCAGGCAAACAGCCCCCTTCTCTGCTAGGTCCAAAGCCTTGGTGTTTCTTATCACTCAGATTCTCATGGAGTGGTGAAGCCAGCCTTGAACACAAAGAGGTTCGGTGACAGGACCCAGGCCCGGAGAGTTCAAGCCCTGCAACCAACAACAACATCAACTACAACGGCAAACAGTTCTCCTGGATGTCGGGTCTCAGCCCCAAGTCAGACTTGGGTGTGAATTATGCACAACTGACGCTGGGTGAACTTTCTGTCAGATCTGAAATCTGTCTGTGCTTTGGTCTCTCGCTCTGGTCTCCAAGCTACATCCATGCTGCGCTGCAGGACGTGGCTTCCCTCTGGAGCACCCTCCAAAGGGCCTGGTGAGCGGTTGATTACAGACCAATTTTACAAATTGTGGTTCTATCAGAGGCGGGCAACACAGCATGCATGCAGATCCTACAGCCCACTTAGACTGAGGAGCAAAAGCGGTTACAAAGTAACCCACAGACCTTGATGAAATTGATTTCGATCCTGTTTTTCCTTGGCCTGAAAAATTAGATTTAGAGAGAGAGAGAGAGAGAGAGAGAGAGAGAGAGAGAGAGAGAGAGAGAGAGAGAGAGAGAGAGAGAGAGAGAGAGAGAGAGAGAGAGAGATTCCAAATTCCTTCTGGCCAGGCCCCAGAGGGTCTGAATAGTGAAGGGTGTCCTTTGCAGGAGCCTGGGTCCCTTATTCCCAGGAGATAAAATGGCACAGCAGCTGCCAGGCAGGGGAAAGAGATTCAGTGAATTCCTATGACTTTCTTCCTAGTTTTGTTTTTTTCTGGTGCTGGTCCTGGGCTTGAACTCAGGGCCTGGGAGCTATCCCTTAGCTTTTTCTCACAAGGCTAGTGCTCTATGAGCCACATCTCCACTTCTGACTTTCTGGTGGTTAATTAACAATAAGAGTCTCAGACTTTCCTGTCCTGGTTGTCTTCACACCATGATCTTCAGATCTCAGCCTCCCAAGTTGCTAGGGTGATAGGTGTGACATCTCCACTGTCTGTGGGCCTGCTCGTCACTCCTGCACCCTCCCTGTACTCCCTCCCCGTGAACTGGATGGCGATCAGCGTCTGTGGACACAGCTGTGCACAGGGGAAGCCTGAGGAAATCCATGACCTGCACACGTCCAATGCTTTCAGACGCACGAAAACCACTGGGAGCTTGCTAATAAAGAAGCTGTTTCTGGGCCCAGAGAATGTAACTCTGTGTGCTTAGCATGCTCCAGTCCCTGGATGGGATCTCTAGCACTGAAAATTTAAATGAAAAAAAGAAAAGGAAAAGCAGGTCCCAGGACCACACCTAGGTTTCCTGACTGGGCTCGAGAGGCCTGGATTCTTCCTGGCTGTCCTGCCCAGCCGGCTGTGTGTCCCTAGGAAGTTTCAACACATCTCTCCGCTCTGAAAACCCTTCTGGATTTGTGTTGTTGGTGGTGGTGGTTGTTTGAACTCAGGGCTTGGGTACTGTCCCCGCCGAGCCTCTTTGTGCTCAAAGCTAGTGTGTTCTACCACTTGAGCCACACCATCACTTCCAGTTTTTGAGTGGTTAATTGGAGATAAGAGTTTCACAGGGACTTTTCTGCCTGGGCTGGCTTTGAACCAAGATCCTCAGATCTCAGCCTCCTGAGTAGCTAGGATTATGGATGTGAGCCACCAGTGCCTAGTCCACTGGATATTTGAATGTGTGTATGTGTGTGTGTGTGTGTGTGTGTGTGTGTTGGCACTGGGGCTTGAACTCAGGGCCTCATGCTCTTGATTAACTTTTTCTACATCAGCCACAGCTCTACTTTTGTCTCTTTGGTGGCAAGTTGGAGGCAAGCATCTCAGGGACTTTTCCTGCTTGGGCTGGTTTCCAACCATGATCCTCAAAGCTCAGCCTCCTGAGTAGCTAGAATTACAGAAATGAGCCACCAGCACCTGGCTTCCTCTGGATATGATTTAGGTCCACATCAGGTGTTGCTTACTAGCTGCCATGGGTGCGAACTCTACAAGCAAAGGCAAACGCTTCACACTGAGCCCACAGGGGCTCCTAGGCTGGGGGCTTAAGGTCTGGCTATACTTGGATCCTAAAATTTTGTGGTTCCCTGGCAAAAATAGTACAATGGAATCTTTGTCATCCAGAAAACATCTCTCCAAACATTCAGCCAGGAATCCTCAGTGCCCACGGACCAGAGAGCCAGGAATCAGTAAGTCCAGAAGGAGCTCCAGGGGAAATGTAGGCCAAACTCGCCCCTGCGTGTTACACACAGGGTAAGCAGAGCTTTGCGGCTGCAGAGCCAGGGGCAGGTTCTGTAGTTCTGCAGTCCGGTGCAAATAAATGCCAGCCACAGCACTAGAAATATGCGATTAATAAACCTTAGACAATAGCCACATTGGAAAAACACCAGCAAAAAGAAACGGGTGAAACGAATGTAGTACTATTTTAATCCGAGATATACCATCACCATGTCAACACGGAATCAACTAATAGTTGTTTTTTCAGTATCTATCAATCATCTATCTTTTTTTTGGGGGGGGGAGGGGGCAGGACTTGAGCTGGAACCCAGGGCTTCATGCATGCCAGGTAAACACTACAGCCCTGAGCTACATCCCCAGCTCCCTTTATTTATTTATTTGAGATAGGGTTTCAGACCAGCCTCAAACCCCCAGTCCTCCTGCTTCAGCCTCTCAAGTGCCAGGATTACACGAGTACATTGCCACCACGGTTTCCTGGTACAGGGGCACCCTTTTTTGTTGCCAGTGATTTTGGGGATCTCTTGCTTTTGTCTGGGTTGGCCTGGACTATAATTATTTTTTGCCCAAGGCTAGCACTCTGCCACCTGCGCCTCAGCTCTATTTCCGGCTTTAAGGAACTTTCTTGGAGATACGAGTCTCCTGGGATCAAATCTTAGCACCTCCTGAGTAGCCAGGATGGCAGGTATGAGCCACCAATGCCAGCCTTTGAAAGCCAGTGTGAGCCAAGCGTGATGGTATTGTAATCTCTTGTAATCTCTTCCCTGGGAAGGCTGAGGCAGGGATTGGGATTTAAGGGCAGACTAGGCTACATAGTGAGACCTTGCTTCAAAAAAGCAAAACAAGGGGCTGGGAATGTGTCTTAGCGGTAGAGTGCCTGCCCAGCATGCATGAAGCCCTGGGTTCCATTCCTCAGTACCACATAAACAGAAAAGAAGTGGCGCTGTGGCTCAAGTGGCAGAACACTAGCTCTGAGCAAAAGGAAGCCACAGACAGTGCTCAGGTCCTGAGTTCAAGCCCCAGGACTGGCAACAAACAAACCAACAAGCCAGGTGCTGGTGACTCATGTCTGTAATCCTGCTACTCAGGAGGCTGAGATCTGAGGATCTCAATTCAAAGCCAGCTGAGGTGGGAAGGTCCACGAGATACTTATCTCCAATTAGCCACCAGAAAACCAGAAGTGGCTGTGGCTCAAGTGGTAGGGCGCTAGCCTTCAGCTGAAGAGCTGAGGGACAGCACTCAGGCCCCACGTTCAAGCCCCATGACCAACCTGAAGGAAGGAAGGAAGAAAGAAGAACAAACAGAAAGGTAGGGAGGAGGAAGAGAGAGAGGGAGAGAAAGAAAAAGAGAAAGAAGTGTGTTTCAAACCTGACAGCACACTGGACACAGTTCAAGTGCTCAGTTGCTATCAGGAAGGCCTCAGAGGTGGAACTGTGTCCAGCCGCACCTTTACTGGAGTGTCAGAACTGGATTTCCACTTGTGTCTACCATCACTTCCATGATTGGTGGCTTCATATGATAGAAAGGAAGTAGAACGTTAGTTTGTTAGCCTCCTGGTTGCAGGTGAGGCTTGAATGAGACCACGCTTCCAAAGCTTTCACTGCACACCAGAGGAGGCCAAATAGCCAGGGCCGGCTGGCAGGAGGAACCCACGTGTAGACACGTGCTGTGGATGGGGCTCAACACCAGGCCAGGACTGGAGGGATCTCATCTCCTCTCCCCCCTCTCCAGGATCTGTGCCAATCCAACCCATCCCGAGAGCAGTGGCTAGAGGAGAAAGCCCAGGAAAATTCCAAGCCCATTAAAAAAAGTGGTTATTGTTATTATAAAGGTGATGTTTAGAGGGGTTCGTTATATAAGTCAGGCAAAGAGTACATTTCTTTTTGGACAGTGTCTCCCTTTCCCATGCTCTCTCCCTACCATCCCCTCCCCACAAGCCTCCCCCAGCTAGCCTGACCGGTGCTTGGTGTTCTGTGGCCTTGGTTCCCTGAAGAACCGCAGAACACACCTTGCCGATGACACCTGCAGCCCATCACGCTCAGCCGGGGTTGTCATTCCCGAGGACAGCCCTGCCTGAAACTGAGACACGTTGTGGCAGAAATCCCGTTTGTCGCCCAGCAAGTAGGGCTAGTAGATGGGTGTACCCCCCAAAGCGCCTTTCTCCTCCAGCAACATCCTCAAGAAAAACCAGTTTGGGAGCACCACACCTCGGGGGTCAGATGATGCAATGTGGTACTGGCGTCTTATTGTGTCAGTGTTTCTGACGCATGGGTCTGCAGGCTGGCAACGGGCACAGAATGGGCCCCAGAAACAACCAGAGAGTGGCTGGCAGCAAATGTTCAGGAGCATGGGAATGCTAGTCATTGGCTAGGGGAGGAAGAACCACCGGGCAGCCGCCTCCAGGGCTGGCTAGCACCAACACGCTCCTTCCTGAAGCAGACTGGAGGGTGCCATCCCCGGGAATTCTCTCCTGGTTGGTTCTCCTGTTTTACTTCAAAGCGCCTAGGTTTAATCTCTTGAATCCCCCCCCCCCTTTTTTTTTGTTTTTGTAATGCAAGGCCTATTAAGAAATGGTTCTCAAAGGGTGCTTCTAGTCTGTCTTGACCTTTTGGGAAATCTCTGAAATATACCTGTTGATTACTCATTTTCAGGGTTCTTTTACATAAAGTGTTCTTGGCTCCTGACTTACACAGACTTTTGACTTTGATGAAGTACTTTGGTTTGGGACCTCTTGGACTCTCTGCCTCCTTTTTTCTTTTCCTTCCTTCCCCTCTCTCTCTTTCTGTGGCAGTACCGAGACTTGAACTCAGGGCCTGGGTGCTGTCCCTTAGCTTTTTTGTTGCTGTTTTTGCAGAACGATGTCAGTTCTCCTTCCAGCTTTTTGTTGGCTAACATAAGCCTCTCCATGGACGTCCCTACCTGGGCTGGCTTCGAACCGGTATACGCAGAGATCCTCAGGAGCTACAGCCTAGCCCTTTAATCTCACCTCAGGCCTGCAGAAGACGTTTCTTCCCAGGACCCAGGGACCCTGGATTAGACTCTCTCCTCACCCCTACTCGGTAGGGGTGGGTCCTGACCCCTCCTTGGCGGGGCTGACCTTCGCCTCAAGGCCTTCCCCATCCGGCACAGCTCACACATGCCCGCCCTGGAACGTTCCCTCGTGGTATTTATTACTTTGTAACACTGGCCATACTTGCAACTATTTGTTTAATCTGGCTCTCTCATTACTTTGCTTTCCACTCGGGGGGGGAGGGAGAAAGCTGTCCCCTCGGCTGGCACGTACCAGGGGCTCGGCCAACGTGTCCAGAACCTGGACGGTTCCCGTTACACTCGCTGGGATGGCCCCGAGACGAGTGGCTCACTGGGTGGCTCCGTGGGCGGGTGCAGCCGTGCCGCGCGCGGCAAGTCCTCCTCCACGCCGCGTCCGTCCCCGCTCCCGCGGCCAGGGAGGCCCCGTCCGCCCCGCGCTGGCCGCCCGCTCGCTGCGGGAGCGAGGCGACGCCGCCAGCCAGTGTCCTCAGGTGACCTGTCTAGACGTGTGCCCAGGAAAACACGGCCGCGGCGCTCTCCCCCGGGCCCCCGGAGACGTCTCGGATGGACGCGTCGCAGCGGGCCCCGGGCACGCTCCCGGGGCGTGCGGGAGGCGGCGGGGCGCGGGGGCCCGGGGGCGCGGCGGCGGCGGCGGCGCGTGGCGTCCGGGGCGCGCGCGCTCCGGCGGGGCCGGCGGGCGGGCGGGGCGGGGCGGGGCGGGAGGCGGGAGGCGGGCGGGCGCGGGTCCGCCGGCCGGCAGGGGGCGCGCGCGCCCCGGGCCCCGCGCCGCCCGCCCGGCCGCGCGCTCGCTTGCCGCCCGGCAGCACATGTGTTTCTGTTTTGTGTTGTAGCATTTGTTCTGGAAGCTCGTATTTACATTTTAAGTGTTTCTGGCGAGTGGGCTGGAGCCCTCGTCTGGGCCGGAAAGAGAAAGGAGCCCTGCGGCCCGACCTCCGGCTCCTCCGCGCCTCCCCGCTCCGCACCCCCACCAGGTAGGGGACCCCGCACGCCGCGGCCGGCAGTTTGCGGGGTCTGGGAAAGTTTTTTTTTTTCCTCCCCCACCTTTCTTTCTAAGGAGAAAAGGTGAGGGAGGGGGAGGGAAAAAAAAAACACACCCCAGGGAAGGGGGGGGCTGGGGGACTGAATGAATAAGAAGGGGAAGGAAGGCGGATCCACGTGGTTTAATCGGAGACAGACAGAGATCCCATTGTTCAAAATCAATAAAAAAAAAAAAAAAAAACGAAGCCGACGCGGCGGGCGCGCGGGGCCGCGGCGGGCGCCCGGGGAGGGGGGCCCCGAGAAAGTTCCATTTTCCGTGCTTGGACGAGCAGGTGTTCGGGGGCCGGGGGTGACTTTATTCGGGGATCTCCCCCCCCCACCACCCGAGGGGCTCATCCGATTGGAGCCCCGGGGAGACCGGGACAGCCGGGCCGGGAGGGAGGGGGGGGGGTCCCGCATTGCCCTGCACGGAGCGGCTCGGGGCGGGGGGCGCGGGGCACAAAAGCAGCAGGTGGGGGCGCGCGGGGCGGGGGGCGCCCCTTGGCCGCCCGGTGCCGGGGGCGTCTTTGAAAGTGTCCCGCAGCCCTCCGGGATTCAGATCGGGGCTCCTTCTCCCTCCCCTGCACTTTTGCGGGGCCCGGCTGCAACCGCGGCGCTTTGTGCGCCCGGCTAAGTTGGGGATGGGCCGGGGTCGCCGGCCGCGCCGCGCCGCTCTCCCCCGCCCCCCCCCCCCCCCCCGCTCCCGAGCCCGGCGCCTGGGGCTTCCCGGGAGGCGCGGGGCCGGGCCGGGAGGGGCGCGATTTCCTCCCGGGCTCGCCCCCTCCGCCCACCCGCGGCCGGCGCTGCGGGGCGGGCAGGGGAGGAAGTGGAGGCCGGTGGCGCGTCTCCTCCCCTCCCCCCCCCCCCGCGCAGTTTATAACCCGTCCATTGTGCGCGCTGCCCCGTGTCTCCTCCAGCCGTGACCATGCCCAGGAAGAAGGCGGCGGCGGCGGCCTGGGAGGAGCCGAGCTCCGGCAACGGCACGGCCCGCGCGGGGCCCAGGAAGCGCGGCGGCCCGGCGGGCAGGAAGCGCGAGCGGCCCGAGCGCTGCAGTAGCAGCAGCGGCGGCGGCAGCAGCGGCGATGAGGACGGCCTGGAGCTCGACGGGGCCCCCGGCGGCGGCAAGCGCGCGGCCCGGCCGGCGGCGGCGGGCAAGGCGGGCGGCGCGGCGGTGATCATCACCGAGCCGGAGCACACCAAGGAGCGCGTCGTGAGTGGGCCCGGGCGGGCGGGCGGGCGCAGGCCGCGGCTGAATCACCGCCGCCTCCGCGCGCGCGGAGCAGGGGAAGGAGGGAGCTAGGGGGGCGGCGGGCGCCGGTGGACCCCGGGCGGCGCGGGCCGTTGGCCGTTGGGGCGCGCGGCCCGGGCCCGCGGGGGAGGGGCGGCCGCCCGCCGCCGCCGCCGCCGCCTCGCGGGGGTCACGCCCCGCCCCCGGCGCCGCTCCCTCGCCCCTCCCCCGCCCGGGAGCGGGGACTTGGGGGAACTTCGCTCGGGCCGGGGCCGCGCGCCGGGGTCCGGCGGCGCCGGGGAGCCCCGCGCACGGGCCGCCCCGCGGTGGTCGGCACTCGCCGCCGGGCCCGGGAGCGCCGGGGAGGGGGTGGCTGGCGCCCGGCGGGGAGCGGCGGCTCACGCCGGGGCTTTGAGGTTCCCGCCGCCGCGGCTCCGGCGCCCCGGGGGGGCGGGGCTTGCGGGCCCCCGCGCAGGCGCCGTGCGCCGCCCGCGCGCCGGGAAGGCGGGGGCCGCCGGCGGGGGCCAGGGCGCATGCTCGGACGCGGCCCCCACCCCCCCCCTCCCCGGTCCGGGCAGCCCCTGCGGAGGGGTGCTGGGCTTTGTCTGGCGTCCGTGGCGGCGCGGCGCGCGGGGTGCCCGCCGGGGCGGGGCGGGGCAGGGCTTGGTGCGGGGTACCTCCCGCCGCACGCCGGGGCTCCGGTGACTCGAGTGGCCGCGGAGGTCGAGGCCCACTTGGCTTCAAAGCCTGCGGAGCCCCGCGGCCGCGGGGTCGGAGACCATCCCCAGCAGAACTTTACTGCAGATTTGGCGTGGGATATCGGTGGGGGTGGGGGGCGAGCTTCTCAGGCTTCCAGCACATTCTCTGACAGCCCCCAGCGAAGAGATGGAACTTCCTCTTGGGATTTAGAGCTAGACTTGGGGGCGGGCGGGTTTTTTTTTTTTTCCGGTGAGGGCGTGCTCCAGGAGCAGATAGGGGGTGATGGGGCCCGCAGGGTCTCCCGCTGCTGCCTGGGCAGCGCCCCTGGGGTTGGGAGCCGTGCTCTGCCTGGATGGGTCATCGGCCGAGTGAACGCCTTGCCTAGGGGGTAGAGAAGCTCGGTAGATCCCGGAAGGATGGTTTACTCCTTAAGGACATTGCAAACCGGGAGGGCCGGTGCCGAGAGCCCTTGCCAGGCCGTGGTGCAGACCAGTGTTGAGAACGGGAGCCCAGGACCTGTCCTCTGACAGATCTAATTTGCATTGTCTGTCAGACATTCCCCCCCCCCCCCCCCAAGCTAGAACAGAAGTGAAGTAGTTAGGCCTCCTGTGTTCTGCCTGCCTTTGCAAAGGCAAGGCATGGCTGAATAGCGGAGCCCCGGGCTGCTTGGCTCCAGTTCTGATGTCAGGAAATGAAGTCTCCCATGCTGAGAGTCACCCAGAAGGTGGCTGCGGGGGACTGTTGGAGAGGCCCCTGCCCCGCAGGTGGCTGGGTCTTAGGGGAGAGCTCATCTCTGAGTAGACTGCAGCCCACTGGAGCTCACCCTTGGTTTATGTCTGTCTGTCTGCGTGGAAGCAGAAGCAAGCTAATGAATGAGTTTTGGTTTTCTCGAGGCAGAGGCTTGCTCTGTAGTCTAGGCTGGCCTCAAAACTCCGGATTCTCATTCTGATTTCCCAGTGTTGGAATGACAGGCGTGAACCATTACACCTGGCCTAGAACTGGAATTTCGTAGTCTTCTGTTCTGCGCTTTCTCACCTCAGGGCTCCTGAGTAGACCCTCGGGCCTTAGAGCCTTTGGTGCACCATCCTAGGGTTGCAAGTCTAGGTGACGGTGGGAGTTCCGAGGTGATGCTTTTTCCTGTCCCCCGCAGGACCCATTATGTTCAGCCCTGGTGGGTGGGGGGGGACTGGACCTTGCTGCTCATTCATTTCCCCGCTGGCAGGCCTAGGTGGTGGGCAGTATACTTCTTGTTCTGCTCGATGTCCCTGAACCCAGGACCTGGTACCCTGCGTCGACAGCTCCTCTAGAAGGAGCGTTTGCAAGCCCCTACAGTGCAGTTGCTAGAGGATGGCCTTGTGAGATCCTGTGCTCCTGCCTTCTCTCACCTGGAGGCCACAGGTGGTGGGGTGGGGGCGATGAGCTCAGGTTGCTGAGGGGCAGAGCAGCGTGCGAGAGGTGGTCCCTTGGTCCAGCTTCAGTCGTGGAGCTGAGCATCGAGTGTGGCGTGTCTGGTGGGCACTTTGGCCTCCGGGGGCTGACGCTGCTTTGATTGCCATGGACCTCAGCCTGGGCAAGCCCCATCGGGCACACCGTCTTGGCTGAGTCCCTGGAGGGCAGCAGCACGGGTGTCCAGGTCTGAGAACGTGTTCCAGTCTGGGGTCGTGAAGGTTTTGTGGAGCCTGAGACAAACCTGTCTGATCTGAGAGGACCACCAGATCCACAGAGCAGAGGGCCAGACTTGCAGTGTGGGAGTGATTCGTGTTAGGGACCTGCTTGCTGGTGGTCTTTGAGGCTCTGGGAGCCCCTGACTCCTGAATGCCTGTGAGGGGACAGGTCAGCCAGCTCTCCCGCTGTTCACCTGGGCCCAGGTCATGGGGACAGGAGCCATGTGGGGGGGGGGGGCGGGGGACGGACCAAGTTCCGCCTTTGAACCATCTCCTGGCCCATCCGTGGAGGAGGCTGGGTAAAGGAGCACTGAACAGCCTCTGGCTTCCTGCGGATTTACTTTGGTGTTGAGATTGGTCCCGAGGCCTGGCATGCTCTGAGCCACCGCCACCTCCTGACCTTTAGTTAGGTCTTCATCCCGCATGAGGTGGAAGAAGCATTAAGTTGTGGAGGGGTGAAGGTGAGGGTGCGTGGCAGACGCTGGCATCGGAGCCGGGATGTGACGCACGGCCACACCCCCTCCAGTGTGCGGGGATGCGGGGCTGGGCCCTTGGTGGAGGCAGCCACCGGGAAAAGGTGGGGTTTCTGCATCCGTGCTTAGCTGGCTTGAAGACTTCACAAGCCTTGAAACCCTCTCCTGCTGTAAGTGCCGATCTGATGGGACTGAGCCCCCGGGGTCCCGGGCGACCCCATCATCGTTGCCCTTCTAATGACGAGCATTGATAGCGAGGCTTTGAACCTCTGGCTTCCTGGCGTGAGCGTCATTCTGGTTCAGTCTTCGTCCCTGGGGCTTAGCAAACCCTTCCCCTGTCCCTGCTGCCCCGAAGGTGAGAGCTCAGCCGTCGAGGCCAGGGAGGCCGGGGAGACAGGGCCTGGCCTTCCCTGGGGACCCTGACAGCCTCATGGGCTGAGCCACACCTGCTGCCGAGCAAAATGGGGAGACAGCAGGGGAAGGTAGGCTCCCCTTCCTGTAACCTGAGGCTGGGCGTGGCGGGGAGGGGAGGGGGCACCCTGCTCTGCAGAAGGGCAGCTCTGAATAATTCAGCACGCCAAGGCGGCGACGGCGTGCTGGGCTGGCACAGTCAGTTCCCCCCCCACACCCCCCGAATGGCCCTGTGGCTTGGTGGCCCTCCTCCTGCCACGTGGATGGGGCCAGGTGGGATGGGCACACGGCAGAGATAGAACGTGGCCCTGGGGGGCCCTGGGGGGTCCTGGCATGGCGCCCAGAACCCAGGGCCTTGTGCGTGCCGAGCAAGTGACATTGCAGAGAGAAGGGGGAGTGCCGAGCAGAGCCTGCAGTCGGGTCGGACGGTGGCCTTCCAAAATGCCACCGACATTGGGGGTGGGGGTCAGCGACCTTGGGCACAGCAGCGCGGGGGGAGGGGGGCGAGTGTTAGTGTCCTGGTTGGAAATGGACCGCGTCCCCTGCCCTTCCCCTAGAGAAGCTGGTCCTCCGCTCTGCCCCTGCCACCTCCCCGGGGAAAGGCCTGGTGTGCAGGTGCGGGCGTGGCCCGCGGTCCTGCCTTGGGAAGTGGAGACGGTCCCGGGTGGGCCGGGTTGGCTGCCTGGCGTGGGCCGTGCAGTGGCGACAGTGCTCCAGTGGGGTCACCGTTCACGGTGTGAGTGTTCCCGTTCATCCCAGTGCGGCACGCCCCTGGGAAGCGCCAGCAGCGAAGCCAGGCTCGGACCCAGGCCGTCGGGAGGCGGGGGGCTGGGGGGGGGGCGGAATAGGGGCCGGAAGCCAGCCTGGGGCTACACGGGAGACCCTGTCTCAAAAATGAAACATTTCTTTCTGTTGCTCCCTGGAAAGCTGGCAACGTCTTAAACTAATTCTTCCCCTCTCTCCCTGTAGAAACTCGAAGGGTCTAAGTGCAAAGGGCAGCTGCTGATTTTTGGGGCGACCAACTGGGACTTGATCGGTCGGAAGGAAGTGCCTAAACAGCAAGGTATGCGGGGCGGGCTCTGGCGCAGTGTGCTTGGGTGTTGCTCGTGTCTTGCCCGGTGCAGCCTGGCACCCGTCCGATAGGCGCGCTCGGTGTGCCCAGGCGCGTGGCCGCGGGAGTGACTTGTGCCGTGTGCACGGCCATCAAGATGACACCACGGAGACAGGCCCAGACACCTCTCCCCTGCCGTCACCACTTACTCCGCGCTGGGGCCGGGCCTGGGTTCTGAGGGCTTGGGTGCTGCACCGGCGGCGGCACCGGACCCGAGTCCGTCTCGGTGCAGGAGCCACACCAAGAGAAGACCAGTGCGGTGGGGGGCGCTGGCTGAGTGGGCCAGGCCCCCATGCAGACCCCATCTCTTTCCTGAGGCCCACGCCCCTCCAGCCGAAGACGGGCGGGCTGCCACGCTTTATGGCTTCTCGATTTTCACCTGGAGCGATGCCCAAAGTGCCTTCTAGTACCGCTTTATGGGGAGCAAATATTTGCACACTGCCGCACCCCTCTGCCTAGACACACCACCGGAGGTCTTGAGTCTGTGCAGGACTTGATCTCCGGAAGCTTCCGTGGTGCCAAATGCCCCCCTTCGGCACGGCAGCTGCATCCCAGGGGCTGCTCCTGTCTGCCAGCACAACCCCGTGCTGGGGGCACCCACAGTTAGATGTGCGCAGGGCAGAGCCGCAGTGGGGCCCCTGCGGTCCAGTCACCGAGGACCCACAAGGTCCGGTAGCTGGGTGGTGGGTAGAGGAGACTTAAATTCTGCCCTGCTTGGTCTTGCCTTGGAAGTGTCCCTCCACCCCAGCTCCCCTTCCTGAAGTTTCTCCCTGTGCAGGGGACATGTATGATTTCACTGTCACCAGACAGAGCTTGGGTACACACACCTTCCCTCCCTCCTCCTGGTGCCCGTCCCCAGCAGCCTGTTGTACTCTTCTGACATTGTTTAGGTTGGTTTTTTTTTTTTTTTTTTTTTTTTGGCCAGTCCTGGGCCTTGGACTCAGGGCCTGAGCACTGTCCCTGGCTTCTTCCCGCTCAAGGCTAGCACTCTGCCACTTGAGCCACAGCGCCGCTTCTGGCCGTTTTCTGTATATGTGGTGCTGGGGAATCGAACCTAGGGCCTTGTGTATACGAGGCAGGCACTCTTGCCACTAGGCTATATCCCCAGCCCTGTTTAGGTTGGTTTTGATTTTGGTTTTTCTGCCAGAACTGGAGCTTGACCTCGGAGACTTAAAGCCCTTACTCTTAGATTTTTATTCATGGCTGGAGCTCTGCTACTTGAAAGAACCATACCTCCATTTCTTTTTTTTTTTTTTGGCCAGTCCTGGGCCTTGGACTCAGGGCCTGAGCACCATCCCTGGCTTCTTCCTGCTCAAGGCCAGCACTCTGCCACCTGAGCCACAGTGCCTCTTCTGGCCGTTTTCCATATATGTGGTGCTGGGGAATCGAACCGAGAGCTTCATGTGTAGGAGGCAAGCGCTCTTGCCACTAGGCCATATTCCCAGCCCCCATATCTCCATTTCTGACTTCCTGCTGGTTATTTGGAGATAAGAATCTTAGAAGGCAGGCACCAGTGGCTCACGCCTGTAGTCCTAGCAACTCAGGAGGCTGAGATCTGCAGATTGCAGTTAAAAGCCAGCCCAGGCAGGAAAGTCTGAAACTGCTATCTCCAGTTAACCATCAGAAAACCAGAAGTGGCTCAAGTGGTAGATAGAATACTAGCCTTGAGTTGAAAGCTCAGGGACAGAACCCAAGCCCAGAGTTCAAGTCTCACAACTGACTCCCCCCCCCCCCCCAAAAAAAAAAATCTTACAGATGGACTTCCTGCCAAAGCTGACTTCAAATCATGATCCTCAGATCTCAGCCTCCTGAGTAGTTAGGATCACAGGTGTGAACCACCAGGGTCCAGTGTGTATGTGTGTGTGTGTGTTTGTGGCCACAGTTGGCTATTAACTTGGTTCCTCAGGAGAGACCTGGCTGTGTTGACGAGTTGAGTCCTGTGCCAGCCCCTCGACAAGGCAGCTCCGTGCACCCACAAGCAGGCCGCGGCTCCCGCCCTGCCCCAGCCGGGTTACGGGCAGCGGGCAGCAGGGCGTCCTCTCCGGGCTCCACCGCGCCTTATATGGGGCCGTTGGAGCAGTCATGCCGTTCCTGATGGCAGGCCTCTGTTTCCTCAGTGACCCAGATACTGCTGTAGCATTCTCCTCATCTGAGTAGCAGGCCCACCGGCTCTTTCTCGGGGTGCTGCACCTCCCACCTCCTAGGAGAGGCAGGGCACAGACTTCCATGATGCCCTGCTGGGTGGGCCCTGTAGCCAGGTGGCGCCCCCTACAGGGCACAGTGGGCGTGACCAGCACCTCGCAGGTGACAGATGGAGAACACCAGCTCCTGCATCCGTTCCTACGGGAGCCGCGGTGGCCGCCACCGTGTAGAAAGGCTCTGCCGGCCCATTCTGGGACGCGGAGCCGGACAAAGCGGGGCGAGGTGGGGCTGTGGAGGGAGCCCGCGGCTGCTGGCAGATCTGAGCTCGCGGCGGGCCAGGCACCTGCGAGTCCTCGGACACTGGGCAGTGGCCAGCCTGAAGTTGCTCAGGGACAGCTGGTCTGAGGGGTGGGGAGGACCTCTGGGTGCAGAGGAGGCCCGAGGTGGAGGCGGGAGTGCCGTGGGGGATCACGGAGAGCGGGGCTGGCAGCAGGCCGGGGCCTGGGCTTGGGCCGCGCACTTGGTGCACACCCCGCGGGCCTGCGGGTCCGTGACCCTCAGCACAGAGAGGCGACGGTACTGTGTCCTCCCCCGGGGGAAACGGCCCGATGACCCATGGCGTGTGTGTCCCTCTTCTTACTCCTGCAGCTGCCTACCGCAACCTGGGTCAGAACCTGTGGGGGCCCCACAGGTATGGGTGCCTGTCGGGGGTCCGCGTGCGGACCGTGGTCTCGGGCTCCTGCGCGGCCCACAGCCTCCTCATCACCACGGAAGGGAAGCTGTGGAGTTGGGGTAAGTGTGGGTGCGGTGCGGAGCGTGCCCCTGTGTGTCACCGTGTGTCCCCTTTCCTTCTGCCGGCCCCCCCCCCCAAGCCTGGGGTCTGTTTCCCAGGCGCTCTCTGCCCCCTGGGAGCTGGGGGTGGCTCCTGTCCTCGCCTCTCCTGTGTCTCCCGCTCCTCCTCCTCCACCTTGGTCCCCCCTCCAGCCGGGTATGTGGGTGCTTGCCCGCGGGGCCGGGGCGCTGGCCCTCAGGAGTGTTTTCCTCGAGGAGTGTTTTCCTGCCACTTGGGTAGTTTGAGATACAAGAGTTCCATGCATTTCCTGCCCAGGCTGGCTTCAAACCCGGATCCTCCGATCTCAGCCTCGCGTGGCGAGGGTGACGGGTGAATGGCACTCAGCCATTCACTTTCAGTCCCCATGACTCTGTTTTTATTTCTGTCTCTTGGAGCCTTTTTTTTTTTTTTTTTGGTGACTACATGAGCTGTTGTACCAAAGTCCAAATATATTAACATCTGTTGTCTTTTCTGCACTCCGCTAATTTTGTGGTTCTGTTTTTAACAACAACAAATCGCCCAAACTAACAAGTTATGTGTGGCCCAAATTTATATCCTTTGTGGACTGCTGCTGACAGGCGGCACTCCCCCCCCCCCCCCCCCCCCGTGGTTTTCTTGCGCTTACCTTTGGGTGCGCTCCCTCCCCCGTCTCCCTCCTGCTCGGAGCTGGACTGTTCCCCTGCGCGTGTGAGGGCTCCCAACTGCAAACAGCCTCTGCTCCGCTCTCCGCGGAGCCGCGCACCCCCGAGGCCCTGCCTCCGTTCTGTGGCCCGTGACCCGGCGTGCCGTGGGACCAGGTGTGTCTCGTGGCCCCCCTCCCCCCCGTGGGGCTGCGGAGTAGCCCTGAGCGCGAGCGAGGTGGACGCCACGCTTGGGCCCTGCACTGCACCCCCCGTTGCTGAGCCAACAGGACACCCGGCACGAGTCCCGCATGCTGTGCCTGCCCCAGAACGTGGGCGGCCGGGGGTCCTGGAGCTGACCCTCCTGTGTCAGTTGAGGCACTGGGGCTCAGCCTGGCGACTCTTCTCCAGGTTCCTCCGTGGTGTGTGTGGGGGGGGGAGTGAGCGACCCCCTCTCCTCAAAGCACAGTGGGGCTCTGAGAGACCCTCACGGGGACCCTCCAGCGCGGGTTACACCCCCCCTCCCCCCCCCCCGTGTTCTCGGGGCCTGCGTTGGGTCCAGACCCTTGCAGCCCAGACAGTGTCTGCCGTGAGCGGAACTCGGTTTCCCCGGAGGCCCTGGCACCGATCGCCCAGGTCTTGGCACAGCCTGGTCCCCTGGGTCCACCCTTGTGCCTCTGTGGGCACGGGGTGCGGCCGCGGCTCAGCTCAGGGCTGGGGACATCCAGGCTGGGTCACGGGGCTGGGTCGAGTCAGCAGTTGGGGGTGGCAGATACGGAAGGCCGGGTGGACGCTCAGTGGTCCGTGGTGCGTGATCAGGCGGCCGCTGTCACCGCCTGGAAGGGAGGGGCTGAAGGCCGGGAGGGGCTGGCAGGCACAGGAGCAGGTGCCAGCCGCCCGGGGTGCCTCTTAGGTTTCCAGTTTTAGCCCTGGTTGGGGGTGCTCTTGGATTCCCACCACTGCTGAGGAAGCCCGGAGAGGTACAGCGGCTGGCTGGACCTGGCCGGTGGTGTTGCCGGCCTGGGGGCACTGGCGTGGGCCACCCCCTTAGCTCTGCTCCTGACTCCGCCCACCACCTTAGCCCCGCCCCCTTTCCGCTGCCCCCTGCACCGCCACCGCTCAGCCCCCCTATGGCTTGCAGGTCGCAATGAGAAGGGGCAGCTGGGCCACGGCGACACCAAGAGGGTGGAAGCCCCCAGACTCATCGAGGCCCTCAGCCACGAGGTGATTGTGCTGGCGGCATGTGGGCGCAACCACACCCTGGCATTGACCGGTAAGGAGGTGGCTGCTCCCAGCCGTCAGGGGTCAGGGTGCCCGGGAAGCCTGGTGGCTTTTTGGGGGTGGTGAGGGACTCTTGAAGAAGGCTCCCCAGGGGCCTTGAATGGCCACCAGTCCCCCAACCACATCTCCCGCTCTTCCTGCAGTTGTGGTGCCGCAGCGTTCCATTCCCTCCTGTGACACTTTCCTCTCCTTCCAGAAACGGGCTCCGTGTTCGCCTTTGGGGAGAACAAGATGGGGCAGCTGGGCCTCGGCAACCAGACAGACGCGGTCCCCAGTCCTGCGCAGGTAACGGCGCCGTCCATGCTGCGGTCACTGGGGACGGAGAAGTGCGTGCAGTCCCAGTCCTAGTCCAAAGAGGGCGTGTGTATATAACTTTTGTTCTGCTCACGCCCGGTGTACACGGCCCCCTGCCATGGAACACAAACGAGGCATCTCTGGGTCACAAGTCCCAGAAACTAGTGATTAGTTGGAAGGGGTGTGTGGGGGGTGTCCCTGGTGGTGAACTCCTGCTGAGCGGCAGGAAGCCAAGTGCCCGGCTGCTGGCCTAGGCAGGGCCGGGGCCTGGGGTTTCCCTCAGAGCTTGGAAGGCGGGCCCCGGCTCAGCGACCATGTGCTGTAAGACAGGAAAGGCCGCTCCTCTGCCTGGATCGTCCAGCTCACTCCAATTACCCGCCGTCCCTTCCCCCCATCCTGTCCTGTCCTGTCCTGTCATCCAGCAGTTCTGTCCCTTTCTCCTCCCGTCCCCTGGGGGCTCTTCCAGGTCTTTCCCGGTTTCTGCATCCGTTGCCGCCTTCCCTCTCCCAGCTTCCCCATTTTGAACCCTTCTGTTTTATTCCCCGTTCACACTATCAGTTAAGGCCCCGTGCCAAGTGGCTGTCGTTGCATAAAAGCAGTGCCTTGTCCCAGCTGCTGGGCAGGGCCCACCACACGGGGGCCGTGCTAGAGCGAGTGTCCCTTCCACCCCGTGTTCCAGCTGTGGACGCCGGGATGTGCCGGGCCTGCTGGTGGGTTCCTTGGGGCCCAGAGCCCCCCAGGGCAGGTGCTGCTTCTCTCAGACCTCCCCTCTGCCTGGGAGGGTCTCTGAGCTTGGTGCTGTCTGCGTCCGTAAATTCTCTTGTGTAACCTCGTAATTGCCGCACGCATGCCGTCACTCGGGGGTGGGGAGATTCTTACCCGTCTCTCAAAGAACGTCTGAAACCCGGCTGTCTCTTCTTTTCAGATAATGTACAACGGCCAGCCAATTACCAAGATGGCCTGTGGGGCTGAATTCAGTATGATAATGGACTGCAAAGGAAATCTCTATTCCTTCGGGTGCCCTGAGTTCGGCCAGCTGGGTATGGAAACGCCTTTAACGGCTCTGTAACCCCAACTGTCTGTTGAGCAGTGTCAGGCTGCACACGTGTGTTAGGAGCGCGGGTAATGGATCTCGGATAATGGCCTTTGTCCATTAGTGGGTCTCACGGTTAGCGGAGCGGCAGAGCAGCGTGTCCTCACCAGCCGGGCTCAGCGCGCTACCCGGGAGAGAGGGCTGGAGTCTGACAAAAGAGTCCTTTCTCCTGTTTGGAAATGCATTTATGTAAGGATTTCAGAGAGAGGAAAAAGGAAAATAGCATCACCACCCTCACCCAGATTCAGCCGTGCAAATTTGCCTTTATTGACAGTGAGAAAGCACGGCAGGATGAGGGCTCTGAAAACCCTGGCCAGGGCCCATCGTTGAGACCCCGCAGGGGCCGAGGGTGTCACAGGAAAGGGGGGTCCCCTCCCTCCCCGACCGGGGTGGACGCCCCAGAGTGGAAAAGAGGAACTCAGCCATCAGTTCTCAGAGAGGGGAATCACCTCCCCATCCAAACTTGAAAGGCCTCCATTTTCTCTCCCTCTGACACGGGGACCAGTTCCCTGTGCCGTGCGTGAGCAGGAGGTGAGACGTGGGCGCCCCCTGCTGGCTCCTCCGCCGTTCGCTCGGCCCCCAGGATCTGGGTTGCTGGGTCCCTGCGTCATTAGAAGTGCGCAGATGGCGAAGTATAAATAGAAGGCCGAGCAACGCACCGGCCTTAGACTTCAGGAACAGTGACTTAGACTAAATATACCTCAAGTCAGAATTGAATAAGCAAGAGCAATGCCTTACGCACAGCCGTGCTGGATGTGGGGAGCGGCGGCCCTGTGGGCCCTCAGGGGTTTCCATGGCCACGGCCCCCCCCCCCCCCCCGTGGTACTCGGGACCCCATCCCAGGCCCGCGGCCTGCTGTGCCCGCGGCTCCCGTTGCCATCGGCCACACCGGCAGCTTGCTTAGCAAGCACATGCTGCGACAGGAAGGGGGCTCCCGGCTGGCAGGGCGCTGCCGCCCCGCAGAGCCCATCCTGGGTCTGCCAATCACCAGCCGAGCCCCACACACAGCTCTGCCCAAGTTACATCTTGTAGGCTTGCTCGGGAAGCTGGCTCAGATTCATCAATGGAATCTTGCGCTTCACTTGGAGCTTGCTTAAAAACAGGCTTCCGGCTGGGTGCCGGTGGCTCCTGCTGTAATCCTAGCCACTCGGGGTGGCGGGGGGGGGGGGCTTGAGATCCCCCGGTGAGAGGTGAGAAGCAGCCTGGGTCCAAGAGACTCCATCCCCCAAGACAACCAGAAGAGGCCTAGGCTGGCTGGCTAGGGGTGTGGCTCAGGTGGTAGAGCGCCATCCGAGCAGGCTGGCTGAGTAAGCATGGATCTCCATCCAGTGCTGGCAAAATGACGAAAGGACAGGTTTCCAACCCTGTGAGCTCCCAGTAGGTCCCTAGAAGGACCCCGGTGGTGGCTTTTTGTCCTCCAGAGGAGCCGGAGGAATCGCTGCCCCATACTCTGGGAACAGCTGTCAAGGAGACGGGAGGGAAGTTGAACGCAGACTGACCGCGTCTCCTGCCTTCAGGGGACGGAGGCTCAGCCGTCTGCTCACCCGCCGTCCCCTGTTCCACCTTGTCGACGGGAGAGGAGCTTAACATGCCCCGTCATACCTATTCCTGTAGCGTGTAGCGTACGCGTCCCGAAGCGCGCGCCATTCCCTCCTAGCCCTGGAAAAAGATGGGGGCAGCGCAGCCCCCTGACTTGTAAAGGGCGGGTGGGCAGCCCTGGGAAGAGAGCATGCGTGGTGCCGCGTGAGCCACTCCCGAGATGCCACAGCCAAGCCCGGAACCCCACGGTGGTCTGTGTGTGCACACGAGGAGCGTGCCCACGCCTGGGGAGGGCTCCGCGTGCGGGCAGGTGTGCAGGCGGGCTTGGGCCCGAGCTGGCGCGGTGGCCCCGGCGGGCACGTGGCGTGGGCACAACGGGCACGGTGCCCCGGTGCCCAGGCTGCAGTTGGCGCCTGCTCCGCACTGCAGGACACAACTCGGACGGGAAGTTCATCGCCCGGGCGCAGCGGATAGAGTACGACTGCGAGCTGGTGCCCCGGCGGGTGGCCATCTTCATCGAGAAGACGAAGGACGGGCAGATCCTGCCCGTCCCCAACGTGGTGGTGCGGGACGTGGCCTGCGGCGCCAACCACACGGTAAGGCTCCCCCTCCCTCGCCTGTGCCGCGGCAGCCGTTCCCCCCCCCCCCCCCGCCCGCCTGAGCTTGGTGCCACCCTGCTGGGCTCGGCCAGGGTCCCTGGGGTGATGTCCCCTCTGTGACATTCCAGGCGCCCCCAGGCAGGGGCAGTTTCCCACCTCGTCTGATGTCTGATAACAGGGTGATGGACGGTGTCTGTCCTGCACTCGTCCTTGGGGTGGCTTCCTTCAGGGTCCTGGGGGGGGGGGGGGGGCTGCGGTCTCTCACGCCTCTGCTGGAGCAGAGATGGGCGGGCCAGGCCTTCAGGCCAGCAGCTCGGCCTCTTCTCTCCGAGGTGAGGCCCAGTGCGCGGGGCCAGGAGCTCGCTTCCTGCCAGTCCAGGGCCGGGAAGACCACCGGCTCCTCTGGGGTCCCGTGTCCTTTTGGTTTGTTGTCTGCAGTGCCCCGGGCTGCAGCCCGGCCTCCGTTCTCACCTGCTACAGACGGAACACCAAAGCTGCCCAGGCAGGCAGGGGCAGGACGGCAGGCGGGGCCTGGAGGCCAGCGTGGGACACCAGCCGTCTCCGTCTCTCCCCACAGCTGGTTCTGGACTCGCAGAAGCGCGTCTTCTCCTGGGGCTTCGGTGGCTATGGCCGGCTGGGCCACGCGGAGCAGAAGGACGAGATGGTGCCTCGCCTGGTGAAGCTGTTTGACTTCCCCGGGAGGGGGGCGTGCCAGATCTACGCCGGCTACACCTGCTCATTTGCCGTCAGCGAAGTGGGTCAGTGCCCCGTGTGCAGAGCCCCCACGCGGCCTTGCGCGGACCTCTGCGCGTGGGGGCCGCCTGGCCGCCGTCCTGTCCCGAGACCGACCCCGGGCTCGCCATCCCGTGTCCTTCCACACCGCCCCCCGCCTCCGCCTCCAGGGCGCTGAGACTGAGGCCCGGGCTGTGCTTGTGTCCTCCAGGCGGGCTGTTTTTCTGGGGGGCCACCAACACCTCCCGGGAGTCCACCATGTACCCGAAAGCAGTGCAGGACCTCTGTGGCTGGCGGATCCGGAGCCTGGCCTGTGGGTAGGTGGCATGGCCCCCCCTCCCTCCTTCCCTCCCCCCTCCGCACTCTCCTGGGGCACCAGGACCAGCCCAGGGGTGTTCTGGGACGGGGGACGGGGGGGTATGGTGGTAGGAGCTGCTCCCTGGTCAGCATCTGCTGGGGCAGGAGCGTGGTCATCTGGTGTTGGTCGTCTGGTGGCTGTGGGGGGGCGGTTTCAGGGTGTCTCTACTCTGTGGCCCCCTCCCTTCCTGTCAGACCCCCCACCCCATAACCTTGCTGCAGGGGGCCTTGGTCTGGCGGTCTCGGGGGCCCCGTCCCCCGTGGGGACTGCGCTGTAGGGAGGAGCATGTTAACCCCGCGTTCTCCGGGGAGGGGGAGAGGTGATGCCCTCTCGGTCTGGGGGGGGGGGGCGTGTGTGTGTGCAGCCAGGGCAGGGGGGTGACGTCCTCGGCCCGTTGCAGGAAAAGCAGCATCATCGTGGCAGCGGACGAGAGCACCATCAGCTGGGGCCCATCGCCGACCTTCGGGGAACTGGTGAGCCCGAGCCCTCGGGGCGGTGGCTGGACCGGGCCCTGGCCTCTGAAACCCAGTGGAAGGAACGGGGTGGTTGGTGGGCGCCACTCGGTGGGCCTGGAGCCCCCTTAGGCCCCGCGGCCGCTGCTGCCGAAGGCATCCTGGCTTTCTGTGCCGTCCACTCTGCCGTGCCAGTGACTTCCCAGCCCGGCCTTCCGTTATGTAATCTCACAGTTAGAACCAGTGGGCCTCGTGGCTCAAACCAAACCTGCTTGTCCCCATCCCCGCCTCCATCTTTGTCCCCCCCCCCTCCTGCTCCTGCTGGAGGGTTGATGGACGGGTGCTTCCCGCTCCGAGGGGGTGGGGGCCGGTGGTCCTCGCGGTCCTTCCGGCTGCCCCGAGCGCACGGCGGGCGGGCGGGCGTCGCTAGTCCCTCGTGAGGCAGCTGAGTTGGAAACCCTGAAAACAAAGGACAGGAGGAACGGAGCCTCGTTTCTCCGGCCTGCGGAGGGTGCGTGGACTTGAGGTGCAGTCTCCCCTGTAACAGATGCGAGTTTTGAGGCCGGAGGGACGCGCCGGGGCTTTTGGGGAGGCGTCTAGACGTAGAGGCCCGGGTGCGGGCCGCCGACGCCCTTGGGGGCACACGGGCCCTGTGGCCCCTGGCTGCTTCTCCCTGCGGGCAGCTGACTGCCCGGAAGGTTTGGTCCCACAGACCCCGGAGTCCTGGGGCGGAGAGCCGGCGTGTGGGGGGGGGGGTGCCCTGCCCCGGGGGACACCTGTGGACTTCCATGTTGGCCCCTGGTTTTGTGAGCCCCTCCCGCTTGCCTCGCCAGGGCTACGGGGACCATAAGCCCAAGTCTTCCACGGCAGCCCAGGAGGTGAAGACGCTGGACGGCATCTTCTCCGAGCAGGTGACTGTCGGGGAGCCGCCTGCTGGCAGGCGCCCGCCGCGGCCATTGGACGGGACAGGGAGGCCCCGAGGAGTGGGGGCGGGGGAGGGGCTTCTCTGCCCGGCGGGTCTGGGCAGGATGGACCCCCCGGTGGGCCGAGTGGGTCCCCGTGTCCGGCTGGGGACCCCGCGTGCCCGCTGCGCGCTCTGTGATGCGACGTGTCCCCCCCCCCCCCCCCACAGGTGGCCATGGGCTACTCACACTCCTTGGTGATCGCGCGGGACGAGAGCGAGGCGGAGAAGGAGAAGCTCAAGCGGCTGCCGGAGTACAACCCGCGCACGCTCTGAGCGCCCCCTGGCGGCCGCCCACTCCAAGTGCACTGGGACCGCAAGTCCAGCCGCCTTCAGGAAGCAGACGTTGACCGAAGGTGCATTTTGTCGACCCCCCCCCCCAGGTTCCGTTTTCTACGTGATTCAACGTCAACTACCTTTTTCTGTATGCTTTCCAAAGTGGTTCCCCCCCACCCCTCAATGTTTAATTAAAATATTTGCTCATAGTTGACTTACCATTCCTACACGAGGCAGAGCCTTTGAGCAGTTGAGGTTTTTTAAGTGGTATTTCTTTTCTCCCTCACCTGAATCTGCTCGGCTCCGCCTCCCATTCCAGCTGTAAGTAGCATTGTGATCTGAGGGGGCCGCGCAGGGCAGGAGATGCCAGCCCTGGTGGCCAGTCCCCCCCCCCCCCCCACGCCGCCTGCGTGCCGTGCAAGTGTCGGGTCTCCTGCCCGCCCTCCCTCCGCCCGGCCCGGCCGGGTCTCTGACCTCCTCCCCTGCCTGCCTGTGCACCTCTGGCTCAAAGTCAGCCCCGCCTGTCCCCCCTGGCGGGGGCTCTGAGGTCCATGTGTTGTGGCCAGTTGTATCAATCAGCTGTAAGATAAAGTCCAGATGAGAATCAGGTGATTGGGGGGGGGGCAACGATGGGAAACATTTGTATCTGGGAAGGGGGTGCTGGGTTTATGGATCTCTTGTCAAGCCCCTGCCTGGCCACCAGCGGGAGAGTCCCTTAGGGATTGACCGGGCAGCGGTCTCCAGTGCAGCCCGCCCTGCCCTCGGTTTGCTTGACTGTGGTTCCAGGTGGTGGGGTTCCCGAGATGTCCCCCCTCCCCGCCTTGCAACTGAGATGCTGCCCACACCCCCGGCAGGTGTCCTGCCCGAGCCTGCCCCCGACCGTGCGGCGGGAGTGACAGAGGTGCCTTCCCCAGAACCCGGGCGGGGCGGCGGCGTGGGCTGGGCTCTCGGCGTCCAGGGGTCTGGGTGCTTTAAGTAGATGTTTAGTTCCGTGGTGCTTCTGGGGCCGGGGGAGCCAGGGCCTTAGCGAGAGACGGGGGTGGGGGGGGTGACGGGAAAGGGACATACTGGCTTTCAGCATTTGTGTTCGCTTTGCTGTTGTTTCCATTTGTCATTGTCTCCAAGTTAAAATGCCAAAAATGATCTGTCTGGTTGTTTGCTTCCCCCCCCCCCCCCCCCCCGCCCTTCACGCCTAGCGGCTTCCGTCCTGACGGTCCCCCGCCAGCCCCGCGGCCTCCCATCTCGAGGAGGTGGTGTGAGGCCCGCGTTCGCGCCCGTCCCCCGCCCCGCAAGGCCGCAGCACGGGGCGTGGGCCTCCGCAGCGCAGCTTCTGTGAAACTGACCTGCTCTGTCCAGGCTGCCCCGCTCGAGCCTCCACGCAGGACCAGGGCCCTCCCTGTGCCGCTCCGGGCACCCCGAGAATCACGGCGAGGGCTCAGGAGCTGCCCTGGGCTGCGGGGGTTCGGATCTGGGGGGCACAAATCCAGCAGTCACTGGCCGGCCCCGGGTCCTGCCCCTGTACCCCTCCTCTAGGCATAGCGGTGTCACGCGACTTCCACACATGGAGAAAAAAGAAAACGCTTGAGTAGCAGTTGGGGTGTCCTGCACCCACTGGGAATATGCTTGGCTCTGCCCTCTGGGTGAGGAAGGAGGTTCGAGGAGGAGCTTAGGGTGACGGAAGGAAAAGGGTGCTGGGATTTGGTTGAAGGTGCCTGGTTTAGTGTTGTTAATTGTCTTATTTTTTTTTATATATATATTTCTTGGAGTAAACATTTTAAATAAACTGCATCATTGTTTGGGCTTCGGTGTTTCTTTTTCAGTTGGAAGAAAAAAAATGGAGTCTGTATATGGCATCCTCGTTTCAATCCACCCCACCTGTGTACCCCGTAACACCTGGCACCCACAAGAGGGTGTGCTGGGAGAAAGCCCTCGCAGAGCTTTGGCTCCCAACTTTGCCCCTTTAGAGTCCATGGCCTGAGGGGGGTGGGGGGCAGGGCCGGTGCCTTGATGTCCCCTTGAGATGGGCTGCCCACACTCCTGGATTCAAGAGGGTTGGTGCCATCTGCCCCCGTTGGCCAGAGGCCTCGTGTGGCTGGGCAGCGTGAGGGAGGCCTTGCTGCCACTGCCTTTGTCCTGGGCACACGGTGGGGTGGGTGCGGTTCATGGAAGCCCCGGGCCCCCTGGAGGTGGGCCGCTGAGCGTGTTACATCGCTGGTGTGAGCTTGACTTTTTAAAAACAGTGCTGGGTGTGTGCCTAGGGCACACACTTACATTCTAGCCACTCAGGAGGCCGATCCCTGAGGATTGAGGTTCAAAGCCAGCTTGGGCGGGAAAGTCTGAGACCCCCAGTTAACCACCAGAAAACCGGAAGTGGTGGCTCAAGTGATAGAGTGCTAGCCTGAGCTAAAGAGCTCAGAGACGGCGCCCAAGCCCAGGGTTCAAGCCCCACAAGGGACAAAAAAATTAGAAAACTGGGGCTGGGGATATAGCCTAGCGGCAAGAGTGCCTGCCTCGGATACACGAGGCCCTAGGTTCGATTCCCCAGCACCACATATACAGAAAACGGCCAGAAGCGGCGCTGTGCCTCAAGTGGCAGAGTGCTAGCCTTGAGCAGGAAGAAGCCAGGGACAGTGCTCAGGCCCTGAGTCCAAGGCCCAGGACTGGCAAAAAAAAAAAAATAGAAAACTAACAGTGCTGGGTCTTACGCATGCTAGTGGCTGATGACAGTCGCCCCGCCCAGCCCACGTGATGCCATAAGCCAGCAGTGGTTAAGATGTCCCCCCAAACTCTGGCAGAGGCCCCCATCCCAGGCTGCAGCGGCAGTGTGGCCAGCTGCCCACCAGGGGGCGCCAAGCGACCAGGCTGGTGCCCGGAGCTAAGCCCTAGCCAGCTTGGAAAAGGAAATGCAAGTGGCCTGTGCTTGGGATCCGTTGGGGGGACCGCAGGGCCCTCGGGCCTCCACTTCCCGTTCGCCACATCAGCAGTCCTGAGGTGGGGCCGTTATTGCCCTCATTCAGAGACTGGGGCAGTGGGGGCCAGAACTGGCCCTGGCTGCCGTGAGGGCGGGAGAAGGCCATGGAGTCTGGGGCTCCTGCTGAAAAGCCCCAGCCACCCCTGGCTCCCCTCTGGAGTCCCCGGGCAGCCTGCAGGGAGCCTGTGCAGGCCTGGCCCCCTCCCTGCAGGTCTGTGGAGACCCCGAGCCCCTCCCTCTGCCTTCGGGAGCTGCCCTCCCCGGGCCTGGTCCAGCGTGGCTGACAGAGCCGGCCAGTGCCTCTGCCAGCAGCAGCCCCTCTGGGCCCAGGAGAGTTGAGGGGCTGGCCAGCCGCAGTCCTGCCTGGTCCCAGGCCAGGTCAAACTGTCCGCCCGCCCCCACGTGGGGACCGTGAGGACCTGAGGATGGCCACACAGGGCCCTCGGGAGCCAGCTGCCAGTGGGCGGGATAGGGGGTGTCCACGTGGCACTTGGGGTGCACATTGATCCTTGGTGGCCTGGCATATGCTGGAGCCGCTGGGAAGCCCTGGATTGGGGGCTTGGCATAAGGACTGGCATTCTCCAGGTGTGTGGGAGGTCTGGGGTCTGTGTCTGCTCATCTGCCCTCCCCCTCCGTCCCCAGGTGTCCCTGTGGGTGTCCCTCCGTGGGGCCGGGGAGACAGATGGAGGTGGCAAGTCTCTTGCCTGCCCAGGCCTCCCCTCGGCCTTGCAAATGGCTGGAGTCATCTCATTCAGAGTTCTCGTTGGCAGGTGTGGGGACAGCTCTTCACTCTTGGGATAGGCAGGGTACCAAGGGGTCCCTGGCCTTGCCGGGTGGCACACAATGGGCAGAACTGACTTTCTGGATCCCATCACCCCCAGGCTGAGGCTAGGGTGGCTCGAGTTGTCAGCAGGAGCCCCATGAATAACTGCTGGTGCCCAGTTTAATGGTCCCTACAACACTGCGGGCCAGGAAGACGCTGCAACTAATTGCCCTGGGTGTTTGCTGACAGGCTAAGACCATGGATCTTTCTAGCAATGGCCTGAGTGTAGGAGAGAAAGGCTAAGCCTGCCCAGGTCTCTTGTGGAACCCTTGAATGGCAAGGTGGCCCGAGATGGCGGGCAAAGGCCAGTCCACCAGAGCAGGCTGTGGGAGATCTTAAGTGGGCAGCCCCAGGCCCGGCCCTCTCAGTCCCGCTGGTTTTGTACCGGCATCGACGTGACAGCTGGCCTGTGCCTGGGCTGTACGCCCCACAGCCTCTGGCCCAGCCCGAGGTGCCCTCCTGCAGGACTGGAGGGCGGGGCCTGCACTCCGAGGCTATGGAAAGCAAAGGAACTCGGGCAGGGGGGCCCTGCAGAGCCGCCTGCTGGGTAAGCGGCGGCGGCAGCTCAGAATGGGCGCCGGTTACCCTGCGGCAGCAGCCGAGGACGGCTCGATCCCAGCACAGGCCCTGCCATGGGGCTGAACGGCATCCTGGAGGTCCAGAGCAGGCGCTCAGGGCTGACCCCTCAGCAGCCTCCACCCGCCCTCACCCACAAGGCCTGGGCTGAGCAAAGACCAGCCCCGGCCTGACTGAGGCCAGACTGAAGGCCTCTGGGGAGACTACCTTCTCCACCTGCAGAGGCCGGCTGCCCACAGGGGGTGGCGTCTGCTGCCTCCAGCCTGGAGTCTGGACCCAGCATGGCTCAGTGCTTGAACCAGAGGCAGTGCTGGAATCACCTCAGTCTGGCGGCTTCCCATTGTGGAAGTGGAGAAGAACTCCTGTAGCCCTGTTCCCGACCCTCCCCCTGCCACCCACCAGTCAGGGGCAGGGCACTCAGCCTCTGTCACGCAGCCCTCCCCCAGAGCCAGGGACATTCAGCCTCTGCTGTCACTCAGCCCTTCCCCAGAGCCAGGGACAGGGACACTCGGCCTCTGCTGTCCCTCAGCCCTCTCCCAGAACCAGGGACAGGGACACTCGGCCTCTGCTGTCATGCAGCCCTCCCCCAGAGCCAGGAGGTTGCCACAGATGCTTTCAGAAAGGCTGGAGCTTTATTTGCTCTTTAGTTCCCGCTTGCCCACCAGCGGGCTCATTGGCCACGTCGCTGGATCTTAAGGTGGACCAGGCAGGAAGGGGTGTATTGCTTGGGATCCTCCGGGGTCCCCTCTGGGCCAGGAACCCTGCTGCCAGGGTTGAGGACCAGGGGCTACGGTATCACCATCTTCCACCACTTGAAGGCAAAGGGCACCCTGCGGATGTTGGCACAGGCGCAGAAGTCTCCGATGTCAGTCAGGTAGCAGTCAAAGTCACCAATGAAGGTGCACTGGAGGCCCAGGGGCTCTAGCAAGCGGCAGACCTCTTCTTCCAGGCAACAGGCGCCCTCGACTTGGGGCCCAAAGGGCTTGGGGATCCCCAGATTCTTGCCCATCACCATCATCTGCAGCTGTTAGAGGGAGCAAGGACTAGTTGGTGTTAGAAGGAAGATGCCCGTTCTTCCAAGTACATCGAGTCATGGGCTAAACGCAGGGAAAATCCCACTCGACTGAGGACAGGGGAGGGAGAGCAAACTCAGGACACTACTCTCCAGGCCCCGCCCACACAGGCATCACTAATCAATCTCAGCCAGGTACTGCAATCACTATCTAGGCCTGTGCCATTGCAGACATTACTAATCTACCTCAGTGAACTTCCAATTACTTTCTCAGTACTACCGCTATTTCTTAATTGCAAAACCCAAATTCTGCATGGCCAGCATTTGGCCTTGCTGTATCTGCGATTCTGACCCCATAGTCTTACCTTTGCCATATTCCTATCTATGTGCTGAACATCTTCCATTCCTCTAGCCTTGACCAGTGTCCATCTTTTCTGTTGTTTTTTGTTGGTCATGGGGCTTGAACTCGGGCCCTGGGCATGGTCCCTGAGCTCTTTTGCTCAAGGCTAGTGCTCTATCACTTTGAGCCACAGCGCCACTTCTAGGTTTTGAGTGGTTAATTGGAGATGAGTCTCACAGGGACTTTTCTGCCCCAGCTGACTTTGATTCGTAATCCTCAGACCTCAGCCTCCCCCAAGTAGCTAGGATCACGGGCCTGAGCCATCGGGTGCCAACCCTGTCTACTTCTGTCATATGAGGTTTGAACTCATGGCAGGTCACCACGAGCCTCACCTTCAGTCTGATTTCATTTTAGGCATGGTCTTACATTATTCTCTGCTGGCCTGGGGCTGACCTGTACCCAGATCCCATCTATGCCTCCACTGTAGTAGGGCTGACAGGCCTATGCCACACTGAGCTTGTTGGTGGAGATGGAACCTTGCTAACTTTCTGCCCAGGGGTTAACCTGGTTGAACTACAGGCTGGGATTACAGGCAGAAGCCACTAGGCCCACTTCCTATCTGTAACTCCTCTTCGGAGATGTTTTGCCAATCAATGATCCCCCAACAGCTCCCAGGAGCTACAGGTCAACAGAAAGCCACAGAAGGTCCTAGCATGGTGCCAGGTAAGGGCAGAGGCTGTGTCCCCAGGGCCCAGAGGAGCTCAGCGGGTGTTTGAAAGCATCCGTGCACATGTCTTGGATTGCAGACCCAAGTGACAGGTCACAGCAACGCAGGAGAGGGACAGATGCAAACCGCTGTTGCTGGAGGGGGGTCTCTCCGCTCACCCTCATTAGATACAGTGTTATTTCCATGCACCAGACGCTGCTGCTCTGGACTCTAGGGACAGAGGACAGAAGACCCTGCAATGGGGGAACTTCCCCGAGGACTGCCAGCCTCTTGTTTCTCATCTGGGAGGGAATCCTCCCTGAGCCCTTCAGGTTGGAGCTGAGCGAGGCTGAGCTAGGTAAGAGCCCGGAAGTGTTTGGCATGGATGGAGTCTGGCCCACAGCTACCAAGTCCCCTAGCCCTGGGCTCACTCCCTGCCCTATCTAAGAGATAAACAGACCCTCGTCCCCTCCCCTCTGTGCCGTGCCCCGATCCCCGGTCCAGCCCTCCCCGGCCAGCGACGCCCCGTGGCCCTCACCAAGTCAGGGAAGTAGGGCTTGGCGAAGAGCTTGGCGGTCTGCTGGTCCGGGGGGACGTTGGTGAGCTTCTCCAGGTAGAAGAGCTGGGGGATGTCGACGATGTCCTTTTCCTCCAGGCCCAGCTCCCTCTTCAGGAGCGTGCGGTTCAGATGGAGGCACTTCTGTGGGGCGGAAGGGACCGTCAGAAACCTGAAGCCTGCTTCCTTCTGCTCTCTGCCTGGAGCTGTGGCCGGCTCCTCACCCCAATGTGGTGTGACAGGAGCTCTGTGGGCCGTGATGAACACAGGGGTGCCTCCTTCCTTCTCGCCAGGAGCAGGGCTCCGAGGAAAAGCCTGGCGCCCATGCCGGTGAGCTTTGGGAAGCTTCTGGCCCTGATTCTACCGTTACCATAGGGCCCCTTTGTTCCGCACCCCAGAGTGGGTAATTCAGAGAGCGAGCAGGGTCTCCCAGGCCCAGGAAGTAGCCTAAGCAGCCAGCCCTGTCTTGGGCACCCCCCCCACCCCCAGATCTGGGGGACACACAGCCAGCCACTCAGACACTGGCCCCACAACCAGCCAATACCCAACTTGCCAGGGCAGGTGGGCTTTGTGTCTGCAGAGGTCAGGGCACAGCGGCAGAGGGCCTGTTGTCTAGGTAGCCATCAGGACGTGGCAAGCAAAGTCAGGTTGATGCCCTTTCCTTCCTATACCTCAGCTTTGCCTCCCGGAAGCCGGACCATCTCTCTCGGGAGGCCCCTGCTTCTTAAAGTCGATGAGTCACCTCAGAGGTCTGGGACCTGTGACCCCCCCCCACGGGCACCTCAGAACTGCCGTGGCAGGACGATAGTGAAAGCTTCTCAGAGGGGAAGGAGGGGGGCGGAGCCCGGGGCCCATCAGCGGGATCTGAGCTCGGCTGATCTTCCTTGGCACGGGTGGGCGGCTCTCACCTGTAACCCTAGCAACTCAGGAGGCCGAGATCTGAGATCACTATGCAAATCCGGCCCAGGCAGGACCGTTTGTAAGACTCGTAGCTCCAGTTAAACCAGCAAAAAGCCAGGAGTGGGACTGTGTCTCACGTGGTAGAGGACTGGCCTTGAGCTAGGCTATTCAGGGACAAGGCCCAGGCCCCGAGTTCAAGCCCCAGAACTAGCGCACATGTGCGCATGTACACGTGTGCATACACACACGAACTTGGGTTCAGACCCAGTTCAACCTCCTCTCAGACGGCTGCCTGGCCTCCCAGCCTGCTTGTCCTGTACGCAGGTTGGGTTCTACTTTGTAGGGTCACCCCCGGCCTCAGATACTACACACAATGACTGGAGCATCGTAGCTGCTCGATTAGGAGCTGGTCCAGACTGTCAGGGGTGTTCTGACTTGGAAAGAGACCAGTAGGTAATCTTGACACTCAGCCTGACGTGAATGGAGACGGGCGGGGCAAGCCGCCCCCACATGAATGGAAATGGCTGATTGGCCCCCTCCAGTCCTCCCCATACTTGCCCTCCATCCCTCAAGTCTGGAGCCCAGTGACTGCTTGGCAGCTGCCCCCTACCTCCACCCCCAGTAGGGGACAGGCCAGGCTCTTCCCATGGGGCCCACAATGCCAGCCCCTTCTTGGGACAAGCCCCCACGCTCGGCCTACCTCCACGTAGTCATTCTGCTTCCTCAGGTTTTCATCAGCCAGGAGTTGATTGATGGTTTTGGCCTCCCTCCCTGTAGGAAAAGGCCTGGAGGGTCAGGAACGAGCAGAACCATCTGGAGCTGACACAGCCAACTGACCATGGTGGGTGGCCTGGCTGGTCCCAGGGGCTGCATCTGAAATCCGGGGAAGGATTTCCTCCCAGCAGGCAAGGTCCCTGCCTTGAGCATCCCAGGACACAGCTGCGGGGTGCCTTGGGTCCCCCTCGCCTCTGGCCCCCTCGGGCAGCCCAGGGGGTTATGCTACCTTTGCTCCTCAGTTGCTCAGTCTTTGGGACAAGGATGCCAGCCTTGGGCACCAGCTCTGAGGTGACCGCCAGCGGCCTGTACGCGTGGTAAGGACCACCTCCTAGTGTGTTCCTGTGGCTAGGAGGATCCCGACTGGTCAGGCGGCTTGGACCGGGTGCACATCCCACAGCCCTGGGGCTGGAACTCAGGGCTTCACGTTCTCACTTTTGTTCTGCTCAAGGCTGGTGCTCTTGAGCGACAGCTCACTTCCATCTTTGTGCTGGTTAACTAGAGACAAGAGCCTGGACTTTCCTGTCCAAGCTGGCTTCAAACCGTGACCCTCTTTGGTCTCAGCCTCCTGAGTAGCTGGAATTACAGGCGTGAGCCACTAGCATTTGGCTCATCCAAGACACCAAATCTGCTGACTCTCCCACTATGCTCTGGATCTTAGTGATCTAGAGAACATTTCTGGGGGAAGCCCACTTTTGGGTTCCTACTTTGTGTATTTGTGCATGTGACATCATTAGGTCCTGAACTCAGGGCCTGGGTGCCGTCCCTGAGCTTTTGCTCAAGGCTAGCACTCTTATCACTGGGAGCCATAGCACCACTTCTGGTTTTTGAGCGGTTAATTGGAGGTAAGTCTGTCACACAGACTTTGTTACTCTGGCTGACTTTGAACAGCAATCCTCAGACTTCAGCCTCCTGAGTTGCTAGGATTGCAGGTGTGAGCCATCGGCATTGGGTAAGTGTTGCTACATTTATGTCATTGTATCAGCCACGCCATTTCTATGTGTCTACTTATATGCTTTAAGGGACCGAGATGCCCAACCCAGCACTCCCTGAAGGGAAGTCAGTCAGTATTGCCAAGAGCTGTGTACACACGCGCGCACACACACACACACGTGTGTCTCTCACATGCCTCCTAAATGCCCAGCTGTGTGGGCTACAGTTCCTTTAGAGTCCCCCCCGCCCCCAGTGCTGGGTGCCCCAACATGACCCCATCCACTGTCAGGCTCTCCCTCCACCTCCCTCTGGCCGAGGCTGGCCATCTGGGACAGTATGGCGGAAGGGAAGGGTTCCCTTACCATTAGAAAGGAGCTGGTCGGGCCTGACCTCTTCAAACAGAGTCGCATTTCCATAGCCCTCCATCTGCTTCTTTTGAAACAGTTGGTAGCAGGCCCTGGGGCTGGCCAGGAGCAGCCGGAAATCCTGGAAATCGAGGGCCAGGGTCAGAGGCTACCCACGCATGCCCCTGTTGTGTCTGACGCCATCTCCTATGCCCTCTCCAGCCCCTTCCCCACCTTCGTGTCTTTGCTGCCGTTTTCCACGGGGACGAAGCCCATGAACTCGCTCAGGTGGCCACTCATCAGCCAGTCTGAGAAGAGGTCCAGCGGGGCCTGGACCTGCTGGGCATACAGGAAGCTTCGGAGGCTCTGGCCCATGCTCCGGCTCGTCGCACTGGAAGATGGAGAGAATCGCCCTTGAGCTGCGGTGGCGCAGGCCGGCAGCTGGCGAAGCATCTGCTCTGGCACAGCCGGAGACTGAGCCGCAGCCACGGGGAAGCTCGGAGCCCTCGACTTCTGACCCAATAACCAGACGCTCCCCCATTAAACCCCTGTCTCCTCTCAGCTGGCTTCAGATGAAATGTGCATGCGGAAATCCAACCACGCTCTTTTGTGGAAATAAACATCCAAGCTGAGCAGTGCGGCTGGCACTCTGCCTCTTGAGTCACACCTCCACTCCTGTCTTTTTGCTAACTGGAGCTCAGAGGCTCATGGACTGTTCTGCCCAGGCTGGCTCCAAAACTCTGATCCTCAGATCTCAGTCTTCCGAGTAGCTAGGATGACAGGCGTGCACCTCCGGCGCCTGGCTGCCCTCAGCTGTTGAAGGCCCCCGGGCAGCCCCTGGTCTGTCGGCTCACCTGGGGTAAAAGCTGCTGCCAATGAGGATTCTGCCCAGGGGATAGTCTTTCCCTTGGGCCTTGACTGGGGGGGACACCATCAGGTTCCCCACGGAGTCCAGGCTGGCCACCCGGTGGTCCTCTGTTGCGTGGGTCATGTAGCTCACGTCGGGGCTCTGGAGGATCGAAAGGGGGCAAAGGTATTAGGAGGGGGTGGCTGAAAGCCCCACTCTTCCTTCATGTCTGGATCGCACCAGAGGCTGGACTATCAGGTCAGCCACGCCAAGCCCCCCCACACACACCAGTGAGTATTTCATGGGATATTCTTCCAGCTTGGCAATCCGAGGGCTATCGATGACCAGTGAGGTGGTTTTGTGGGGTGCCTGGCTGTAGCAGAAAGCCATCTCATCCTAGAGGACACGGAAAGGGACTGTGAGGTCATCGCCCCCCCCCCCAACTGCTTCCTGCCAATTTGACTCACCTCTGGGGACAGGGAAGCCTGCCTCAAACTTACCCCACCACCCCCCTCCAGGGTCCTTGCACAAACAGCTCCCTGCTTCCTCAAGTTTCATTCAAGGAGTTCCAGGCCTCCATGAGCTGCCCGGGTGGGGCTGATAACGGACCGTTATTTTTCAGTCTCTTTCACTGTGCTCAGAGTCCCGGGGCCTTGTGGGAGGCAAGGCCCCCTCCCCCGCCCCCCCGCCCATTCAGTGGTGCGGTTCCCCGCTGCCTTCTCCCTGGCCTTCAGGTGGTGGCACACCAGCTGGTGGCAGTCGCTCCAGTCAGAGCCACGGTGGCTCTGGCCTCGCCCTGTGATAACCCTGCAGGGGGGGCGTGGGGGCGTGGGGGCCTATGAAGCTTTAGTCCCCAGGTCTACGACGTTGCTAACTCATCTCACCCAGGCCACCAGCAAAGCCCTCTATGAAGGGGGTGGGGGCCCCCACCCCTTGCATCCCCAGGTGGGGTGTTACCTGGAGCCACTTGCCCAGGCGGGCGGGGTCCTCGTACACAGACGCCACCGGGACGTTGGTCTTCTCGCTCAGCTCCGTCACTGAACTCGCAAAACCCTGCAGCTGCAGCTCCCTGCCATGGGAGAGGAAGCCGCCTCTGACCTCGCTGCTGCCGGCAGCCCTGTCCCGGAGGGCGGGGCCGAGGGCCTCTGCTTGCCCATTGGCCAGCGGAGGGAAGCCCCGCCCCGTCCCTGGGTCCTCTCCTGCCCTGGGGTCTGCCAACTCCAAGCCCAGGACTGTGGGGTCCCTGTTCCTCAAGAAGCTAGGTGGTCCCTGGAGATGACCGGGAAGGCCGTTGTGGACGTGTGGGGGATGCGGAGGAGGGGCATCTCCCACCCCTGCCATCTCGGCCGGGGTCCCTATGGGTTCTAAAGGCCCCGCGCTTGTGAGTCCACAATGAAGATGGGCAGTGGCCCCGGAGGTGGAGGGAAGATCTTCCAGTTTTACGCACAAGAGGAAATCACCGTGCCGTCAGTGTGAACAAGGCCATACACATTCAAGCCGTCAGAAACCGGGGTGCTAAGGGCTGAAGGCACGACTCAGCAGTAGAGTGCCTGCCTTGGAAGCTCAAGGCTCCAAGTTCAAACCCGAGCTACCCACCCCCTCCTTGCGTCCCCCACACACAGAGAAAAAAGGAGCTCGGGAACAGTGGCTCATGTCTGTAATCCTTCCCATGAGACTCTGAGGATGGAGTTTTGAAGCCATCACAAGCAGGAAGGTTCACGAGAAATCTTATGTCCAATTAACTGGCAAAAAGCCACAAGTGAAGCTGTGACTTAAGTGGCATGGTGCCAGCATTCAGTGGGGGACAGCATCCAGGCCCTGCAACGTGGGCTGTCCATCCTTTCCTGTCCCTTTTCTCACCTTGCAGGTGATCGGTGGCTAAGCTGGGTCAAGCTGTGCCTGCAAACCACCCCGATGGGAGATTCAAGGTCCCAGCGCATTGGAAATAAAGAGCCTCATGGGCTTTCCTGCCCAGGCTGGTTTTGAACCTCAATCTTCAGATCTCAGCATCTTGAGTAGCTAGGATTCCAGGAAGATGGACTCCTACAGTATTTTATATTGCCTGCAGTCATGTTTGCCTGACTGTTCCCCTCCTCCTCCCCACCTAAGAAAACCCCATAGCCCTCAAGATGGAGCCATACCATATACTGCTGTATCCAGTACCCTCAAACTCCTCCACGGCTGCCCAAGCAGATCCAGGCGGCTTAGTTAGACGGGTGCAGTCTCCCAGTGAGCCCCACTTGCACACTTGGGGTGCTGGTGATGAGCACTGAAGGTGTGAGGGGGTGGGACCCTACCTGCACAGGTACACCTCCAGAGGCATCTGGGTGCTGGGTGTGAAGATGCAGGGTGCTACCCGGAACACTATGGTGTCTTTGTATATGGGGGTCTCCGGGATCCCCTGGGACAGAAGACAAGGTCAGTGGTGAGCCGGTTCTAATCCTTCCCCTTCCCTCCCCTCCCCTCCCGGGGTCTGAACCCCATCTCCAGGCTCATCGCCTTCCGCGGAACCCCCTGCCCCCACCTTTCCAGCTGTGCAAGATGCTTTTGCTCCCCCTCGTTTCCCAGCCCGGGGTTCCTTACCTACCTGTGGCAAGACACATACCGACTCTTGGGGCTGTTCCACCAGAGAGACAGAGAAGGAAACCAGACCCGAAAAGCTGCTGCTGGGGAAGTCGATGGCCGCCACGTACAAGGTCTTCTCCACGCTCCTCAGGGATGACACGGCATGGGCGTGCTGGCTGGGACCCAGCACCAGCTTGAACATAGATTGGATCTCATCTAGAGGCAGAAGAACACTGGCCATTGAAGCGGCCCAGGGCTCTTTGCCCATCGGCCTGGTGGGGTGCTGGCAGCCATCTGGGGCCAGGAGCCGGGCTGAGCTCCAGGCAGGCAGGCAGAGGCAGGCTGGTCCATTGTCGCATTCAGGGGATAAGAAGCTGGTGTTTATAAAGAACAGCCGGTTAGGCGCCAACACACACGGAAGGCCCAAGATGTGCCAGGAGACAGGGAGCTGGAAATGCCTTCGTTTGTGGGGTTCAATCGGGCCAAAGACTCATAGCAGGTGGTTCCACATCCAATCCAGAAATCCAGCTTTGGGGGCTGGGGAAGACATAGTGAAGTCCTCAAAGCAAGATGTTTTGTACAAAGGTAGACTCGGGGCCTCGGCTGGGAAAGCCAAATTCTCAGCACAAGGAAAGACAGATGCCGTACCCAGTTTAAGAGCTCTAGAGAAAAGGCGGGGCCTGCTGGGCATCAGTGGTTCATGCCTGTAATCTCAGCTACTCGGGGCTGAGTTTCGAAGATTGCAGATCAAAGCCAGCCTGGGCAGGAAAAGTCATGAGATTATCTCCAATAAACTACCAAAAAAAAAAGTAGGGTTGTGGCTCAAGGGGTACAGCACTAGCCTTGACCAAAAAGGTCAGGGACAGTGCCCAGGCTCTGGGTTCAAACCCCAGGACTGGCACTAGTGGAAAAAAAAATGGAGTCCCTTGGGCAGTGGCTCGCACCTGTAATCCTAGCTACTCAGGAGGCTGAGATCTGAGGATCACAGTTCAAAGCCAGCCCAGGCAGGAGAGTCCACCAGACTCCATTTCCAATTAACCAGCAAAAAGCTACGCTGGAGGCACGATTCAAGCAATAGAGCACCAGCCAAATCAGCAAGCTGAGTAGATGTGAGGCCCGAAGTTCAAGCCTTGAACTGGAAAACAATGAAAGGAAAGCAGGATTCTTAGCCAGGTACCAAGTGGCTCGTGCCTGTGGCCCTAGCTACTTAGGAAGCTGAGATCTGAAAAATCAAGGTTCAAAGCCAGCATAGGCAGGAAAGGCATGAGATTTATCTCCAGTGAATCATCAAAAAGCTAGCAGTGGAGCTGTGGCTCAAATGGTAGAGTGCTAGCCTTGAGCAAAAAAAGCTAAGCAACAGCATCCAGGCCTTGAATTCAAGCCCCAAGACCAGCACACAACAACCAACCAACCAACTAAATGCAAGGTCCTTGTGGTCCCTCATTTGAAGTCTGTTCCCAATTACAGGTCAAAGCCGTGCACACAAACCCCAAAGCAGGTGACCTCACGTGCCATGAGGCTGGCCACATCCCAAGCTTTGCCATCACCCATCACGAGACCATCTGACTCACGGCCTCTGAGCTCCGCCCACTTGTCCACTCCGCCCTCCTTGCCCGTTCCATGCTGACACCTGCTCCCTGTGCGAGGGCTCCAGGTGGATTCTTCCCTGGGGGACTCCTGACTGACTGTGCTCCAGCCAACCAAGACGCAGAACCATCGGCTCACCCCCTCCTCCGAAGGCCTCTACTTCCTCCCACATACCCAGCCATCCCTGGGTTCCGCTCACAGTGCCCTGCAGGCCCTAGGCCGAGCCTCTGCCCTCCCACTTCAGGGACTGGGCTGGCTGACAACCCTCCTGGCCTCATCTGCCTAGAAGCTTCAACACCCACCCCCCACCCCGTTCCCACCCTCACCAAGTCAGGTCTCCTGGGGGAAAGACGTAGAACTGGGCAAGGCAGAGCTTTCCCCAGCACAGAGCCAGCCCTCTGGATCCTCTGTAGAGCCGGCAGCTGTACCCAGGCCTTCCCAGTGACCTGGGCTGGACCATGGCTGGTCACCAGTCCCGCCAGAACCCTGCTGCAGGTGCAGGACAGCCACCTGTCCTGGAGACCCAGGCTCCCCTCGGCCGGTCCTCTCAAGATGACTCGCCACTGGGCAGGCAAGGCGAGAGAGCCCCACCTGGATACATTTTTGGAGTAAATTACCTTTTTCATTCAAGGCTGGTACGTTACCACTTGAGCCACAGTTCCACTTCCAGCATTTTGCTGGCTAGAGATAAGAGTCTCTTAAGACTTTCTTGCTTGGGCTGGCTTTGAACCATGATCCTTAATACCTCAGCCTCCTAAGTAGCTAGGATTACAGGTGTGAGCCACTGGCTCCTGGCTTGGTTGTTTTTCTAATTACACATATATTAACCGTACAAGATAATGGATGGACATTAGGACTTTTCCATACATTCATATCATGTATGTTGATTTTCACCCTCTCATTACTCCTTATAGTATTGGGGCTTGAACTCAGGGCCTCACACAAGTTTTCTTGCTCACAGCCAGTGCTCTACCACCTGAGCCGTCCCTCAGCCTAGCTTTTTTGCTATTTGGACTTCTCTGCCTAGGCTCGTGTTCAACCCTCAGTCCTCTTGACTCAGCCTCCCGAGTAGCTGGGCTTACAGGTGTGAGCCACTGGCTCCCTGCTCCGTGTGGCAGGCACTCGGCCAACACGGAGCCAGGCCTTCGAGGGGTGAGCGCCTACCTCCAAGGGAGGCAGGCAGCAGGTGAGGGGCTGCCCTGGATGTGACAGGATGGGCACACCACTCTGGCATCTCGGTGCCTGAATTCTGGAAGTTCAATATAGCGAGGGTGTCAAGAATACAGACGGGAAGTCAGGCACCAGTGGCTCACACCTGCAATCCTCACTGCTCAGGAGGCTGAGACAGGAGGATCTCAGGTCAAAGCCAGCCCGGTCAGGAAAACGTCCATGAGACTCTTCTCCAAGCCCCAGGTAGTGTTCAAGTGGTAGAGTACCAGCCTTAAGAGAAAAAGCTCACAGCCCCGAGTTCAAGCCCCAGTACTGGTGCACACAGGCACCTGTACACGCGCACGCGCGTGCGTGCGCACACACACACACACACAGATACAGATGTTCCCTCCAGTGGAAGTTACTGGGAGAAGAGTTTCTCTAAGGCCGTGGCTGTCCTGTCTGCTAGGACACATTTCTCCTCTCCCAGCTGCAAGAATCCTACAGGATCAATGCCAAGAGCCCCATTGCACATCGGCGAGGGTGGCAGCCGAGAAACTCCGGGCAGGATTCCTCCCGTGGCAGCCCCTGGCCTGCAGCAGGACGCTGCTGAGACCCCAGCTAGAGGCGGCAAGGGCCCACCTCACCCCAGTCCCCGGGGCGCCCAGGCAGAGTCCGGGTTGGGTCCTTACCATGGGCCAGTAGACTCTGACCCGCTTGGCCTCTTCCTCAGAAGTGTGGAGAACCAGCCCGTAGTTCTTCAAGGTGCTGTCCGGGCCTTGGACGATGAGAGTCATGTGAGCCAGAGTACTTATTTCTAGGCAAGAGAAAAGACGCCGACGTCAGGCCCTGGCGTCCCAGGCCTGGAAGTGACAGAAACCAAGGTGGAGCGTGGTGGGAAGAGCACTGACATCTTGACGTTAAAGCCTGTGTGTGTGTGTGTGTGTGTGTCTGGGCTTGGTGGTACACACCTGTGAGCCCAGCTACTCAGGAGCGGAAGAACTGGGAGGACCGCAGTTCCAAGCCAGCCTGGGCAAGAGAGACTCCCATCCCAACAACAAACAACAACAACAACAAAGGGCTGGGGGTGTGGCCTAGTGGTAGAGTGCTTGCCTTGCATACAGGAAGCCCTGGGTTCGATTCCTCAGTACCACATAAACAGAAAAAGCCAGAAGTGGTGCTGTGGCTCAAGTGGCAGAGTGCTAGCCTTGAGCAAGAAGCAGCCAGGGACAGTGCCTAGGTCCTGAGTTCAAGTTCCAGGACTGGTGGTACATGCTGTCATGCCAGCTTCAATCAGAAGCATAAATCAAGGGCAGTGCATGTTTTAACTGGTCCAAAAGGCCTTACCTCAAAACTAACCAGAACAAAAGGGCTGGATGTATGGCTCAAGTAGAAGAGCACCTGTCTAGCATGTGTGAGGCCCAGAGTTCAAGCCCCAGGACAGCCCAGGTCCTTCCCACAAAGCCACATGCTCCGTCACACGTAACAGCTGTGGATAAGAGATCGGTGTATGTGTGGCGTGCACGTGTGGGGTGCCGGAGCTCAAGATCCAGGAGAGAGTGGGCACCTGCGACTCGCCTGTAATCCTTGCTACTCAGGAGGTGGGGATCTGGGGATGGCAGTTCAAAGCCAGTCTGGGCAGGTGAGAAGTCTGGGAGCCTCTTTAACTCCAATTAATAACTAGCAAAAGCTAGAAGTGGAGCTGTGGCTCCAGTGATATAAGAGCACCAGCCTGAGCTAAACAGCTCCAGGGCACAAAACAAGACCTAGGCCTTTGGACTAGATGCTGGGCAAGCTCTCTGCCACCACCCAACTCAAGAATAGAGCTCTGGCCTGACCAAAGGGAACTCTGCCTGGGTCCAGGGGTGGGGCTGGCTGAGGAGGCGGGGCCAGCGGAGTAGGCGGGGCCAGCGGAGTAGGCGGGGCCGGCAGGCTCTCACCTTCAGAGAGGATCCCCTTGACCTCGCTGTCGGTGAGCTGGCCCAGGTCCACAAGATTGTGGTTCACCAGTAAGATGGCGCCCCAGCCGCTGGGTCCCCACACCCATTTTTTCTGCAAGTGATACACATGTCAGCCCAGGAAGAAACCAAATAAACCCTCCGCGCCCACCAGGGGCAGAGCCGGCCTCTCCCCTCGGCCCTAGGAATGCGTGGGGACAGAGGTTGAGGTGGCAGCCTCAGGCCAAGGAGCCAAGAGGAAAGGCTCTTGATCCAGCCTCCCAGCGCCACCCAGCTTAGTGCCAGGGAAGTGGGGCACCTCGAGGAGACGCGCCCCACCAGGCCGGCCTGGCCGCGAACCCTCTTCCAGCGGACTAGGTGAGGTGTGTCCCGAGTCGCTGGACACCTGGCTTGGGATGAAGCCAATCATTGACCTCAGTCTTGACGTGCGGTCAAGCCATGAGATTCTGGGAGACTGGAGGTCAGGTGAGGGGGGCCGGGGCCCCGCTGGCTCTGGGGCAGCGCCTCACCTTCGCTATCCTGTCGCTTGGCACCTCAAGCTGCCCATCGCGGTAGATGTCCGCCTCCAGGGAGACCTCTGGAAGGAAAGAGGGGCGTCTCAATCACCTGGACTGCCTATGGCCCACAAGCTGTGGCTGCTGAAGGCTACGTCCCCCAAACCTTCCCAGCACCCCGTGGGCGCAGAGGCGGACGCACACCTGCAGCTGCTTCTCGTGAGCTCCTCTGGGGAGGCCCAACCCTAAGGGCCCACAAAGCGAAGCCACAAGTCAACATGCCATCTCACGCCTCGCTTCCTCCCTCCCTCCTTCTGGGAAGTTCTCTCCACTCTGTCATACACAGCAGGACCTAGGCCCAGAGTCTCACCCTGGAGGCTGCCTTCTCCCGTGTTACCCCACCTGCCTAGGGCTTTACCAGCATCGTGTTTCGGGGCTCTCCTGTGAAGTGCCATCTTAGCTAAGCCAGCAGCAAGTCCTTGGCCGCTGCCGGACCCTGCTCGCCCAGCCCAAATACTCCAGGCCCCAGCGCCCGCCGGGGGCCAGGCTGCTCTGGGGACTGGACACATGGCCGTCTCCCAGGGGCACGCAGTCTTGTGTATAGGCAGGGATGCTTACACACTACATCTGTGGCAGGAAGTGCCACGGGAAATAGGACACGTGGAGGGAGTGCAAAGGGGGAAGCTTCAGTCCTGGGTAGCCAGAGAAGTTGAAGTTTTAGGGTACTGGGGACTGAACCCAGGGCCCTGCATATGCTAGACAAGTGTTCTACCACGGAATATCAACAGTCCTAGAGTTGGCAAGAGAAGGATCTTTGTTAGTGTCTTGGATAAAAGGCATTAGAGGAAAAGGTGTGTAAAACAAAGTGGGGGAAGGAGGGCCTGGGGGTCAGGAGCCATGGGGGGACCACACCTGGGTTATTGCAGACAACAATGCCACTGGCTTTGATCTGCCTAACAGAAGCAGTTGAGACGTGGAGCTGGGCACCAGTGTCCTCAGAGATGCGCCCCTTTATATAGCTGAGCGGTGCTTGCTCATGCCTGTAATCCTGGCTACTCAGGAGAGATCTGGGGCGCGAGGTTCAAGACAGCCAGGTGCAGGAAAAGCCCGTGAGCCTCTCACCTCCAGTTAATCAGCAAAAAAAGCCAGAAGTAGATGTGTGACTCAAGTGGTAGAGCACCAGCCTTGAGTGAACAAAGCCAAGCAAGGGTGGAAGGCCTTGAGTTCAAGCTTCACGACTAGTGTGTACATAGATGCACGCATGTGCACACACACGCACACAAAGAGCTGTTAGACTAAGCCAAGAGCAGCAGAAGAGCAAAAGCAACAGGGTCACTGGGAGATGTGGTTATGGAGATGGGGGAAGGATGGAGGCCTAGACCAGGATGGGAGCATGGGAGAAGAAGGTCCTTCAAGACTCAAATTGAGGGCTGGGAATATGGCCTAGTGGCAAGAGAGCTTACCTCATATATATGAAGCCCTGGGTTCAATTCCCCAGCACCGCATATATAGAAAATGGCCAGAAGTGGCGCTGTGGCTCAAGTGGCAGAGTGCTAGCCTTGAGCAAAAAGAAGCCAGGGACAGTGCTCAGGCCCTGAGTCCAAGCCCCAGGACTGGCAAAAAAAAAAAAAAAAAAAAAAAGACTCAAATTGACACAGGCTGGGTAATTGCAAGCTTCCTAGCCCGAGCAGCAAGCAGGTGGGAGTGGCCATGGACTGCACTAGAGAAGCTACTAGAAAGGTAGGTTTGAAAGGTAGAAAAAACAACCCACTTTGATTTGGGGTCTGTTGCATTAGACACTCAAGAAACATGGAATGAGTGACAGCTAATTGGCACCGCCTGGCTGAAGACCCTCGTGGGTGGGGGCCAGGTGAGCCTGAAGACTTTCCCAGGCCAGCAGGGGAGGGGTCCTGCAAAGCATCCTGGGAAGGAGCAGGTGGGTAGAATTGTGCAGAAGGGACCAGCGTTGGGGACCCTGAATTAGGAGGCAGTAGAGGTCCGATTTCAATGGGCTCAGGAAGCACAGCCACAGGCCGGGACCTCGGCTTCTCTCCCTGGGCAAAGCCTCTGTTCTCCTGTGGACGGTGGGGTGGGGTGGGGTGGGGTGGAGGTGAGGGGCCGTCCCTGGTGGAAGCCGGACTCACCGATGCCGGTGAGGTAGAGCAGGGCTGTGGCGGCTGGGACGTCCTCATTGGGGAAGAAGTAGGAAACCAGCACCTGTGGAGACAGCGCGCAGAATGCGTGGAGCGCCGGGAGCAGAGCCACGGGTTTCAAGTTCCCAAGGTCTCCCCGAGAGCCGGCCTGGGGGACCCGTCACTCAAGCTGCCATGACACCCAAGGCACACAACTGCCCCCTCCTGCTGTGTTGAGGGGTGTATCCCCCCTACACACACACACACACACACACACACACACACACACACACACACACACACACACACGAGCAGGCAGCAGACCCGGAGTCCACCCTTCAGCCCTGGCCTCCACCTCAAATCCATCCTGACCCAGCCCTGAGTCAGAGCCTTTGCCTCCCCCAAGGCCAAGCCTTCCCTCTGCTGCCCCCTCCTGGCGGTGGTGGAGGCTGAGCTCTGACTGGCTTTCAAGACCAGCTGAGACCCATCAACTGAGCCCAGGAGAGGCAACCCCGGGGGGGAATCAGGGGAAGGGCCTAGCCCCGCGCACAATTGTACTGCCCACCTGTCAGGCTAAGGCCCCCCAGCGGCCAGCAAGGCCCACCCATCCCCCACTCAGGTTCTGTGCCAGGATCACCTGGGGACCTCCAACTACAAAAGCAGGGTGCTGCCGGGCACTGGGGCCTCCCGCCTGTCATCCCAGCTACTCAGGAGGCTGAGATCTGAGGATGGCAGTTGGAAGCCAGTCCGGGGGCAGAAAAGTTCCCGAGAGACTCATCTCCAATAAGCTATTCGGGAAAGCCGGGAGTGGCGCTGTGGCACAAGTGGTAGAGCACTCGCCTTGAGCAAAAGGAGCTGGAGAACAGCGCCCAGGCCCAGAGTTCAAGCCCCACCCAGGACTGCCTCCCCTCCCACCCCCCCACCCCCCCCCCCCCGAAAAAGCCGGGCGTTAACACACTGGGTTCTGACCGCACTGGCAGGAGGGAGGGGGTTACGAAGTCCTGGAGGCTCAGCCCCACGGCCCAGGTTGAGCCCCATCGAGGCAGAGACCACCTCCCTGTTGGGTGAGGTCCGGGGGCCGCCGGTCCACGCCCCCCCACGCCGGGCTCACCTTGTCGCCGTCCTCGCTCAGGCTGGGCGACAGCATCCTGAGGAGCACGTGGGGCGGACCGGGCAGGGACTGCGAGATGGAGGCATCCTCTTTCCCCGTGATGACGGCGCCCGACACGTCGATGAGGACGCGGGCGGTGCCGCGGATGGTGAAGGACGTGCAGTCCTTGGGGGCACACCTGGGGTGACGGGCAGGAGACACTGTCAGGGGCGGCCTTCATGCTCGCTCACTCCCTCGAAGGTGGCCGGCAAGGGCGGGGGTGGGGGGGCTCAGCCCTGGCCGCCGCCGCTGGGAGCAGTTTGGGAGGGACCCTAACAACTCCTCAGGATCAGCCGCAGCCCGGGGGGTGGAGAGGTGCCCAAGGCCCAGGATTCCCTCGCGGTGCACGGCCAGCACTGTGACACGATCAAGGGCCTCTCGGCACCCACACCGGGCTCCCTGAGGCTGGACAGAACCTGGAGTGCCCCCGCCCCCCCCCAAAAAAAAGCCCCAGATGCTTAGCGACAGTGAGGGCCAGCTACCCTGCCTCACCCGTTGATGTCCACGTGGATTTCCATGCCCAGGACACAGATGGTGTGGACCGGGCTGTCCACAGACAGGCGGACGAGGTTCTGGAAGGGCATGGCGGGGCTATCCAAGCCGACCACCCTCTCTCAGCACTGCGGCCCAGGAGACCGGGTGCGGGCCCAGCTCTGCTCTCCCCTGTTATGGAGTCGGGGGCCTCCCTAGCCCGCCCCCTTGTTAAGGGGAGGGAGGCTTCGGGCCAGTCCAGGTGTGGCTGCTCCTCGGTGGAGGGGGGGAGGGGGGAGTTGAGTCCCGTTCAGATCCGGTTTATCAGCAGCTCCTGCGCAGCCTTCAGCCGGGAGGAGGAGGAGGAGGGTGATGGGAAGCTGGTGTGTGGGCAGATCAAGGCACTCAAAGACTCTGGTAGCATCGTCAGGCAGGGGGTCAGCATGCTGCACCCCCAAGATCTAGGTGTGTGCTTCCGGAAGTAAGCGAGGGGAGCTTGGTAACCGTGCAAATCCCGGGGCTGGTGGGAGGGGGGCGGGGCGGGGGGCTGGAGGTCGCCTGGTGTTCCTGGTGACTCAGGCGAGCTGGTGGTCCACAGCCGTCGCCACACACAGTGGGGGACACGCGGGCGGAATGGACGGGTGGGAAGTGGGTCCAGTCACAGCTGCTATGCATCTCAGCGGAGCATAGACTTAGGGTTTGCGGAGGGAGGGCGGAGTTTGAAATCAGGGCCTGGGCGCTGGTTGGCAGGTGCTCTACCGCCTGAGCCACACCCCCAGCCCCCCCCCCGCCCCCCTGTGTGGCGCCGGAACTCACAGCCTGGTGCTCTTCGCTGGCTTTTTCACTCGTGCCCCATGCTCGGTGACTTAGGCCACACCCCCCACACCTGGCTTTTTGCGGGTTCATTGGGGATCAGAGCCTCGCAGCCCTTTCTGCTCCGCCTGATTTCAAAGCACGATTCTCAGGTCTCCGAGTCCCTAGGGTGCCTGGCGTGAGCCCCCGGCCCCCTTGTTTATTAAACCCAACAAACAGTCCGTGTTACGCAGGATTCCCACCCTTGCTGCTCTTCCTTTGGGGTCGAGCTTGGAAAACAGCCTTTTGCGCTGGGCATAGGGCAGGGCTGTGGTAGGTGGGAGCCACCTGCTTTGACCCCTGCACCTGCGGGTCACTGTTACCCACCCCCAGTGATGGAGGCTGGGCTCTGAGGAAGACTTGGGGGGGGGGCAGGCCTATTCAAGGCTGGGCGGAGGGAAGGATGTGGCCGTCAGTACAGCAGCCCAGCGTAGGTTGCTTTAGTGCCTCCTCGGAAGTAGAGGGCTGCCCAGGAAGACCCTAAGATTCTCTCTGGGTGGCAGCAGGCGCTTGGCCTGTCCCCCCTGGGCCTGGGTGGCATCCGACGGGAGGAGGGGAAGGACACCTGCGCTCTGGGTGGATGGGGGGTCCCCAGTCTCTGGAAGATCCCTGCATGAGGGCGTTGATCAAATTCTTGTGGGGGTTACAAATGACTAGGTGCCCTTCCCTGCTTCTTCCCCCTCCCCCCCCATAACCCAGTGGGCTTCAGCCGAGCCAAGGCCCTGTGCTCACTTTACACCCACGTGGATGGACGCTGGTGGGTCTGTGAGACCCCCTTCCAGAGGGAGGCTGCTCACGGCAAGTCCTTCTGGAAGTGTCTTCCACGCACGGGAGATGCTCAGTGGGACCATGTCCCCTCTGGGGGTGGCCTCTCCAATGTGGGGGCACAAACACTAGGCTGCTTGCAATGGGAGGGCCCTCGTTGAAGCCTGTGTGGCTCTTGAGCCCCACGTCCCTTCCTAGGTGGGTTCTGAGACGCATACGAACCTCCTACAGGCGACTCAGACAGCCTGGGACCCCAAATGTTGTCACAAGGGCAGGCATGGGGCGGGGGAGGGGGGTGGGTGGCACATCGGAGCACCGAGGTCAGCATGACACCAAGAGCTGAGAAAGAATAGCTGCGGATTCCCCCTGTCCCCAGGGACCCATCCCGGAGGCCACCTGCCTTCGGCTCAGGGACGCTGATTTTGATCTCTGGCCTCAGCCACCTGGCTTGTGACTGGAGATGCCTTGGGGGGCGGGGATGTCTCTAGGAGGGAGGAAGGGGGGAGGACAAGGCCAGAGGATGGAGACACTCTCGCGTGAAGGCCTGCAGGAAAACGCCGAGGCCATGACTTGGGGGGAGGCAGCAATCCACGAGTTCCGTTCAGTGTCCAGGAAGGAGTGGGGGGCAGGCGTGTATTGGGAAACGGCAATGTTAAAGGGAAGAAATGGCTGGTTGGGGTCTGCAGCGGCGAAAATCGCTTCATCGGAAAGCCACAGCCAGGCTTAGGTGAGCCGTGGCCGGAAGGGCGCCCTAGGCTGGAACCCCAGTGAGCTCGGGATCGGTGAGGAGGTGAGGGGCTCCGTGGGTTGGAGGTGCTGCGTTTAGTTTACTTTCCTCAGGTGTGCGCGCCGTGGGGCCGGCTCTCCTCACGTGGGGCGCGGAATGCGGGGCTCACAGCTGGGGAAGGGCCCAGCGGGTCATTGGGCCCAGCCCTGCCAAGCAGCCCCAGGTGGGACTCAAACGTCACGGGCTCTGAGCACCCAGCCCCCTCCCCCCGGGGTTCTTTTGCTCACCCAGTGAGCTCATTTGACCCTGATCACCTCATTTTTGGGCTCCGTGGCCCCTTGAAGGACCATCCTGCGGGATGAGAACCTCCACGTATGTATTTCGGGGGACACAGCTCAGCCGCTGGCAGGGTGTGTGGGAAGGAACACGCAGGAGGTTAAGCCGGGTCCCGGCTGCATCTCCATATCCTTCCTGGCTCTTCTGTGCCCCCTCGTTGGCAGCCTGGCTTCCTGGCACCTGCCATCAGGTGCCCTAAAGATGCCCAGTGAAGTGCAGGCCCGCAATACCGTGCTGGCGGAAGCTTTTCTGTTGTTGTTGTTCCACTACTAGGGCTTGAACTCAGGGCCAAGGCGCCGTCTCTTAGCTTTTTTTTTTTTTTTGCTCAAGGCTGGCACTATACCACTTAAGCCACAGCTCCACTGCTGGCTTTTTGCTGGTTAATGGTAGATAAGAGTCTCATGGACTTTTCTGCCTGGGCTGGCTTCAAACTGTGATCCTCAGATCTCAGCCTCCTGAGTGGCTAAGGTTCTAGGCCTGAGCCACCAGCACCCAGCTGTTTTTTGTTTTGTTTTCCAGTACTGGGGATTAAGTCCCAGGTCTCACACAGATGTTCAACCACTTGAGCCACACCACCAACCCTTCATATTTATTATTACTATTGTTATGGCCATCTTCAGATCGTTGAAACCCCTTTGTACAACACGTCCACTTGTGGGTAACAAAGTCACCCCCTTTTACCATGTCTTGGAGACTGTGTCTTACTAACTTGGCCCAAATTTAGTCTCCCCTTTTCAGATCCTCCCGCCTCTGCTTCCGGAGTGGCTGGGCTTACAGGTGTGGCCCCCTTCCGTGGGTTCTGTTCCTGTGAGATTGCATAGACCGACTATCCGCCTGGGAGCAAAAGCCGCTGCGGGGGGTGGTGGTGTCCTGATTGCAGCGCGTCTTGATGGCTTTCCTGAGCTCGTCACAGCCACAACAGCAGAGGAAAGGCGACCATGACAGGGACACCTTTACAGCCGCAGGGAGAAAGCTATTTAACACATCTTCATGGCAGCTCCTCTGAGCGGAGCTGAGTTTGCGGTAGGAGGACCATGGGGACGCGTCGTGCGTCCAGGGGGCGGGGCGCTGGGGTCCAGGGGGCGGGGCGCTGGGGCCCAGGGGGCGGGGCGCTGGGGCTCAGGGGGCGGGGCGCTGGGGCCCAGGAGATGAGGGAAGTCATCGCCCTGAGTGCTGGCCACGCCCCGGGGGCGGGGCCAGCCGTTCCCAGAATCCTTTGCGGACCGCCCTGTGGGCTCAGGGCTGCATGTGCCACCACTTGAAGGCGAAGGGCTGGCGGCGCACGTTGGTGCCGCAGTGCACCTCGCCGTGCAGCAGGTGGTAGGAGGCGAAGTCGTCGATGAAGACGCAGCGCAGGCCCAGCGGCTCCAGCAGCGCGCGCACCCTCTCCTCCAGGCAGCAGCGGCCGTGGATGAGGGGGCCGAAGGGCTTGGGGATGCCCAGGTGCTTCCCCAGAACCAGCATGTTCACCTGCATGACACGGGGTGGGGGGCGCCCGCTCAGAGACAGCCCCTCACCCCCCCCTTCTGCTGCCCCCTCCTCCACCCACCCAGAAAGACCCGAGAGACGGGCCTCCAGGCAGCCTGGGAAACCCCGATGGCGGCCAGCCACCGCCATGAGCCAGGGGCTCCCTCCCGCCTGTCATCTCAGTTACTCGGGAGACTGAGCTCTGACGATCAGGGTTCAAAGCCAGCCAGGGCGGGAAAAACCCCAAAGACGCTTATCTCCGGTTAGCCACCGAGAGCTGTGGCTCAAGGGGTGGAGTGCTATCCTTGGACAAAAAAAAGCTCAGGGACAGCACCCAGGCCCCGAGTTCAAGCACCAGGACCGGTACACGCAGGTGTGCACATGCGTGTGCACACACGCACATGCACAAAGAACTTCATGCCCTTTCCGCTCAGTGGGAGGCTGGTAAGAGCCTGTGAGCCACATGCCATGGGCTTATCATCAACACAGAGGGCTTCCCGTCAGAGCTGGGGGGGCTCCGGAGCCAGCCGGACCCCAGCTTCGAGCCCCCGCTCTGGTGCTGAGAGCTCTCGTGTCAGATGCCGTCCCTTTCTGTGCTGTGCCTCGTCTCCTGGAGGGTGGAGGGGTCGTCGGGGCCCCGGGGTTCCAGGGCTGGGACCGCCGCCCGCTCACCATGTTGGGGAAGAAGGCAGCCACCCTGAGCGTGGCTCTGGAGTTGCCGGTGAGCTTGAAGAGCTGCGGGAGGTCCACGATGTCCCCCTCGGCCAGGCCCAGCTCCCTCTTCAGCAGCCCCCGATTCCAGTCGATGCAGCTCTGGGGCAAAGGCAGAGAGAGGGGCCGTAGGGGTGGAGAACCGGGGTGGGGGGGGCAGGGCCAGGGCAGCGGGGATGGGCAGAGCCACCAGCCACCCTGGCAGGGCCGCGGTGGGCCGCTCTGAGCCCCGCCTGGGTCATCGCAGGCGCAGGGGGCGGGTGGGCACGCGGCCCGGACCCCCCCAGGGCTCCCCACCTGCGCATAGTCGTTCTGTTCCTTCAGGACCTTGTTGGATAGGACGGCCTTTATCGTCTGCTGTTTCCTTCCTGGGGGAGGGGGGGGAAGCGGGTCAGCCCTCGGCAGGTGTGGAGTCCACTCCACATTCCCGGCTGTAACGTGGGCGCACCGTGGGCAGCCCGTCAGCTCACGCAGCGTGGCGCACGGGTCCCCCAGAAGACGTGGGGCCTGGCGATGCGGGGGGGGGGCGCCGTGCCTGCCCTGCGTGGGAAGCCCCGCGTCCATCCCCAAGTCCCTGCTATGGTTCTCTTGGCTGGCTGGCTGGCTGCCATGTCCAGTGCCTGGCACTCAGCATTCAGAAGATTTCTGCTTCCTGGACACGTCCACCGGAGTAGGGGGGCTGGGTGTCAGGGGAGGGGGCGGGGCTTACGCTCTGTGTGTGCGCGCGCGCATGTGTGCGTGCCAGTACTGGGGCTTGAACCCAGGGCCTTGCACTCCCGCCCAGCTGGCGCTCTACCACTTGAGCCGGGCCTCCACCTCGGGCTGGTTGCCGATTCCGTGGAGTCTCCACAGACTTTTCTGCCCCCGGCTGGTTTGGGATCCTCAGCCCTCAGCCTCCTGAGCGGCTGGGATTCCAGGCGTGAGCGCCGGCACCGGGCTGCACTTACTCTGGACTCCTTGGAAGAGCAGCGCCTCCCCGTGACCCTCCTGCTGCAGCTTCTGGAACAGTCTGTAGCAGGCCCTGGGACTGGCCAGGAGCAGCCGGAAGCCCTGGGAGGGCAGAGGACAGCTTTGCCTCTGTGGCTCCCGGGAGAGCCGGGGGGCGCTGGTCTGGGGGAACCCCCCCACCTCCCTGCTGTCCCTCGGGGCAGGAACACAGCTGCCTCAAGCTGTTCCGGAGCTCACCTTCCTGTCGGGCGCGGGCACGAAGCTCAGGAACTCGTCCACGTGGCCCACGGACAGCCAGTCGGAGTACAGCTCCACGGGCGCCTGCACCCGCTGGGCCCGCAGGAAGTCCCGCAGCGCCTCGTGCATGTCCCGGCTGTCCTTGCTGCCCCCAGAGGGTAAGGGGTGTCACTGGGGGGGAGGGGGAAGGCAGCCTCCACCGCCCTCCTCCTCTCTCACAACCCGAGGAATCATAGTTCCAGCTTCCCTTGGTGGGAGAGGGGGGGAGCGAAACTGAGGCACAGACCAGCACCTAGCCTCAGAAAGTACTGCCTGGTCCATCACCAATCCAAGCCTACATTTGCTAAATCCATCCGGCTCATTCCTGCCCCAGGACCTTCGCACACGCCTCTTCATCCGCCCGAGTCTCTGCCCCGATCTGTATGTGTGGTCGCGTCCTTCTTGTGATCAGGCCTCGGCTCAGAAGTCCCCTCCCTAGAGAAGCCCTCCCTGCTAACACAGTCCTCCTCTTCCTCGGCCTTATTTCTCCCTCCTTTCAAACGACCTGGCTTGGTTACTGTACCGGAAAGCATCTCCTGGCTGGAGGAGAAGCAGCGCCCCCCCCCCCCCGCCCCCCTCTCCCCCTTACCTGGGGTAACTGCTGTTCCCGATGAGGATCCTGCCCAGCGGGTACTGCTTCTCGCCCACCACCACCGGGGGGCTCACCTCCAGGTTCCCGAAGGAGTCCAGCCCCGTGACCTCCTCCGTGGCCAGGCCTCGGGTCACGTAGCCCATGTTGGGGCCCTGAGGTGGGAGAGCAGCATTTGAGAGGCTGGGCGCACATGGGGTGGGGTGCGATGGAGGAGGGACTGGACTCCACGGCGGGGAGGGGGGGCGCTCTGTGCTGCACTGTGGGTGCCGGGCTGCAGCGGGCTCACAGCACAGCTGTCACCTCATTCCTGACACCTTGGCTTGGGCAAATTAACTAAATCTGCTCCCTCCCTCCCTCCCTCCCTCCCGCCAGTCCTGGGCCTTGAACTCGGGGCCTGAGCACTGTCCCTGGCTTCTTTCACCCAAGGCTAGCGAGCCACAGCGCCACTTTTGGCTTTTTCCATATCTGTGGTGCTGGGGAATCGAACCCAGGGCTGCATGTATGTGAGGCGAGCACTCTACCACTAGGCCACATTCCCAGCCCACCTCCCTTCCTTTTCTTGCTGATACTAGGACTTGAATTCAAGGCCTCATGCCTTCATCTGTCACTTTCCCCCCCGAGAGAGAGAGTGGTGCTCGACCACACGAGCCGCCTCTCCAAGTCTGGCTTTTTGGTGGTTCACTGGAGATAAAGAGTCTCACGGACTTCCCTGCCTGGGCTGGCTTTGAACCGTGAACCTCGGCCTCCCGAGTAGCTAGAATGACAGGCGTGAGCACTAGCACTGAGCGGGCAGTGGGTCTTGAACTCAGGCCCTTTCCATCATGACCTCTCCCTGGAGTTCCAGGACTCCGGGGCTCCGGCTCAGGGCACAGGAGGGCGCTGACCTTGCACTGGAAGCGAGTGTGGACAGGGCCAAGGCAGCCGGGTGGGCCCTGAGGGGCGGGGTCAGCGCTGAGGAGCCCCAGGCTGGAGACTGGACGGGCCGGGCTGCCGCCCTTCCCTGGGGCGCAGGATGCTTCCCAGACAAATCTCACCTCCTAGCCCACCTCGCACCCCACTCCTTGCTGCGTTTTCTCTGGGCTCCGGGGTTCAGGGTGCCGGCCGGGGTTGGGGGCTTCCTGGGAGGGGCTGGCTGGGTTTGAACCCTCACTGCCCCCCCCCCCCACGGACCCAGAGTTTTCTCCTCTGTAAAATGGGCCCAATGAGAACAACGCTGTCAAGGGTTGTCATTGAGTCAGCGCCGGGGCTGACAGGAAGCAAGCTCAATACGTGCAATTATTATTATTATTATTACTCTTATGATTATCATCGTCGTCATCTGTGCTGAGTTCACATCCGTCTCCCTCGCTAGGCCAGCGGGCCGCGCTGACGTCACTCTCCATCCCCTCCCGTGGAGATGACAGTGAGTAAAGTCACACACAGGAAAGGGCCATTGATCCTGAACCCTCCCCCACCCCCGTCTGCATCCCTGAGGGGCCCCCAAAGCCAAACCCCACCGGGAAGGCAGCTGGTAGTGGCTGTGCTGTGCGCCTTGGCTCAGCCCCGGACGCCCGGACGCCCAGCCCTGCCCACCTGACCAGCTGGAGCTCAGCCGGAGGGTGCCTGCCTGCCGGGGGGGGGGGGGGGGAGAGGCAGACGGGCCTGGATGGGCTTTGGGGAGCCGGCCCCAGCCATCCTGCGTGGTGGGTTCCTACCATGACGCGCCTGATGGGGAAGTCCTTCAGGCCTCTGTCCCTCGGGGAGTCGAACACCACTGGCAGCGTTTTGTGGGGGGCCTGGATGTAGCCGAACTCCATTTCGTCCTGGTGGGGCCCCGGGGAAGGCTGTGTGGCTGGGCTGGGGGGACCATCACCCCCCACCCCCCAAATCAGAGCCCAGCCCCACCAGACACCCGAAGTTCTGAGAACTTGTACCTGCCCCCCAGGGGCTGTGACCACAGTGACAGAGCCGACCCCACGCCATACTTCAGGGCAGAGCCGGGGAGGTGGGGGGGAGGGGGAGGGGTCTCCAGGGTGGGGGGGATGGGTTCGCAGAGGGCTCCACAGTCACCCTAGCGACTCAGCCCCAGTACCAGCTCGCGTGCACACGCGTGCGCACACACACCTGCTGGAGTAGGGGTGGAGCCAGGTCTGGGGAGCCCAGGAAGCTGGGTGTGGCGGCTCCAGCAGTGAACAATGGCTGCTGCACCCCCCCTCGCGCCCCTCTCCCCCCAGCCATGGCAGGAGGCCAGGGCCACCCACCTGCATCCATTGGTCGTCCATGTTCTCCTCCTCCGGGCTGACCGTCAGCGTGCACTTGGCCTTCTTAGCCAGAGCAGCCACGGACTTCAGGAAGCCTTCATTATCAGAAATCCTAGACAAAGAAGTTTCTGGAGCTGCGGCCCGGGGGTGGGGACGCACCTCTGCCCTTGTCCAGCACCGGCGCGTCGGGGGCTGGCCTCCCACGGGGAAGGGGGGGGCGGGCACTGTGGGGGGCCGTGCTGAACCCCACCTGCATCCTGACCCCGGTGACCCCTCCTCGCTCTGCCCCCGAAGCAATCGGACAAGGGGGACCGTAAAACCCCGGCTTGCTCTCCAGGGGCCCAGGAGACCCCATCCCCAGAGACGGGAGCCTGGCGCAGTGGCCAGGCCCACAGGTGCATGCGTGGTTATTTTGGGTGGCACTGGGGCTTGAACTTGCCCTTGTGCCAGGCAGGCACGAGGAACCCTTTTGTGCCGTAGTGATTATTCAGATGGGAATCCTACATTATTGGCCAAGGCCTCCAGCCACCATCCTCCCCATCTCTGCCTCCTGTGTGGCTGGGATTACAGACATGAGTCACTGTGCCCATCTGGCCAGGGGCATTTAGACATGCTCCCAGAAGTTTCCAGATTGTGGGGGGGGGGCATGGCACAGGCTGTACTCTGAAGAGCCGTAAAAGTCTGTCTTGGGGGCCGGGTCTGCTGGGGTCTCAGCCCCCAGGAGTAAGGCAGGGGTCTTACTCCTCATCAGGCTGGTGACAGGTGACAGGCCCTCCCTGCCTTGGCAACACTCACGGTGGGCGTGCAAAGAGCAGGCGTGTCCCATTCACACAGTCAGGGCCCCGGCCTGCCAGCCTCACCTGGACACATACACCTCCTGGGGGGGCTGGGTGTTGGGGGTCATGATCCAGGGGGCCACGCGGAAGACCACGCTATCTTGGAAAAGCAGGGTGTCGGGGAGCTCCTGCGGAGGAGGGGAGGGGGGAGGAGGGCGGGGTGTCACTCCAGCCAGGGCCCTGCTACCCCTCCCCCCCCCCAACGCTGTCCCCTCTGCCGGGCAGCCAGGCCAGCTTGGCGTACGGGGTTGGACGAGTCCAGCAGGGAGACGCCGAGGGAGACGAGGCCCGGGAAGCTGGCGTCCGCGAAGGCCCGGCCCTCCACGTAGAAGTCCGCGCGGTGCTGCCCCCCCCGGAGCTTCAGGCAGTGCGAGGGCTTCTGCGGCCCCAGGACCGCCTTGTACCTGGCCGGCCGTCCGTCCCCTGGACCGGGCAGGGGAGGCGCAGACCCTGAGCTGGGCCCCAGTGCTGCGCCCCACCCGGCCCCCACCTGACAAAGGGGGAGAAAGGGACCAAGGCCTGGGTTGGGGTATCCAGGGAGAGCGGTGGGGTGGGGGGCAGTCGCTCAGCTATTCCCAGCATGCGACACCCATTCATTCATTCACTCATTCATTCATTCCTAAGCCACAGTCAGATCCCAGCCGAGCCAGGGTGGGACTATCAGTGACCCCGAGTCACCGTCCCCTCCCTCAGGGGTGACTAGGGAGGGGTGGAGATTCATGAAGCTCCCTGAGGATGGAGGGGAGCCCGAGGGCTTCCTGGAGGGGGTGATGTGCTGCCACCAAACCCACATCAATTCAATCACTGGTCTAGGACACAAGGGAGCCGGCCGGGCCGAGCCTCTAGAAAGGCCACTCTGTGGGCCCCGTCCTGTCCCCAAATCACCCCCGCCCCCCCAGCTTATACACACGGACCTAGCACCTCATCCTTGGCTCTCTGCCCTCATCCACTGGTTTGGGCCTCGTCTTCCTCTTTACCCCTTGCGCACCACAAGCCAGACGTGCTGGTCCCCCTGCCTTCCTCCAACGCACGGGCAAGCTAGCTCCCACCTCGGGGCTTTCGCGCCTGCCATTCCCTCTGCCCGGGTCGCCCTTCCCCAGGGTTTCTACACGTTGTTTCCTCTCCCCGGAAACGATCTGGCACCGTGGGGGCTCTCCTCCCACGTCTCCCGGCCCAGGAAAAAAACAGACAGGGGCTTCATGGTGCGCCCGGCCCTGTGTCCTGTGTCAGGAGCCCAGGCTGGCACGCTCAGGAGGGGCAGCACCGAGCTGCGGAGGAGGGGCTGAACAAACAGTCGGTGTGTGTGTCTCCAAGTCTGTATAGGGGAGTGTGAGTGTGTGTGTGTGTGTGTGTGAGAGAGAGAGAGAGAGGGAAAGAGGGCACTCAGATTGCCAGTGAGATGGCTCTGTCACTCCTCTGCCCTGCCCGGGGCAGTTCCTGTGTCTTTCATCCCTGTTGCTGTCTGGAGGTTTGGGGACAGCTGTTTGGTGTCCAGCTGTGTTCCCAGCTCTCAGGAGTTTTTATTTTTTTGGTCACCCATGGGGCTTGAACTCAGGGCTTGGGCACTGTCCCTGAGCTCTCCAGCTCAAGGCCAGCGCCACTTCCGGTTTCCTGGTGGCTCACTGGAGAGAAGAGTCTCATGGACTTTCCTGTCCCGGGCTGGCGGGCTTTGAACTGCGATCCTCAGATCTCAGCCTGCTGAGTGGCTTCAGGGGTTCTTTGTGGGGGTGCAGGGTGGTGGTCCCGGGGGGGGGGCCGGGGCCGGGGCTGGCAACTCACGCGTGGCCTGGAACACCCTCACTTTCTCCATCTCGGCCTTGGCCACGTGCAGCAGCAGCCGGTGCTGGGTGAAGAAGTCCTCGGGGGCCTTGGTGCTCAGGGTCATCAGGGTCATGTCCTGCAGATCTGTAACGAAGAGCCGGGCCGGCCGCTGGGGGGGCTGGCGTCCCTCCCGCTGTCCCCCCCCGCCCCCCGGCCCGCCAGGCCCTCGCCCACCCTCCGCCATGCTGCCTCCAGTGCTTAGCTTTGCACCTTTCTCCTGGGATGAGCCGAGGCTGGAGGCTCAAGGCGGTGAGGACCACGTCTAACCCCCCAACCCCCCACCCCCAAACCTCACCACGCACACCTGCAACCTCAGATGCCGAGAAGCATCTAGAACAGCAAGCAGCACCGAGCCACAGCCCCGGGAGAGCCTGGCGTGGAGGGGCACAGGCCATGCTGTCCTAGCCGCAATCCCAGAACGCCCCCTCCCCCTCCCCCCACCGGCTGTTCCCTAGCATTCCCGGGGACTCCTATTGAGAGAGACCCTGTCTGTGCCCACCACCGTCCCTGTACCCCCAAACCTGCCCTGAGGAGGTCTGAGGCCCATGCGGATGAGCAGGTGGCCGGCCTGGAAGCTGGGGTCCCCGAGGTGCATGGGGGGGGGGGCGGCCCCGGCTCTCCCTGACTGCCGTGTGACCTCAGGAGAGTCCTGTGCCCTCTCTGGTCACCCGTCTGTCTCTTCACCTGTAGAAACCCTTGTGCAGCCCCTCGGGGCTCCAGGGCCAGGCCAGGCCACACAGAAGCAGGGACCCAGGCGACCCAGGCCAGCGGGGGCCTTACCTTTGTGGCCCAGCACCCGCTCGTCCTCGCAGTCGGGGGCAGAAGACTTGGGGTTATCTTTGTCACAGTTCACCAGCAGGATGGCGCCCTGGCCATGAGGGCCCCAGGTCCAGGTCCTCTGGGCACCGGAGACACGGGGTGCACTCAGGAACCCCAAGCCCGTCTGTCCAGTCCCCTCGGGCCAGAGGTAAGCAGGGCTCCCTCCTGACACGGCCTCCCCCCTCCCCCACCACCTTGTGCACTTTAACCCTTCGTGCTCTGGACCAATGAAGTCCCAGGCCAGAAATTCACCCAGGGTGCAACGCAGCCACCCTTCAGAAAGGCGCCCGAGAGAGAGAGCCAGGCACTGGGGGCTCACGCCTGTCATCCTAGCTCCTCGGGAGGCTGAGATCTGAGGTTCGTGGTTCAAAGCCAGCCTCTACCAAAAAGCCAGAAGTGGAGCTGTGGCTCAAGCGGTAAAGCGCTAGCCTTGGGTGAAAGTGCTCAGGCCCTGAGTTCAAGCTTCAGGACTGGCATGTGTGCACCCGCACACACACACACAGACACACACAGACCCGAATCTGCCCTCCAGCTCCAGTCTAGACAGTGACCACGATGAGCGCCTGGCAGTGCGGGCGCTGGACTCTCCATGCTCAGATCTCAGCCTCCTGGGCTTGGCTAGCTCGGCCATGCTGCCTTCCCGTGTCCTCCAGCCCTGCAGGTGGCGCTGTGGGACGCCCTCCCACTAAGGCCTGGCACAGCCGAGACCTGACTAGGCACTGCTTCTGTGCTGTGTATTCCTAGGATAGGGAGCCCAGCTTACAGGCGGTGCCCATCTGGGGAGAGATCGAAATACCACCAGTGATGTTTGTTCCTGTTTTTCCCTGAGATAAGGCCGCACGATGTGGCCCAGGCGGGTCTCAAACTTGCAGTTCACCTGCCTCAGCCTCCCCAGGTGCTGGGATTACAGGTAGGCAACACGGCGCCCATTCGTGTTCTTTCTTTGTGAATTACACATTTAGCATCCGAAGTGGAAGACGCACTGCGGTTCCCCTGTTCCCCACTAGGAGGCGCCATAGGAGAGCCCAGCAGGGCTGGAGCTCACTGCGCCGCGTACCTTGTCTGTCATGGCTCTGGTGCACGTTGCCTTTCCGGTGCGGGTGACGTCTGCGAGCAGGGAGATTTCTGAAATCCCACAAATAACAGGAGCCGTAAGGCGGGGGTGGTCAGGAGACTGTGTCTACAGGCTGGGGGCCCCTCCTCGCTCAAAGACACCCCAACCTCAGCTCCCCCACCCACAATGACTTAGAGAGCAGGGCTGGAGGCTCTGGGCTCCAGGGTACCATGATTGTTGCCCCAGTGAGACTCCGTGGGCCTGGCCCTGCCCACGGGTGTCAGGAAGAACCCCCCAATCACCCTGGTGAGGAACTCTGGTCCCAGCTCCAGCCTGCAAGGATCCTGGGATGGGGGACCCAGTGGTTGTGCTAAACACACCCACTCTTTTTTTTTTTTTGGCCAGTCCTGGGCCTTGGACTCAGGGCCTGAGCACTGTCCCTGGCTTCTTCCCGCTCAAGGCTAGCACTCTGCCACTTGAGCCACAGCGCCGCTTCTGGCCGTTTTCTGTATATGTGGTGCTGGGGAATCGAACCTAGGGCCTCGTGTATCCGAGGCAGGCACTCTTGCCACTAGGCTATATCCCCAGCCCCACACCCACTCTTAATCCCAATGCCAATATCTTATTCCCACCCAACCGCAGGCCTGAGACAGTACTGGAAGACATGACCACACTGTCACTCCAAACACGAGGCCTCATGCTTCCCGCAGCGCGCCACGGGCCCCTGGGCCCTGGGGGGAGGTCATTACTCACCCACTCCAGTGAGGTAGAGGAGGGCTTGGACCCTTGAAGTCTTGGGTCCATAGTATGAAATTTGAACCTGTAAGACAGCAGCAGACTGTTAATGACTTTTCCTTAGTCACTCAACAAACATGGATGCATCCTTTCTATGGGCCAGCCCAGCCCAGTTCAGCTCAGATGACCAGGAGGCTACAGAAGAAGGTCCTGCAGGAGCCCCCAAATGCAGGGGGTACACCCAGAAATGGCAGGGGGCTCGACAAAGAGGGACACCTTGAGAAGGTCCTGGAAGGTGAGCAGGGACTGGAGACAGAGTGAAGTCATTAGAGGGAGAAAACTGGCCACGAGACATGGACAGGGACCCCTGAGGCGGGAGCTCCGGATGGACAGTGGTCCCCAGGGCAAGAGCTGTTCAGAAGCAATGTTCACACACACACACACACACACACACACACACACACACACACACACACACACACACACCTCTCTGATTCAGGCTCAAAATCTAGGGAGGACTCAGTGGGGTAGCTCGGTGGAAGAACCTATGTTCAGCACCTGTGTGGCCCTGAGCTAAGTCTCAGCAAACCCCACCTCTCAGAAATAAAAACCCAGCTGAGCGTTTCTGATTGGTTACCAGATGGTTACCAGATGGGGGCGGGGCATCTGGGCTGAGAGGGGAGGAATTCCAGGAAGATCACATCTGATTGGTCCAGCTGCCAGACGAGGGAGGGCATTGACTTATCCAAACAAAATGGCCCTGGGTGCTCCGCAAGACAAATCCTTACAGCTGAGACTAGAGAACCATGGGCTCCTGAGGTATTTGGACGCCACAGCTGCATCACCTGTTACCTGGCCAGGTGTCAGCCTTTAACTCTTCTCCCCAGGTCTGGTCTACGGTGGAATCTTTCTACCTTACAAATGCCAGCCGGTGGCTCCAAGCCAAGACCCCTCCTCCGGCTGCTTGCTGCCCTCAGGATATGAGGTCCCGGGTACCCATCCCTCTCCCTCACCATCTTCTCCACCCTCGTGGACTTCCTCGGTTTCTCCCATGTGCATCTTGCCATCTTATCCAAAGACAGGGTACACACAGGCACTATCAACTTGGGTACCCACGCCTTGTGCTTCTGCAGTAGGAGCAGGGTCTTGTTGGGATCCTTGGGGACAAGTGGTTCCAATCTTGGTGGGAACTCAGAGAGTCTGGCTGAGAGACCACCTACAGTCAAAAGGGGGCTCTAGCAGGTCGGAGGGAGGTCCCCCAAGACTCAAGTCCTCGTCCTCGTTCCTAGCACCAGGGAGTCACGGCAGCTGGGAACTAAGGATCACCTGGGATGACCAGGCGGGCCCCGAATCAGGGACCAGGCAGGAGGCGATGACACGGAGAGGTGGGGGAGGTTGTGTGTAACTGAAGAAAATGATGTCACCACACGTCATGAGGTGCTCGCCATCCCCCCCCCCCCCCGCCCCCAGGACGGAAGTGACCGGCACTGGGGCTCCCGGGCTGCTGATTCCTGGCTGTCACCGTTGTTGGAATATGCTGGCTGTCTTCCCGTGTTATCACCTGATGCCCGAGGGCGGGGGTGGGGGGCGGGCGGATGGCACCTCCCTGCCATGCGCGTTCCCGTCTTCCCTGGTGCCTGGCGCGAGCAGGTGTTTATTATATGCTCTGATTGAGTGAGTTTAACGGAGACTCCGCCCTTCACAGACCCCGGCACCCCGGGCCACCGACCACAAGGACACTGAGGGGGAGGAAGCCATGGTGGGCCCAGGGCAGGCCCCCGGGGGGGAGAAGCTGCAAGCCGGGGTGAGGGCCGTCCCTCCCCACCTCCCCTCCCCCGCGTAGCGCTCACCTTCTGGTCGTCTGTGCTGCTGCTGGCGGCTTTCACCTGCAGGGAGACCTCCAGCCCAGGGACCAGGGGCCATTTGGAAGCGGTGGAGCGCTTCTTGATTGGAGGGCCGTGGGTGACTTCCACCACCACGCCCGGGGAGGCGGCAATGCTGAAGGACCGGCAGTCCTCGGGGGCAGAGCTGTGGGAGCGGCAGAGGGGGCCCGGCACCCCGTGAGCCACAGCCCACCCTGGCTCCGCTGGGATTCCTCTTATTCCCAGTGAACACCAGGGGGCGGCCCTGAGTACTCTGCCCTGGAGCAAGAAGGGGAGAGAATGGGGGTGGGGGTGGGGTTGGGGGGTTGGTGGGTGGTGTGATGAAGGCCTTGAACTTGAACTAGAACGTTCAAGTTCTCTCGTTCTCCCTGTCTCTCCCTCCTCTCTCTTTTTTTCCTTCTCACTCCACAAGTGCCCATGAAAACACACACTGTGGTTAAACTTTTCAGTACAAAAGATTAACCAGGAAAGCTGGGTTGGCTTTATTAACATCAGAGAAGAGTAAATTATTACACAATACCACATTGTTTTCAATACAGAAGATCACAAATGAATGCGATAAAGGCCAACTTGCTGGAAGGTAGTCTCAACAGGTATGCATCCACTAACATAGCCTCAATCTAGAAAGCAAAGAGGAGCGCTTGACAGTATCCAGAAAGAAAAGTCAGACTATCCAGGCAGGAGTAAGCGGTGCAGCTGAAAGCAGACTTGTCAATAGCGCCAATGAAACCTAGAAGACCATTGCACAATACCACCACAGTGTTTTGAGAAGAGAACCATTACCTTGCAATTAGTCAACCTCCCCCAAGTCTTTCAAAAACATTTCCACATAAACAAAACCCACTATTTTTACAAATCAACAGGTCAGATACCAGAGGCTCAGACCTGGAATAGTAGTTACTCAGTAGGTTCTACAGCAGCCCAGGCAGACAAATACGAAAGACTCATCTCCAACCAACCACCAAAAAAGCCAGAATGGGAGCCATGGCTCAAGCGATAGAGCACCAGCATCGAGTTAAAACAAGGACTAAGGAAGAGTACCCAGTTCAAGCCTTGCTACTGGCATAAATAAAATAAAACTCACATGGAAAACTGAGGGGCTGAGTTAGTTAAGGCGTTCCTTCCATACCTTCTACCCGATCAGGTAGAAGATTTACTGTAGTGCTGATATGAGCAGATATGAGCAGACACTCAGAGAAACTGGCACGCCAGTGATCGTACATGCACAAAGAGGCTCTGCCTTTCTCGGGTAAGTACCAAAACGCAAGTGCAAATTTATGCCAGACGTGATCGGAGACGCACTTGGTTGCTAAAGATAAAATAAAATGAATAATAGCAGCTTAGCCCTGACCACAACAGTACACGCGGCCCGGCCCGCACAGGGCTGCTGGAAAGCCAGCGACGGCAGCGGTCCATTCGCCTCTGTTCTAAGCGGCGGGAGCTGGGTTGAACCCAAGCGGGCTCCTTAATCTTTCCCTTCTCCTCCACGACTCCGCAGCCAGCCCTGAGCGGGTCAAGGGTCTCCAGGACCGCCGCCGCTCACCTCCCATCTCTTGCACTTCTAAGTGTGTCCCACCACGGGGCACGTCTGGGCCTCCTCGTCCACAGACAGCCTCGTGATGGTCCCTTCCTTCTTCCCTCCAAACCCATCCCCCCCCCCCACCACGATTACCCAAGTATGAGATCCCATCCACCACTCATGGCCCCTTCCAGAACGTTCTCTCCCCTGCTCCTGCTCCTCTCAGCCCCCACCCGCTAGCTTCGTCACCTCTGCCTTCTCTTGAGGAACAAACCCCAGGGCACTTTGCCACTCTGAGCCTCAGTTTCCCCTCTGCGACACGGGAATGACAGTACCCCGCACACAGGGTGGTGGATGGCCATGTGGACAAAGGTGACCGGCTGGCTGTCACGTGCCGCGGGCTGCACCCCCCGTGAAAGCCAATTTGGGCAAGGAGGGGGTCAGGGCAGGAGACAATCAGGGCGGGAGAAGGCCCCCAAATTCCCACGCCACATTCTCGAGCTCAGCTGGGGAGAAGAGCGCTGGTTCGGAGCCAGCGTCCTGATGAGCCCAGAAGTTTCCAGAAGTTTCCATCCGGGGCAAAACTGGCCCAGCATCGAACCTCAGTCTACGACAACGGCTGCCCTTTGCTTTCTGTGCCTCTCATTGTTACTTTCCGGCGATGATGTGGGTGTTCCCGCTGCCTTCCCGGAGTGCAGCCGACACGCACTGCAGCCGCATTTCCCTCCAGCGGGGGCGCTTGCCCGTCTCCCTCGCCACTGTGGCAAAGTGCCGTAGCCCGGTGACCTCACGGGGCACTGGGCACACAGTGCCCGGGCCACAGACCCACACGGGGGCCCCACAGGGCTGAGCGCACCCTCCTCTCCAGGGGAGACCGCCCCTCGCCTTTTCTCTATCTGTCTTTTTTTGTCCAAGAATGGGCTCGAACTCAGTACCTGATGCTTTCACTCATTGTTTTGTTTTGTTTTTGGCCAGTCCTGGGGCTTGGACTCAGGGCCTGAGCACTGTCCCTGGCTTCTTTTTGCTCAAGGCTAGCACTCTGCCACTTGAGCCACAGCGCCACTTCTGGCCGTTTTCTGTATATGTGGTGCTGGGGAATCGAACCCAGGGCTTCATGTATACCAGGTAAGCTCTCTTGCCACTAGGCCATATTCGCAGCCTCTGCTTTCACTCATTGGCTGGCACTCTACCACCCGGGCCACACCTCCAACCTCAGTCATTGCCTTTTGAGAATGCCAGGAAACACCTGTGTTCTTGGCTCATGGCACATTCCAGAATGTTCTCTCTGTTTCTGTTATCATATACTCTCTCTCCAGGTTTCTAGAAAGATTCCAAGTCAGCTGCGAAGGGCCGGTGAGCAGTTCTCCTTGCCTGGCATGCACAGAGGGCCTAGAAGGGGGTCGAGGTTGGTGTGAGTAGAACCCGTGCATTTTCCCTCGCAGGCAAAGTTCCTTCCCGAGTCCAAAGGAGAGGACGCGGACTGCAGGGGGCTCTGACGCGTGGACACGCCCCGCCTCGCCTCCTTGTCTCCGACGGAGCAGAGCGGAGTGAGGGGGTCCCAGACCTCGACCTCCCTCCCCATTGGCCAGCTGTGCAACGTTCCCGGGCTGCTTCGCCTCTGAGAGCCTCAGTTTCCCCTTGTGGGAGGCGGGAAGGCTGCTGCTGTAGGTAGGGCTGTGGTTTGAACAGAAGCCATGATTCTGGGAAACGCTCGGGGGACACAGAACAGGGCTCACTGGACGGGGGAGACACGGGGACCTGTGAGCCCCCTCTTTCTGAGCGGTGTGGCATTGCCTTCCTCTTGGCTCAGCCCCACTGCCCCCCCTACCCCATCCAGAAGCATCTATGGCTTTGACCTGCCCTTGCTCTGCCTGCCCTAAGGAGAGGGCCAGCCTGGGCCTACAGGCAGGGCCCTGGGCTAGCTCCGGCCGCTTCCTTTCCCTCTGCCCTCGCCACCCAGTGGCTCCTTCTGAAGAGTGGGAGCTGGAGGGCCGCCCGGCCTCTGGTTCACTGCCACTTCTGACCTCTTGGGCGGCCGGGTGAGGCAGCGGGCGGCTGGCTGGGAGGTTCTCAGCCACGCCCCTGGGCGCCCCGCCAGCCCGGGAGGAAGCTCGCAAGGGCTGCCACTATGATTGCCACCAACAAAGATGAGGCCACGCACGCTCCCGGAGTGCGTCCTCTGCCGCCGGTGTATCCCGGAGCACGGGGTGGGGCGGGGAACACAGGGCTCCGGCACCAGGACTCATTGAACGAATCGACGAGCAAACGATCCAATGACAACGAAACAGCCGGTGCCCGCCAGGGCTGGTACTGAGGGGCTCGCTGGAGGGCTTCGCACGACTCCCTCTACGCCCGCCTGCAGGGGGCGCTGCCCACCGCGCACACGGGGACCAAGGCTGCCCGAGGCCCGGTGCCTCCCCCAGCCCCCATGGGCCAGGCTGGCGCTCTACTGCTTGAGCCACACCTCCACTTTTGGTGGTTCATGGGTGAGAAGAGTCTCCTGGACTTTCCTGCCGGGGCTGGCTTTGATCCTCAGATCTCAGCCTCCTGAGTAGCTGGGATTGCAGGCGTGAGCCATCGGCGCCTGACCCCCCCCCCCCCCCCACTATCACAGCACAGCGCCTCACTAATAGGCCACCCTATGAACCCACCGAGGAAGGCTGGCCGAGAGAGGGGGCGGGAGCCAGCGGGGTGAGCCCTGCCCGCGTGGACAGAGCTGCCCGTGGCCTCCCGCGCCCTGCCCCCCCCGTCCCCCCCCCCCGCTCACCTGTGGACGTCGAGCTGCACCGCGGTGCCCAGCACACACACGGCCCGAGTGGGCTGCTCGGGGGCCACGTGGATCACGGCGCCCTGGGCCATCGCTGCCAGCTGCAGGAAGTCCCGAGCGGCTCCCTTTATACGGCCAGCCCGGCCGTGAGTCAGCACTGGGGCCGCGGCCCCGGGCCCAGCCCTCCCCACTCCAGTCCTGGGCGTGGACTGCCAGGCTTCGTTTGCCCTGGGGCTGCCCTGGGGTTGCCCTGGGGTCCCCCTCCGCCCCAAGATGGGCGGGGGTGCCGGAATCCGTAGTAAGGGGTGATCTGTTTCCTAGGCAGGACTGAGACCTCTGCAGCCCCGGGGGATGAGGCCTGTGGGTGGCAAGGCCCACCCCCGCCGGGGGCCAGGAGCAGCAGAATCCTGCCCACGCGCAGCCCCCCCAGGGCATCGGGACCCCAGCCCCGTCGTCCATTCACTCCCAAGAGCGGGGCAGTCCCCCCGCTGAGCTGCCCACCTGCCAGCCGGCACCCGCTCCGAGCTGGTCCCCCTCTCCCGGGGCTCGTCCACCTGTGACGTGGGCGCTGCTGTTTCCTCCTCCTTTCATCCTCACAGCCGCACTCTGAGGCCAGCGCCCGTTTTACGAGGAGGAGAAACCAAGGCGCAGGCGGATGACACAGCGACACCGTGGTAGCGCCAGGGGGATTTGATCCCAGGGCCCCGAGGCTCCAGACGCCGAGGTTTACGAGCCGCCGGCCCACGCCACACGTGGGGTCCAGATCCCGGCACGGATGGAGACAAGGTCTTTGTGGGCTTTTGAGCTCAGCCCGTTTTACAGAAGGGAAAATCGAGACCCGGAGAGGAAAAGCGACTTTCTGGGGCAAGAGGCAGAGCCGGGGGGTGGGGTGGGGGTGGATAACTGCCGGACCCGGGAGCCGGTGCTCCCCACACTCCAGCCTCGGGCTTCGGGCCTCGAGCGTCCGGCCTCCCGCAGCTGATGGGAAAGAACAGGGGTGGGCCACCCCCCGCCCGGGAGTGCTCCCCGGGGCCCTGGGGCCAGGCTCTGCCTCCTCATGGGATGATGGCAGCCGCGAGGGGATGGGCAGGCCCCGACAGGAGGTGCCCGGGTCAGGCACCTGCGGCGAGCCTCGGGCATGAACTGGGGGTGGCAGGGTTTGCGTAAGGGTTCACTCATTTGCTCTGGCTTTGAAGCCAGGTCTTTGTGGGTTGGGAGCCGGCTGTGGGATCAGGCAGGTTTGAGGCCCCCCCACCCCGTTCCTTCCGGCCGGCGTCCCTGGGGCGCAGATAGGAGCGTGACCCCCCCATGTTCCAGGCGAGACCGCTGAGGCCGAGAGGGGACCCCGTGATCTGGGATCCGGGACCCTGGGCCGCCTCTAGCCCCGCCCCCGGTGTGGGGGGGGGTGCTCTGGCGGGTCACGTGACAAGATGTACCTTGGGCTTCTGATGGAAAGCGTCCTCAAGAAGACGAGGGTCAGAGCGGGCGCTCGAGGCCCAGGGCCCCCTCTCCCAGCAGCGCCAACAAGTCGTAGACAAGCCCCGAGCCACTTTGTCCGTCCCGCGACTTCTGGTTGCTGGTTTGGTGTGGTCCAGTGCTGGGGCTGGTCCCGGGGCCCGTGCATGGCCGCCCAGCCCTCTCCCACCCTGCCCCACCACAGCCCCACGGAGCGGGGATTCAGTGAGCACCTACTGACTCCCTGGCACTCTGCCAGGCACTCGCCATACACCAGGAAGAAACACAGCAAAATCTGCCTTTGAGGAGCGTTTTCTTTTTCCCTTGCTGGAAAGAGACAGCAGTACGCATGAGTGGATTCTAAGTGGGTGTGTCAAGTCGTGTACAAAAATGCGAGAAACAAACAAACGCCAGAGCGAGGGCCCCTAGAAATGCAAGGGGGAGACCAGTCCCAGTTTCCCATGGGGCCCTGAGGGAAGGCGACCGTTTGAGCAAAGTCTCGCAGGCGGTGACCGTGTGGCTGTCCGTGTGGGAGAATGTTGGCCAGGGCAACCAGTGCAAAGGCCCTGAGGTAGAAACCTGCCTGCCATGGCCCTGACCCGGTGGAGGGCGGGGGAGGTGGACCCCATGGGACAGACCGGGCATTAGGAGGATTTCAGCTTCTACCCCACGTGACCTGGGGGAGCCAGGGGGGCCGTGAGCAGGGCAAGACCGTACCATGCGTGCCCTTGTTTGCGGGAAGTCCTTCCGGCTGGACCCCTGGGAGGCTATGGCCCTCAGCCGGGGGACAGACGTCGGCGCCAGGCCAGGGTCAGGAGGGACCCTGAACATCCTGCCGATAGGACTGGAGGGGAATCGAACCTGGGTGGTAACGAGGGAGGAGTCAGGGGTTCGATGCCTCGCCAAGTGCCGGCGGCTCACATCTATCACCCCCGCTATGCAGGAAGCTGAGATCTGAGGATCCAGGTTCAAAGCCAGCCCAGGCACAGAAACCCAATGAACGAGCAAAAAGCCAGGGAACCGGAGGCCTGGCTCAAGTGGTAGAGTGCTGGCCTTGAGTGTGTGGGGCCGGGGGCGGGGGGAAACATGGACAGGCCCGGATTCAAGCCTTCCTATCCTAAACCATGTTGCAGACTTGGTGGCTGGGCTTTGTCCCCTCTGCTGGCTCAAAGTCATGGTTCTTTCCCAAGACCGGCTCCGCTCGCGTTTCAAGGAGCCGTGGTCCTGTCTGTAGCATCTACTCAGGACTCGAAGCTCAGGGCTGGGTTGTCCATGTCCTTGCCCCGCCCCCACACCCCCGCCCAGCACCAGAGCCACAGTGGGGACTCCTGTGAGGGGCCTTTGGGGTTGGGATGAGCCAGGCTCAGAAGGCAGCACGGGGTCCATTTCCCAGTGGAAGGCCGAGTCACCATCCCGGCTCCTGATGCAAGAGTTGCCCAGGCTACTGGCTCCCAGAGGCTCAGAGGCCCCGGAACCAGAGCCGCCGTCCCAGGCCCCAGCCTGCTCCCGGCAATGGTGGCTTGTCCTTCTGGGACGGGAATCGGGTCAGCGGGACAGCTTCGGGGACTCGGAGACAGGCCCAGGATCCTTGTATTTGGCACCCACGGGTCTGAGCCTTATTCCTTCAGGAACACAGGTGAACTGGATTTGCTGAGCTGTTCGTTCGTAGAGGCCGGCTTTGGCTCTGTGTTACAGATGATGGAGGTGACTCACATCTGTGAAACCTGTCAGCAGGCGCCTGTGCTCTGTTCCCTGGAATTCTCCGCGCAGCCCACGCACAGCCACGGAAGCCGAGAACCAGGGTCAAGGTCACAGGGCAGGTTTCAACTCAGCTTCCTCTCACGCTCTGGCCCGGTGCAGCCCTGGCCTGGCCGGGCACTCACTGGCCTCCTCTCTAGTCCTCTTTTTTGTTTGCCAGTCCTGGGCCTTGAACTCAGGGCCTGAGCACTGTCCCTGGCTTCTTTTTGCTCAAGGCTAGCACTCTGCCACTTGAGCCACAGCGCCACTTCCGGCTGTTTTCTATATATGTGGTGCTGGGGAATCGAACTCAGGGCTTCATGTACACGAGGCAAGCACTCTTGCCACTAGGCCCTATCCCCAGCCCCTCTCTAGTCCTCTTGGCAGCCTTCACGCCCGACTTACACTCTGTCCATTGTCCAGATGAGAACACCGAGCCTCAGGAGAGAGGAGGTGGCTGCCCTCGTGTGCACAGGAGGAAGTGCAGAACACCGAGCATGTGAGAGCAACCGCCATTCCCCGCTCCCAGAAAGCCTCTGTCTGGACTCCCTGTGGCCCTGGGGGATAGGGGTGGGGGGAGAGGGGTGTCCTCCCACCTCTCCCCGCCCGCCCAGCCTCCAGCTCCCATCACCGCTCTCCTTTGCAGGATCTTCCCAGGTCCCAGAAAGGCTCATCATGGCCACACAAAGCCCAAACCGTGGCTCCAACCGCGCCAGGCGCTACCCCAAAGCCCTGCGGCAACAGCTGGGCGCCCGCTTTGAGAAAAGCAAGGGAGGGGTTCAAAGCCAGCCTGGGCAGGAAAATGCATGAGGCTCTTATCTCCCTAAACCACCAAAAGGCCAGAAGTGGAGCTGTGGCTCAACAGAGCATTAACCTTGAGCAAAAAAGCACAGGCCCCGAGTTCAAGTTCAAGCTCCAGCCTCCCCCACCTAGAATGCAATTTTTGTTGTGTTGCTTTTCCTCTATTTTTTTTTTTTTTTGGCCAGTCCTGGGGCTTGGACTCAGGGCCTGAGCACTGTCCCTGGCTTCTTTATGCTCAAGGCTAGCACTCTGCCACTTGAGCCACAGCGCCACTTCTGGCCATTTTCTGTATATGTGGTGCTGGGGGAATCGAACCCAGGGCCTCATGTATACGAGGCAAGCACTCTTGCCACTAGGCCATATCCCCAGCCCCTCCTCTATTTTTTATTTACACCCAATTTCATTATTTTCTGTGTTTATTCTTCCTGTTTTCTTCCTTCTTCTTGGTTTGAATTTCTTGTGATCCTTTCCCTAGTTTCATGAGGATGAAGTCAAGATTACTGTTTTAAAACCTTTATCTTTTTCTACTAGAAGTATTGAGGCTACAAATTTCCCTCTTGGCACTGCTTTGGCTGAATGCCACACAATTTATGTCTTTTCATTTTTTACTCCATTCATGATTCTTGCTGTTTTTTTTTTTAAATTTCTTTTTAAGATATAAAAAATGTGTAATATTTTGTCTGAGACTGGGGCTCGAACCTGGTATCTGACATTTTCACCCATTGGCTGGCACTCTACCACCCGAGCCGTGCATGTCTCGAACCCCTAAGATATTTTCGTTTCCACCTACTGGTTATTTAGAAGCACACACACACACACACATATATATTTAAGAGACACAATGAGATGTTTGATAAGCAGATACATTGTGAAATGACCATCCACAAAGTCCCTACAGTGTGCATTTACATCATACTTTTGCTAGTTTGTTTCTTGGCATGTTGACAGGACCTATATAGCCCAGGCTATACAGCCCAGGCTGTCAGGAACCTCCCACCACTTAAGTGCTGGGATTACAGTGTGCCACTGTGCTTGTCCTTAGCACAATTTCTTTATCTAGTTGACAGAGCCTTAAGTGGCTACCATCTTTTAGCTACTGTGCACCATGCTGAGGGATTGTGGGAGTGCAGGTGTCTCTCTTGAGATAATGCTTTTATTTCCCTTGTTTATAAATTGTGGAGTCACATTTTCAAACTGCTTTCCTGATAATTACCCCCCCCCTTGTCATCTTATTTGTCTACTCTCACCACCCAGCCCTCCCAGGAGCTTGCTAGCTTGTTTGTGTTCCTGGTGTGTTCTGTTGATTTAGCTCCTGATAAGGCTCACACCGTGGTCTAACCGGGTTTGTCTTCCAGCTGTGGCTATGTTATTGAGGACCAGGGAGGGACAGGGCCATAGCCTGGGTGTTACTGGGGGACAGGGAGACTCCACAAGCTCATTGCTTCACGGAGGACTCAAAGGTTTTTGTCCAACAGCTGCTCAGGGCTGACCACGAACCCTAGAGCCCAGAGCCGCTCTGACAAAACCAACTACAATGCCTCACCTTCTTCTCCCAGCTGGGGCCACTGTCTGACATTGATTTGATTTGCTCTGTGGCTTCACACCCAACAGGAAGCAACAAAGCAGGGCCGGGGCAGCCCACGGCCAGGTGTTGCCCGGGCTGCCCAGGGCTCCTTCCTGGGCTGGTGGTTCTGCCAGCTCCCAGCACACCTCTGGGCTATGGAGTCCCCCCGGGGGGCTCCAGAGCAAGACCTCCGGCTTGAGTTCCCCCCGGGGGGTCAGCCTTCTTCCCCTTGCTCTCCTCCCCTGCGCTTACCGCTCACCGGGCGCTAGGCTGGGCTTTCCTGACACCCCGGCCTTCCACCCCCGGGCTCCCGGGGCTCTGCCTTCCAGCAGAGTGCGGCTGATCTGCCAGCCTGTCCCCGGCCTTCCCCTTCCGTGGGCCGTGCGGTCCTCTCGTCTGCCCCACGGGGATCTCCTGCTGTCCACGTGCGCTGTGGGGCAGCCGGATCCGCTCCTGTGCGTGTCCCGCGGTGCCTTTCTGTCTGCGCCTGCCTCCTGCACCTGCCCCCGCCCTCCCTCGTCCCCCCCACCCCTGCACCTTACGGGTTGTGTACAGCTGAGAGCTTCACAGACTCCCAGCCGAGTGGACACACGCCCACACCTTATTAGTTCTTATAGTATCTAGGTCCTTCGGGATATTTCTTTTCTTTCCTGTTTTTGGGGGGAGGGAAAGGGGGTCATTGCAGTCAGGACCTTTGCTTCCTAGGCAGGTGCGCTACCGCTGACTCGGGCTTCCAGCCCTGGTTTTTGCCTTGATTATTATTACTGTTGTTACATAAGGTCTCCCGTCCTGGCCAGATCATGCCTAGGTCTCGTTCCTTCTGTTTTAGGTTTCTCGCCATAGCTAGGATGACAGGCACACACCACGGCATCCAACAGTTGGTGGGGAAGAGGGTCTCCCAAACCTCCCTACCTCAGCTGGTCTTGAGCCACCGTCTTCCCCAACCTCAGCCTCCCGAGTAGCCAGGATTTCATGTGTGAGCCACCAGTGCCTGGCTGGACTTTTCTTCTTCTTTTTATGTTGGTCAGTTGTGGGGCTTGAAGCCTGGGCCTGGACATTGTCCCCGAGCTCTTCAGCTCAAGGCTAGTGCTCTACCACTTTGAGCCACACTGCCACTTCTGGTTTTCTGGTAGTTAATTGGAAATAAGAGTCTCATGGGCTTTCGTGCCCGGGCTGCCTTCGAATCTCCTTCCTCAGATCTCAGCCTCCTGAGTAGCTAGGATGACAGGCGTGAGCCACCAGCACCTGGTTTTGGAATTTTCTAAGCGTATTTTAATTCCTTTCTAATCTTAAGACTCTCTGGCAAGAGCCTTCTGTCCCCGGCTGAATAAGAGAGGCCAATGCCCATGGTGGCCCTGCGTATTGTTTCCATTACAGAAAAGGCCTACGCAGCCAGGCACAGTGGCTCGAGCTTGTAATTCTAGCTATGAGGAGGGGGTCATGGGGGGCTGAAATTCACAGCTAACCCGGGCATGAAAGTTTGTGAGACTCCACCATCTCAGCCAATGGTGGAGAGCAGGGCATGCGCCTGTCATCCCAGCGACATGGGAAAACCCAAGCAGGAGGATTGAAGCCCAGGCATGAATTAAGCCCCTACTAGGAAAATAACCAGTACTGAGGGTGTGGCTCAGCGGGTAGAGCGCCTGCCTAGCAAGGACAAGGCTTCCCTGGGTACTCGATCTCATGAGTCATTACACTAGCAGTGCCAAGTCAATCCACCTAGAATATTCTCGACTTTGGCTTCTCCCGCTGCAGGGCACATGTGATTCTGCCAAGTCTGCATTAGCAGGTTCCTTCAGCCGTTTCCTCCAGGAGATAGAAGGAGCCGGAACCCTGTGTTAAGTTTCCTCAGGACACTAGGCCCCCCGGGGGCCCCTCCTGCTGGCTTAGCCGCTAACTCGCTCTTCCTCATCCATTTGGCCCAAGTCATCAGCTTTAGGTGGGGCAGTGGGTTTCAGAGGATCAGTGGTCCTCGGGCTTTGGTTGAGTCAGGGAACCCCAGCCGCGTCCCCCCCCCCCCCCCCCCGAGACTATGACTCAGAAGGTCGGGGGCCTGAGGGTGTTCATAGTGCTCTGGGCTGTGGCTTTTGCCCTGGGGACCCCATTTTGAACCACTGCGTCACATTATTGGCTACTGAGTTAAAGAAGTCCTTCCTAAGTGAAAAGTCTTCTTTTAAAAATATAAATGGCAGTTGTATCATCTGTTTTTATGGCTTATTGTGAGAACCATGCAGATTTTTTTTTCTCTCTTTTCTTTTTGCTTTGGTGCTCATTTTGGACTTGAACTCAAGGCCTGGGCGCCATTCCTTAGCTTTTCACTCAAGGCTAGAGCTTTACCACTTGGGCTACGCCTTCACTTCCTGCTTTTTGCTAGATAATTGGAGATATGAGTATCATGTACGTTTCTGCCCAGTTTGGGTTTGAACCTTGATTTTTAGATCTCGACCTCCTGAGTAGCTGGGATTACAGGCGTGAGCCACTGGTGCCCTGCCAGGTTGTTTTTCTTTGTTCTATTACTCTGTTGGGTTGGTTTTCGTTCCTTCTTTTTACAAAGGCAGTACCGGAGTTTTGAACTCAGAACCTTGGCACTTGCTAAGCCTGGGCTTGCCCGTGGAGCCACGCCCCCTGCACACTCTGCTCTACATTTTCACACACTGTCACTGGGTTGGACACACATGTAAGTGTGCCCCTGCTTGGAACAGCAGCCTGGGAGAGGATCAGACATGAGACCCACAGGTGGGAGAAAAGCTGTTGGGTCTGGCAAGCACCTGTTACCATTTGCCAGGCACCGTACCAGGTACGAATCCAGCCTCTGCCAGGCACTGTTCTAGGCCTCCAAGAATCCAGCGCTACCACCCCACCCACCCCCGACCCCGCAAACAGAGGCTGGGCCGCAAAAATCTCCCATTAGTCAGGAGCTGGTGGCTCACACCTCTAATCTCAAGGGGTTGAGAGCTGAGCATCGAAGTTTGAAGCCTGCCCAGGATGGACAGCCCATGATGTGAGACGCTTATGTCAGAAATCCTCGGAGTCAGTTGTTACGATCCTTGTCTTACCCACAAGAACAGTGAGGTTCAGAGAGGCTAAGCAACTTGCCCACAGCCACACAGCTGGCCAGAAGGCGCACCGCACAGCCTCCGACCTGGGCCCCAGCCGTTGTCGCTGCGGGAAGGCAGCCTGGGTGCGCGGAATGGACTCACGTAGAGGGGATGGAGCGTGGGCCATCAGGCTCTCCTCCGCAGAGCTCTCAGCTCCCAGCTTGCTTCTGCATTGGGACACTGATTGCTTCACCGACCGCAAACCGCAGGGCGGGAAGGACCGGAGGACACACTTCTGCAAACAGCTTGGGCGCTTGTCTGTCCTACTGGCCTCAAATTGTGGTCCTCCCATTCTCAGCCTCCTGAGGAGCTAGCTATAGGCTATGAACCACCCAACAGCCAGAAGCGGAGCTGCGGCTCAAGCAGGAGAGCGCCAGCCTTGAGAGAAAAACAAAAACTAAGGACAGTGCCCAGACCCTGAGTTCAAGACAGCCCACCAAAGAAACAGGTGCAGGGGGTCTTCCTTGATAAACAATCACCCTTTCCAGATTTGTCTCTTCTTTTCTTTTTAACCAAAACAAACAAGAAATAGTCTTTCAGTGTGAAACATAAACATACAGATGCCCAGGCCTAGGGATTCAGGCTCAGGAGGCCTGCTGGAGGAAGAGCTGAGGAGCGTGTGTGTGTGTGTGTGTGTGTGTGTGTGTGTGTGTGTGTGTGTGTTGCTGGGGCTTGAACCCAGGGCTTCATACTTGTTAGGCAGGCACTCTGCCACTTGAGCCACACCTTCAACCCCTCCCCTCCCCCTTTTAATTTGTTTTGCTTGGGTTATTTTTCAGGTGGGGTCTTGTGCTTCTGGCCAGGCCTGGCCTCAGAGGCCGATGACCTAAGGCCTCAGGCAAGCCACACCCAACCGAGGCCCTCGAGGTAGCTGGAATGAGGAACACTCACCACACCTGGCTGAGGGACTGAGACGCTCTCACCGGCTTTCTCCTGGGGGCCAGCTTCCAACCTTAATTCTTCCCCTCTCTGCCCCCCAAGTAGCTGGGATTATAGTCATATACCACCATGCCCAGCCCAGAAATTGGTATTTAACGCACCGGAAGAGGTCTTATGCTGTATTTAGGTACCACCAGCCAAGCCAGTTGGGGGCTGGCTCTGCTAAGGTTAACGATCTTCCAGAAGATTCTAACAGACAGGTGGATTGAGAACTGCAGATGCAGCTCCGCTGAGAAGCCAGGGTGGAGAGGTTCCCTGGCGGTGGGTACCCCCCCCCCCCACAGCCCTTCATTTCCTTGTGCCTCCGTGTCCTCCTGACAGCCACTGGCCGTGGCATTTTGTATGGGGGATGGGGGCACAGGGCGGTGGCCGGCACTTTCCGGCCACGCTTGCTGTCACCATGGATACACGCTCGGTGCCTTGGACTTCCGGGCAGCCATCCTCACCAGGGCCCCGGGCCACAGGTTGGGCAACTTCCTAAGGGGCCCTGTGGTTTCTTCCTCCTGATGCTGAGGAAAGCTGGGGTACGTGGGGGCCAGGCAGGCCTGGAATCTCCTTAAGAAGGGCAGGGCCTGGCTTCCTGTCTGGGCCAGAGCCTCCTTAAGCTCTGGCTCTCAGAGGGCCTGGACCTAGAGGCCGGGTGTGGTAGTACATGCCTGTAATCCCAGCTGCTGGGGAGGCAGAGGTAGACTATCAATTCAAGGTTGGCCCAGGCAGAGGTAGCAGGAAACCCGAAAGCAAACTAGAAAACAAAAGGCCAAGGGACATGGCTCAAACGGGGGAGAGCTTGCCTGGCAAGCTTAAAGCCTTGGATTCTCCAATACTGGGGAGGAAAACAAATTCAGAACTCAAGACTATGTCTACGCAGCAGGCCGGAAGAGGCTGGGGTGCCTTGGGGTGCCAGGCAGCCCTTTATGTAACACGATGCCACCAAGGGCTCGTCCAAACTGCGGGAGGAAGGGAAGGAGGAAGGGAAGGAGGAAGGGCTCACTCCCCTCCACTTTCCAGTTTCATGCAAACCTGGAGGTACTTGAGATCCACACATGAAAAAGCCTTTGAAGGGGAGCCTTTAGCAAGGGTTTATTTTTAGTAGAATAAGAAATAAAGTAGGAGCCAGGCTCTGGCGGCTCATGCCTGTAATCCTCGCTACTCAGGAGCCTGAGATCTGAGGATCATGGTTCAAAGCCAGCCAGGGCAGGAAAGGCCTTGAGACTCTTATCTCCAAATGAACCACCAGAACATGGAAAATGGAGCTGTGGTTCAAAGTGTGTAGAGTACTAACCTTGAGCAGAAGAGCTCAAGGGGACAGTGCCCTGGCCCTGAGTTCAAGCCCCAGGATCAATAACAACAACAACAACAAAAGATAGAAAAGTAGGAAGAAGGAGAAACAGGAAAGAAACATTTCCAGTTCCCCACATGGGAAATGGGAGTTAAAGACTAGGCTGGAATCCATCTTCAGAACTCTTAATTTTCTCAGCATCTTCATTTGTCTCTGCTTCCCTCAGTGGCAGTAGTGGCTTGTTTTGTCAACATCTCGGTATAGGAGGCAGTATTGAGAGAACATTCTAGAGGCTGTAAGTATAGTGGGCCCAGGAGATGGCCTCAGGGTAGCCTATAACTCCTTCTCCAGTCACCCAAAGGGGAGCCCTTGTGACTTGGATCTTAAATGTCACCAACAAGCTTGTGTTGGCCACTTGATCTGCATGGCAGCAGCATTCAGAGGGGATGGGCCCATGAGCTGATGAGGGCTGGCCTTAGGAATGTATAAGGGAACCCCGAAAGGTATATTGTTTCTAGACCGCCCCCTGCAGCTTTATTCTACCATATGCTCCCCTCCTCTTAATATTCGGCTTTTCCACAGGCCCTGAAGCAGTGAAACCAACTGATCATGGAAGGAACCTCTGAAACCAGAAGCCCACATGAACCTTTCCTCCTTTTACACTGTTTTCCTCCGGCATTTTGTCACAGCCACAGAGAACTAGCACACAAGTGTGTTTGCGCCTCTGGAGAGAACGGGGAGCTGGCAGGGCAGCAGCGAATGAGTGGTGCCTTCCTGGTGCTCTGGGGGTGAGGCAGGAACTTTGGGGGGGAGGTGTCAAGCACCTGTGCTTCCCAGGGGAAAGGTGCAGCCTCTCAGGCTGACTGCTAACCTCCCTTGTAAGTGTTGCTGTTTCAGAGAAGGCCCTCAGTGGAATGAAATTAAACAGGTCCCAGCCACCCACCTCCCTCTTCAGCATGATCTAGAGTACATGCTGCTCATTACAGCCTCACTGAAATGCTAAATTGTCCACTTCAGGGGCCATGATTAAATGCTCACGGGTGAGAAAGCAGGATTTTGTGCACCCACCATCAGAAGCAAGGACTATAGAAACGTGCACGCACCCGCGGGATCCAGTGCTTTGCTTTCTTTATTTTAGCATACCAGGATAAAGGAGGGAGAAATGGCAAAGGGGCGAGCAGCGTGTCCAGCTCCCCAGGAAGAAAGTGAGAGTTACAGATTCTATCCTACGCTTCGGTGCCTCTGTGGAATTATTCACCAGTCATGGAAACCCCACTGGACCCACGCAGAACACACCTGCAGCTGACACAGGTCTTGGAAAAGCCCTGCCCCGCACCTGGAGCCATGCCCCAAGTCAGAGCCACGCCCTGCATCAAGCCACACCGCCTACCCAGTCACGACCTGCAACTAGAATGATGGTCCACACTTAGCCACGCCCTATGAACCAGAGCCACGCCCACAACCACGCCCCATGCCCAGCCACGCCCTGCATCAAGCCACACCCCCTATCCAGCCACGCCCACGGTAAATGATGGTCCACACAGCCAGGCCCTGTGCTCAGAGCCACACCCCATAGCCACACCCCGTATGTGTAGCCACGTCCCACAGAGCCACGCCCTGCATCAAGCCACACCCCCTACTCAGCCACATCCTGCAACTAGAATGATGGTCCACACTTAGCTACGCCCCATGCTCCAGAGCCACGCCCACAGCCACACCCCATGCTCAGCCACGCCCTGCGTCAAGTCACACCCCTACTCAGTTACGCCCTGCAACCGGAGTGATGGTCCACATTAGCCACGCCCTATGCCAGAGCCACGCCCACAGCCACACCCCATACGTGTAGCCACGTCCCACACAGAGCCACGCCCTACATCAAGCCACACCCCCTACTCAGCCACGCCCTGCAACCAGAGTGATGGTCCACACTTAGCCACGCCCTGTGCTCAGAGCCATGCTTCTTGGCCACACCCATGCTCAGCCTGGCCCCAGGCTCATGCACGCCCTATATCAGAGCTACCAGTGACCCCAGGGCGGTGCCTCTCGGGGCATCTTCTGCTACAGCCAGGGTTTGGATCCACGCAGAGATCAACAGAAGGCTGAGAGCCAAATCACCGGAGGGTCCCAGGACCCAGGAAGTCCCCTCCCCCCCACAGGTGGGGGCTGCCAGTGACAACCCGGGGGCACTTCTTCTCACCCTGGGACCCGGTCTCCCCAAACAACACTTCACCGAAGATTCCAGGAGGATTGCAGACAACGCTGTATTTCTGCCTATCTCATAATAGAGAGTTTATAAAGCCAAACTCCCTCCACACACATCTAGAGGGACCTACTGTGCACAGAGTTCAACATCTGGCCGGGAGCTTGGAGCGGGGCCCAGGTTCCCACTTCCACCTGAGTGGGTCCCTGGGTCTTCCCTGGGGGGAGGTTTGGGGCAGGTCTCCCATCCTGTGTGGAGAATCTGTTCCCTGACGGGTAAGAGACGGTCAGGCCAGAGCCCAGAGCCGAGTCCCAGGGCCTTTGTGAGGATGCACGGGCCATGATGTTTGGTGTCAGGATGCTTCTAGACACACAACCCCTCCCCCCCAATGAATCTGTTCCCAAACAAAGGGTTTGGGGGGGGGGTTGGAAGGAGGAGTCCCCTTTGATCATGTTGATTCACGTGAAAGCCACAGAGATGGGGTCCTCCTGCGGGAGACCAAGAGGATTCATGTTTGAGAACCAATCATGGCTCAGGCAGGGAGGGCACAGACATGTGTAGGGACGGGCTTCGGAGGGGGCGGAGGTCGGCGGGTCGTCGTGGGGGTGCCGTCTGGAGCCTGGGGTCACCTGGTGCTCACGGCTCGCGGGGCCGGGCTGGGTTCCCATCACCCCCAACCGCCGAGGCCCCGCCTCTCGACGGAGGATGGCGGGCGGGCGGGCGGGCGGTGGAGCTCAGGGCTGCATGTGCCACCACTTGAAGGCGAAGGGCTGGCGGCGCACGTTGGTGCCGCAGTGCACCTCGCCGTGCAGCAGGTGGTAGGAGGCGAAGTCGTCGATGAAGACGCAGCGCAGGCCCAGCGGCTCCAGCAGCGCGCGCACCCTCTCCTCCAGGCAGCAGCGGCCGTGGATGAGGGGGCCGAAGGGCTTGGGGATGCCCAAGTGCTTCCCCAGAACCAGCATGTTCACCTGCACGACACGGGGTGGGGGCGCCCGCTCAGAGACAGCCCCTCACCCCCCCCTTCTGCTGCCCCCTCCTCCACCCACCCAGAAAGACCCGAGAGACGGGCCTCCAGGCAGCCTGGGAAACCCCAATGGCGGCCAGCGACCGCCATGAGCCAGGGGCTCCCTCCCGCCTGTCATGTCAGCTACTCGGGAGACTGAGATCAGGGTTCAAAGCCAGCCAGGGCGGGAAAAACCCCAAAGACGCTTATCTCCGGTTAGCCGCCGAGAGCTGTGGCTCAAGGGGTGGAGTGCCAGGTTAGAGCATAAAAGCCACGTGAGGCCCTGAGTTCAAGCCTCAGGACAGGCACCAAAGAAGGAAAGGAAAGGAAGAGGAGAGGAGAGAGAAACATGGACGAGCCTGGGAGCAGGTATGTGATTCCAAGGCCTTGAAGCATGCAGGAAGAGTGGGAGATAAAAAGAGACCCCGAGGCTCCACCAAAGCTCCACCATGCATTCTTACTTGGCTCCTGTTCTCTCTTTTTCTGCCAGTACTAGAGTTTGAACTCAGGACCTGAGCACTGTCCCTGAGCTTTTCACACAAGGCTGAAGCTCTATCACTTGAGCTATACCTCCATGTCCAGCCTTTTTTTTCTTTCTTTCTTTTTTTTTTTTGATGTTCAGTTGGAAAATAGTCTCACAGACTTTCCTGCCCGGGCTGGCTTCGACCCGTGATCCTCAGGCCTCAGCCTCCTGAGTAGCTAGGATGACAGGTGTGAGCCATTGGTGCCCAGCTCCTTTAACTCTGTCACACAGACTGGGTCAGGGGACATGTCTTTAGGCTCAATCCTCTGTGTCGGTCACAGGACGTCTCCCTGTGCGTGTGTGGATGGAGTGCTGGGACCTGAGGGCCAGAATGGACGCCCAGGCTTCCCACACGTGACCTCGTTCACACGGGCCATGCCGGCGGCTACTGGAAGCCACTGCGCCAGCCTGGACGCTCTGGCCCTCCCCCCAGCCGCACCCCCCTTTCCCTCCCCCCCCCCCCCGCCCCCGCCTGGGGACAGGAGGCTCACCAGGTCCGGGAAGAAGGCCACCGCCTTTCTCTTCTCCATCTTGAAGAGCTGCGGGATGTCGATGATGTCGCGGTCCGCCAGGCCCAGCTCCCGCTTCAGCACCTCGCGGTTCCAGTCGATGCAGCTCTGGAGGGAGGCGAGGGGCGCGTTGGGGCGACTGGACCAGTGTGTGATGGGGGTGTGGGTGGGCTTCCGGGGCTCAAGTGTGTTCCAGGAGGGGCAAGGTGACCCTCAACACAGATAACCTCCGTCCACACAAGCTAACCTCTGAACCACTGGGTCAAAATGCCCCACCCACCCACATCCTGTCCGCTGGTAGGTGGGCTACCAGTGAGAATGTTCTAGAATGGTCCATCCTTGACCCACTTCTCTACATCTCTCACTTCTTAGGGGGATCTTCCCCTCCTCTCACTATATACTGGTCGGTCCCAGTCTCTATCTGCCCCAAGTTTATATCTGCCCTTAAGAAGGCTGAGTTTAGACTTGCAAACATCCCAGCATCTTTGCATTTCTGACTGGATATCTAATAAGTGCATCCATGTAATTGGGCCAACAATAAATTATTATTATTATTAATTAATATTATTATTTAAACAAAAGTCCTTGAGCTTGCTCAGCTGGCGCTCTCCTACCCGAGTCCAGCTTCTAGTCCAGCATTTTGCTGGTTAATTGGAGATGGAGTCTTGCCTATTTTCCCACTCCGGCTTCACATCACAGTGCTCCTCCTACAATCAGAGACCGGCTGGGGATATGGCCTAGTGTCAAGAGTGCTTGCCTCGTATACATGAAGCCCTGGGTTCGATTCCCCAGCACCACGTATATAGAAAAGGCCAGAAGTGGCGCTGTGGCACAAGTGGCAGAGTGCTAGCCTTGACCCTGAGTCCAAGGCCCAGGACTGGCAAAAAAAAAAAATACATTCAGGGACCAATGAGCACCAGCTGCCCAGCTCTGAGCCGGCGCGCGAGGTCACGTCGCCCTCTGGCGGCCACAGGGGGTGGCGCAGGGCAAGGAAGGCCCCCTACACCCATCTGTGAGCTTCAGATGTGCCACCCTTTCCCGTCCCCATGTCTGCCCCCCCCCCCTCCACTGACAGCCCCCCACCTCGGTACCTGAACAAACTTGTTAAAGCTGATGAGGTTCTCATTCGAAAGAATCTGGTTGATGGAGATGGTCGGGACCCGCCTTTCTCCTGTGAAGCGGACGGAACAGAGATGGCGGGGTGAGGACCAGGCCCCCCGGGAGGGCGTCCTGCTCCGGGAAGCGGCCAGGCCGAGGCCCAGTTCACAGCGGCTGCTGCTCTCTGCCTGTCTTGGGCGGGCGCTGCCTGAGGGAGGAGAGGGGGCTGGGAGGGTCCCACCGGCGGCTGGGCAGTGGCCTTTCGGTTTTTATTTGAGTTGACTGGAAGTTGTGTTGCCTTTAATTGGACCTTCACAAGTACCCCTGGGGTGCTGTGGGATGAGTCCTCAGCCCCCGGCAAATGGAGGAGCTGGGTCAGCTGCTGTCTGCATCCCCGCCCCGGGCCCCAGTGAACCAGCCGGTCCTGGGACTGTGCCACCAGCAGGCTCTGACTTGCCCTCTGCTCCTCCAGCTGTGACGACCTGATGCCTTCCCCATGGGTTCCCGGGGAGCGGGGCGGCCCAGGGCAGGGGGGGCGGGGTCCCCGGTTCCCTATCCTGTGCCCGGAGCAGCGCAGACCACGGTCAGCCAGGCCCTGGCCCAGGAGCTGGGGGTTCAGCAGCTCACAGGCAGGCATGGCCAGCCTCGCCTTACCCATGAGGAAAACCTAGCTCAGAGCAATCAGATGACTGGCTGCAGCCACTCGGCTAGGACAGGGCGGGGGACGGGCGCTCTGTGAGCCCAGGGCTCAGGAGCAGTGGCGAAGCGGGGGGGGGGGGGAAGGAGGGGAAAGGGGGGACCCCATATCCCTGTACTCCTGCTGAGGCCCATGGCTCCCTTGCAGCCCCAGCTCCACTGCATTCTTGCAGAGGAGGCCCCTGGGGCAGCGTCTGCCCTGGCGGAGCCTCTCAGCCCCGGTAGGAAGGGGGTGGACAGAGAGCAGCCCTTCCAGGCTCTCCTGGGTCAGCGGTGGGTGACTGTGACCACAAAGACCTGGCCTGCTGTGCTTGCGTGACCAGCTAGCCGCGTCCAGCGCCGGGTCAGGGGGACTGGCTCTGGAAGGCCTGCCCAGGCCTTGCTCACTTAGAAACCTGGTTTCCTGGGAGCGGCCAAGAGCACTCCGCCTCCACCCCCACGGGCAAGGAAAATGTGCATTTGAGGACGCTTTTGGCAGCACTAGGGTTTGAACTCGGGGCCTTGTAGTTGCTAGGCAGGCACCCTGCAGCTAAGCAACCCCTCCAGCCTGGTATTGAGCACGCTTCCTGTCCTGGTTGTCATCTTTTTTTTCATTTCCCACCCTCCCTGGGATGATGGGCACACACCACCACCAAGCTCAGCTTGGCCTGGTAGCACAGAGCAGGGAGGACTGCTCTGCCCGGGCTGGCCTGGAACTGTGATCCTTCTGATCTCAGTCTCTCCAGCATCGAGGATGCAGACATGAGCTCCGGGGGCCGGGCTTGGGGGGGCTGAGGGAACGTGGTTGGGGTTCATGTCACGCTAGGACAGTGCCGTGGCGAGGCAGGGACTCCGGAAGCTCCTCGGGTTTTGTCCCTGAGGGGCTTACGTCCCCTACCCCACAGCTTTCTGCCTGGAGACTGGGTGGGGCCTGTGGTGCGGAGTCGAGGGGGAGTGGATTTGAGAGCGACTCCAGGAAGGTCTCTGCGGACACCGGAGCCCAGTCAGCCTGCCCCTCGGTGTCCTCCTGTGTCCTTGTTCAAACCCCGGGGGGGAGGGGGAATTCAGACACGTGGCGCGCACCTGCTCCTACCTACTCAAGAGCTGAGGACCACAGTTCAAGGCTGAGCCAGGCTCCTCACCTTCCCACAGGCCCCTGCGACCAGGCAAGCTATGGAGAACTGAACCCTCCACTCCAGGACGCCCGGGTGGCACCTTTGAACTCGCCCCAGGGAGGCCAGGAGGATGGGAGGCGGAGGCTCGGCGCCCTCCGCAGTCCCCCATCCGACATCCCTTACAAAACACACGCACTCGGATGCCCATCCAAGACACTCAACCCCAACCGCCGGGCCCCGCCGCTGGGCCCCTCTGAGCAGAGGCCGGGTGCAAACGCGCAGGTCACAAACTGGCCGTCCCCCCCCAACCCCTCCCCGCTTCCCCCACGCCGGCCCTACCCATCCCTGCAACTCAAGGGAGCTGCGCGGAGCGTCCCGGGAACAACACCCACCGACGATCCCCTGGAACAGGAGGGCCCGGCCGTGGCCCCACTTCTGTTTCTCTTGGAAGAGCCGGAAGCAGGCGCCAGGGCTGGCCAGGAGCAACCGGAAGCCCTGCGTGCAGAAGACAGGCCTGGCTGAGCCCCGGCCCTGCCCGGCTCCCCGTCCCAGAGGCCAGGAGACGCATGCCACCGGGTGCCTACCTTGCCATCTGGAGCAGGGACGAAGCTCAGAAACTCATCTACGTGGCCCACCGACAGCCAGTCCACAAAGAGCTCCACCAGGGGCTGTACCTTCTGGGCGTGGAGGAAGTCCCTCACCACCTGGGTGACCCTGCGGCCTCTCGACCTGAGGCCCACGGGGTTAGGAAAAGCCACTTAGCTAAGACAAAGACGCCAGGCAGACACGGAACGGCAAGCGTCCGAGCTGTCTGCAGCAGCTGACTACAAACGTGTTGCGTGCAGTCCCCCTGCGACCCTGACTGCCTAAGAGAGAGACCGGGAGGACCACATTTCAAAGTCAGCCAGAGCCAAGAAACGTCGGCAAGACTCGACCTCCGAAGAACAAGCTGGGTATGGCGACACACACCTGTAATCCAGTTACAATGGAGGTAGAAATAGGAGGATCACTATCTGAGACTGGCACAAGGGGGAAAATAGCTGGAGCAAAAAGGGCTAGGAGCATGGCTCAAGTTAGCACGTCACGAAGCCCTGAGTTCAAAGCCCGCAAGGAGCCACAACTCCCACATTTTGCTTGTAAACCTAAGTCCTATTATTATTATTATTATTATTATTAGCCTTCTGAAAAAGCATCCAAGGCAAGGCCTGCTGCAGTGTCCTCTCTGGAGTGTCATGTATTTGAGAGCAGTCGGTCTCCCTCCAGAGCCTGTCTCTGAATCCATCCATTACTAGATCCGAAACCTACCTGGAAGCTTTGTGGGATTTGAACTCAGTTGGGTCAATGTCTTGTTCTAGTCTACGAAAAATAACCATTATGCTATAATCTTTCCTCTCCCACAGTAGTTCTGTGTCACACATCTATTTGTCCATCCGCCCATCCGTCTGTCTTCTACTGTCATCTCACTTTTCATGTCTCTGATTGCTCAGGAAAAGATCTGATGTTAGTCATTCACCTCATAGTATGAACAAGATTTGACCGAAATGCATTTTAGGGAATGGACACCTTTTCTTCCACGGCTGTCGGTAGAAGCGCTCTGGTAGCAGCGCTGTCTGTTTATTTCAGAACCGGAAGGCCCGAGTCTCATCATTCATTTGCCCTCTCTGGCCCCACTTGTAAAATGAAAGGTTGGACCACATAATCTCTTGGGTCCCTGTTTACTCTGCAACCTCGCACTCTGCGGTAAGTGAACAGCCCACCTCTTGGGGAGGTCAGGACGGCCCCCACCCCAGCCTCCATCCTCCCCCCCCCCGAGCCCCCCAACCGCAGCCTCTCACCCAGGCAGGTTGCCCCCAATGAGGATCCTCCCCAGAGGGTACTCTTTCCCGTTGGCCACCACTGGGGGGCTGACCTCCAGGTTCCCGAAGGAGTCAAGGCCGCTCACAGACCTGTCTCGTGGCTCCCGCGTCACGTAGCCAAAATCCAAACCCTGGTTGGGGGAGACTGAGTCAGGCGGGGATGGGATGATGGGAAGGGTTTGAACTAACTCGCCGGGCTCTGAGCTCCTAAGAGGTGGGGTCAAGCAGCCTCCTGCTCTTTGGGCAAAAATACTAAGTCAAAGATGGGTTTTGATGTAGTCGATATGATGTATATTCCCAGTCCTAGGGCTTGGACTCAAGGCCCGGGTGCTGTCCTTGAGGCTGTGTTTTGCTCACGGCTGGTTCTCTACCACGTGAGTCACAGAGTCTCCACAAAGTTTCCTGCCCAGGCTGGTTTTGAACTTCGATCCTCAGCTCTCAGCCTGTTGAGTAGCTGGGATTACAGGTGTGGGCCACCAGTGCCTGACTCTAATCAACATTGCATGTGTGCTTAAGGGCCCAAGTTGGGAAGCATTCAGACCCTCAGAGTACCATCATGTCTGGTCAATGTCTGTCTGTCTGTCTGTCTGTCTGTCTGTTTGTCTGTCTGTCTCTCTCTCTCACACACACACACCACAGAGGACATATTGGAGGACGCTGTATCCCATCACACACAGCGTCTGAAGCTCCTCAGCCTCAGTCCTGGAAGTCCAGGCTCAGCCCCCTTGGAGGCCAGCCCAGCCCAGCTCCTGGCACCTGGGCGGCCCAGTGGGGAATCCGAGGGGCGTCCTGTTCCCTGTGGCATCAAGGAAGTCTCCCTCCTGTCCTCTGGGGGTCCCGCTGCCCCTCTGCCCCGCATTCCACTGCCTGTCATTACCGCCGTGCCATCGCGGGCACAGCCCCTCCAGGGCTGCCAGGGGTAACAGATCAGAGCACAGGACGCCCCAAGAATGGAACTGCAAACAACACCGCTTTTTAACACAAGTATGCCTGGTGGGACATTTGGGGGACACACGGATCCCACAAAGCTAGTCCTGACTTCTCTGAAACCAGAAATGAACGTGCCACTGCTGTACAGAGTCCGGCTGCGCTCCAGGTTCCCGGCGCCCATCCCTGCGCCCTGGCACTGCCCACCCCCCACCCCCCACCCCTGCCCCACTCACCAGGATTCTTTTGTAAGGGAAGTTCTGCAGCTCCCCGTTCCTGGGGGAGTCGAACACCACCGGCAAGGTCTTGTGCGGTGCCTGAATGTAGCCCAGCTCCATCTCGTCCTGCCGACAAGAGAGACGCCAGCTGTGCACATCTGGTGCCCGGGAAAGGCCTTTGCTGCCAGCTTGCTCTCTTACGTGGGCCAGGCTGAGGGGCCCAAGAAGGCACAGATACACCTCAGACCTGTGAGGGCAGAGCAGCCTGCAGCCCTCTGGGAAATGGAGGCTAGGATGGCTGGGCCTCTGTCAACTACAGGGGCAGTGAGACACACACTAGCCTGCCCGGCCCTGTCCTTGGCTCTGCCACGAATCCCCACGACACGTTCGTGTAGAGGTTGTATTACAGCCTCATGTAATCCAGGAGGAACAGAGAGGTGTAGCTACTTCTCCAAGGGCACACAGCCAGTCCGCAGCACAGCCAGAACCCACAGCTGGGCTGGATCACCCCAGTGTCCTGCCTGGCCCAGCCTCACTAGACTAAGCTACAAGGAACTAGAAGTTAACTAGCTTGGCATTCAGGTCCCCCTACCTCCTGCCCTTCACAAAGCCACTGTCCTGACCAAAGGCAGCTCACAATGTTCCCCCCCCACCTCCCACCTCCCACCTCCAGGGCCTTTGCACATTCTGGTGCTCTGCCAGGACTCCCATCTTGAACCTCCTGGTGGTAGTGGGCAGCTGGAGTCCCAGCACTGCCCTTACCAGCTCTGCAGCCTGGGTGTTTGCTCCCCTGTGAGCTTCTTAATTATGGGGGTAATTACAGGGGTGGTCAAGATGAAATGATGCTACATATGTCCTGGCAGAAAGCCATTATCCACAGGCCTGCAGGACCTGGTCCAGCTCAGACGATCCCACCCCCTGCTGGCCCTGCCCCTCAAGGCCCTGGCCTATCCCTGGAGGACCCGCCCCCTGGAGGTCCCACCCCATTGGCCCCTACCCCAGAGGCTCCTCCGAGACCCCGCCCCCTGGGCTCTCCCCCTCCCCTCAGCTGCCTCTCTTTCCTCAGCAGGTTGGTACCACTAGCATCCGGCTACATCCTTGATTAAGGTAACCATTATTCACTGCGTCCAGGCTGCTCGGCGCCTCACTATTGACAGGGACTAGAAGCTTCTCTGGGGGCCGATCTGGGCACGGCAGGAGGCTTAGTGGCACTGCCCTCCCAGGGTGACTACCAAAGGGGTCTCCAGATGGTAGGGGATGAGTTGTCCCCCACCACCGACAGCTAGCCCAGGGCCAGCCCTGGCTGGAGAGGTGAGGGGTGTCGAGTCCAGCAGCAGAGTGCCTCTGACTTCCAGAAAGTTCTAGGGCAAGGGCTGTAGGTCTCAGACCAGAAAGAGCAATCTCATGAGAGCACCCGGGTCCTCCTGGCATTGCTCCCCCGCGAGGGTGGGCCGGCCTTCCCGGGGACGGTGGTGTGGAGGACGGCGTCGCCCGTCACCCCGGTTACCTGGATCCAGCGGTCATTGCGGTTCTCGGCCTGCGGGCAGATGGTCAGCTTGCAGCCGGCCATCCTGGCCAGGTCTGCCACCGCTTCCACAAAGCCCCTGTTGTTCCTCACACTGTGGACGAGGCGGGGACGGCGGCTCAGAGCTAGCCACGGGTCACCAGGGCGAGGCCGCCGCGGCCCCCGGCTCACCTGCACACGTACACCTCCAGGGGCGGCTGGGTGCTGGGCGTCATGATCCAGGGTGCCACCCGGAACACCACGGTGTCCGTGAAGATGGGCGACTCGGAGAAATACTGCAGGAGAGGGCGGAGGGTGGGGGGGGGCACACCTGGCTCAAGGGACAAAGCACCCGCCTAGCGAGCTCACGGCCCCGCGTTCGGTCTCACCCGGCAGAGGCATCCGGCAGCCTGGGGCCCTTTCCCGCCCTCTGCCCGGCCACCCCTACCTCATTGGAGTCGTCCAGCAGGGTGACGTGGAAGGAGACGAGGCCCTGGAAGCCGGCGTCGGGGAAGGAGAGGCCCTCCACGAAGAAGCGTTCCTCGTCTCCGTGGAGGCGCGGGACCTCGTAGGACGGCTTGTCCGGGCCCAGCACACACCTGTAGGCCTCACAGGAGTCCTCGGGGCCTGGGAGGGAGGGAGGGAGGGAGGGAGGGAGGGAGGGAGGGAGGGAGGGAGGGAGGGACGGGGTGGGGGCTGTGACTCTTGGGAAGTCTGACCCCTGACCTCTGGGGAGCATGAGGGATGGGCAAACGGAACCCCCCCCCCCCACACACAATTACAGACCCCAGTCCTGGGGGCCTGGGCAGTAAAGAGGAGGTGTCTCGGGACCCAGATTTCCCTGGTAGGAGAGGGCTTCCTTGCAAAGAATCATCATTGGAATGATGCTAATCCAGCTATGCTAATTCTAGGCTGTTCCCTACTAAAAAAACATGCATGCAGATTTGCATTAAAAGACTCCATAAGCCAGGCATTGGTAGCTCACACCTGTCATCCTAGCTACTCAGGAGGCTGAGATCTGAGGATCGCGGTTCAAAGCCAGCGGTTCAAAGCCAGCCCAGGCAGCAAAGTCTAATCAACTACTCAGAAAAAAAGCCGGAAGTGGCGCTGTGGATCAAGTGGTAGAAAGCTAGCCTTGAGCACAAAGAAGCTCAGAAATAGCACCCAGGCCCTGAGTTCAAGCCCCAGGACCAGAAAAAAAAAAAGACTCCATTTGTAGCCAGGCACTGGTAGTTCATGCCTGTAATCCTAGCTATTCTGGAGGCTAAGATCTGAGGATTGCAGTTGGAAGCTAGTGCAGTCAGGAAAATCCCCAAGACGCTGATCTCCAATGAACCTTCAGAAAGCCAGACATGGAGGTATGGCTCAAGTGGTAGAGCGCCAGCCTTGAGTAAAGAAGCTAAGCAAGAGCTTGAGGTCCTGAGTTCAAGCCCCCATACTGGCATGCGCGCACACACACACACACACACACACACACACACACACACACACACACACAGTGCCTGCAGAGGCTGGGAGACGGAGCAAGGTCCCCCTGGCTCACCACACATGTGGAAGACCCGGGCCCGCTCCGCGTCGAAGCTGGAGGTGTGGAGGACGAGTCGGTGGTCCTGGAAGAGGGCATCGGGGCCCCGGGTCCGCAGTACCATGATGGACATGTCTTCCAGGTCTGAGGGGCGGGCAGAGGGGCAGTGGCTAGGAGGGGCCTGGGCTTTCTGCCCCTCTCTGAGGCCCGCAGGCCCCAGGGCCTTGGGGTGGGTCCGCTGCCGGCCCCCGATGGGTTATGAGGGTCATCGTGGCACATTGGGCGGGGGGAGGGCTGGAACTCTGGGTTCTAATCCCAGGGTGCTGGACAAGGCCCTCGGGGCGGCCCCAGCCCCTCCTCACCTTGCAGGCAGTTCACGTGCTGGTCCCAGTTATCCGGACCGTTACCGTCCACGCTGTCCCGATCACAGTTCACCAGCAGGACGGCGCCGTGGCCCTCGGGACCCCAGACCCACTGCCGCTGCCCGGGAGAAGACGCAGCCCTGGTGGCTCCGGTCACACCCGGCCTCCTCCCCGCAGCCCCGGCCAGCCTTCAAGTCCAGACCGCAGGGCGGGCTCTGACAGCCCAGGTCCTCTTTCCCTAAGCAACCCCCCCCCCCCCCCCCCCGCTCAGGGTGCCCCGGGACAGGCCTACCTTGTCCATGAAGTCCCGGCCCTGCCTGCCCTCACAGTTGAAGTCACAGTCCAGGGAGATGTCTGCAGGAGACAGGAAGGCGGAGGGTGGGTCCAGGCTATATCCCCTCCCAGCAGACACGCCCACACGTGGGGGGACCTGTCTCTAGGCTCGGGGGAGAGAGGCCTTGGGAGCCTCTTGGGGGGGGGGGGTGCAGCCAAAGGTTGCCTCCTCCAGGAAGCCTTCTGTGACTTCTCCCTCCTCTGCACCTCCAGAGCCCCAGTCCCTTGGCCCCTTCTCCATCTCTATAAATCTGACTCGTCTCCTGTGGCTGGGGCAATGGGTCCAGGCCGGCGGGGGGGGGGGGCGGGGGGGAAGGGGATGGGGGGGCAGAGCCTGGATGGGAATTGGCCTCTGCCTCCTACTAACCACAAGGCCACTCAGAGCCCCCCTCCCCCACCCCCACCTTGCTTCAGCATGCTTCCTGGAAACGGGGAGGTCGGAAAACACAAATGGAATGTTCTGGGCTCAGAATCAACCTTGCTGCACCTACGAAACATCCTGGCTTCTTAAAGAGCGCGGAATGAGCCTGACACTGGGTGGGATCCCAGCTACCCAGGAGGCTGAGGTCTGAGGATCCCAGTTCAAAGCCAGCCCGAGAAGGAAAGTCCGCAAGACCCTTCCCTCCAGTTAACGGCGACCGAAACGCTGGAGGTAGAGTCGTAGCTCAAGGGGTAGAGAGCCAGCCTCGAGCAAGAAAACCTCGGGGATAGCGCTCAGGTCCTGAGTTCAAGCCCCAGGATTAGCACATGTGCACGCACACACACACACACACACACACACACACACACACACACACACCCCTCCCCGAGGGTCTTTCTCAGGCACCCCTGTCCCCCGCCACCCGCTCAGCCGAGCCCTGTTTACCGACACAGGTGAGGTACAGCACGGCGTAGGCCAGGGGCGCCTGCTCCTGGCTGGCGTGGTAGGAGATCTGCACCTGCAGAGACGGGGCGCATGGTCACGCGGCGCTCGGCGCCCCACCCAAAGACAGTGTGGCCGAGAGAGACACCACCCTCCCCCCCATCCCGGGAGCGGCTCTCCTGAGCCATCCCACCGCCTGCGCCTCGGTTGGCCTAGCTGAAGAAGGGGAGCCCTGGGTCCCAGCCCCACCAGGAGCTCCAATGTGACGGGGCCCCAGCTCTCTTGGTGGTGGTGGTTGGGGGGGGGGGTTCAATGTTACGATTGGCCAAAGGATGAGTGTTAAAAGGTCCAGCGGGGGTTAAGAAAGTCTCCAAGGCAGGTGGTCCAGGGCAAAAGCATGAGACTCTGTCTGAAAATTTACTAAAGCAAAAAAAAAAAAAGTGTGTGTGGATGTGTCCATCTGTCTGTCTGTCTGTCTGTCGGGGGGGGGGCTGAAGTGGTAGAGCACCGGCCTGGCAAGTGGGAGGCTCTGCATTCAAACCCAAGTACTGCAGGACTGGGGGGGGGTGTCGAGGGGAAGGGGGAGAGAGAGGATTAGCGAGTCAGTGCTGGCTGGAGGCTAGGCTGGGGGCAGGCAGCTCCTCCGGGGTCTCTCTGCGAGTCTGGGCCACGGCACTTCACCTCCCCGAGCTACCTCAGTTTCCCCATCTGCAAGATGGGGCCCTGCAGGTCCCCACCTCAGTCTCCCCACCTCCGCGAAGGGCAAGGGGGGGGGCCTGGCCATAAAGTGTGGATGGTGACAGAGGCTGAGTCCCAGCCACCCCCCCCCCACGCATACCACACAGATGGGGTCAGGAGGAGGCGGAGCGGGAGAACGAAGCCCCTCAGAGAAACACCTCCGCTCTCTCCTCCATTCCGACAGCAGAGATCGCCTAGCCAACCCCTGCCCTCAGACGGGGAAACTGAGGCCCCGTGCCACAGAATGGAGCCCGGTCCTCCCTTCACAGGGGCTTGGGTCTCCAGAGAAGGAGCCAGGAGGGCTGGCTTCACCCCTGTCCCTGGGAGGAGGGGGCCGACCCTCCCCACCTCCCCGGCTGGCAAGACCAGAGATGGCTAGGTCCTGCCCAAGGACGCACAGGGCAGGTTTGGTTTGCCACTTGCAGAGCTGAGATCTTCCAGCAGCTCTGCTCCCGGGATCCACCCACGGGAAGTCAGGATGGAAGTGTGGTGGGGGGGGTCCCCCAGCCCCCCTCCCCAGGCCTGGGCCACTCACGTGACTGTCGTTGAGGTCATTGCTCGGGGAGTTCATGAGGACGATGATCTCCAGCCCCCGGTTGAAATGCCACCGCCGGCTGTGGGCGCGCTCCCGCCTGCTCTCCATGCTGGGGGAGATGTAAATGTCCACGCCCGGGGTCCCGTACACCTCAAACATCTCTGTGCCCTCGGGGACCGACCTGGAAGAGCAGGAGGCGTGGGGGGTGGGAAACGCCCCCCCGGGGGCCCGCCGGGTTCCCCCAGCCGGGACAGCCAAGAACAAAAACATGCGCTGGCGCTGGGGTAGAGGACACGAAACTGTGCTCCTGTGAGTGTACACTCGTGTCATAACCGGGGCATCTGCCCACGCGATGAAGGCTGAGGTAGAGCATCCATGACGCAACCTGACAGCGCTGAGCCCCACACGGGGTGGGGGGGTGGGGGGGGCTTCCAGATCGGGGGCTTCCGGCCTCACTGCCTGGGAGGGGGGGGGTCAGCCCCCATCCGGGGACCCAGAGACAGAGCCATGACACGGAGGCGCGGGGAGCACCTGCCTCACACCCACGAGGCCCTGGGTTTGATCTCCAGCCCCACGATAAAACGTGGAGAGACCCAGAGAGATGGAGGTGTTGAGACACAAGGACAGACGCGGAGGATGGAGGACGGAGGCCCGGGCCCCTCTCCCCCGGGGCCGGGAAGCTGGGAAGCTTTGGATGCCCCTCCCCCACGCCCACTCTGTCCCTGTCCCTGCGTCCAGAATGCAGGGCCAGCCGAGGGGGGGGGGGGGGGGGGAGGGCCTCAGAGCCCGAATCCGGAAGCAGGCGGAGGCAGGGGGGCCACGCCTCAGCAGGTGACACTGACTAAGTCACCCAGCCTCCATAACTGGGGATAATGACAGCCAGCCCCGCGGGCAGTCCCGAGAGCGAGGCTCGCCGGCCAGGCTGGGAAGGGCGCCATTACAGTCAATTATGGAGCAGGGCACGGGAGGCAGCTGCACCCCAAACGCCAGGAGATCGAGGCCAGACTCCCAGCACAGTGGAGCTATGAGAGGGTGAGCAAGGCTGTAGGCCCCAAGGCCAGGTGGCCTGGGTTCAAATCCCACCCTGCCACTCGCCAGACCTCCATGGCAGCCACACCCCCCTACCCGCCCCCCCCCCCCCCGCCCCAAGCTTCAGAGTCTACACGTGCCTCGTGGGGCTCAGGATGAGATGGAAGGAGTGTGTGGACATCATGCCCTTGGAACAAGAGAAAGTCATGGCCTCACTTCACTACTGGGAAACTGAGGCCCAGAAGAGAGGCGGCTGGGGAAGGCGGGGGCTCCAGACTCCAAGTCTGCTGCCCATAGCCTGACACAGAAGCCCTGTGTTGTGCTGACCAGAGGCTGCTGGGAGAAGAGCCTGCATCAGGTCCAGCACGATCCAGACTTCCCACTTCCTGGGAGACAAGGGAAGCACTGAGAGCCTGCCCTGGGTACCCGTCCTGCTCGGGCCGGCCACCTGGGGCTGCCAGGGTGGCCCGGTGCCCCACGGTGGCACAGGGGCCATTCTCCTCTAGACGGCTGCTGGCATAGCTGGGGCTCACCATACACACAGGCCTGCGAAGGGTGCGGCCAGGGGAGGGTAAATACGGGAACCGAGGCTTGTGTTTCCTCCAGTGGCCCCCCCCCAAATCAGGACGGGGGGGTCAACCTCAGGCCAGTGAGCCCCTCCCGATGGCCACACAGCAAAAGGCAGGCTGCTCAGAAAGCCTGGCCCCGGGACCATGAGGCGAACTCAAGGTGAGGCCCAGACAGGAGCAGACGCAGAACGACACAGCCACAGAGACCCAGCAAAACCAGGGCTCCCGCCTCCAGGAAGCGGCCTTTGGGTATCTGAGTCATTCGCCTTCCCGGGGTGGGTATGGGTGGGTGGGGGGTACTGGGGGACTGGGAGCGGCTGGCCTCAGGCACACAGGGGTCTCAGGAACCTGTCCCTTAGCTTTGTCACTGGAGGCTGGCCCTCCACCACTGGAGCCACAGCTCCACTTCCGGCTTCTTGGCGGTTCACTGGAGATGACACTTGCACTCGCGGACTGTCCTGCCCGGGCTGGCTGCCCACCTCAATCCTCGGATCTCAGCCGCCGCCGGTGCCTAGCCAGCCACGCTTTCCGAGGGACACCCAGAGCGATTTCCTTTTCTTTTGAGGCACTGGGCATTCAAGCCAGAGCCTCGTGCGTGCCAGGCAAGTGCCCTTTCCCAGGGCTGCACTGCCAGCCAGCGATACTTTTTTTTTAAAGACCCTGGGTGACTCAAAATGTGTAGCCAGAGGTAGGAAACCTCCAGCGGAGAGAAGAGGAGGCGGCCAGCTCATCCCAGGCGTGGGTCCTTCCAAGAAACCTGCTAACCTGCTGAGGATCCTCCCTCGAGGAGGCCAGGGGCACCCATCTTCCTGCCACGGCACATCTAATGGAGCCAGCCTGTAGTCCCAGCTACTAGGGAGGCGGAGGTGAGAAGACTGTGGTCCAGGGCTAGCCTAGGTTTAATCGCAAGGTCCTATCTGAAACTAAAAAACAAAAGGTCTGGGGGTGTGACTCAAATGGTAAGGGACTTGCCTAGTAAAGTCCCTGAGTTCAAATCCCAGTACCACCGCGTACATCCATCCATCCATCCATACAGCGATTTTCCCAATGGTTCTTAATGGTGGACCGCTTGCCTTCTGGCCTTTCCAGGGGCTTGCTCCCTGAGGTCATTCCAAGGTGAGTGCCCTTAAGGTCAAGCTTGCTCTCAAGGTCAAGGCTGCCCTTTCTGAGAGACATCTGGGCTCTGCGGCTCAGCAGATGGGCCCTGACGGTTCTGGGGTGTCCCTCACGCGGGGAATAGATGTGCAGGGGGCACACCTCTCCCCCTCTAGGGTTCCATCCCTCCCAGACTCCTGGCTCTCCCAGCCCTTGCGCCTCCCTCAGGGGAAAGCAGAGGACAGGGGAAGGGCCTGCCCTTCAGGGTCCTGCCCCCCCACCTCCTCCGAGGCCCCCCTCCCCGACTGCTCGGCCCTTATGCCTCGCAGGGTGGCGCAGGCAGGCTGGTCCCCAGGTAGGGCGACCCTGGAGTCCCGTTCACAGTGGAGCGTTCAGGACGCTGAGTGGCCACAGGCCGGTGACTCAGCCCCGGGCCTCAGTTTCCTCACCTATGAGATGGAGGGGGCGACGGGCGCATTGAGAAACCTAGCCAGGGAAAGCGTGAGTCCTCGCTGACAGTGGCTGAAAAGTCACAGCCTCCCGGAGCCTCCACACCCACGGCCGCACCCTCCCTGCCCATCCGAGACCAGTGTCCTGCATTTGAAGATGCGGCAGCCCCATGACTGCCCTCCTCCCAGCCCTCCCCAGGATTCTCCACCAACGCCAGGCTTCTACCTACCGACAGCCACCCCCCCCCCCACCATCCACCCCTCCCCCAGCCGTCCTCCATCCCAGGAGGCAGCTCTGCGGGGGGAAGAGCCGCCCAGCTTCCTGGAGACGTACCTGCCCGATGGGCATGAGTTGGTGTGTGTGTGTGGGGGGGGTGAGTCACTCTCAGGGGCACGCAGACCTGGAGCAGCAGGTGGGGTGCCAGCCGGCAAGGCACGGATATTGCTCCCTCCTCCCTCCCTGCGCCCTCCTCCCTCCCACCCCTCCCCCCTCCCCCTGTCCCACCTGCCCTCAGCCAGGCTTTAGCCCCTAGCTGCACGCTGGACTCATTCTAGATGTGGTTTCCCCCCCCTTCGTGAGCCACTCAGCCTCTCTCACCGGGAGGTGGGGGGGGGTTGGTCATCGCGACTTTCTGCTAAGTCCATTTCCACTGGTAAACTCTTAGTCTAGGATACTTGTTTCCCAGGAGTAGGTAGTTTTGCCCGCTAGGGCATAGCTGGACGTTTCTGGAGAACCGTTTGTGGTGGCCACAGCTGAGTGGGAGTGGTACTGGTCTCTAGGGGAAGAGGCCATGGAGGCCACTGAGGAGAGAGCTGAAGCTGAGGGGGGGGGGGGCCCAGTTACGGGGCCCTCCCTGTCCAAAGCTGAGCTCTGGACCAGACTCCCCAAAGCCTAAGATCCAGAGCCCCTAGCCAAACCCTCCTTTGTCTTCAGAGAGAGGGAGGGAGACGGAGACAGAGACAGAGACAGACAGGGAGACAGAGACAGAGAGACAGAGAGAGAATGTTCCGCCTCCTGCACCATAAAGGCCTGGGCACAGTTGAAGGAAGGTGGGGGGGAAGGGACCAGGTCTGAGGCCACAGCTGGCATTGGGCTGGAAGCAGAGGGCCTGAGGGAGCCAGCGGGTAAAGCTTGGGTCTGGGCTCCGCAGCTGGTCACTGTGTGACTCCAATACAGGGCTCACCCTCTGTGTGCCTCAACTGGCCCGCCTGTCAGACTGAGATGACCACAGCAAGACCCAGCCAGAGGGTGGTGGTCAGAACCGAGCTATAGAGTTTTACGTTTTAGAGTGACCCTTGCCTCCCCCCCTCCCACCTCACCCCCCGGAAATGATAGGCAAGCAGATAGGATCTGGGTCTTTCCAAAAATGACTTCAGCTCTGTTTTCAAGCTCATAAGCTAAGGGGCATGGGGGGGGGGGCACCTCTTCCCGTTCCCGTGGCATTAGGCAGACCCCCAGCCCAGCCTGCAGGATCTCTGCCCGGTGCCCCTCCCAGCCCCCAGCCCCACCCCAGCCCCATGGGAGCCTCCGTGCACCCTCCGGGCCTCCTGTCCCGGGCCCCATCCCAGCTCCATGGACAAAGACAAGGGCCCAAGTTTCCCCACTGGCAGCCGTTTTAAGGCCGAGTCAGGGGACTGGGCAGCCAGACCGGGGGCCTCCCCCCCGCACAGCTCCCGGGAGAGAGGGCCCCGGGGCAGCGGTCCCAAGGACCCCCCCAACCTCCAGGGCCTCTGGCTCTTACCCATAAATGTCCACGATGGTTTCCACACCAGCCACGCACACGGCGCTGGTGGGGTGCTCCAGGGACACACGAACCATCCTCTGCAGAGACATGTTGGCTCTGGACTGGGCTCAGCCACCGAACCCAGCACTGCCCACAGGCCCCTTGGAAAGTGGTTTTTAAAAGCCCCCGGCCCCACCCCTCCGGCCCTGGGTGCAAGCTCATTGGCTTCAGTCCTGGAAGCTCAGCCCCTTCCCAGGTGCCCAAGAACCAATCACCTCTTCAGGATTGGCTGGGAAGGCCCCAGTATTTGCATATGAACCTGCTGCTCTCACCTGGGGCATGCGGGGAGTTAGTTTCCAGATCTAAGGGGAGCAAGTCCCCACAGGTATTTGGCCAAGGCAGAAGGGGTTGTTGGAGATGTGAGGCATTGATCTGGACCCTTTCTCACCCCCAAAGCCCGGACGTGTGCAAGCGTGGGGGTGTGTGTGCGTGCACCTGTGTCAGTACTGGGGCTTGAGCTCAAGGATTTGCACTCTTTTTTTTTTTTTGTGGTCATGGGGGTAGAACTCTGGGCCTGGGCGCTGTCCCTGGGCAAGTTTTTACTCAAGGCTAGCGCTCTACCACTTGGAGCCGCTTCCGGTTTTCGGGTGTATAATTAGAGATAAGAGTCTTATGGACTTTCCTGCCTAGGCTGGCTTTCTCAGACCTCAGCCTCATGAGTAACTAGGATTACAGGTGTGAATCACCAGTGCCCAGCAGATTTGCACTCCTGCTTAACTTTTTTTTTTTTGGTCAAGGCTTATATGCTTTACCGCTTGAGCCAGACCTCCACTTCCAGTTTTTTTTTTTTTTTCTGGTTAATTGGAAATAAGAGCTTCCCAGACCTTGCTGTCCAGGCTGGTTTCAAACATGGGATCCTCAGGTCGCAGCCTCCGGTGTGAGCCACTGGGAACAGGCTCCCATGCCTTCTGACGGGGCCTGGAGCCACGCCAGCCTTTTCCTTACCGCCTGGCTGGGGGGAAGCGGGCTTCGCCCTGCCTTGCCGCCCTGGCTGAGCGGTCTGGGGCACGGCCCAGGCTGGTGGGGCTCGAGTGTGGCACTCGATTCACCTCGCTGCCGTTGTCCTCCGCGTCACCGGAGAGGAAACCTCAGGTAGGGCAAGCGGAGATGAAGGTCACGGGAGCGTAGGAGGTCAGCGTAGGATGCGGTGCTTCCCCAGTGGGGAAACTGAGGCCAGGCCCCACCTGGAACCGCCAGAGGAGAGGCTCTGAGAAGAGGAAACCTGGGTTCCACTCCAGACTCTCCCCCACGCGTCAGGGGACAGCCCTCGGAGGGTGGCGGCTCCTCGTTCCCTCGCTCGGGGCCTCAGTTCCCTCATCTGTAGAAAATGTGACAAGTCACCATCAGCACCGGCAGGGATAATGGCAGCCTGCGCCCTGCCCGGCAGGGGCTCAGAAGGTGCTGAATCCGAGTCTCCTCCCTTCTCCGCGCAGGCAGGGTGGGACCAGGACCTCAGCTGACCCGCCGCGGCTGTCCAGGGCTCCCAGCTGGACGGCCAAGCCCCGCGTCCGGAAGACCCCTGGGTCAACGTCTCCGTGTTGCCCAGCATCGCCAGGCCTCGCTGGGCCCGGCGGCCTGCGTAAGGGCCGGGCTCAGGCGGACGCCCCACACGGCCTCCCTCGCGGCCTCTGAGCAATACGGGGGATGGATGGCCCCTTCCGGGACGGGGGCCCGCGGCTGCCCCATCCTTCCCGGAGGGTGGACTGTGGAGGTAGCCCACAACCCACAACCGGCTTTCACCAGAGGAGCCAGGGGCTTTGGAGGGATCAAATCAAGTGAATGTGAGGCCCTGAGTCGTGTATGTGCCCGTGCGTGCGTGCACGTGAAAACACACACACACACACACACACACACACACACACACACACACACAGAGTTCATTCTCGGACTCAAGCGTCGATGGCAGATGGGGTGCAACTTTTTGCCGCCTAGCCCACAACGTAAGCTAAAGTAATCTGGGGGGTGGGGGGGCGCCTGAGGCGGCAGCAGGTGCTGCAGGTGTGGGGTGACATATTCCAGTTCAGGAACCGGGGCTGCGTGCGATTGGCAGCCCTCCCCCCCCCCCACCTGCCCAGAGGCCCAGTCCCTCCCCCTGGGTCTGCACCCCTGACCACCGATGAGGAGATACTCAAGGGAGGAGAGAGGAAGCGCCTCTCCCTCCTGATAGCCATCTCAGCGGGTGGGTGGGGCCCCCGGCCAGCGGGCATGCGCTGTCCTTTCTCCTGAATCAGCTGCTGCTGCCCGGCTGCTCCCTGACCAGGAGAGGGGACGGGAACTGGAAACTAGCCCCTCCCTCTCTTCTCCCCCTCCCCTGTCCCTCTTCCTCTCCCCTCCCCCCTCCCCCCTCCCCCAGCCCAGCCAACAGAGGCAAGGAGACAGCGCTTAGAGAAATGCGTGAGATGGTTTTTATTGATCAGAAGGGAGCTGTCTGGTCACTCAGGCCTTCCCCTGGCCTGGGCGGCCACCCCAAAACCCCCTATTTGAGCAGCTCTGAGGTTCACCCCTCCCAGACATGGTCCTCCCCACCCCCCCATGGGCTGCCTTCTCCTCATGGCTCAGCCTCTCCTGTGTCGGGTCCTCGGCGGACGGAGGGCGCTCTGGTGAGAGTAGGAGCTGGCAAAAGGGACCTCACAGAACCTTCTGGAAGGGGAGGAGCCAGGCTCCTAGGGGACCCTTGCAGGTGCACAGAAGCCCTTGCTGACTAGAGTGGCCAGTGGCCTTTTTCAGTCTGAGGCCTCACCAATGTTTAGCACCTGCTGTGGTCCTGCAGTGTGGGGGGAGGGGAGGCCACCCTCCCCCCCCCCCCCGCCATGGTCAGGGGCTGCTCAGAACCAAGCTACCCAGTCCCAGGACTACGGGAGGCTCTCTCCCCCTCCCCCTGCCTGCAGGGGGAGGGGGAATCATTAAAGGCCATTAGAGGAAATTACACCCCACCTTCAGAGATAACCTAATTGTCTCCCACCCTCTGCAGCTAACATCTGGGCTCCCACCCAGCCAGCCACAGCTGGAACGCTCACTGCCTGCCTAGTCCAGAATCCACAGTCGGGCGCTCCTGGGTCTCGAGGTGCCCAGCCCGGCCAGGCCGGGTCCACAGGCTGGGGTCTGGGCCTCCTGCCCCGGCCTCCCCCGGGCAGCCTCCCGGGCCTCTGCCTCTAGCCAGAAGCGGCTGGCTGTAATTAGAGGCTCCACACTTGGGTAAGGAGCACTTTTGAAGATGGAGTCAGAGATTAAAGGGATTTCCTACTGGGCTGTTTCTCGGCCTTTGCAAAACAAGTCTTCAGTGTTGAGTAGCCTTGTTTGCCTGCCTATGCTGATGGGAGTCGGGGGTGTGGGGAGAAAGAAGGTCGCCGCCTGGGGTCCCCTTTAGAAAGAGGACACCTCCAATCGCCCATTTTGTCTCGCAGGAGCCGGAAGCCACCTGGAATCGGGGGGGGGGGGCATCGCCCCATAGCACAGGTCCTCCTCGGCCCCCCATTCCTGGAGCAGACCCATCCCCCACCCCCCGGTGGGAGATTGGGGGAGGGAGCAACTCAAAGCGGGGTCTGCCTGCCGAGGCCCCCCCCCCCACAGCCATGCTTGCACACGTCCAGGCTCTTGATGTTGGGGAGCTGAGAGGGGAGGGGAGGAGAGTGTGAGGTCCGTCCTTGCTGGGGTGGACCGGTCACTCCGGAGGTGAGGAAGGGGGCCATCGCCTCGCTGTCGCCTTGCCCGGAGTCTGGGGCGCACCGTGGCCGGCCGGCAGGATGGGCGTGCTCAGGGCGCCACGTGCCACCATTTAAAGCCGAAGGGTCTCCTGCGCACGTTGGTGCCGCAGTGGATCTCGCCCAGCAGCTTGTGGTAGGACAGGAAGTCGTCGATGAAGACGCAGCGCAGGCCCAGCGGCTCCAGCAGCGCGCGCACCCTCTCCTCCAGGCAGCAGCGGCCCTGGATGAGCGGGCCGTAGGGCTTGGGGATGCCCAGGTACTTGCCGAGGACCACCATGTTCACCTGCGGGAGACGGAGAAGACAAGAGGGCGGCCGTGCTGCGCTGGCTGCCAGGCCCCACGCGCGGGAGCTCGCTCCAGCCCTGGCCAGGCAAAGCCACCCAGTCCCCGCCACCCTCCTGGCCGCCAGGGCGGCCGATGCGCTCCGGAAACCGCCACGGGGTGGCGGCGAGGGCGGGTGAACGCCGGCCAGGGCTGTCAATCACAGCCACCAGAGCTGTCGATCACAACAGCGCAGGCCCCGCCTCTGTCCTCCCCTTGGTGGTGGTCCTGGCTTGGGGAACCAATGTGAGGAGGTGAGGGGTTTCCTAGAGGAGATCTCAGCCCCAGGTGGATGGCAAGGGGCACAGGGTGCCCCTTGTCATTGTGGGACGCTCGGGCCCGTGGGGTGTGGTCCTGGATTATCCCAGGGAAGGGGGGAGCTCTCCTGGACCTCGGGCCCTCCCCCCTCCAGTCTGGCCTTCGGGGCTACCGAGGGCATTCGCCAGCGCAAAGCCCGCGGTGGGGGGGGGGGGGGGGGGTGGCACATGTAGGGTGGGGGCAGGGACGTGCCAAGCGTCCCCACCACAGAGCCATTTCACTTTCCAAGTTAAAACACAGAACAACAAGCAAACCAAGGTGCAGCTGGCTCCTACGCACTTCGCTCTTCCGTCTTAGGCTCCAGCTGCGTGTCTGTCCACCCTCCCTCCGCCCCAGCCCTCCCTGGGGCTCCCCTGGGAGACTCCCCAGTCTAGGGGGGGCAGTGCGGTGGGCAGCCCGGCCTCGCTGGCCCTCAGTCCCCAGCGGCTGCCTAGCAGGTCTCCTGGGGAGGGGGGCTGGGGGCCTGCGGGGGGAGGATAGGCACAGTGGGCCGCTCTCAGCTGACAAGCCAAGGCACAGAGATGAACCCCAGGACCCCCATTTCTTCCTGGCTTCTCACGGGTGGGGGTTCAGCCCCGTACCCTACAGGAAGCCCAGGGTCCTGCCGGTGGGGCTGAGGGTGCCCTGTGTGCCGGGGTACGTTCAGAGGCCTTCTTTGGCCAGGTCCAGATGCCAGCTTCGTGACCCCCCCCCTTGTGACAAGCCATGGGGAACATCGTCTCCCCCCCCACCCCCATTGAGAACTGTCAGGATGTTTCCAGGATGGAGACAGCGTGTTAGAGTCTTCTCCACACGTGGCTAGCGCGGAGGAAGAAGAGAAGCGTTCGCTTTGGCGGCCACGCGTGGCTGGTGGCCACCCTCTGGACGGGACACGCCACAGGACGGCGGTTCTGGCAAGGCAGGCTGGCGCCCCCCCCCCCCCCCCAGTCTCGGGCAGCTCCATCCCGGCAGAGCCCCCTGGGCCGGGGCCTCACCATGTCAGGGAAGAAGGCCTCGGCGTAGGCGCCCTTCAGGAAGAAGAGCTGCGGGATGTCCACAATGTCGCTCTCGGCCAGGCCCAGCTCCCGCTTCAGCACCTCGCGGTTCCAGTCGATGCATTTCTGGGGCGTAGGGAAGGGGGGGGGTGCAGAGAGCTCTAAGACGTAAGCACCTGCTGGGTGCCCCGAGCCCCTGTCAGCCCCTCTGAGCCACTCATCAGCTTTGTGCCCGAGGAGCCAAGGCTGTCCTAAGGTGGGGAAACTGAGGCACGGGCCTCCCGAGCCGTGGCACAGAGCTAGGACGCCGTGGGGCTAGGGTTTGGCCTGGACGGTTCCCGCAGTCCTTGTTGTTGTTGTCATGTCGTGCCCCGGCCTGGCTGGCAGAGCCCTGTGTCGGGCACAGGGCTGGCATCGTCCCAAGCATTGATTCTCTGCACAGTCCACCCAGCTTCCCCCAGGAGGCGGGGTGTGTGGGGGGGTGGGGGTCCCCACCTGAGGTGGGAGCTGCCCCTCACCTGCACGTGGAGGCTGTCCTTCCTGAGGTGTCTGTCTTCCAGGAGCTCATTGATGGTTCTCTTTGCTTTGTGCTTTAACCCTGCAAGACGGGAACGGCCATGAGCTCAGAAGCCCCGGGCCAAGGCAAGCCAGGCAACAGCTGGATCCAGGCCAGGGAACAGCTGGATCCAGGCCAGGATTTCCCTCCATCACAGGCTGGGAGCCCCTGGGATGCTTGGCGCTGGCTGCAAGTAAGACGAGGTAATGGATCAGGAACCCCTCGGGAAGGGACTCCGGGCCTTGACCTGTTCATTAATGGCCGCCATTGGCCTATTAATTCAACGCCCAGCCCACCATCTCTGGGAACCTCCTTGATCTGTCATGGATCTTTAAGTACTAGAAAGAGTTAATGGCCACCTCCAGGAAGAGAAGGGGAAGGAGCTCTGAGAGGTTCAGAGCGCACCTCTGGGTGAGGCTGGGGAAGTGGGCGTGGGGACCCTGAGCTGCCAGACCACCCAAGGCCCCCAGGCCCCCAGCTTCCGCCCCTCATTCCCATTGTGAGCTCTGCAGAGGAACATGGGGACCGTGCAGGGGTGGGGTGGGGCAGGGGGCTCGCAGTGGAAAGCCGCTCACCCTCGAACTGAGCCGCCTCCCCATGGCCCTCTTCCTTCTTCTCTTGGAATAGTTTGAGGCAGGCACTGGGACTGGCCAGGAGCAGCCGGAAACCCTGGCACAGCAGGAAGACAAGGTGCACCGGAGACCCCCCCAAACCCAGGCAGGCCCAAGTTCAGGAGGCAGGTAGCACACAGGGGACTCTCTTCTTCCCCCCTTCCATCCCACCCACCAGCCACAAGACTCTCCTACAACTCTACCCAGCCCCCAGCCCCCCTAGGTGACCGACCCTACCTCCAGGCCTTTGCCTGTGCTGTTCTCCTTGCCTGGAAGCCCTTTTCTACTTGCCTACCAGGGAACTCAATTCCCATCTTCACCCAATTCAGGTGTCTCTGTTGCTGGCAGGGGCAGCCTGTGCCACCCCTCATCAGAGCTCACACCAGGCTGAGCAGAAACACAGGCCTTCCTTCCCCAGCTGCCGCAGCCCTCCCGGGGTCCTCTGTCAGATCAGGGCCCTCATCTGTGTGTGAATGCTACCCTGCCACTTGCAGGCTGAGCGAGCCAGGATGAGTTAATGACTCCTCTGAGCTCTTTCCTTACTTGGGAGATAGGAAACATAAAATAGCAACAACAATAATAGTAATAATAACAGGCTAGTGAGAGGGTTCTAGGAAGTAAAGTGAATGCAGCGTTTGCGACTTCGTAGGTAACAATTTATAGCAAGTGTCATCCCTGGCTTTCAGCGGATGGGTTTGGTCTGAGTAAACTTAGTATTTTTGTGTTGTTCTCACGTGCGCGTGCCAGTAACGGGGCTTGAACTCGGGGCCTGGGCACTGTCCTGAGCTTTCTCCCTCAAGGCTGGCGCTCTACCACTTGAGCCGCCGCTCCACTTCTGGCTTTTTATGTATTCACTTGTTTTTGGTGCTTCATTGGGGGATAAGCATCTCACAGACTTCCTGCCCAGGCTGGCTTTGAACCGTGATCCTCAGCTCTCTCCCGGGTAGCTGTAGTCTCAACCCCTACACTCCTCTAGACTGGGCTCAACAGACTCTTGGTAACTGTGCAGGGGGGGCTTCCCTCCTCCCGAGCCTGCCCCATGACCCCGCCTGACCCCGTGACCCCGCCGGACCCCGTGACCCCGCCGGACCCCAGGCCCCGCCCCAGCAGGTGCCTCTGACCCTGGGGGGGGGGGCTTTGCCCTGGCACCCCTGAGGCTGGCCGTGGGAAGAGGGCGGGGGGGGAGGCGGAGGCGGGGGGGGCGCACCTTCCGGTCAGAAGTGGGCACGAAGCTCAGGAACTCGTCCACGTGGCCCACGGACAGCCAGTCGGAGTACAGCTCCACGGGCGCCTGCACCCGCTGGGCCCGCAGGAAGTCCTGCACCACCCGGGCCATCCGCCGTCCGCTGGACCTGGGCGGGGGGGGGGGGGACACGCGCGTGCGTCACCCGGGGACCCTCACCACAGCCCTCCCGTCGGAGGGGAAACCGAGGCTGGGAGCCCATGCTGGGCCCGGGGCCGGGAGGACGCCCCAAAGGAGAGGGGCTGACTCCAGAGCACGCAGGCCCCAAAGTGGCCACTCCTGAGCCGGGGGGTGGGGGGGTGGGGGGTGGGGGGCTGTCCTCTCCTCCTCTCCCCCCACCACAGAGGGAGGGCCGGCCCCCCCACCCCGACCCCGACAGGAGTCTTCAGCTCCATCAAAGCCGCCACCAGGGGGCGGAAACACCCAAAGAACCTTCTAGCATGAAGGACAGAGGGTAGAGAACCCAAGCTGAGGAAAGGGAGGTGCGTCTGTATAACAAACACGTCCTGTGCCCGCTCTGGGCACTGGTGCCTCCTTTAATCCTGTTAGCTCTGCAGCTCTTCTCACCATGCGCCACCGCTGCTGAGCTCAGCGCTCCGCCCTCCCCCCGCCCCCCCCGCCACCCCCACACTCAGCTCCAGCCCCACTGGTCTCCCCGCTTTTCCTTCCAGGTCCCTGGCATGTTTCTGCCTCAGGGCCTTGGCACGTGCCGCTCCACTCCCCGGAACACCCTCTGAAGTGGCCACGTCTTGAAGTCCCTTCTTCCCTTTATCCCGTGGGGAAGGGGTGACTGTAGACACCCCGCCTGGGGTATTCCTGAACCCCTGCACAAGGGCCCCTCGCCTGTCGCTTAGCAAGCCTCAAAGCACAGCCCTTGAAACTGGGGAAAGACGGAATGAACGAATGCCAGGAATCTCCCTTGGCTGAGCCTCAGCCTCCCATCTAACCCGCCCCACAGGTAGAGGGGGTAGGGGGCGAGGAGTTACACCAAGCCTCCAAAAGGTGGTTTACGCGTTCTGTATCCCAGGGGCGCTGCTCATCAGCGGGAGGGAGGGGGTGTCTACTGGGCCCCTTTTACAGCTAGAGAAACCGAGGCATGGGGTCTAGAGTAGTGTGTCTACCCTAGTATTTCCAGCCCTGCCTGGTAGGCACTAAGTAGGATTTTTCTTCAGTCGAGTACCTACTATGTGCAGAGCACTGTGGTAAGCGCTGGTCATGTGACTTAGTTCTAATCACTCACTGGTCAGTGGCCACGAGGGCAGGACTTGAACCCAAGGTCACCTGACTCCAAAGACCCGAGCTCCTAGCTTTCCCAGAAGCCGAGAGATTGGCTGTGGTGTGTGTGTGTGTGTGTGTGTGTGTGTGTGTGTGTGTGTACGCACGTGCATTTGCACACCTGCCAGTCCAGGGCTTGGACTCGGGGCCTGGCACTGTCTCTTGGTTTATTTCACTCAAGGGCGGCAGCCTCACCACCCGAGCCCACAGCCCCACGCGCGGCTTTTTGCTGGTTAATTAGAGGCAAAAATCCTCCCAGGCTTCCCTGCGGGGCTGGCCTCACCCCGCCATCCTCAGAGCTCGGCCTCTTTCTTGAGTAGCTACCTACGGTGACAGGCGCGAGCCACCAGTGCCTGGCGAGACCTGCCTATTTTTAAAAACCTGTGGTCAGTTGCTGTATTTAATACTGGCGATGGATTTACACGCATCCAGTGAGGCGGATCGAAGGCCTTGGGGCCACTCCTGGGTTGGTGTTACATCTGAGTCTCGAATTCTGGGATTCCAGGCGGACAGTGCTGGCCGCCTACCAGGTTGGGGAACTGTGGATGCTGCCATCGCCCCCTGCCCCCCCCCAGGGGAACTGCGGGTGCTGCCATTGCCCTCCGCCTCACCCCCCCCCCCCCCCAGCTGGCCACTCACTTGGGGAAGCTGCCTCCGATGAGGACCCGGCCCAGCGGGTACTCCCTGCCACCCACCGTGACCGGCGGGCTGACGTCCAGGTTGCCGAAGGAATCCAGGCTGGAGGAGCCAGCGAACTGGACCTCGCGGGTGACGTAGCCGAAGTCAGGGCCCTAGGGAAGGAGCAGCAAGACCCGGCCCCAGCAGGAGGGGGTCAGTCAGGACGGAAAGGGGGAGTGTCTGGGGTCTCCTGTTCCTTCCTCCTCAGCCTGAAAGATCCCGGGGTTCCCTGTGACTGATGAACGCCCCATCTGCGAGGCCAGGCAGCGAAGGACCAGTCAGCCACGGAGAGCCGCGGAAAGACCCAAGTGTCTGCGAGTTAAGCGGCACCCGCCTAAAGAACCCGCAGCCTGGCTGTGGGACTCCAGCCTGCGATCCCGCGTGAAAAGGCAGAGATCAAGGCCAGCCATGGCCAAAGAAAAAACTGTTAAAGAGAAGAAATTTGAAAGACTCCGTCTCAACCAATGTCTGGGTGCAGCGGCTCAGGCCCAGCCTCCCAGACTCCAGGAAGCACGCGTGAGAGGAGCACCGCCTAGGCCAGCCTGGACAAAAGGGGCTGGAGGCGGGGCCTCGCGGTGGAGTGCAGGTGTAGCGTGCACTGAGTTCAAACACCAAAGCCAAAGAACAAACCCAAGTGCGTGGATGGTGAGTGGCACGCCAAGTCATAGAGAAACGCAGCCATTAACACTGGGGCCCCCAACACACACAGGAGGACCAAAAAAACAACACACCAAACAAACAGGTTGGAGCCTCTCAGCTTCCATATCAAGCAAATCTGATCCAAGGAAAAGGGAAGATAAATAACGGAGAAGCCAGGCCCTGGTGGCTCACGCCTGTAATCCCAGCTACTCGGGAGGCTGAGATCTGGGGAGCACAGTTCAAAACCAGCCCAGGCAGGAAAGCCCATGAGGTTCCTATCTCCAGTGAGCGAGCAAAAAGCCTGTAGTGGAGATAGGGCTCAAGTGGTAGAGCGCCAGCATTTAACTGAAGAGCTAAGCAAGCGCGTGAGCTTCTTAGTTCAAGCCCTAGTTTCAGTGAGGGGGGAGGAAGGGAGGGATGGGGGAGGGAGGAAGGAAGAAGGGGAAGGGGAAGGGAGCACTGGAGGACTCGTTGCACTGGGTTTGGTCTCCCCAGGGCTGACCCCTCCATTAGTTCCCCTGCTGGGAACCCCTTACCTGAGGGAACTTTGCTCTTTTGCTCTCCTGAAGAATGGGGAGTTGCCCATTTGCATGCCATCTGCATATAATCTACATCCCCGCCTTCTGTACCCTTTGCCCCGCCCCCTTCCGGTTTCTGGGCCCTTGTGTGCCAGGTGAGGCCTGACCAGGGACTCCCACAAGAGGGGCCTCCCGAGGACTCCCGGCCTGTCCTTTGCACACACCAGAATCTTCTTGTACGGGAAGTCCCTCAGGCCTCTGTTTCGAGGGGAGTCGAAGACCACGGGGAAAGATTTGTGGGGGGCTTCGATGTAGCCAAACTCCATCTCATCCTGGGCAGGAGAGAAGACAGAGCTGCAGTGGCGAGGAGAACAGGTGTCCCCAGCGGGCGGGGCAGGACGAGGCCGGGGTGGGAAAGACGCCTCCCGGTACCCCTGGCTGTGGGAGTTGCCCGCCCCCCCCTCGTCCTGGGGGCTCGGCCCCTCCCCCAGCCGCGTCTGCTCTTTTCTCTTCCCACCCACCTGGATCCAGCGGTCGTTGCGGTTTTCTACCCGGGGGCAGACGATCAACTTGCAGTTGGCCTTCATCGCCAGGTAAGCCATGTCGTCCAGAAACTTCTCGTTTGAGCCATGGGAATCCATCACACTGCAAAAGACGGCGACGCCCTCCTCAGATGGCAGCTGCACCGGCCTGGCCTCTGCCTGGGGGACACATGTGCCCCCAGATCACAGCAGGGGAGGGGGGCAGGCGGGGGGAGGAGGGAGCAGGCGGGGTGGGGGGAGGGGGCCAGGCCAGACTCCAAGCCCAGAGGCCGGGCACCATAACCAGTCAGGCAGCTCAGGGCCACCGCGGAGTCAGCCTGGGGCCCAACTTTACCAGGTGAGGTGTCAGCGAGAGGACCCGCAGCCCTGCCCACCCCTGGTCCACGCGAGGGGCCCTGAGCGTAAGGTCAGCGTGGGGAGGCCAACAGACAGGAGGAGGAGGGATGGTCTCCGGGTGGAGGCCCACGCGCTGGCTGAGGGGGTCTGACCAGGATGCTGGGGGACCCGTGGCCCTGCCCCCCCGGGCACCCTGGGCACCCAGGAGGCCGAGTCCCCGTTCTCAGCAGGCACAGGGGTCACCAGCGTGGGAGAAAGGCCCCGTCTCCTGTGGCGCCCAGGCCTGGGCAGCGCCTGGCCCCCCTGCCCAGGCCAAACCCCAGTGTTCAGGGCTCTACAGTGGGACTGGACAGGGGCAGGATGGGGGTGGAGAAGGGGGCAGGGGGAGGGGGAGGGGGCCTGGACAGAGGGGGAGGGGTACCGGCAGGAGCCGTGGCCTCGGTAGGGACCCAAGCTGCCCAGTGGAGAAGCCCGGAACTCCAAGGCCACCTGCCCTGCCCTCATCTGTCCTCAGGGACTGGGCGGGCAGGGGAGAGCACCCTGCCAGTGCCCTTGCCAGCACCGCCAAGCCCAGCGATGGGGGGGGGGGCTCACCTGCACACACACAGGCCTGGGGGATGGGGGAGGGCTCACCTGCACACACACAGCCCTGGGGGATGGGGGAGGGGGAGGGCTCACCTGCACACACACAGCCCTGGGGGATGGGGGAGGGGGGAGGGCTCACCTGCACACACACAGCCCCTGGGGGATGGGGGAGGGGGGAGGGCTCACCTGCACACACACAGCCCCTGGGGGATGGGGGAGGGGGGAGGGCTCACCTGCACACACACAGCCCCTGGGGGATGGGGGAGGGGGAGGGCTCACCTGCACACACACAGCCCTGGGGGATGGGGAGGGGGGAGGGCTCACCTGCACACACACAGCCCCTGGGGGATGGGGGAGGGGGGAGGGCTCACCTGCACACTCACAGCCCCTGGGGGATGGGGGAGGGGGAGGGCTCACCTGCACACTCACAGCCCCTGGGGGATGGGGGAGGGGGAGGGCTCACCTGCACACACACAGCCCTGGGGGATGGGGGTGGGGGGCTCACCTGCACACACACAGCCCCTGGGGGATGGGGAGGGCTCACCTGCACACACACAGGCCTGGGAGATGGGGGAGGGGGAGGGCTCACCTGCACACACACAGCCCTGGGGGATGGGGGAGGGGGAGGGCTCACCTGCACACACACAGCCCTGGGGGATGGGGGAGGGGGAGGGCTAACCTGCACACACAGCCCCTGGGGGATGGGGGAGGAGGGAGGGCTCACCTGCACACACACAGCCCCTGGGGGATGGGGGAGGGGGGAGGGCTCACCTGCACACACAGCCCCTGGGGGATGGGGGAGGGGGAGGGCTAACCTGCACACACAGCCCCTGGGGGATGGGGGAGGGGGAGGGCTAACCTGCACACACAGCCCCTGGGGGATGGGGGAGGAGGGAGGGCTCACCTGCACACACACAGCCCCTGGGGGATGGGGGAGGGGGGAGGGCTCACCTGCACACATACAGCTCCAAGGGGGGCTGGGTGTTCGGTGTCATGATCCAGGGGGCCACGCGGAAGACCACAGTGTCTGTGAAGAGGTCCACCTCGGACAGGGCCTGGGGCGAGGTGGGGCGGGGTCAGTGGTTCCCCCGGGGGACAGGGGACGGGGGCCCACAGGCTTCCCTGCCGTTCCCCTCTCGCCTGCCCCTCCCCCACCAGAAGCCTCCACTCCTAGTCCTCAAGCCCCTCAGCCTCCACCGGCGCCCTGCACACACACACACACACACACACACACACACACCCCTGTGTCCACCAGGCTGACGCTGAGCGAGACGAGCCCCTGGAAGTGGGCGTCGGGGAAGCTGAGCCCCTCCACGTGGAACGCGATCTCCCGCTCGCCCGGCTGCCGGTCCACGGCGTAGGAGAGGCGCGCGGGCCCCAGCACCATCTGGTAGTGGGCCAGGCCGGTGCCACCTAGGGAGGAGCGGGTGGAACTGGACCGGGGCTGGGGCGGGGCGGGAGGGCCGTGGGAGGGGGGAGGAGGGGGAAGGCGGGGGTGGGGGGCGGCAGGGGCCCGGCCAGCCGGGCCACTCACCCCGCGCACAGAAGACTCGCAGTCTCTGGGAGTCTGGTGCGGACACTTGGAGAACCAGCTTGTGGCGGCGGAAGACGTCATCGGGGCCCCCGCAGCTCAGCACCATGGGCGACATGTCCTGCAGGTCTGGGAGAGCGGCCCCCATGTGGGTGTGTGCCCGTTCGAGAGCCTGACCTCGGGGCCCGGCCCTGGCCCTGAGCTTTGCCGCTCAATGCTCAATGCTCGAGCTCTACCACGCCCGGGTTCTGGTGGTTCCCGGGCCTTTCCTGCCCAGGCCGGCCTTCCAGCCTTGACCCTGGGGTCTCAGCCTCCTGAGGAGCTGGGATTACAGGCGGGCCAGCCGCTTCCTGTCCCCTACCGTCCAGCGAGGTCAGCTGGCTGTGCCTCAGGTCCGGCTCCGTGGACCTCGGACTCTCCTTGTCGCAGTTCACCAGCAGGATGGCCCCGTGGCCCTCGGGGCCCCAGTGCCAGGTTTTCTATGGCAAATCAGAAAGGCTGAGGTCAGGGGGGACCCCGGGGTGGGGGTGGGGGGGGTCTCCAGGAAGCAGCTGGAGCTGACCTGGGCAGCTGTCAGCCTGTAGATGTCTGTCTCCCAGGTTTACGTAACCATTTAAAGAAGGGCCTGGACTCGGGGGTGGACGGGAGCGCCCCAGCTTGTACAGCCATCACCCCCCCCACACACACACACACAGCTGCACACCAGGGAGGGCCCTGTCCACCCCGGCTCAGCCCTGTGGCCTACGGGAAGGCAAGCAGGCCTCACCTTGTCACTCCGGCTCTTCCTTGCCTTGCCGGTGCGGCGCGTGTCCACATCGAGAGAAACATCTGGAAAGGAAGGAGAAGGGCTTCCATCGGTGTGCTCTCCGTGTCCAGGTCCACGAGCCCCGTGAGGACCCGACGTCCGGCCCTGGGGACCGTCCCCCACCCTGGGGAGGCCTGTGCGGCTGGCCTGGGGCCCCGGTGCGGCTCTGCCTTGAGGGCCCGCAGGCGGCCTTGAACGTGGACTTGAACTTGGAGGGTGCAGCGTCTTCCGAGGTGGAAGGAGCCCGGCAGGGGCTCCCGGGAGCCGCATTGTGCCCTCCCCCCCCCCCCCACCCGCCCCACCCCAGCTAGCACAGGAAGGGCACTCACCCACGCCAGTGAGGTACAGCACGCTGTGGCCCAGGGCACGGCCCTCCCGAGGCCCAAAGTACGACACCGTCACCTGCAGAAGGAAGCGGCTGCTAAGAGCCAGGGGTGGCGCCCCGGGGCGGGCACAGCTGATACCCCAGCGGAGCCAGGGAGGGGTGGGGGGGCAGCCGGAGTGGCTGGGCCCTCAGGGGATGTAATGAACTCAGGGGTGAAGGCCGGGATTAAGCAAGGCCAGCCGGACACATCCTCTGTAGGGGTGTGGAGATGGGGTGCTGGGTGATTCGTGGGAGCGTGCCCAGGACAGGCTGCGTGGGTGTCGACTCGCCCTGGGTGGGGTTTGGTTGAGTTGGGTGGTCTGTGAGTGGGGGTGTCGTGGGGAGGGTGCTCTACGGAGGGGGGCTCTCACCTGGAGGTCATCTAGATCCTTGCTGACTGTGTCCACGGAGACAACCACCTCGGTGTCGCCCTCCAGGGGCCAGCGGGCCTTGCCTGCGGGCTTTGTCACCCGCGAGGGGCCGCGGACGGTGAAGACCTCCACCCCAGAGCTCCCAGAGACCCCAAAAGTCTCGGCACCCTCGGGCACATCACTGCAGAGAAGAGAAAGAGAACCAGGGCTCAGGAGAATGTCCCTGTGGGGTGGGGGCGGGGCTGCCTGCTGCTCACAGGCCAGGCTGTCCAGCCTCAGGGCCTTTGCACAGCTGTTCCCTCTACATGGGATGCTTCTCCCCGGGTAGCCTCAGTGAACCCCTCCACCAGCACGCCACTGAACACAGCCCCTCCCGCCCCTCCCCCCCACCCAGTCCTCCCCCGGCTCTTCCCCCTTTTCTCTGGCTTCTGTGCCGTCTTCGCGTTTTACTGGCTACTGGGATCCTCAGTGTAGCACCGGGCGCATAGCAGGTGCCCACCAAACACTGGCTCGTGAGTGAAGGGGGTCTCACTTCCTGCTTTCCTGCAGGGGAGGGGGTCTCAAGCCTGTCTCCACGTGGCTAGTGGGTCCCTCATCCACCCTCTCCCTGTTCCCCTACCTGATGCCCCCCAGAGCTCCGGACTTGGGGTGCACGGAGCCCTCCGGCTGCCCAGGCTGCTGTCTGGGCCTCCTCCCTGTGCCCGCACAGCCCGCAAGCTGCTGGCGATGGTGACCGTGGACTTGGGGAGCTGGCTGGGGTTGCACTGGTAGGCGGGTGTGGGGGGGGGGGAATGGGGAGGCCGGGCCAGAGCTGAGAGCAAAGGCATTTCACCAAGACATTGGGGTGCCAGCCTGCCCACATTCCACCACCCCCCTAAGAACGACAATCCTTAAAGCCACGTGAGACGAGACCACGGAGATAACGAGAGCTGCCTCCGCCTTTCCTTCTAACCCCAGACAGCGACAGAGGAGACAGGACCTCTCTATGGAGCCCAAGCAGGCGTCACACTCTGAACTCCGCACCCAGCTCCCCTCCAAACCATGGCGTCTGTCACCCCACTCCCCTGCGCCCTCTCCTCTAGAACGGGGAGCTTTTCTGGGTGAAGCCTGCTGGCATCTCGGCCTCCAATTCAGCGCCTGGCGGCAATAATTGCGTTATGGATGGGGACGGGGCGTTGTTAGGAATGGGCGTTGCTGAGGCGGCCCTCCGGGACCGGGGCTCCTGCCCTGCCTGGGGGCATCGCGCCCTCCGACCCCTCTCCTGCTCTTTACCCAGCATGCCCGTGGGCGCACGCATCACACAACGGTGTCTTATGTCCAAAGGGCAAACAGGCCTGAGCTCAGGGCACCCCAGCTGCTTACAGCGTAGGTCTGTCCCCTCCAAGCCTGTTCAGCGGCTCCTGCCTCAGTTTACCCCCGTCCCGGGGAGCTAGATTCCCGATCTCAGCGGGCTCTCCCGCAGCTGCCAGGTAAGGGGCGGAACTTGGGGACCGGTGGCTTTTCGGCAGGGGGCAGCTGGGATGGACAAGGGGGACCCAGGGCAGTCCAGCAGGGCTCCCCCCTCCCCCCTCTGGGAGGGGCCTGCTCAAGCCCAGCCCCCACCCCAAGGCAAGGCTGACCGAGGACCGGGAGCCGGTGCGCTGGCGAGGCCGGTTGTGCCAGGCAAGGGCTTTGCCAGCTTGGACTGTTGTCATCCCCTTGGCATCCCCGCCTCGCCCCTGCCCGCCACCCGGGAGGCCCGGCTCTCCCAGGGCCCTTCCTCGGGCTCCCAGGTCTGCGGGTGTGGCCGGGTGGGGCAGGTGCACAGGTCCCTGCGGCGTGACCTCTAACCCGGATGTCCACGGTCAGGAGGGAGGCCCGCCCCTCTGGAGCCTTCCCCCGTCTCTGCCTGGACAGAGTGAGGAGCCCCCCCACCCCGGGGGATCCTCGTAAGGGAACCGCCTTGAATCTGGTCCCCTATCAGCTCGGGGCCTCGATGGTGCTCCTCCGTGAAATGGACTGAATCCCAACAGCTACTTCCTGTTCCGGGATTTCCAGACTCTGCACCGCCCCCCACCGCCCCCGCCGCTCCTGATTGGTGGGTGGGCGCGTGATGTCACCACGGCAGAGCCGCCAGGCCCTTCCCAGCCCCAGGCTGGTGCCTATGGGGTTGGTGCTCCCTGGGTCCTGGAGTCCTGGGGTCCCCGGGCAGGGCCAGTGCAGGAATCCACAGGCTGCAGGCGGAAACCCCGCACTGGACGCGGGGTGAGGCCCAAGCCAGAGATCTGGCCACACAGTGGCCCGCTGGCCCTGGGGCGCGGTGGCCCTGTGGCTCTGTGGCGCCGTGGCCCTGTGGCGTGGGGTGGCAGGTCACACAGCCCCATGTTCAGTTGTTTGCTGGTTGCTTGGAGGTAAGAGTCCCGCAGACTTTCCTGCCCAGGCTTGGAGCCACGATCCTCAGATCGCCGCCTCCGGAGTCCCCGGGATTGCGGGCGTGAGCCACGGGGGCCCGGCCTACAGGTTAGCTTTTGACACCTAGGACAGGCACCGTACCCTCTTGCATAGGTGCCACCGTTTCCATTTAACAGATGGACACACCTTCTCAGAGAGGTGAGGTAACCTTTCCCGGGTCACACAGCTGGAAAGGGAGCAGGGACCAACAGGTTTGTCTTCTGTCGTGGGCAGACATTTAAATGAACGTGTGACCTGAATGTGCCCCTCTCTCTCTGATGGGAGGAAGGAGTAACATCCCGGAAGTGGTAGAGAAGTTGCACAACGTTCCCCACTAAGGTTAGGGAGTCAGCCAAGGAGACCTCGGGTTGGATGGGGGCCCAGCCACTTTCCCTGCCTGTCCCCACCCCCCAAGCCGGGGTGCAGACCGTCCAGAAGGTTCCACCGGTCCCTGTGTGCCTAGAGAGAGGGTGCCCCCCAGGATTAGAGGAGCCTGGACCTCCTCCTTGCCAGTCCCCCCGAGCAGGGCCCTGTGCTTGAATCCTTGCCACCTCACAACCTCGGCAAGCAGAAAGGGTTTCCTCTGCACGGCCGCCACCGGCCACAGCTCCCCCTGCCACCCCTTTACCTCAGAGACTAGCGAGCCCACCCGGCCTCTAGAGCCACGGAGAAGCCCTCGGTGCCAGCCACACCGCAGCGCGCCCCGGAGGGACCGTGAGGCAGAAGCTCGTGGCAGAGCCCAAGAGAGAAGCAGCCATGAGGGTGTGCGGGGGCCTCGTGCCCACAGGAGCCCCAGGGTGCCAGCCTCCAGCCGCTCTGGACTTGCTATCAGACAAAATGCCACCGGAGCCCCGTGGGGGGCTCCGCAAGAGCCGGGGAGCCGGCAGGGGAGCCCGGTCCCGCTGACAAGGACTCGGGTGCCGGAGGAGCCGCCCCCCCCCCCAGGGGCACAGGGAGCTCTGTGGGCATTCTCTCAGCCCACGTCCTGAGCACCTGCAGGGAGCACGCCGGGCACCAGGGGTGCCCAGGAGAACGGAGCGGGCCTCCCCCTCAGGGAAGCAGCTGGCAGCCCTCAGAGTGCCCCGGTTCTGGTCCCAGCCTGCCAAAATGGGGGGTAAGCACCTCCAACCCCTCCCCAGCTCTGCTGGTTTCCAGGGCCATCACAGGTGACCGCCAAAGAGCTAAGGCTTTCCTCCCCACCCCCATCCACGCAGGGCCTCGCGCGCTTGCTCAGCGCCCACACTTAGCTGGCGCTCTGCTGCTTGAATCACGCCTCCAGCCCAGCTCTGTAACTGGTGGATTGGAGAAGGCGGCCCGTGGGCTTTTCTGTGATCCTCGGATCTCAGCCTCCTGGGTGGCTGGGACGGCAGGCGTGAGACACTGGCCCCCCGGCTCCAGAGCAAGATGTTGAACCCACTTCTGGCCTACTGCTCTGCCCCTAGCAGGCCCCTCATGTCACACGGACAGGCAGGGGGCTTTCCGGAAGGATCGAGCACATCCTCTAATAAGCAGGACGGAAGCTCACAGAAGGTGCAGTCAGCAGCCGGGAGGGGGGTGTCTCAAATCCCCCCCCCCCCACCGATGTTTGTAGGTCTGTACCTCTCTGCATCTCAGTTTCTTCATCTGCTAGGTGGGGACCCTAATCCTCCTCGCCCCACAGGTGGGCTATGTAGTTGGGTTGGGACACTGCTCTCCCTCCCGCCCCCCCAAGCTGCTTGTAAGGAGATGAAAGGCACTGGGGTGGGGGAGGGAGATCTGGAAGGGTGGACAGAGCTGAGAGAGAAACCACGGACCCCCATGGATGAGGGCTGCCCGCCCCTTTTGTCCTCACCAGACGGACACCCCCATCAAGCTGTGTGATCTCTAAAACCGGCATCTAGAAACCAGTTTGGGTCCCCAGGAAGCACCCCCACCCCCACCCGCGCCCCTGCCTTCCCGGGTTACCCGCAGGCTTGTATATTCTTGCAGCACCAGAGCCCAGCAGAGCCCAGGACGGGCGTTCAGTGACCACAGGCAGGAAGAGCATCACCCGGATGTTCTCCCATGTGGCGGTGGGGGGGGGTTGGCGCGGGTGCCGGCCGCAGGGACCCAGCTCAGGCCCTCGGCCCCCGGCCTGGACCTGGCTCCCTTCCTGCCCTGGGTGACGGAGGTCAGGGAAGGCCGGGGCCGGGGCGGGGCTCACAGCACACAGGGCGTGGCTGTGGGCTCCGCCGTGGAGATAGGGATCGATGGATGTGGGTGCCTGGTGCCCTGCCATGGCTCAGGGTAGGGCCCGCCCAGGGGGCCCGGGAGGAGAGAGCCTTGCTGGGTAGGCCTGCCCTCAGGTGGACGCCTGGCTGCCCAGGCTGAGGGTGGGAGGCGCTGCCACTCCCCGGTCTTAGGGTCCCCTGGGCTGGGGACCACCGCCATATAGAAAGGCTCTAAGAGAAAGCGTCCTCGCTTCGAGTTAGTCATGAGTCACTTTCCTCTCCCCAGAGGCCATCTGTGCTCTGTGGGTTGTGAAATGCCTCCTCAATAAAATGAGAAAAATAAAGGTGTCACCTGCACAGGCACAAACAATAGGTGGTGTCATCCCGACCTAGCCTGGGAGAGAGCCAGCTCAGAGAGGTTAAGTAACTGGTCCAAGGTCACACAGCCAGCAAGGACTAGTCAGACTGCTGGAAGCCAGGACCTGGCTCTCACATAGCCTGACCTCGGTGGGGCTTCTTCCTGTGGAACCCAGTGTGGGTGGCACCTCTGGATTTGGGGGGGGGCCTGGAGTACAGAAGCTATGGGCCCTCCTCCCTCGTCTCTAAATCCACTGTCTCCCCCACCCCACACTGGCTGTATGCAAAGCTCGGTGCCCAACCAGCTCTCCGCACAACCCCTCTGTGAACTGGGAGCTGAGACCTGCAATGGGGGGCTGGCAGGGCTGCAGTGCGCTAGGCGCGAGGGACCAGGGCTGGCCGGCTGGCAGGCCCCGTGTCTCCTGCCTGAGGAGTCCAGGGCGCCTTTGGAGGCCCCCACACAGGGCTGTCCCGCCCGCGGGGCGAGGCGGGCTGAGGTCTGAGATCTCAGCCGTGTGTGGCGGGCCTGGGCACTGGCCCGTGGCGGCTTGGGCGGCCTCCCACTCTCCCGGGGGGACATCAGAAAGGACGCCGGTCCATCTTCAGCACGGAGCACTGGATGCGGAGCGGAACACCACGCGTGGCTTGTTAGCAGAGCGCTGCACGCAGAGTTCATGCACCACAGGGTCGGGAGATACGCAGGATGGCGTAGAAGGGAGCCGGTGAACGAGGGGAGAATGGATTAGGAGAAAATGGTGCGAGAACGTTCTTACCAGAAGAGCCAGAACGAAGGCGGTGGAGACAGCCAAAAATCCAACCAGGCTCAGGAAGTGCCCGAGCTCCAATGACCCTACAGAAGGCCCTGTCCCTTAGGCGCCGCTGAGAGAGGTGAACCCCCACAGTACTCAGCCAATGGGGGTCGGGATCCCCACTGGGTTAGATTAAAACTGCTTATCATCCGACAGACACCTGACCTCGGGAGACCGCCGTCCAGGCCTTGCCTTTCGCTGCGCGGTGTCCTGCGGCCATTGCTGAGCCCGAGGATGAGTAGCGTCTTTCACATCCATCGCAGGGGAACAGCGGCCCTCCGCCCCTCGCACCTCGAATCTTCCCTCAGCCGTTCCCCCCACCCCCAGCTCAGAAGAGAGCAGAGCCTGCATCTGAGGACCAGGCCGGGAGCAGAGAACTGGGGCTGGGAGGGGGTTTGGGAGCTGAGGAGGAAAAGAAGAGCTGGCAGGAGGAGGGGTGATCAAGACTGAAGTCTTGGGACGGGAAGGGGGGTGGGGGGCAGGGGTGGGGGGAGGGTCCCAGCCTGCCTCAGAATGGCGGGGGGGGGTGGTTGGATGGAGGGGAAGGAGTCTCACATCTGGGGAGCCCATGCCACCCCGCTCCAGCTCAGCTGCTGTGTCCCGCCGTCCGGTTTTAGATTTCTCCCCCCTGCTCTAACTGAGAGTTAGAGTGCGAGTTCCGGGCAAGGGCACCCCTCCTGCCGCTGGCAGGAACCACAGGATGGAACCCTCAGAGAGGGCGCGTGGCCCTGGCCGGCGCCAGCAGCCTGTCACCCTGAATTAGTGTCTGTCCCACCCATCCTGTAATTATCTCCAGAGGAGCCCAATTATACCGCATTCTACTTCTGCAGGTAAAAGCCATCATTTATACCCTGTAGACTGACAGTGACCGACGGGGCGGGTCCCACGACTCCTCGACAGCGCGAGCGTTTAAACGCGAGGAAACCCCAGCACTGGCTCCCACCTGGGCCGCTCAGGTTCATCTGCCCCCCCCCCCACCCCAAGCCCCACCACTCTGGGGCCTGAGAGTCTGCCCTGCCGGGGCGAGGAAGACAAGGAAAGGGCGGGAGCAGGCCGCTGGCTTCTCCCCCTAACTGGCTCAGACAAACGAGCAGGCAAAGAGGACCATGCGGGTCCCCAGTGAACCCCCACGCTGCCCACCTGCTCTGTGAGCATGCAGGGGGCACCTGAAGTCCCCAGGGAAGGACAGGACAGCCAGGACCACCCGGCCACATCAGGGATGTCAGATTGCCTCCACAGCTCACAGACTGGGCTACAGAGGTCAGACTGCTGGGCTAGCCCCCGGAGCGAGGGCTCAGGGTGCTGGGCTAGCCCCCGGAGCGAGGGCTCAGGGTGCTGAGCTAGCCACTCTAGGGGCGCCCTACGAGTTCCTGAGGCTGGATTACCCACGACACCCAATTACTCCAAACACAAACATTTCTCCAGATAAGCAACAGTGCGCAGCGCCGAGGAATTAATCACTCGGGTGACTTCACCCCATCCGCCCTTCTCCTGGAGGGCGCAGATGCAAGGAGCTGGGGTGACGGGTGACGGGCACACCTCCTCTTTGGGGGCTTCCCTGCTCCTCTGGAAAGGCCCACAGAAGCCCCCTGTTTGGTCTTAACGCTCATCTCTGGCCACAGAGTCCAGCCCTTCCTCCCGGCGGCCTGGCCCTCACGCGTGAGCCCCTGGTGCCTGGGAACCCCACAGCGCCATGAGGCCGCAGCGCCACCGGACGCCTCGAGGACATGAGGCTCTGCTGCTCTGGCCCAGAGTCGCCATAGCTGAGTCCCAGGCCCTCACCTCCCCCAGCCCGCAGGCGCTTCCCAGGGGCTGTCGGCGGGGCTCGCCATGGGTCCCTTGGAGATCCCATAGAGGTGTCTCCTCCCATCCCCCCATCCCCCCTCCCCCCCACCCCCGCCCCCCCGCCAGCCTGGCCCACAACCGCGGAACCCGCCATGCAAAGCGCCCTGCACGTGCGTGCGTGCATGCGTGGTCTCCTTTATCCCCTGCCAAAGCCATTCCCGTCGGTGCTATCCCTTCCCGCTTGTCAGTCTACAAAGACGCTCGGAGACTTGCAGAAGCTTGCCCAAGGCCGCACAGAGTCAAAAGAACAGAGCCAGGATGAGAACCCGAGCGCGCGCAACTCTGGAGTCCAGGGACACGGCCTCCGTAGCCCCAGAAACGGAGCCCAGCGCCCCGCGGCTTGGCCGTGGCCCACAAAGCGCCGGTCCCTCCAGGATCCCAGATCGCAGGTCCTGTCCCCATCATGAGTCTGGCTCTGGGAGCAGCACCACACAGCCTCAGGAAGGGGGCACCCAGCAGGGCCCCCTTCTCTTTCCTCGCATCAAAGCAGGATTGCCTGGCATGGACGTGTTTGATGCAACTCACAAGATCAGTAACTCAGGGCTGGAGGGTACAGCACCTGCCCGCACGTGTGTGGCCCTGGGTTCAACGCTCAGAACTGCGCGCACACGTGTGCACCCACTGGCGGCTACCTGAAATCGGAACTTAACTAGAAAGCTGACGTTTTCAGTCATTAACTCTGGCAGACATGTATTGGAAGCGCATGAGACAACAAGACCCGCTGGCTGGGTAAACCCTGGCAGCCGCTGCCAAACAAAGGCTCACTGGGGGTGCCTTTCTCCTCCCGCCCCTGCACCCCAGCTCCACACCGCTGCCCTAGAAGAGACCGGGGACCCTTCTGGAGAAGAGACTCACCCGAGGCTAGCTGGGTCCCTGGGCCTGGCTTTCCCTCACCAAACTGGGCATGCGTGGGGCTGAGACTCAGGAGGGCAGTGGGCTCAGACCAACCTGGTAAAGACCCTCGCCCCAGGGGCTTGGGGTCCCCACGCTTGCGCCCTGCCAGCAGGACCAGGGCCGGGGCCATGCATGGGAGCCCACAAGACCCAGCGGTCACCCAGTCCAGCACTCTCAGAGGCCAGGTGGGGCCCGAGCCGGAGCAGGGGGGACCTGAGCCAGTGAGAGAAGCCGCTGTCGCAGCTGACCCTTCAGATGCCGTATTACCACTGTGACTGCCACCATCACAGCTACCATGATAACCACCACCATCACCACCACCATCACCACCACCATCACCATCATCACCATCATCACCACCACCACCATCACCACCACCATCACCATCATCACCACCACCGCCATCATCATCACTACCATCACCATCATCACCACCACCATCACCATCACCACCGCCATCACCATCACCACCACCACCACCATCACCACCACCATCACCATCATCACCACCACCGCCATCATCATCACTACCATCACCATCATCACCATCACCATCACCACCACCATCACCACCACCACCACCACCTTCATCACCACTACCATCACCATCATCACCACCACCATCACCATCACCATCACCACCACCATCACCACCACCACCACCACCTTCATCACCACTACCATCACCATCATCACCACCACCATCATCATCACCACCACCACCACCACCACCACCATCACCACCACCACCATCACCACCACCACCATCACCATCACCACCACCATCACCATCACCATCATCACCACCATCACCACTACCATCACCACCACCATCACCACCATCATCGCCACCTTCATTACCACCATCACCATCGTCATCATCACCACCATAATTATCACCAAAACTACCAGCACCCCACCACCCTCCTCCTCCTCAATCATCATCACATGCCCAGCCCGGGTCCCAGGCTGTGCTCCAGGCTGGCTCCTTAGATTAAGTCATTGAGTCACTCTGGTCCCCAGCCACTCCCTCTGGCTCCCAGTCACCCTGCTTGCGCCTGGCTGGCCTCCAGGAATCGAGCTGCAACAAACACTCCTGCCGTGGAGACCTGAGGAGCTGGGAAGGAGCTAAGGGATGGCAGGGGACGCCCAGTCCTCCTTCCTTCCTTCCTTCCCCCGAACTCCAACACTGGACGGCAGCTGTCCTTTCCATGTCAGGCTGGGGAGCTGGGCCCCAGAGCCAGGCCCCAGACTCAGTCAGCACCCTGACCCCCACCCTCCCGGGGTGGGGGGCTACCTCCTGGCACGGGTGCACCTGGCCGGACCCTAGTCCCTCCATCCCCGACTCTACAGCCACCCCCACCTTCTCAGCTGCCAGTCAGTGTGACAACCCCGATGTGCCCCCCCTCATGCCAAGCCAATGCCCTGGGGCTTTGGCTGGGGCCCGCCAAGGCGCCAGGCCAGGCGGGGGCTCCCGGCTCTCACCTGTGGACGGCCACCAGCGTCTCGACGCCCACCACGCACACCGCGTAGCTGGGTTTGTTCAGGGACAGCCTCACCGCTCCCCGCGGGGCCATCCTGCACCCGGCTCCCAGCCTCCAATGTCGGGTGCCCGGTGCTCGCACGCCCCGGCTCCCCAGCTCCTCTCCCGGGCACCTGTTGCCAGCCGGGAGCGTGCGTTCTGATGGGCTGCTGCTCTCCTCCTCCCTTTTAATTTCCCCCTGCAACCAGGTGAGCCTGCGGAGCCCGGTCCCCACCTCCTGGCTCCACGCCCAGCCCTGCTCAATCCTGGAGGCAGGGGAGGAGGCGCCCTAGGCCTCCCCAGGATGGAAAGGGAGGTGTTGGGGGGCGTGGCCTGGGGAGAGCCCTGCTCAGCTTCCAACAGGAGACTCACTGAGCCCCAACTGCCCCTGCTCCTACACCCCAGCTCTGCTCTGCCCCGAGCCCACACTGTGACCACATCAGCACTTTCCAGGGCTGACTAGGTGCCAGGCACCAGCCAAGCCCTTTGGACATCTTCTCTCCTGTGCCCAGAGAGCAGGGGAGACCCCAAAACTCAGAGGAGTCAGACTGCTGGGGGTTCAGATCCTGCTCTGCCAAAGAGCATGAAGAAATAGCAGTCACTTGAGCCCTCTGTGACTCAGTGTCCCCTATGCATGTGAGGACGGTTGAAATGACCAGACGGTGCCACTGGGTGTGTGAAAAGAGGCTCGGCCGCCCGGGACACACGCTAGCTGCGATCCCAGTCTCCTCACCTGACAGCAACGGTCATCATGGCTCAGGTCACGCTGCTACCAAGTGGTAGAGCGACACTTTATCCAGATCTACCTGACTCATCTCACTAGATGCCCCCCCCCCCCCGACAGGTGACACCCGCCCCCCTCCCCCCGTGTCCAGACTCCGGAGGTGGCAGAAGGCAGCTCCAAGAAGCACCTTGGGCCAGCCAGAGAGAAAGGCGTTTTAAACTGGGGAGCACTGGTTCCATTTTGAAAATCCCTCTCCTGACAGGGCGTGGTAGGGCATACCTGTAATCCCAGCTCTGGGGAGGCTGAAGTAAGAGAATAGAAAGTTCAGGGCCAGCTTGGGTTACTTAGGAGGGAAGGAGGGAAGAAGGAAGGACTTTTTTATTTTAAAGAGAAGGGAGGCAGAGGGGAAGGGAGGAAGGGAAGAAAACCTCTTTCTGGAACTTTCCTTGTATTATCTTTCCTTCTTACAACAACCCCGTAAAGTTGTCTGCATTATTCTTGTGTAATCATTGAGGGCCAAGCCTGTCTCCAGAGGGCAGATGGATTATTCAATGCAACCGCGCGGAGAGCAAAGCCAAGAGGCAGGCCCGGGGACAGGATGCACACCTGGAGATGCACACCAGGATCTCAGGGGCACAGACACCTTCCTCATGCAAAGAACTCCATTGTTTGTTTGTTAACTGAAAGCAGCATATAAGAAAATATAAAGAGGGCTGGGGATATAGCCTAGTGGCAAGAGTGCCTGCCTCGGATACACGAGGCCCTAGGTTCGATTCCCCAGCACCACATATACAGAAAACGGCCAGAAGCGGCGCTGTGGCTCAAGTGGCGGAGTGCTAGCCTTGAGCGGGAAGAAGCCAGGGACAGTGCTCAGGCCCTGAGTCCAAGGCCCAGGACTGGCCAAAAAAAAAAAGAAAGAAAATATAAAGAAGAAAATGAAAAGTTGCATATACTTGATCACCGTATTTTGCGTGTGTATTCTTCTAATGGTATTTGTGTGTGCGAGTAAGAGAAAGAGAGAGAAGAGAGATTTTGTTGTGTTGTGTTGTGCCAGTACTGGGCCTTGAACGCATGACCTTGCTTGATGTTTTCCTCCGGGTTAGCACCCTACCACTTGAGCCACAATTCCACTTCTGGCTTTGATAAAGGTTTGTGGAGCGCTTCAAGCATTTAAGGATGGATGCCTGCCTGCGTGCATGATGGAGGGAGGGAGGGGGGCTAGATGGATGGACAGGTAGGTAGGTAAGTGAGTGAGTGGATGTGTGGATGAAAGGTAGAGGAAGGATGGGTAAATGGATAGATGGATAGGGAGTGGATAGATGGTGGATACATCAATGGTTGGATGAGGAAGGGAAAGAGGATGGATGGATGGATAAATAGATAGATGATAGAGGTAGATAGATAGATAGATGATAGAGATAGATAGATAGCTAGATAGATAGATAGATAGATAGATAGATAGATGGAGGGAGGATAGGTAGAGGGGGAATATGTGGAGGAAGGATGGGTAAATGGATAGATGGATAAGTGGCAGATAGATGGATGGATGGATGTTAGGTGGATGGATGAGGGAGGGGAGGTGGGTGGATGATAGATTGGTGGATGGAGGAAGGATGGGTGGATGGGTAGGTGGTGGACAGATGGTAATAGGTGGATGGATGGTAGTGGATGGATGGATGGAAAGATGGATGGAGAATGGTTAGATGGAAGATGGATGGATGGGTGGGCGGCTGGGTGGGTGAATAAGTGGCGGATGGATGGGTGGGTGGGTGGATGGGTGGATGGATGGATGGGTGGATGAGTGGTGGATGGATGGGTGGATGAGTGGTGGATGGATGGATGGGTGGGTGGATGAGTGGTGGATGGATGGATGGATGGATGGATGGGTGGGTGGGTGGATGAGTGGTGGATGGATGGATGGATGGATGGGTGGATGGATGGGTGGGTGGGTGGATGAGTGGTGGATGAATGGATGGATGGGTGGGTGGGTGGATGAGTGGTGGATGGATGGGTGGGTGGGTGGATGAGTGGTGGATGGATGGATGGATAGATAGAAAAGTAGAGAAAAGAGAAGGAAGGCAGGTTGGTGTATAGGATCTGGCTGTGAAGATGACAGTGGTGGTAGCGGTGGTGATGATGAGAAAGAAGACAGCTATGCTGGCAAACACAGACATGGCGTTCACCATGTGCCGGGCACCTCATAGGCCCCTTTGACACTTCATTTATCCCATCTTCACAGCAATGCTAAGAGGACCAAGCAAATGTGCTGGAGGCATAGCACCTGCTTAGCAAGGACAAGCCTGAGTTCCAATCCCACTGTCACGAAAGCAACTAACAAAGAGCCTGGCGGGCCACGTTCAGACAGCCCACTAACTTTGGGCAGGCAGAGCCATGGCCAGGGTGAGAGTTGTCATTAGGGCTGTTGGAAAACGAGAAGAGAGCAGACCGGGGCCGGCAGAGCTGGGCTGGGTGGCAAGGGGGAGGGCTGATGTGCCCCTGTTTTACAGATGAGAAAACTGAGGCACTGAGAAGCCCCTACTGCCAGGGCTGGAGATTGGTCCAGGCAGTGCGGTGCAACACCAGTCTCTCTTCTCCTCCCCCCACGTTCCGTGTTACATTAGGACAGCTCTGAGGAAACAACGTCAGAGGCTTGGAGAAAAATGCAAGCACCCAAGCAGGTGCTAGTGGCTCACACCTGTCATCCTAGCTGCGCAGGAAGCTCGGGTCTGAGGATCACAGTTCAAAGCCATCCCAGGGAGGAAAGTCCACGAGACTCTTATTTCCAATTAATCAACAAAAAGCCCCAAGTGGAGCTGTGGCTCACGTGATAGAGCGCTAGCCTTGAGCAAACAACAACAACAAAAAAGCTCAGGGACAGCACCCAGACTGTGAAAACCCAGGACCAACACACACACACACACACACACACACACACCCAGGCTGTGAAAACCCAGGACCAGCACACACACACACACACACACACACACACACACACACACACGCTAGGCTGTAGCCCAGTGGCAAAGCATCTGCCTAACAAGCGCCATGCCTTGGATTTGATCCCCAGTACCAAAAAAGAAAAGAAAAAAAAAATGTTTAAAGAAAAACAACCCTACCCCACCCCCACCCCCCAGAAAGTGCAGGCACCTCCAGTTTGAGGAAAGCATTCGATGGGCCTCCACCTCCCCCCATGGCCCCCGTCACCTCCCTCCCCTCCTCCCTCCAGCCTGGGAACATTTCCTTGGACGCACCGTGCGTGACCTGCCCAGGCCTGAGCCCTGCCCGGCTCCACCAAGGCACAGTCTGTACACCCAGCCTGTGGTCTGTTTGAACTTGGGACTCCAGGCTTGACGGATGATGGGTCAGAGCTGGGAGGAGCGGGGCAGGGAGCCACGGTTGACATCCGGGCCCTCTCCCCACTCACAGGCAGAACACTCCGCTGGGAAGCTGGCCCTGCCGGCGACCTCGAGCCCGGGACGCTGAGTGGACCCAGGGATGTCTCTGGAAGACAGCAAGGGCGTGGCTGCGCTGAACCCTGCCATTCAGGTCTCATCTTCCACCTTCTACAACATTTGGGTGTTTGTTTTCTTTGGTCCGTTGTGGGGCTTGAACTCAGAGCCTGGCGCTGTCCCTGAGCTCTTTCGCTCAAGGCTAGTGCTCTACCACTTTGAGCCACGGCGCCACTTCCAATTTTTGAGCCTCATGGGGACGTTTCTGCCTGGGCTGGCTTTGAACTTGGATCCTCAGATCTGAGCCTCCTGAGTAGTTAAGATTGCTGGCGTGAGCACCGGCTCAGGGCTTTCTTCAACATTTCCACTGAACACCTGCCATTTGCTCCTGGCCCTGGGGATCATTCAATAGGGAGCAAAACCCACCAGGCCTCAGAGCCCGGGGCAGCATCAGGATAAAGAGGAAAGGGGCAGCGGGTGGGTGTGGCCATGGGCGTGGCCACCCTGCCCAGTGACGGCATTGGGCACCAATCCGAGAGACCCTCGCCCTCTCCGGGGCTCTCCCAGCCTCACAGTGGGGGCCTGGCCTTCAGGGCCCCCAGCCTCACCCCCCCCAGTCACCGAAGTCAGTTTCCAGACTGGCTATCTCCAGGGCTCAGGCATCCACGACCCCCCTGTAACCGTTAAGGTGACGGAGGATAGGGATGCTGCCCTGGCCCGGGTCATCTCAGCTGACAGCCACGGTGTCCCTGGCCAGGGCCATCTCAGCTGACGGCGCTGCCTTCACCCCAGTGCCCACATGGGTGTCAGAGGCAGCTTCCCCGTGGGTGGCCACACAGGACGGCCAAGGCGATGGGCGGCAGGCCCATGGAGCGTCCCGGTGACGTGAGCCAGGCGTCCCGGGCAGGGTGAGTCCCACCTGTCCTCCCGCTCCCCTGGGGACCAGGGGAAAGGCCCTTTGATGTGGCGATTTTCTGGGTCCATACGCTGTCCCGCACCCTCAGTCCCGGGGGCCCCTTCCTTTGTTAATCGCAGGTGGGGCGTTACACCTGGTGTGACTGACGAAGATCACGTGGCTGGTATCTCTGCTCTGATTTGACAGATCCACACCTGGGGGGTTTGGGATGGTTTTGTTTTGTTTTGGGGTTGTTGTTTTTTTTGGTCACTGGTGGGGTTTGAACTCTGGGCCTGGGCACTGTCCCTGAGCTTTTGTGTTCAATCTAGTGCTCTACCACTTGAGCCACATTGCCCTGCAAGGCTTTTTTTTGATGGTTCATTGGAGATAAGAGCCTCACCGTCTTTCCTGCCTGGGCTGGCTTAGAAACATAACCCTCAGATCCCAGCCTTGTGGGTAGCTAGGACTCTAGGAGTGAGCTTGCAGTAGGACTCTAGGTGTCAGCTAGCGGTGTTTTTTATTGGCACACATAACTGATTTGACGTGGTGGCTGTCGGTGGCCGGTAGGTGTGGTTGTTTCCCTGCGGTACACCACTTTCACAGCTGTACTCAAAATGGAGCAACTGTAACAAATGGCTGCCTTGTAACAAAGGGAAAGGGGGCGTGGTGCATGGTGGAAACCCACGTTCCAGTTCTCGCCAGCGTGGATCCATGGAGAGCAGCAGGGAGAGCAGACGAGCGGCTGTCCTCAGCCATCCATGAACCTGGACGACTTTCCCTCCCCCAACCCCTGCAGTGCCTCTCCCAAAGTCACCACCCATACACACGCGCACACACACACACACACACACACACACACACACACCACAGGCACCTGCCTCGGGCCAGGCAGCAAGTCAGTGAACGGAGTAAGCCAGGTGCCAGTGGCTCACACCTGTAATCCTGACTACTCAGGAGACTGAGATCTGAGGGTCATGGTTCAAAGCCAGCCCAGGCAGGAAAGTCATGAGAGTCCTATCTCTAATTAACCACTAGAAAACCGGAAGTGGCTCTGAGGCTTCACTAGAGGGCCATCCTGGAGTGAAAGAGAGCTCAGGGACAGAGCCCAGGCCCCGAGTTCAAGCCCCACAATCAACAGAAGGGCACACTGTGCCAGGGAGTTTTGTAAGAACTAGGAGAGGTGAGCCAGGTCCTGGTGACTCATGCCTGTGATCAAAGCTACTCAGAAGGCTGAGATCTGCCTGTCGTAGTTCAAAGGAAAGTCCATGAGACTCTTACCTCCAATTGACCACCAAAAATCCAGAAGGGGAGCCGTGGCTCAAGTGGCAGTAGTGCCAGCCTTGAATCAAAAAGCCAAGGGACAGCGCTCAGGCCCCGAGTTCAAGTCCCAGTACCAGCATTAAAAAAAATATTAAAAATGTTGCTGGCAGAAGCAACAGAGAAACGCAGGAAACGAAAAAAAAAAATAAAAAAGGAGAACCTATAACCTGCACGGAGCTGGAAAATCTCCGGGGTACCCTCCCCACCCGCAAACCCTGGCCCGAACAGGGCCAGGCTGGGAAAGGGGACCCGGCGCCAACAAACCGACTGCCAAAAAGTCACGCCAGGAGTGCAGAGTCCAGACAGCAGGACTCCAGACAGATGGCGGCGCGGACCGGAGGTACAGGACCGCACAGCGGTTTCTCAAAAAGCTCAATAAAGACCTACCCTATGACCCAGCCATACCACTCCTAGGCATCTATCCTGAACAGCAGGTCCCAAGACATCAAAAAGACACTTGCACTTCCATGTTTATCGCTACACAATTCACAATAGCCAAAATATGCAAACAACCCAGATGCCCCTCCACAGATGAATGGATCCAAAAAAAATGGTACCTATACACAATGGAATACTACATAGCGATTAGGAATGGTGAAATAGTGTTATTCGCAGGGAAATGGTCAGAACTTGAACAAATAATGTTGAGCGAGACAAGCCTAGAACACAGAAGACAAAGGGGCATGATCTCCCTGATATATGACTGTTAAGATGGGGTGAAGGGGAGACAGTAGAGTCCAGGTCTGTGAAACCAAAAACTTCTTGTCAAATGGTATTTCCCACAGGATTGGGTCAGCGACCCAACATTATGTAACTAAAACCAAACAACTACTCAACATATAAAGGTCAAAAATTGACATCTCAGTGGAATACAATAGCTCAAAAGCTATGTATGTGCGTTCATATAGGACTATTGTCGACATATTGTCTAATGTCGACATTACATTTAAAGCCCTAGGCGAATTTTCTTTGGTGTGGGCCACTTGGCTACTGCATTTGTTCTTGGTACACTGTGTATTGTATATATGTCTACCTGACCTAGGGAAGAGAAAGAAAAACACGGTGTAAGATATCACAAGAACTGTACACACTGCCCTACTATGTAACTGTATCCTTTTTGCACAACACCTTGTCAAAAAAATTTTGTTTAATTAATAAACAAATTTAAAAAAAGAAAAAAAAATGTTGCTGGGGGCAGGGGGCAAATAAATGGAGGGCAGGAAGGAGGGGGGGGTTGTTATTGAGCACTTAGAGTATGCCAGCTGAACTCTGTGTGTATGTGTGTGTGCGCGCGTGCATGCGCACACACGCACGTACCAGGGCTCAAACTCGGGGCCTCAAACTCGTGCTCAACTTTCTTGCTCAGAGCTGGTGCTTTACCACTTGAGCCACGCTTCCAGTCTGACATTCTCGTCGATTCCTTGGAGGTGGAGCCTCATGGACTTTTCTGCCCAGGCTGGCTTCAAACCTCAGTCCTTGGGGTCTAGGATCAGCGGCCCGAGCCACCCACGTGCCAAGCTGGAACTCTCGCGCTGGAGAGCCTGAGCGGCTTGCGAGGGGACTGGGTCCTCCACTCGCCAGGACGGAAGAGAAGCTACCGGAGCTCCGCGCCAGTGTTTGAACCGCGCCAGCCTGCTGGCTCCGAGGGGGACGCAGTCTGAGCTCTTGTGTCTTGGGGGGGGGGCGAGAGGGAGGGGGGCAGGCTCAGCTCCCCTCTGTGTCCTCCAAGGCTCCCAGCTCCAGCAAGGAGAAAGGCACATGGCAGGTGTCCTGCCTGCGGCCTGGCCGCCCTCCCCCTCCCCCCACCAAGCTCAGAGTCCAGTGACAGGAGAACTGCAACATGGCTTGAAGAAAAAAATCTGAGCCAAGTGTGGGGGTGCATGCCTGTAATCCGAGTAACGATCGAGATGCAGCCATCTGGGGCGGGGGAGGGGGGGCGCGGTACAGAGAAGGCAAGCAGTGGATCTGAGGCCTCACAGCCTTCCCCCCCCCCCCCATCCCTGGAGAGCGAAAGGGCCGGGAAGCCGCCACTCAGACAGGCCATGCCAATCCTTTGAAGCCCTGTGCCCAGGCAGGGGCTCCTGCCACCCCTAGACAGAGCTCCAGCGGGCCCACCTCTATCTCCTGGCTCGAGGGCTTGGCTGCCAGCCTAGGCCCTGAGACTCAGTGAAGCAAGGGACGGGAGTGGGGGGGGGGGAGGAAGAGACAGAGAGACACATGGGGAGACAGACAGACAGACTGAAAAGCAGGGGCAGAGGCTGAGAGCCATCAGGGGACAACGACAGAAGCCAGACCCTCCATGCAGCCAGGAGAGGCCCGGAGGAGAGAGACAGAGGCTCAGAGAGGCACGGCGGCTGGCTGTGGGCCACACAGCAGGCCGGCAGAGCCGGAGTGGGAAGTTAGCTCCCCTGGCACCTTGGCTGGCTCCAAAGTAAACAGAGTCTCCTCAGGAAGGCTCCGGGGCTTATCAGATGGGCTGAGGAGACACCACGGAGCCTGCCAGCCAGCCTGCTGGCCTTCGCTCTCCTGTGTGGAAAAGGCGGGTCCTGGACTGCCCAAACCTGTCCTGTCCCCCTACTCTGCAGCCCACCCCGACCACCAACCCGGAGGCCCTGCAGAGAGGCTGAGGGCCAGGGGGGTCGCCTGTGTACCCCAAATTGTGACATCAGCAGAGTCCCCCTCGCATTGTCTTGGCTCAAGGGGTCTCTGCTCTTGCTGAACATCATGCTGTCTGGACTTGGGGTCCTTACAGCTACCCCTGCTCCAAGCTGTCTGCAGAACCTCCCAGCTGACCCAGGCTTCCAGAACCTTCCGAAGACAGCACCTCTGGCTCCTCAGATGTGGGTGCTGTCACCCACCCGGCCCTCCTTAGCCCCAGATGCTGAGGTGTGGGGATCCAGAGCACAGGGGACAGTGAAGATGGGCCGGGCTTGGGGACTGGGGCCGGGGGGGGTGGGGTGTCCGTGCTGATGCGGCCAGCCCAGGACAGCTAGCTCATCACAGGCAGACCCCAGAGACCAGGGACAGGGGGCCCTGGGTAATCCTGGGGTGACTGAGGGAGGGAGGGAGGGGCCTCAGGTCCTTGGCTTTCCAGTTGTTCTCCCGGGTCCCTAAGGCTGCTCCTTCCCCCAGGATGGGAGCTAGATGGGCTGAAGGACCTAAGTGACACGTGGACCACTGGACAGGGCACAGAGGGGCTGGGGAGGGAGCTGAGAGCAGGGCCGGGCTAGAGCCCAGCACTGGTGCCCTACCTGTAGCACCTGCCCTCCGTCCATGCCTGCAGGCACCGCCCTGCCCCCTACCCCCACTCCAGGTCCTGTGGGCCTCTCCATGCAATCCCTCCTGCCTGGCCTCTCCATGCAATCCCTCACACCTGGCCTCTCCGTGCAAACCTTCATGCCTGGCCTCTCCGTGCAATCCCTCACGCCTGGCCTCTCCGTGCAATCCCTCACACCTGGCCTCTCCATGCAATCCCTCACGCCTGGCCTCTCCGTGCAATCCCTCCTGCCTGGCCTCTCCATGCAATCCCTCACGCCTGGCCTCTCCATGCAATCCCTCACGCCTGGCCTCTCTGTGCAAACCTTCACGCCTGGCCTCTCCATGCAATTCCTTGCGTCTGGCCTCTCCATGCAATCCCTCCTGCCTGGCCTCTCCATGCAATCCCTCCTGCCTGGCCTCTCCGTGCAATCCCTCCTGCCTGGCCTCTCCATGCAATCCCTCACGCCTGGCCTCTCCATGCAATCCCTCACGCCTGGCCTCTCCATGCAATCCCTCACGCCTGGCCTCTCTGTGCAAACCTTCACACCTGGCCTCTCCGTGCAATCCCTCCTGCCTGGCCTCTCCATGCAATCCCTCACGCCTGGCCTCTCTGTGCAAACCTTCACACCTGGCCTCTCCGTGCAATCCCTCCTGCCTGGCCTCTCCGTGCAAACCTTCACGCCTGGCCTCTCCATGCAATCCCTCCTGCCTGGCCTCTCCGTGCAATCCCTCCTGCCTGGCCTCTCCATGCAATCCCTCCTGCCTGGCCTCTCTGTGCAAACCTTCACGCCTGGCCTCTCCGTGCAATCCCTCCTGCCTGGCCTCTCCATGCAATCCCTCCTGCCTGGCCTCTCCGTGCAAACCTTCACGCCTGGCCTCTCCGTGCAATCCCTCCTGCCTGGCCTCTCCATGCAATTCCTCGCATCTGGCCTCACCTGGCCCCTTCCCTCCAACGTCATAAGACCCTCCCTCACTTCCTGTTTTTAATTTTTGAATGACACTGGAGTTGGAACGCAGAGCCGTGAGTCCTGCAGGCAGGACAGAACATTCTACTCGGGCCCTTCCCTCGGCCTTCTTTTGCCCTCGCTATTTGGGAGATAGGGTCTCACACTTTTGCCCACAGCTGGCTTGGACCACAATCCTATTTGCCCTTCCCACCGAGCTGGGGCGGCAGACATAGGCCACCACGTCCAGCTTGATCTCACCTTGTACCTCGGCTGGCCTCAAACCTCTGTCTTCCTAACCTCCCCCTCCAGAAGAGCTGAGCCACATCAGCCTCTCCTGGGAGTAACGCCCAGGGCTCTGGGGCTTGGGGGGGGGGGAGGAGGCAGAGGGTGACAGTTGCTGGGAGAAAGGACGGGAGCAGGAGGGCTCCCCAACAGGCCCTGCTTTGCCCAACCCAGGGCCACTCAGGCACAGGGGTAACCACTGAGTCTTACATCTTGAACCTGAGATGTGCCCCCAAAATGCTTGCATGTTGAAGGCTTGGTCCCCAAAGCAGCAGGGTTGATGGGTGAGGGTCTTGGATTGGTGATGATCACGAGGTCTTCACCCTCATCAAGGGATCCATCCGTTGATGGATTGATAATCTAATGGGCGATTGAGAGGTGGTGAAACTTTAGGGGCGGGGCCTAATTGAAGGAAGCTGGCCACTGAGACACAATATTTTGTCTCCATTCCCCCCCCAGCTCCTTCCCTCTCTCCCTTATTCCCAGTCTCCCTCTACAACATTTTATGACATCCAGCTTCACCAGAGACCCACAAAGATAGGGCAAAGTAATCATGGAAACTTCTGGAACCATGAGCCAGAATACATGCTTCTTCCTCCTTTAAGTTGACTCAGACGTTTTGTGAGACACAGAAAGTTGGACAGCACAGAGGCAGAATATGGGGTTCTATCCACCCTCAGATAGGACAGGGGTCCCCTAGGAGGACAAGCTGGGTCTCCCCACGAGGTTACCATGCACCAGGCTGGGAGTCGGGAGCCCCGAGTCCCTGGCGTGAAACACAGAGACCAGCTGGGTGACCCTGCATGCCCTCCTCTCAGCCTCCAGACAGGGACGGCTCATGGCGCGGATGGGGCTGATGGGCTGATGACAGCTGCTTCTTTGAGTCCTGGGCACCCTGACTCAGTGGATGAAGCGAAACTCGTGCCTCTTTTCCCCAGGAACCCCAGCCTCAGCACCCTTCCGCGGTGCACGGTGGGGCTTGTCAGCTTCAGGCTGAGTCTCACCACCAGCCCAACCAGGCTAGAATCAACTCACCTTGCCCGCCGCTCCCCACTGCCCGCCCCCCCCCCATCCTGGGGTGCCACGTGACAGCATGGCCTGGCAGGTGGACACCTCATTGTGATCTCTGCTTGCCTCAACCCCAAATCCTGCCTACTATCCCTTCCATCCATGTGCGGTCTCCTATCTCCCAGGAGACACCGGCACTGGTCCCCAGAGCCAGCCACACACGGAGCACTGGTCCTTAGTGCCGGATGGTGGGGCCTCCAGCCCGATGGGAGAGGCCCAGTCCACCCCTGGAGCCTCTTCTCCGTATGCAGAGCCCAATCCTCCATCCTCCGGGCCTCTGGGTCCCCGGGATGAGTCACAGGCCTCATTCCCCAGGAAAACCCTCGTGTGACTGGGCCCCGGCTCCTCCCTGCCCGCTGGGCTGGCAGCCCACACAGCTGCTGACGCTGCAGTCAGCCACCGGGCCTGCCAGCCTCCCGGGCCTGTGGCCAGTGACGGGCCAGAGCCGGGATGAGCGCTTGCGGAGAGGAGGGAACTGGGGGGCAGGGTCCCGCTGGGGACTCCGAGTCCCTCTTTCTTGTGTGTGCCGGCTGTGGGACTTGAACTCAGAGTCTCACCTTCTCTCACTTGGCTTTATTTTTTTGCTCTCCACGTAAGCCATCCCTCTACGCTGGCTTTTTGTCCATTGGAGGCAGGAGTCTCATGAGCTTTCCCGCCCCAGGCCTGGTTTCAAATCACGATCCTTGGGTCTCTGCGTCCAGAGTGGCTGGGATCAGGGGCCTGAGCCCCCGGAACCTGGAAGGAAGAAGGCTCTGGATCCCTCGCTTCCGTCAGCCGCCTCGCTGGCCCGGAGGCCGTGGCTGAGCTCAGGACACGGGTCCAGAAGAAGACCAAGGCCACACCCTGGCCTCACGGGGACCGGGGTTGATCTGCAGAGAGCCAGGGAGGAGCCACCGGTGACTAAGGCTGCCAGTTCCCCACGCCCTGTCCTGGAAGGCTCCACGGCCAGGCTCTCTCTGCCCCAGTGCCCCAGGGACGGCCTGTCTCCGGCTTGCTTGGCGCATGCTTTTCATTGGAGGGAGACCTGCTGCCGTGCCTGGATTTATTGGCCTGCTTTATGGGGCTGGCTCCCGGAGCCCGGGGCCCAGGTGCTTCTCCTGCTTCCCAAACACCCGCCAGGGTGCAGCGCGGCTACAGCGTCTCCGAAAGCCAAGACTCGGCTGAACTGAAGGGCTCAGGGAGGACCAGAGAAGGGTGGTGGTTTGTTGGCGGGCACACAGCAGCCAGCAGCCGCGGAAGACCTTCGAGCGGGCACTGTCCCCCCACGTTCTCAGCCAGGGCAGGCCCGGCGGCGGCTCCCCTCAAGCTGGCCCTGTGGGGACCGCTCAGGTCCGCCCCGCAAGCGGAGCCCCGAGGCTCTCGCCCGGGAGCAGAGCCACTCGGGAGGCTGAGATCTAAAGATCGCGGATCCGACTCAGCCCAGGGGGGGGGGAGGGGAAGAAAAGTCGGCTGGATTCTTCCCTCCAATGAACCAGCAAAACCCAGACGTGGAGCTGTGGCCCAAGTGGTAGAGTGGCAGCCTTGAGTGGAAAAGCTAAGTGAGAACGTGAGGCACTGAGTTCAAGTCCCAGTACCTGTACCCAGTACCCCCCCACACACACACACCTGTCCTGGGAATCCCTGGGGCCTTGTCATTTTGGATCAGAACCCCAGGCCCTGGCCAGGGTACCCAGCTAGTGTAGGGTTTGGGGAGCAGAAGGAGTCACATCCCCTCCCATCTCTGTTCCAGACACCAGACCCCCCCCGCCAGGGGCCCCCAGCCACTTGTGCTGGGGAAGGAGAAACCGTCAATGTATGGAGGGGCAGCGCTCATTCCCTGCACCCACCGGCCTGAGGCCCGACAGCTTTACGAGAGGAAATTGTGGTTTCAAGACGGCGGCTGAGACACCGTGCCCCGGGCCACGCAGCACCTGCGTGGGATCCCACATGCCAGCGGCGTGTCTGCTCCCGAAGCCCACGCTCGATGTCTTCATCACTCCATCCGCCTCCCGCAGGAGGGCCCCAGGGCTGTCTGCTTCCTCCAGGGAGGGCTCAGGGCATCCAGGCACCTCAGCCCACCGGCCTGGCCCAGCAGGGCCTGGCTCCACCCAGGGCTCAAAGCCGCCAGCTCCCACACCCCTGAGAACAGGGCAGACACACACACACACACACACACACACACACACACACACACACACACACACACGGTCTGCTCGACCCCAACTCAGCCTCCCAGGACTGCAGGAGGGCCCAGGTTCCACTAAAGAGGATTGACGGGCCAGGAAAACACTGGCACCCGTCTGAGGCTAGGGTGGGCGTGCAGGGGCTTGGTGGGGCTCGACTTGAGCTCTGCTGTGTCTTGCTGTGTGACCTGGGTATACTGCTGGCCCTCTCTGATCCTCTTTCACCAGGAACATGCAGTATAAATCTACATATGCTTGGTTAGGTACAATGTTTCAGGAATCCAAAGGAGAGCAGGGGAAGAGGCTAGGGAGTACAGGGGTGACGCGTATCTATAATCCCAGCCCTTGGGAGGGTTGCAGGTTTGAGGTGAGGTCATATATCAAGACTTTGTCTCAAGAAAGGAAAGAGGGAGCTGGGCACCGGTGGCTCCCGCCTGTCATCCTAGCTACTCCAGAGGCTGAGATCTGAAGATCGCGGTTCAAAGCCAACACGGGCAGGAAAGTCCTTGAGACTCTTATCTCCAATGAACCACCAGAAAACCAGAAGTGGCTCTGTGGCTCCAGTGGTAGAGCGCTAGCCTTGAGCTGAAGAGCTCAGGGACTGTGCCCAGGCCCAGAGTTCACACCCCACAATCAACAACAACAAAAAAAAAGGAAAGAGGAGAGGGAAGGAAGGAAGGAAGGAAGGAAGGAAGGAAGGAAGGAAGGAAGGAAGGAAGGAAGGAAGGGTGTTGATGTCTCACACCTGTAATCCTAGCTCTCAGGAGGCCGAGTACCAGAGGATCATGATTCAAAGCCAGAAAATTCTGCCAGACTCCATCTCCAAAATACCCAGCAAAAGGCTAGGCTGGAGCATGGCTCACATGGTAGAGCACCAAACAAGCAAGAAGTGTGAAACCCTGGATTCAAGCCCCAGTACTTTCAAAATAAAATTAAGGGGCTGGGGATATAGCCTAGTGGCAAGAGTGCCTGCCTCGGATACACGAGGCCCTAGGTTCGATTCCCCAGCACCACATATACAGAAAACGGCCAGAAGCGGTGCTGTGGCTCAAGTGGCAGAGTGCTAGCCTTGAGCGGGAAGAAGCCAGGGACAGTGCTCAGGCCCTGAGTCCAAGGCCCAGGGCTGGCAAAAAAAAAAAAAAAAAAAGAGGAAAACTCAAAATAAAATTAAAAATAAAAACAAACAAGGTTGTTGTTGTTTTCAGGAAGGTTTCAGGAAGAGAGCTGGGTCTAGCCTTGGGCCGTGCCCTGTGGCAGCACCCCAGGTGTGTCCTGCATCGGGTACGGGCTCAGCGACTCTCCCGGGCTGAGGGGGTTGGACGAGTTCTCCTCCGCAGGAAGACAAGGCAGAAGCTCACCAGATGCCAGGCCGGGGGCTCAGCTTCTCCTCTGGTTACAGAACTATTCGAGGACTCCATTTCTGAAGCGATGTACAGCGGCTGGGACTAGAGAACAAACCCGGAACGTGTCTTCCCAAAGTGGGTTGCTGTCTGCCTAGCAAGCAAGAGGCCCCGAGTTCTAAAGTTTTCACATTCCTTGGCATATAGCTCCTTTCAATTTCAATTTAACTTTAGAAACTAAAGGAGAAAAAAACAACCTCTGCAATATCATGAAGATGAAATGACCACTCCCAGGGAAAAGATTTACAAACTATATACATGAAAGGGTCTAGTACCGAGCCTATGTAAAAAGTTGCTACACATCAACAATTGTTTTTAAAAAAGGCAATGGAAACCAGACACCAATCACTCTCACCTGTCATCCTAGCTACTCAGGATGCTGAGATCTGAGGATCACAGGTTGAAGCCCAACTGGGCAGGAAAAGTTCCTAAGACTTATCTCCAACTAACCAGCCAAAAGCGGAGCTGTGGCTCAAGTGATAGAGCATCATCTTTGGCTGAGAAAGCTAAGGGACAGCACCCCTGCCCTGAGTTCAAGCCTCAGTACCAACACAAAACAAAAGGGCGATCTAACTCCAGGATGGACAGAGGAGCTGAGTAGACAATTCCCCTCAAAGACGCGTAACGGCCGATACACTCATGGAGACGCGCAACCTCATCGTCAGTAGGGAAATGCAGAACCAAACCACAAGGAGACCCGGCCTCCCACCCTTGATGACGCCACCATGAAAAGGCAGGATGACAGTGGTGGTGGAGAGGCTGGGAGCGCCGTTCCTTGCTGATGGAGACGTCACATGGCGCCGCCATCTTGGCATACGTGGGTGCAGCCACTGTGCCCTTGGGCCGCTCCTGAGGACTGCAGCTGGGGAGAAGGAAGAGCCCGGATCCTCCTGTCATCCTGGGCCTGCATGCAGGGAGGAGCCACCCAACTCCCCCAGATGCCTAGACTCTGGGTTTGTGCAGGTGGGAGCTTGAGACACTCAGGGCACAACCAACCTTGCTTCCCACAAAAGGCTGCAAGGGGCGGGACTTCCCAGCAAAGGTTGCAAAGGGCGGGACTTCCCCTCTCACAGGGACTTCTAATATGGCTCTGGGCCTGCTTCTCGGTTTTGCCGCTGAAACCCATCAGATGTGCACCAACTGAATTAGTTTAAGAGCCTTTTTTTCCCCCTTCTCTTAATTTTTATTTTGTAATTGTTATTATAAAGGTGACGTACAGAGGGCTTGCAGTGATATAAGTCAGGTAATGAGTCCATTTCTTTTTGGACAGTGTCACCCCTTCCCTCACTCTCTCTCTCCCAGTTTTTCTCTCCCATCCCCACCCACAAGTTGTACTGTTTGTTTTCAACATAGTTTCTTTTTTTTTAAATTAATTAAATTTTATTGACAAGGTGTTGTGCAAAGGGGGTACAGTTACGTAATAAGGTAGTGAGTACATTTCTTGTGATATCTGTTACACCCTCATTTTTCTTTCCCTTCCCTAGATCAGGTAGGCATATGTACAATATCCAGTGTACCCAAATCATATCCAGTAACCACGTAGGGTACGCCAGAGGAAATTCACCTAGAACATTAAACGTTCAACATAGTTTCTACTGAGTATCACTGCTTTGGTTTTGAATCCTTCCCCCCCCCCCCACCACTAACTTCCACTTTGAAACATGTCTTTCCCTTCTTTGAGTTAATCTTGCTGTGGTTGTTTGTTTCTTTAACTTTTCAAGTTGTATGCCTACCGCATGTCTTTGCTTCTGTCCTTTGTCTTCCCATAACATCCAAGCCGATGCCCCTTGCTCTGGAAACGGTTCAGCTGAGTCGGTGAGTGTTTTGCCCACTGTCTTCTTAGGCTTGCTCCATCCACTTCCATCGCAAGCTCTCCTTTGATGGATGACTTACGTAAAGGATGGCTTTTTTTTACATTTCCTCATGGATGGAGTTTTCTTCTGATCCTTGCCGAGCTTCAAGCTGATTACATCAGAGTCAGGGGATGTGGTCTGGATGATACAGTGGATGTCAATGCTGTCGAGACTTGCTTCAGCCAGCATACACCTAAGTCTGTGTTTGGATATGTTCAGGGTGTCTGAAAAAAAGAAATGGGTGTTGCCCATGGTTGAAATGGGGTCAACTTCATGTCCATAGCATAAAGGTCACAATGTATGTTCATCGGATATTCTGTTGACAAGACTCAAAGTGGTAGAGCACCTACCTCACTATCCCAAGACCCTGAATTCAATCCTCAGTACCACCCTTTCTTTTTCTATTTATTATTGATTTTTTTTTTTTTTTTTTTTTTGGTCATGGGGATTGAACTCTGGGCCTGGACACTGTCCCTGAACTCTTCAGCTCAAGGCTAGCTCTCTATCACTTGAGCCACAGCGCCACTTTGATTTTCTGGTGGTTATTTGGAGACAAGAGTCTCATGGAGGTGGGGAGGGAAAGGGGGGGAGGGAGGGGGGCATTAGGGACAAGGTAACAAACAGTACAAGAAATGTATCCAATGCCCAACGTATGAAACTGTAACCTCTCTGTACATCAGTTTGATAATAAAAATTTGAGAAAAAAAAAAAAAGAGTCTCATGGACTTCCTTGGCCATGCTGGCTTTGAACTGTGATCCTCAGATCTCAGCCTCCTGAGTAGGTAGGATTACGAGTGGGAGCTACTGGTGCCCAGCTTAATACTGATTATTTTTGTCTGTTTTATTTTTCAATTATGGACACATATTAAAACTGCCTAGTTCAATTGTCAACATTCAATATTCAAAATATATGAAGCTAAAATTACCTATGGGGCTTGGTAATGCATACCTGTAATCCCAGCCACTTTGAAGGCAGAGGAAGATGATTAGAATTTTGAAGCCAGCCTGAGAAAAGGAACTAATGAGACCCTATGGCAAAAGCAGAATAAAAAGCAAGTAGAGTGCTAGCCTCAAGCAAAAGAGCTCAGGGACAGCACCGAGGCCCTAAGTTCAAGCCCTCAGCCAACAAAACAACAACAAAAAAGGCTGAGGTCTTGGCTCAAGAGGTAGAGCAAGCGTGTGGTATGCACACAGCCCCAGCTCTGGCTCCCATCCTCAACAAAACACACACACACACACACACGCGCGCGCGCGCGCGCACACACACACGCTACATATTACCAATTTCCTATTGGGTGAGTTTTAGCTCCTTGTATTTTTGAAGGAAATGGTCTATTTCATCTAAGTTGCCAAATGTATGTTTCTAAAATTGTAGTAGTCCCTTTCTCAGTTTTATAAATCAACAAAGAAACCTCAGGATTAAATAACACTATAGACTAACGGACTTAATAGAAACCCGTGGGATATTTCTCCTAATACCTACACGATGCACACTCTTCTCAGAAGCCCATGGGACTTTCCCTAGTATTTTGGATCATATCCAATTCTTAGCAAATACATAAAAAGGGAAATAACTCCCTGTAGTCTATCAGACCATAATGGAATTCGAGTACAGCTCAGCAGCAAAAGAAGACACTACAGAAAATAACCTCAAACACATGGAGACTGAACAACACATTGTTGAACAACATGTGGGTCACTGAAGAAATAAAAGGAGAAATCAAAAAGTTCCCAAATTCTAAAGAAAATGCAAACATACCTTACCAGAGTCTTCGCAATACAGCAAAGGCAGTGCTGAGAGAGAAATTTATACCCACAACTGCCTATAGAAGATGCTCACATAAATATCTTAGGCTACACCCCAAGCTTCTAGAAAAACAGGAAAGAACCAAGCCTAAAACAAGTAGATGGAAAGAAATAGTAAAGACTGAGGAAGCAACTGAGCAAATGGAGACTTCAAGGATCAATGAGACAAAAATTTGATTCTTTGAAAAAATAAAGAAAATTGATAAACCTATAGTTAATATGGCCAAAGGGAGAGAGAAGACACTCTAATAAAATTAGAGATAAAATGTCAGAACAAATACAAAAGAAATTCAAAGGATCATGAGAGAAATCTTTGAAATCCTATACTCAATAAACTGGATGAATTTGTAGATACAGTTGACCTACCAAAATTATCCCAAAAAGATATAAAGCACATACACAGATCTATAATAAGTAATGAGATCGAAGGATTAATAGTTTCCCACCAAAATCTCAAATGGATTCACTTTTCAAATGAGAAGTAACAACACTCCTCAAACTCTTCCATAAAACAGAAAGGGAAGGAACACTACAGAACTCATTCTATGAAGCAAGTATTACACTCATTCAAAAAACAGACATGCACTGAAGAGCTCAGGGACAGCACTCAGGCCCAGAATTCAAGCCCCACAACCGACACACACACACACACACACACACATACACACACACACACACACACACACACACAGAGACATGCAGAGAGAGAGAATTATAGACGAGTATGGTGGACAAATATCAATGAAAATATTCCCAATAAAATATTTGCAAACTGAATTCAACAACACATCAAAAAAGAATTATACACCCTGATCCAGTTGGTTTTATCCCAAGGATGCAATGATGGTTCAATATACATAAATCAATAAATGTAGTACATCAGATAAACAGAATTCAGAAGGGAAAAAAAATCACATGATCATCTCGGTTGATGCAGAAAACAAAAACCTTTGACAATATTTTATGAAAAAGATGTCTGAAGAAACTAGGACATACCTGAACTTAATAGAAGCCAGACTTACACTGTACGTCATATTCAATGGAGAAAAACAGAAATTACTCTCCCTAAAGTCAAGAAGGACACAAGGATGTCCACGCTCCCCATTCTTATTCAATATGGCACTTTAGTTCCTAGCCAAAGCAATGAGACAAGAGAAAGAACAAAAGGAAGACAGGAAAAGGCCAAATTACCCCCGATTTGCTGATGATATGATCCTGTACTTGACAAACCCTACAGATTCCACCACAAAACCCCCTGGAACTGATAAATCCCTTTGGAAAGCTGGCAAGATATAAAACCAATAGTCAAGAAAAACAGTAGCTGTACTACGTATCTACCATGAACAGGCCGAGAAGGAGATCAGGAAAACAATTCCATTCACAATAGCCGCCAACAATACAAAAAAACGCTATGGCTTCGTTTCTCGACTCCTAGATGGCAGCACGGCCATTGCCTGGGGCCTTGGCTGTATTACAGAGCTTCTGGTAGGATGTTTTCATCTTCATTAGGACCTGGGTGCACCACTGTTTCGGTGCATAGACGTTGACAACTATAATTTCCTCTTTATGGATCATTCCCTTGAAGTCTGCTTACATATGTATAAAAATAGCTACTCCTGTCTGCTTTCAGAAGATCTTTTCCTATCTTGCCATGCTAAGCCTGGGTTTGCCTCTATCGATGAGATACGTTTCTTGTGGGGAACAAAAGCCTGGATTCTTGCTTTTTGATCCAAGTTGCTATTCTTCATCTTTCTTTTTTCAGGCGTGGGTCTTGAACTGGAAGCCTGAGCTCTTCAGCTCAAGGCTAGCACTCTACCACTTTGAACCACAGTGCCACTTGCACTTTTCTGGTGGTCCATTGAAAATCAGAGTCTCACGTTTTTTCCTGCCCAGGCTGGTTTTGAACAGGGATCCTCAGATCTCACCCTCCTGAGTAGCTAGGGTTACTGGTGTAAGTCACCAGTGCCTGGCTTATTCTTCATCTTTTGACTGTAAGTTAAGACAATTCGCATTCAATGTTAATATTGAAAGCTATGCCATAGTATTTCCTGACATTTCATTGTTTGTTTGTTTGTTTTTTGTGATGCTTGCTTGCTTCTTTCTTCTTCCTGTTTTGCTAGTCTACTCTTCTGGGAGGATTTATTCCTTCCTGTATTTTCCTGTTTGGGGTTTTTCTTTCTTCTGAGGGTCTGATTTCCTTGGGTACCTTTTGCAGTGCTCGTGTTTAGTCATCACGAATCCCTTTGGCTTTTGTTTATCCTGGAAGGTTTTTATTTCTCCATCGGTCGTGAAGGAGAGTCTTTCCAGGTACAGCAGTCTTGGTTGGCAATTATTGCTTTTCAGGGCTCAAGTCGGGCCTTCTGCTCTCCTTGGACTTAGTCTTGGTGTTGAGAAATCTGCTGTTGCCATTGTAAGTTACTTGCCTCTCCTTTTCACCGCTTTCCATATTCTTCCTTTATTCTGGGTAGTTAGTGCTTCTACTATAAAGTGTCCAAGGGGTTCGTCTCTGGTCTTGCCTGATGAGGGGCAAGAGTTTATGATGCTATCATCACACAGATGACCATCTCTTTCTCAAGGCTGGGGAGGTTTCCTTCTATACTTTCATCGATGCAGTTCGCAATGATTTTTAGCATTTTTCTTCTTCCTTGCCTAACCCCATCATTTGCAGGTTTGGTCTTTCGGTGGAGCCTGGGCGTTCTTGTCAATCCCCTTGGTATCTTGGGGTTTTTGTTGTTTTTTTGTTTCATTATCTTTTTGCATCTTGACTAACTGACCTGGTTCTTCTGCCTTATCTTCAGCCCTGACACCTGTATACTCTACTCTGTCCTATTCTCTAGATTGAGTGTTTCAATTGAGTGTTTTTCATTTGGGCAATTGAGCTCTGCATCCTAGGATTTAAGGTTTTTATATATTGAATTTTCCTTTCATACCCTGCCCCTGCACTGCCTTCTTTAGTTCGTTCAGTTGTTTACTTTGCATTCTCTTGCTCACTTGAGTCTCCTCTGAGTTTGTGCAGGTGTTTATGCATCACGTCCTTTATTTGATTAGCCATTCTTCTCATTGTTTTATTGAGCTCGTTGACTTTCTTCCTCTTCACTCTTGCTTAAGTCCTTTATTGCGGCATTATTGGATTGTGAGAGAGACACACATTGCCTTGTTTATTCATGGATTTAGTGATCCTTCACTGAGATTTATGCATCTGGGTCCATGATTTGTGGAGCTTTCCATCTCCTGCATCTTTTCGGTTGGCGATTTCTTGCAGCTTCCTTAAGAGAGGACAAAGGCTGAGTGGTGATACATAGATTGGAAGGGGGGTCTTGGTTGACAAATAGTTGCTCTCAGTGTTCAAGACATTGTGCATGGAACTCTTCTCCACTGGGAAGGAGGACGCTTGTTTGCAGAGGTGGTGGCAGGGAGCAACAGCCCCCCGGGTCTGGTGTCTTTAGAAGAATAGAGGACCAAAGGTCCTTTGTGCTCTAGGAAGAATTTCTGGAGTTTCAAAAGTCTCTGGCTTCTCTGAACCCAGCTGAGAAGGCCGGGCACCACTCCAAACTCCTCATTGCTCCCTCCCTCCCTCCCTCCCTTCCTTCCTCTCTGTCTCTCTGTCTCTGTCTCTATATCTCTCTGTCTCTGTCTGTCTGTCTGTCTCTCTCTCTCTCTCTCTGTCTCTCTCTCAACTGGGATTGCTTTCCTGCTTCCCTGCCTCTTCTTTGATGGTCTTTCCTCTCTTCCTGTCATCAGAACCTGGGCTCTTTGGGGCCACTGGATTCCTCTCACTCACATAGTCAAAATTGACTTTTGACTTTTTCTCTGTGAGCTGGTGACTATGGCAGATGTTGTGGGGCTGTGGAAGGTCCAGGTTGGAAGGCTCTTGTTGAGGACACCAGGCATGTCCGCCACCGGAGACTCTTTTCTGCACACTCTTCCGCTGCCGTCTCCAGACCAAGCAGAAGTGAGAACCTGGGCCCCGCTCTCTCCTGGGCGCTCATCCCCTGGGATGGTTTGATTTGCCCTGTCTTCCCAGCCAAAGCCAAGACCGATCTTCGTGTGTGTGTGCCTGATGTTTCCAGGCTTGCCCCTTCACGAAGGATGTCGTTTAGGGGCGAGGGGTAACAGGCATCTCCGCTGCACTCCCTTCTTAGGTCTTGGCTGCTGACTTGCCTGTATGTGAAGATCACAGGTCTACACCGCCGTCACGGGAGAAGGGACGCACCTGCCACAGCCCCTTTGGAAACCAGTCTGGCCATGTCCTACAAAGTCAACAAACCCTGCCCGTGCCTCTCTGCCATCTCCCAGCTCTCTCCCAGTGACCCCAAGTGAAATGGGAAGGCCACAGTTGCACCTTACTCTCTGCCCAGGCATATTTGTGGTGTTCTTGTTCATCAAAATCAAAAGCTGAGCCTGGTGCTGGTGGCTCACACCTGTCCTCCTAGCTACTCAGGAGCTCTGAGGATTGTGGTTCAAAGCCAGTCAGGGCAGGAAATGCCCATGAGACTCGTTTCTCCAATTAACCAGTAAAAAAAGCCATAAGTGGAGTTGTAGCTCAGAGACAGTGCCTGGGCTCTGAGTTCAAGCCCTAAGATCAGCACACACACACACACACACACACACACACACACACACCCTTCAATAGTCCTCAGACCGTCCATCTGTTTGACCCCAACCCCATTATGAAGGACCACATGTCCTGTACTGACTGATAGCCCAGCTCCACGGGGCACCTGACCCAGGGCTCTGTTTACATGACTTTCTGGAAAAGGCCGAGGCGTCAGGGACAGAAGAACACAGATCAGAACTCGGGCCGCACCAGAGATGAGAAAAGAGGGAAGTACAATTAGAAGTCCAGAAAAATCATAGTGAGATGAAACTGTCCTGGATCCAAGCTTGGGGGGGGGGGGTGAAGCCACAATTATATGCGTTCATCAGAATCCAAAGAATCTACTGGGAAGGGGGAGCTGTGCTCTGTGTAAATGTGACCGCGACGTTAAATAGCAAAACCGTAGTTCACAGAAATCACTGGGCAGTTGCCAGCTCAGGACTTATTTCTTTGTCTCTCTCTGTCTCTCTGTCTCTCTTCAGTTGGGCACATACGTGTGTGTGTGTGTGTGTGTGTGTGTGTGTGTGTGTGTGTGTGTGTGCGCGTGTGCTTCCCCTGCTTTCTCATCAGCTCAATCCTGGACTTCAAAAGATCATTTCAGAGCTGTCCTGCTTGACTTCCAGGCTAATGAGACAAACTCCATCATCCACCTCGTAGGCTTCCAGTGCCCAGGTTGATTTCAGGACAGGCGGGCAGGGCGGGACTTCCTCCCAGCCCTCCGTGAGCAGCAGCTGCCAGACAGCACCGTGCAGCCTCCTGGACCTGCCTGAAATCACACAACATTTTATAATCACACTAATGGTGTCATTAACCCGAGGCACAGAAGGTAGCCGGCTGGGCTCAGGGCCAAGGAGGTTGAGCTGGTGACTCACCGTACTGAAGAAGAAGCACAGGCCCAGAGGGGTCCCGGACAGACCAGCCAATCTGCGGACACCCCCAGCGTGGGCAGCAGTACTGAGGTCAGGACTTTCAAGATGGCCCTGACTCAGGCCTAGTCAGCACCCAGAAGGACTCAGGACCTGCACTCTCCCTCGGGACCAATTCCCACAGCACCGGTTTCGTGGGCAACTCTTAGGCCTGAGTGCCCATGGGTGCCCATGCCATTCTGCAGGACTCGGGAGGACAAACCACAAGGCCTCCCTCCCCCACCCTGCCTGTCTCTCATGGCAACAGGAGGGTTCGGTCAGCCACTGTGTTTAAAGCACTTAACACCTGCGGGCCACTCGGTAAGTGCCGTGCATTCATTATCACCAGCCCATTTAGCAGATGAGGTCACCGAGACCCAGGGCTATTAAAGGTCTTGTGCACATTCATACAGCTACCAGGTTGCAAAATGGAGTGCGCCTTGGCTCTGAAGTCTCACGGGATGGCCCACCTAGAGCAAAGTCACGTGTACACAAAAGTGTCCAGACCCTGGGTGGGAGTGTTTCAAAAATCCCAGGGAGGGCTTCCTCCGGTAGGCCTCTTCCATGAAACACTAAGCACCTCCGCCCACCCTCGCTCCCACCCACACATCCCCATCTGCGCTCGCTTCCTCCAAGGAGCCTCCCTTGATCTTCCTACCTTCTCCATCTCCGGACGGAAAAGTCTGGTTTACGTGTAGAAGGCCCAGCAGACGCCAGGCACCGCCTACGGCTTTGGGGACGGCCCCCAGCCCCTGGAGCTCGTGGGTGTTCTAGCGGAGAGGGAGATAGTCACATTTTGTTTTCCCTTTTCGTGTCCTGGCACTTGGGCTTGAACTCAGGGCCTTGTGCTCTCATTAGGCTTTCTTGCTCACAGTGGGTGTTCTACCACTCAAACCACGTGTCCAGCCTAGTATTTTGTTGATTTTTTTAAAAAATATTTTGGAGATTAGAGTGTTTTGGACTTTTCTGCCTGGGCTGGCTTTGAACCGCGATTCTCCAGGTTTCCGTCTCCTGAGCTGCTAGGATTACAGGCGTGAGCCACTGGCACCCAGCTTGATAATAACGATTTAATGCAGAAAAGCTCGTTGCCAATAATGAGGAGGTCTGTGCAGACAGCAAACCAGAAGAGGCCTCAGGAAACATCCCCCAGGGTTCTAAGAAAGCATGGCATTCCGTCCACGTGCAGTGCGGGTTAAACTGAAGCTCTGGGCTGAGACGCCCCGGACACCGGGAAGGAGAGGGGAGAAGGGCTTGCGCAAAGGTCTGGCTGTGCGCGCCCATCTTGGGAGTGTAAGGCCCCGCAAGGAGACCTCGGGGACACAGAAGGTGAGGGAAAGGAGAGGGTGGAGAAGATCAAGGAGGCTCCGGGCAGGGACCTTGTCCACCTGCTGAGCCCCTCTGGCTTCGACCCTGCCTGAGGGGCCCTGAGGGGCCGCGCTGAGTGTGAGGTCCTCACGGAGGGTACCCTAAGCCCGTTTAGAGGGTGCTGGGGTGGGGGAGGGCAGGAAGGAGAGGATGCAGTGATCCAGGCAGCCTTGAGGGGAGCCAGGGGCCGGGGTGCCTTCTCTAACTCCCCTGTCGGCTGGCATCGCCAGCTTCTGGATTTATTGCTTAGTTCCAAACTCACATTCCAGGAAGGCCCTGGAATTCTCCCCGCGGCTCCCCAGCAAGGAGGCCCTGTCGCCAGGACCAGGCTAACAGCTACAGGGGGGCTTCAGAGGGACCTGGGGGTCCCCTCATCCTCGGATGCCCACCGGCTCCAGCAAGGGCTGCAGGGTTCTGGATTCTTCTATAGAGGATGGGGGGGGGTCCCCTGTTCAGTCCGGGTATCCCCAGATTAGGGCGCTCAGACCCAAGTTCCAGCCCCACTCCCCCTCCTCCTCCTCCTCCCCTTTCCCCTCCTCCTCCTCTCCTTCCTTCTCCCCCTCCTCCTCCTCTACTCTCTTCCCCTCCTCCTCCTCCTCCCCTTCCACAGCCACCCAGGCCGGTCCTGCTCCCTCCTCCTGTGCCCTCCACCCGCACCTCCATCCGCCCGCCTCCAAGCTGGGCGTCAGGAGCGGGCACAGTGGGCCTCAGGGCTCACCATCTGGGACGGCAGGTGGGCAGGCGTGAGGGGGTCGTGGAGATGGTGGGGTGGCGGGGAGGGAGCGCGGCGGGACGGAGAAGGGGGGAGGAGCGTGGGCAGGATGGAGGAGTGGGGCACGGGCCCGACGCGCTGGTGATGGGAGGAACACGGAGGGTGGTCCCCTCTTCTGAGGGTTTCCTGTGATCCAGACACGGCTGGCACTGAGCCCTTGCCATTTAATCCTCCTAAGAGCGCCAAGAGGCCGGACTCATCGTTTTAATAACAGGTAACACCACTTAGCCCATACCAGACGTTCCTGTAAATCCCTTCCAAGTGTTAACCCATTCAGGGCAGGCCCCGTGACTGCCCCTATTTGACAGATGAAGAAACCGAGGCACGGAGGTGTTCAATAACTGAGCCAAGCACTCACGGCAGGTTGAGCGTGGGGTGTGCTGCACTGAAAATGGCGGTGAACAGACCACGGTGGCGGGGGGGGGGGGTCCATCCTCCAGGACAGACAGAATGGGGCAACTTTCAGCCCGGTCTCGGGGGTCAGAGGAGAAGAGCGCAGGGGCAGAGGTTCCACTGAGGCAGAGACTGGGGGTGGGGGGACACTGAGACTGCCAAGAAGGGGCAGGACCAGGCTGAGGAGAGCGCGGGGCTGCAGAGACCCCCTGACCTGCCGAGACTGAGTCCAGCACTGCTGGAGGCAGGAGGGATAAGGACCCCCCAGCAGCTTCACCTGCCCCCCTCCTCCACTAGGAGTCTGGGGGCCCCTCCCACCTGCCTTGTTACACCCCAGACTGTCACTGGCAGCCCTCCGTCCTCCCCACGGTGGCCCCTCGATACCATACTGGGGGTCGGTGTGTGGCTCCTCCCCCCGCCCCCCATTCTGCATGCGTCTTGGCAGCGCCCCCTCCGCCTCCTCCAGGAAGCCCACCCCGATCTCCCGGACGCAGGTGAGCTCCTGCCTTAGCCTCACCCGCCACACAGCCCTTGGGATCCACACCACGTGGGAATTCTGGACGGAGATTTCCAGACCTGGCTGGCACGGGAGACCTTCAGAGTCCTGGTGTGCCGAGCGTAAAAGACGGGGGGGGGGGGGCACAGTTCCCCGCGCACTCCTTCCTGGACGCAGTGGCGTGACTACAGGAGGCTGGCTCGGAGCCCGGACCTGCATCCCGGCATCTTGCGACTGGAGGGCACTGAGCCTCGGCCGAGAGCTGGCCCCGACGGCACAGAACAGGTGTTCAGAGGGAAGTCGGAGCCGGAAGTGAGGCCGGAGGCCCAAGGAGCGGCTCTGCCCGTTCAGATGGGGTCCTCGGGGAGGGCCGACGGCTGCCCACCCTGTCCCTGCGGTCCGTTACTGCCCCGGAGTCCCAGTAGCCCCCACAAGGCCTCAGAAACTGGGAGGCTGACCAGTCCCAAAGACCCCAGTGCGCCTGGAGTCGGGGATGAGACTGTGTGAGACACTCGCAGCCCCCGCTCTTGGAAGAGCCCTGGATTTGACAAACCTCCCGAGCGAGGGAATCTCAAAATTCACTCGCTGGCTGGCCGCCAGTGGCTCACGCCTGTAATCCCAGCTACCCAGGAAGCTGAGACCCGAGGATCTCAGTGTGAAGCCAGCCAGGGCAAGAGAAGGCTGTGAAACTCTTATCTCCAGTTAACCACTCAAAAAAAAAAAGCTGCAAGTGGAGACATGGTTAAAGTGGTAGAACACCAGGCTTGAGCAAAAAAAAAAAAGCTCAGGGACCGTGCCAAGGCCCTGCCTTCAAGCCCCAGGAGGACCAGCCCCCCCAAACAACAACAAAAACCCTCACTAATTACAGAGGTGGAGAAATGAGGTGCCTCTGGATACCCAGCGCGAGCACGAGGCCCGCACGGGTCCCGTCAGGCGCCCTGGAGAAGGAACCACGGCGGCTGCGTGTGTGTGTGTGAGAGACGGCTGAGCCCAGCCACGTTTCCAACCTTGCTCCCTGTCGGCACGAGGTCGCGGGAGGGGACAGAGCTTCCAGAGGGGACCCGGGATCCTGCCGGGGCTGCTCCCTCGGGTCAGGAAGCCAAGCCCACGTCCGGGTCAGGGAGGGATGTGGGCTTTGGTAGCTGCATGTCCTCGGAAAGGGCTCACTGGGGGTGGTGGCTAAGGAGTGGCCTGGGCCCACCTAGCAAGCGGGGAGCAGCCCAGGGCACAGCCCTGCGGAGAGTGGCTGAGTCACCAGGTCCCCCACACCGGGGCTGTGTGATTTCCACGAGGCCCTGTCATGAGCGCATGAGTGGCGGCCTAACTATGGGGTAGTTACTCAAGGGCAGGGGAGGTGGGGGAAGGGCAGGGGAGGCCAGGAGAGGCCTTGGCCTTCTCCTTCTTCTCCTGTCCCTTCCTCCGGCTCATCTCATCCCTGTTTCCTCCTTCCTGGCACCTCTGTCACATCCCTCGTTAGAGGGGTCCCCTCCTCTGCAGGGCCTGGCTCTCTCTTCCTCACCAGGACACCCCCACATCCTCCCTCAGAGGGGCGGGAAGCCTCGTCCTCCTTGGAGGGATGGCTTCTCCAGGGGGGCCCACAGGCTCCCCCATCTCCTGGAGACTCCCTGCTCCCTTACCCTGGCCAGGGAGAGTCAGGAGGAACGTGAGGAGCTAATAGACGCACAGCCTGAGCCTGTGGCCCCGGTTTCCGCCCCTCTCCCCAGCCTGGGGGACCGGGGGCCATGTATCCCGCCCCCCCCGGGGCAGGGGCTCCATTACCTTTTCTATAAAGCCCAGAACTCACAGCCACCCGCCTGGTGGAGCTAGCAAGGAGCAGGTGACACAGTGTTTGTTTACCATGGGCTGGCACCCCGTGAGTAGCCTGCAAATGGGCGCTATTATCATTGTTATAAAAAGATTCATGAGACAGGACCGCACCTCGGAGGAGCCAGGTGCGTTACAGTTCATGGAGCGCATCCGTCCATGGTGCCAGGCCTGGAGACCTGAGGGGCCTGGGAGGGGACCACGGAGGTCCACACAGGGGATCCATGACCTTCACCCTCCCAACCCAGCGGGTGGCAGGTCTGGGCACTCACAAACCAGGTGCCTGGAGTGCACGGCTTGGCTTCTCTCAGCCTCAGTTTCCCATAAAATAGGGATGTGTAAAATAGGGATGAAGCTAGGCACTGGTGGCTCACGCCTGTCATCCTAGCTACTCAGAAGGCTGAGCGCTGAGGAGCAAGGTTCAAAGCCAGCCTGGGCAAAGTCCATGAGACTCTTACCTTCAATCAGCCAGCAGAAAGCTAGAAGTAGAGCTGTAGCAAGTGGGTAGAGTGCCAGCCTTGGGCAAAAATGACAAGCAAGAGCAGAAGGCCCTGAGTTCAAGAGCCAGGAATGCCCGTGTGCATGTGCACGTGCATGTGTGTGTGCGCGCGCGCACACACACACACACACACACACACACGGGGATGACACAGCCTTCACACAGGCTGGTTGTGAAGAGTGCTGAGCTACAGGTAAAGGGAGAGCCAGGCTATGTCTGCGTGTCATTGAGATCATTATAACTAGAGTTCTGGGCCGCGGGCCCCACGTGTCAGAGCCAGCCACACCGAACTTTCCATCTAAAAGAGGAAGAGCTAGGATGGGAGAGGGAGGGGCGGCGGTAAGAAGTGTGCATAATTATTGCATAGTCCTGGTCACAGGTCTGGGTGACGGAGAGGGAGTCTGGTGGCTCACTCAGGGTTGGGGGTGGGGGCATGCTCAGAACAAGGAAGTCATTGTCACCGGGTGGGTGGTGGTCAGTCCTGAGCAGGCTGTGCTGCTCATTCCCTGGGAACGTCCATCCCCGGTGGTAAGAACCCAAGGTGGTCTCGAAGGGACAGAATGGCCCGGAGCGGTGGACACGGGAATGAAATGGAAACAGAAGACACAGAGTTTGTGTCATGGTGCTTTTCAGCCAACGCAGTTTCTAAATCCCTGCTCTATCGTTACTTACTGAGTGCTGGCTCCATGCTAGGTATCTTACTGAAGATGCCATACCTAACCCTGCTAGAACATTGTTACCAAAGAGGGGAGCTGGTGGTGTAGGCTGGGTCCCCTGAGAAACAGCTCTAAGGACACAGGAGGCCTCAGCCAAGCCCCAGCAGGCTCCTGGACTACCCTTCCCTCCCAGGCTTCCTGCTCGGAGACTGCATTTCCCAGCATCCTTTGCAGCTATTGGGACCATGGTAGACCCAAGTCATGTGAAAGGAAGTGATGAGCACCACTGATAGTATCACAGAAGGGTGGGGGAAGAAGGGAGGGAGGGGAATAAAGAGGAGGGGAGGGAAGAAGGGAGGCCTTCCCCTGTGAGGCCGCCATCTTGCTGTGGCAGGTGGTTTGTACCCATCATTTGCAGACCTGACTCCCCTCCCCGGTTCCCAGGTGTTAGGTCTCAGCTGCCTTTGTCCAGTCTCACCCTGTGATCTCACAGCACCTCCTAGAACCTTCCTTCTCTGGGCAGCTCTTCAGAGGGAGGAGAGCTGGTGGAAAGGGCCAGGTGAAGGCTTTTGTTAGTGGTAGTACATAAAATATTGATGTCTGATGTCCGGTGGACCCTGAGAGTGGATTAACTTCTAATAGTCTCCCTATTTGGTATAGGAGGGAACCAAGGCCACAGGTGGTGAAATCTAAGTCCCGTGGCCAGTAAACTTGAACTTGAACTTGAACACAGGCCATCTGTGCCCTAACCCAGAGGCCATTGTGTCCACAGAGCTGTCCTGCCCATAGATAGCCCAGCTTCTTCCACAGGAATGGGAACGAGGGACGAGAGCCCCTCTTGAAGATGAAGGAAGCGGAGGCCCAGAGAGGACGGACGATTCGGCCCTCCGTCCCCCAGTGAGGGCACAGTGGAGCGAGGTCTAGACCGGGCCTCCTCTAGAGAAGATCCAGACCCTGCCTCCCACCCCCTCCCACACAGGCCCAGCACGCATGCCCAGACGTGCCTACGCACCCGGCGGGCACGCAGAGCGGAGCTGGCCTGACTTCTCCAGCAGCTTCATCCCAGCGCACAAAAATCATTACCCGGTGCGCATGCGGGCTCTGCCTGCCTCCCTGGGCAGCGTGCAGGCCAGCGGGGAGGAAAGCAGCTCCGCCAGGCAGTGACTCACGCTCCACCCCGATGACCAGCAGCAATTTGGGAAGGGCAGGCTGCTACCGGAGCCAGGAAGAACAACATCAAACAGCAGGGGGAAGTCTGGCCAATTCATCAGCAGGGGGTAGGAGGACTGGGTGTTTCAGGGTTCAGATCCCAGCTCTGCAGCCACGGTGCAGCCCGGGGACTGTCACGTCCCATCCCCGATGGCTGGGGAGGCCGCTCTGGGCCATAAGCTTTGATTGTGTGCACTGGGGCTTGAACTCAGGACTTCATGCTCTCGTTGGGATTTTTGCTCAAGGCTGCTGCTCTACTTCCACAGCTCCACTTCCAACTTGTTGGTGGTTCCTTGGAGATAAGAGTCTCACAGACTTCCCTGGCCTGCGCTGGCTTCGAACTTCAGTCCTGAGATCTCAGCCTCCTGAGTAGCTAGGATTACAGGTGTGAACCACCAGCGCCTGCCTGGAACGCTGTAGCATCTTTTACCTTTTTTTTTTCTTTCTATTTTTATTGTTATTATAAAGGTGATGTACAGAGGGGTTACAGTTATGTAAGTCAAGTCATGAGTACATTTCTTTTGGACAATGTCACCTCTGTCTCCCAGTTTTGCATTTCTTAAGAACAGAAGCCATCACCTGTCATACTTGAAAAAAATCTCTGGTCCCTTTGAAATCCCTTTGGCCCATAATTAAGTCCCTAGCATGGGACCTGACATACAGCAGCCACTTAATGAGGGGTTGTTGAATGATTGAGTGGCCACTCCTTTTCATTAACACAAACTTTTACAAACTTCCTCTCCTTTAATTTGATACCACTGGGATTAGCATTCTTCATTTATAGACAAGGAACCCGAGGCTCAGGCAAGGCACAGGCTTGTGCTGTTGAATTTTATGTGCCAATTCTCCCTGCCTTTGACCTACTTGACCTTCATTTCTCTGGTAATTTCTTTACTGTTTGGGCATACATGCGCAAGTCACAGTGCCCACAGGTACTAGCAGTTAGCTTTCCATTACCACAGGAAAATACGTGAGATCATTAACTTGTGAAGAGAAAAGGGTTGTCGGGTCCCAGTAGCTCCTGCCTGTGATCCTCACTCCTCAGGAAGCTGAGATCTGAAGATCCCTGGTTGAAGCTAGCCTGAGACACTTACCTCCAAGGTCCCATCATCTCCATGGAAGACGTGCCCCCCCCACACACCTGCGTGATGACCTCACTTCCTCCCACAAGGCTCTGCCTTTTCAAGGCTGTACCACCTCCCAATTGTGCGGGTCCTGGGGCCCAAGCCTTCAGCACATAGGCCTCTAGGAACACTCCGCATGCAAACTGTAAGCAGAACAAACATGGCCGTTGTTCAGATACAGCAAAGCTGTGTCCTCACACTGGAGACACAATAATGACTGGACGCGTGATGCTATAGGCTGCCCAGCAGCAGTTCTCTCTTCCTGATAGGGGGCTGAGTGTGTCCATCTAGTGCTTTAGGTGAGATGAGCCCACCCTCAGCTTCAGAGGCAAGGGCTGATTGGATTAAACTGATAGAATCCACATCCTGCAGGCCACAGGTGCTGAGTAGGGAATGGAGCGCTGGTCTAAGGCAGGACACAGGCTGACTGGAGCCAATAAGAACCATTCTAGATCATCTTTGCGGGCTGGGAATATGGCCTAGTGGCAAGAGCGCTTGCCTCGTATATATGAAGCCCTGGGTTTGATTCCCCAGCACCACACGTATAGAAAATGGCCAGAAGTGGCGCTGTGGCTCAAGTGGCAGAGTGCTAGCCTTGAGCAAAAAGAAGCCAGGGGCGGTGCTCAGGCCCTGAGTCCAAGGCCCAGGACTGGCCAATAAATAAATAAATAAACAAACAAAATAGATCATCTTTGCACCCTCGGGGAGACAAACTTTTTCTCTGTTCCTGTTTTTGAATCATAGAGTCCTAGAAGCTCCTTATGGCCATTTAAGGGACACAGAAGGGGATTCTGCATGAGAATGAAGCTAACATTAAGGCTAGGATGAGCTGCTGAATCTAGCTATATCTGAAGGCCTGCCTATCTGTGGCTTTTCAGTACCATTAGCTAGCACACTCTTCTTACTGAGTTAGGTTCTCCACAGTTTACAGCAAACTGTGTTCTCCACAGTTTGCTAGCAAATGTAAATATCCTAGCAAATAAAAACAGTTTCAACCATATCCTCAGGAGAGACACAGCGATTGTTTTTATAGAGGGGGGTTCTTATAACCACCATTGCTACTAAGAGAGCAGGAAGTGATGTGCTCCGTGTCCATCCACTCTTCCACGGCTCTCTGTGGCTTTTAGTAACTAACCATTTCAAGGGTATAGCCCCCAAAGCAAATTTGAATGAAGCCCCAGGGGCTTCTGGGTAAACACAGAGGTAGAGTTGAAGGGCCTCTTGGGAGGGTACTGGTCCAGGGGGTGGGGCCAGCCAATCGCCCACAAAGGGCCGCAGCCCAAACAAGTTCCTAGTAGAGAGAGCGACTGGTCAACCCCAGCAGTGGCACCAAGGGGGGCTGCACCCTCCTTTCCATCCGTAGCACTTTTCTCCTCTGATTCTACGGACACCTCTCAAGGCCTCCATTTTGTAAGATGAAACAATAAGTTCGAACCCTCTGTTGAGCCCCTACCTGGTCAGCAGAAATCAGAGGCAGAGGGGTGGAGGGGCATGGCGGAAGGGAATTGCTGGGGTTTGGAGGCTTGCATTCGGCTTCCGGGCCCTGTGAGTTAAGGGCCGCTTGCCTAACCACTACATCCTAGACAGAATAATGGCTAAACAGAAATGCCTGTATGCTACTTCCCAGAGCCTGTGCCCATGGCAACAGGAATCACACAGATGTAACAGGACAGGACTCTTGAAATTATCCTAGATTATCTAAGTGGGCCTGGTCTGATTGCGTGAGCCTCAGAAAGCACAGAGACTTTCCCCGCTGCGGTTGAAGGGAGAAGTGGCCTTCTCAGTAGAGTCAGAGAGAGGCAACGTTGCTATCTCAGAGGAGGAGGGGGCTACACACTGAAGGAGGGGAGGCAGACCCTAGAAGCGGGGGGGGGGGGGGGAGAGGCAGGGAGACTATCTCCCCAGCCTCCTGAAACGAGGAGGCCCCGCCAATATTTTGATGCTGGCCTCTTGAGACCCAGGTTGGAATTCAGACCTCTGAAACCTTAAGACAATAGATTTGCATTGTTGGGCCAACCAATGTGTGGTCCTTTGTTACAGCAGCTGGAGGAAACTCCTACAGACAGACATCCTGCCTGCCTTCCTCGCCTGGGAAAGAGGTAACCTGGTATCAACCATTGCATCCTGTGGGATCTAGAGGGGGGTGTGGGGAGCCTAGCCCTGGAACCACCAAGTCCAAGGTTCAAATCTAAGCTCTAGGCGGGGTCTAACTCTTCTCCTATCTGTGGCCCAAAGGCTCTCAGCCTCTGACTGCCCCTGGGGCAACTACCCCCACCCCGGCGATCTAAGTCTGAGTCCTCAGCCCAGCCATTCTGCAGTGCTGCCTTCAGACTTTGCTCTTGAGCCAGGCCAAAGCAGTAAGGATTGAAAGAGAGCCCTGGGAGGGGCGGGGAGGAGTGGGGGCAGCTGGGCCCTGGCCCTGATGTGACTGGCAGTCTGAGCGCTGCGAGAGAGGAACGATCACGGTGAGGTGCAGCTCTTTCTCCACCGGGCCCCATCTGCTTCTGGCTGGGATTCCCAGCCAGGTCATTGGCCTCTCTGAGCCTCAGTTTCCCCCCCCTGGAAAATGGGGGGGGGATTCCAGAGTTAGCTGGGTATTGACTCCCTTTGTATCCTGCCTCTATTTCTTTCTCTTGCTCTCTCTCTCCTTCCTTCTCCTCCCCGCCCGCCCCCCCCCCCATTTCTTCCTCCCTCTCCTGGTTTCTCACAGCTGATGCTTTCTTCAGGGCACAAAGGAGACTCTCTGACCTTCAGCTCAACCCCCCACCCCCGTGACAGCCATGGGCCGTGGGACTTTACTTCCCCTGTAAGGGCTGACCTGAAAACTAGAGTAACTAAATATAAGTTTTAGTGTTAAAATCATAACAGCTCCTAAACTCTGGTGATGACTCCATGATAGAGGGCTGCACCCCCACCCGTGAGACTACTTTCTTATAGTTTGACATTTAAAAATGTAGGGAGCCCTTGTTCACCTCTGTACCTGGGTAGCAACCTTGGTAACGGATAGTAAAAAATGATCATAATCATAGACTATAGAAATAACCATAGTAGTAGTAGAAATGCCATGGCAACTGTTGGGTTGGTTTACTTATGATTGAGTACTGGATTGTTTTAGCCCGCTCAAGCTTGCTTAGTGGTAATGGGGAAACATGGTGGCAATTGTTCAAATAAAGTTGGTACTAGGTCAGCCTGACCCCAATATTCTGCTTCTGTAAACGGCTTGCTTAACCCATTTGTGACTTTCTCTACCCCCTGTACTAACCCCCTGCATCAGTGCTACGTGGCCACCTGTTGTCAACTCCTGATATCGAGGCCAGTTCCCGATATCAAAGCCAAAATAGATAACTGAAAGGGTAGATAGCCAATGGAAATAGGACAAGACTTGTTTGCTCAATGCCATCCAATCAAGTACCTGCCAAGTTGGAAATACCCTGCCCCTGTAGTAATCACAGTAAAAACCCTGCCTATCTGAGGGTCAGGACTCTCAATCCAGATCTGCTGTGCCGGTGATGGTTGGGAGTCCAGGCTCGAGTCACCAGTGTGACCGGCCCAAAGTGGGCAGCTGGCTGTGGCAGAGGAGTTGGAGGGCAGGTCCTGGGACTGTAGCCTCCCCTCCCCCCCCCCCCCCACACACAGAGCTCCTCAGCTGGAGGCCTGCCAGTCCCAGAGGCCCGCCCATCCCCCATCCCATACCCCCCTCACCCCACCCCCCCGCCGGCAGAACTAAAGGTACTTGTCCAGCAGCTCCTTCGGCTACAGATCACAGCTGGCCACTTCTGGAATACTTTGGGAAAAGGCCTCTTTCCTGGCACAAAATGTCATCTCAAGGATGGACACCCTGGTGTCCTGAAGGGGACACCTGCCTACCCATGCTTTGTTTAAAGAGATACTCAGCTATCTGTGTCATAATGACCCAAAGTTAACGACCGACCAGGAAACCTCTGGGCCAGGCCGATAAGGCAGTGTCACTGCAGGGGTGACTAAATGAACAGGGTGACAGAACTAAGGGGAGCATTCATCCCTGGGTGCATTAGTGGCAAACCCCAGTCTACTTTTCTACCACAAACACCCATGATGTGGGAGAGCTCGGGGTACCTGTTATCAGACGCGCCCCCACCACGTCTGGGTGTCTGGGCTGTGTGCCATCTTTCCATCTTTGCGTGGCTTTGGGGTTTGCTACTAAACTTCCTTGCCTCTACCTCAGTGCGTCCTCAAATTCTTCTTCTGTCAACCCATGGCCATGGTGTCCAAGGCCCCCCGGGGAAGCGCCTCCCTTTTAAAGAGCTTCTCCCTGAAGCATCGCCTGCCTGGGTGTCCAACAGCATCACTGGTTCCACTGAGGCAGGATCCCGCCAAGGTTAAGGAGGGGCACAGCCAGCCCTCCCGCGGGTGAAGAGCCAAGAGCACCAACCCCTGGTTCTTGGCAATATGGTGCCACTGGCCAATAGGATCTGGTGTTTCTTTCTGCGCCCGGGTGGTGGATGGAAGCCAGCCTGGGATTGGAGGAGAGCTCTGTTTCTCCGCAGTTCCTGCCCCTGGGCCGAGACCCAGATTTGAAAGCCCAGGTCTTAGTCACCCAGGCTCTTGCCACCCGTGCTAATCCCGGCTAATCCGTCTGTCCCTCCCTGACCGGGTGGGCCCCCGCTAGGCCCACGCCTCACAGCTCATAGGACCCCTACCCCCCACCCCCACCCCACCCCTGACCCCAGGCACCACCCCCAACTGAAGCCCTGCAGTTCTGGTGATCCAGGCATTCTTTGATCCTCAGTTGGGGAAACTGAGGCAGAGCAGAAAGGAATTTGCCCAGGGCCAGCAAAGCTGGACTTTCCTAAACTGTAGGAGGATGAAGATAGGGGTAGAATATTCTAGAATGTATCAAATAGACCAGTAAAATGTGTCTGCCTTAGAGGGACAGCTGGAAATACCCTCCTAGTGTCTTCAGAACTGTTTTGTTTTTGCTCTGTGTGTGTGTGTGTGTGTGTGTGTGTGTGTGTACGTGTGTACACTCAAGGCATGGTGCTCTTCCTTTGGCTTCTTCATTTGAGCCACGCCTCTGCTTCCAGGTTTTTGCTGGTTAGTTGGAGATAAGAGTCTCACAGACTTTTCTGTCTGGGCTGGCTTTGAACATCAGGCCTTAGATCTCAGCCACCTGATAAACCAGGATTACAGGTATCAGCCAATGGCATGTTTTTCCCCCTTTGGATAAATATCAGACACTGGCTGGCAATTTGCTACCACATTACACTTAATCTTAGAAGCCTCTACGCCCAGGTCATGCCAACGCTTCTACCTTGGTCCCACAGCTGCCTCTGGAGCCTGTTGCTTGGCAGAATCTCTCCCAGGGCACATGCAAGAGATCACGCACCACGGGCTGGGCACCAGTGCGCACGCCTGTGATCCTAGCTACTCAGGAGGCTGAGATCTGAGGATTGTGGTTCAAAGCCAGCCCAGGCAGGAAAGCCCATGAGACTCGCATCTCCAATTAACTTCCAAAAAAAAAAAGGCTCAGGGACAGCACTGAGTCCAAGCCCCAGTACTGGCATAAAAAAAAAAAAAAATCTCACTTCTCCTGTGTGTGTTTTAATAGAAAGCCATTTAGGGCATGTGATACTGGGTCTCTAGGTATGGCAGTGATTAAACTTTTCCTTCAGAGAAGGCTAACAAGTTAATGCAAAAGCATGGGTTGAGGGCTGGGAAGGTGGCTTAGTGGTAGAGTGCCTGCCTAGCATGCATGAAGCCCTGGGTTTGATTCCTTAGAACCACATACACAGAAAAAGCCGGAAGCGGGGCTGTGGCTCAAGTGGTCGCATGCTAGCCTTGAGCAAAAGGAAGGCAGGGACAGTGCTCAGGCCCTGAGTTCAAGCCCAGGACTGGCAAAAACAACAACAACAACAAAGGTTGAATATTCAGGTAGAACTTGGGCAAGGCAAAAGTTGGAAAGTTGAAAGATTTTCAGAGAAAGGCAGATAAACTAAATAAATCCTCTGAATTCACTTGTCTCATTTGGCTTAAAAAAAAGTCACAAGTTTTATGCTGTTGTCTTTTTTATGGGACCCACCCTGACCCCCGCATGACGGCCTCTCGGCCTAAACAGATAAACCCAGGCCCAGCCCGGGGCCCATCTCCTCACCCCCTCATCCCCCCCATTTTGCATGAGGGTACACGGCCTGGCACCGGGAGCCTGGAGCACCAGCCCTCGCGAAGGGCGCCTGGGGCGGGGGGGAAGCCTCCTCCCAAAAGACCCCAGGAGCTGGCAGAGGAACTGCTCCTGGGGCTACAGCCCCAATCGCTGCCCTGTCCCAGGTCCCCTCTTCCTGCCCCCCCCCCCCCCGCCACCCGACCCGGAGGTCTTCACTCAGGGAGCTGATGTGGCGAGAGGTGGGGTCCTGGAACGTTTCCACTTCACGAGAGAACCGTCAGGACGTCTGGAGCTGGAAAGGCGCTGCCCTGGCGGTGGCGATACACGTGGCCTCGTGGGCCCTCTGAACTTAGGCACGAGCGTAGGAGGGTGCGGAAAGGCATGCCCGCGGTTCTTTTATTTTGTTTATGCATCCGTTTATTTTGGTGGTGCTGGGGTTTATACTTAGGGCCTTTGGCCTGCTAGGCGGGTCGAGCCACACCTCCAGCCCTTTTGTGCCGTAGTTATTTTTATTTATTTATTTTTTTTGCCAGTCCTGAGCCTTGGACTTGGGGCCTGAGCACTGTCCCTGGCTTCTTTTTTGCTCAAGGCTAGCACTCTGCCACTTGAGTCACAGCGCCACTTCCGGCCTTTTCTATATATGTGGTGCTGAGGAATCGAACCCAGGGCTTCGTGTATATACAAGGCAAGCGCTCTTGCCACTAGGCCATATTCCCAGCCCTGCTGTAGTTATTTTTGAGACAGGGCCTCGCTTGCTACCCAGGCACACGCCTAGACCTCAATCTGCCTATTTTAGGCTGGGATGACAGGCACTGACCACCACACCCGACGTCCTTCCGTGAAGATGGAGTTCTGTGGACTTTTCCACCGGAGCCGGCTTAGAATCTCGAACCTCTCAATCTCAGCCTCTGTATGTAATGACACTGTTAGGGCTGACCTGAAAACCGAAGGAACTAAATATATGTTTTAGTGTTAAAATCATAACAGCTTCTAAACTCTGGTGATGACTCCATGCTAGAGGGCTGCACCCCCACCCGTGAGACTACTTTCTTATAGTTTGACATTTAAAAATGTAGGGAGCCCTTGTTCACCTCTATACCTGGGTAACAACCATGGTAACGGACAGTAAAAAATGATCATGGTCATAAACTAGAGAAATAACCATAATAGTAGTAGAAATGCCATGATAACTGTCAGGTTGGTTTACTTATGATTGAGTACTGGATTGTTTTAGCCCACTCAAGCTTGCTTAGTGAAAATGGGAAAACATGGTGGCAATTGTTCAAATAAAGTTGGTACTAGGTCAGCCTGACCGCAATATTCTGCTTCTGTAAATGGCTTGCTTAACCCATTTGTGACTTGCTCTACCCCTGTACTGACCCCCTGCATCAGTGCTACGTGACCACCTGTTGTCAATTCCTGATATTGAGGCCAGTTCCCGATATCAAAGCCAAAATAGATAACTGAAAGGGTAGATAGCCAATGGAAATAGGACAAGATTTGCTTTCTCAATGCCATCCAATCAAGTATCTGCCAAGTTGGAAATACCCTGCCCCTGTAGTAATCACAATAAAAACCCTGCCTATCTGAGGGTCAGGACTCTCAATCCAGATCTGCTGCGTCGGTGACGGTTGGGAGTCCAGGCTCGAGCTTGCAATAAAGACTCTCGTGTGTTTGCATCAGTATCTGCTCCTTGGTGGTCTTTGGGGACCGGAAATCTAGGCATAACAACACCATACCTAGATAATGAATTGAGAAGGGGGTCTTGGGAACCTTTGTGCCCAGGCTGGCCTTGAACTGCGATTCTGCCGTTCTTGACCTCCTGCCTAGTGGCTAGGATTACAGGCGAGAGCCATGTTTCGGAGGGGTCGCAGTTCTGGGCAGGGCCTGAGAGATTACATTTGGGTGATGATTTCTTTCCTCTTCTGGTGACACAGCTTCGTAGTAGCAGCTAAAGTGCACAGAGCTCACGTCTACACCACAAGGATGTTGCGGTGGTGCTGCGTTTGCATCCCTTACGTATCCAAACAAGGAAGGCAATGCACGGTGTGGGTTTTCAACCGCTGTGGTAGAGTCCGTATAAACTGTCACCATGTTAAGGCACAGGTGTCCCTGGCATTGGGGACCTTCAGAGGGGCAGCCATCCGCACCGCCCATCCACAGACGTCACTTATATCTTGCAAAACTGAAGCTCAGGGAGCGCCCCCAAACTGCTGACCCCCTACCCCTCTTTTTCTCATCCCCTGCAGCCATCTCTGTGACGCTGACCATTCTAGGTACCCCGTGGAAATCAGGCGCGATCTGCACTCCTGTGACTAGCTCAATATCCTCAGGGCCCAGCCACCCTGTCTCCTGTGTCGAGGTCCCTTTCCGTTTCAAGGCTGAGTAATTTTCCATACCGCATTCAGTTTAACCTTTCATCCCCCAGTGGTCCAGTGTCACCCTTTCCACTCCCAGTAGAGGACATATTACATTTATTTATCCCATCCTTTCCTCCCTCCCTCCCTCCCTTCCTCCCTCCCTCCCTTCCCTCCTTCCCTCCTCCCTTCCCTCCCTTCCCTCCTTCCCTCCCTCCCTTCCCTCCCTTCCCTCCTTCCCTCCCTCCCTCCCTCCCTTCCCTCCTTCCCTCCCTCCCTTCCCTCCTTCCCTCCCTCCCTCCCTCCCTTCCCTCCCTCCCTCCCTCCCTCCCTCCCTCCCTCCCTTCCCTCCTTCCCTTCCCTCCTTCCCTTCCCTCCTTCCCTCCTTCCCTCCCTCCCTTCCTTCTCTTCCTTCCTTCTCTTCCTTCCTTCTGTGCCGGTACTGGGGCCATCCCACCCCTGCCCACACCCCAGCTCCGAGCCCATCCTGCCCCTTCTTGTCCAAGCATTGTGGTCACTCTGTAACTATTTCCTGCTGTCTCCTTTGTTCCGGCCCCGGGGGGACGTTGACATGGGTGGGGGCAGGAGGTATTGTGGGTTCACCCTCCTGCACCCAGGCCCAACCCTGCCTTCTCCACCCACATGCTCGCCACCTTCCCCAGATTAATCACACAACCTTCAAATTATAGGATCCAAGGCACCCGGCTGCTCAGCAGGTGTGACTTCTAGAAATCTTGTTTGTGACTAAAATCGGAGCAAAGGTTCTGTCCACATAGATTGGCTCAACCCTGTGGCCATTTCAAAAATCTTATAGGAGCGGGGAAAACCTCAAAAATAGCCTGGGAAGGTAACCCCCAAATCTGCTTAGTGACAACATTGGCCTAGTGCGCCCACATTTTTGGAGGAAGAAACACACGACAGGCCCATGTTATTTGTGTTCGATAATGTGCAGAGGGAAGTGCATCTAATATTGAAGACATTCTTGTCTATGGGAATAACAGGGCTCTCTGTGTGTGTGTGTGTGTGTGTGTGTGTGTGTGTGTGTGTGTGTGTGCGTGTGTGTCCTTGGGCACTGATCCTTATTTCGCTAAAGGCTGGCATTCTACCACTTGAGTCACAGGTCCACCTCCAATTTTTGGGTGGCTAATTGGAGATAAAAGCTTCAGACTTTGCTTCCAGGAGTGGCTTCAGGTGGCAATCCTCAGATCTCAGCCTCCTGAGTAGCTAGGATGACAGGCGTGAGCCACCAGGGCCTGGCTTCATTTTGAGACATTAAAGCCACCACATTTGTTACCTAACTGATATGATCCCTAGGAAATAGCTAAATGCTTTAAAAAAAATATTTGCTTAGGCAACTGGAGTGTCTTTTTAAGTATATTAAATTTATAAAGGCAGTTAAAATGTTTAAACATGCGTAATTACCCAGGGTTGGAAATAGGATCATCATTTTAATAATTTTCTTAAAATTAGTTTGGAAGTTGTTACATTTCTTTAAAAATTTCAGCCAGGCACAGTGGCTCAAGCCTATAATCCTAGCTACTTGGGAAGTAGAGATAGAGGGAACCTAGTTCAAGACCAAACTAGGCAAAAAGAAATTGGAGACTCCATCTCAACCAATGGCAGAGTGCCGTGGTGCACATCTTCCATCCTCAATGCCTGAGCATAAAGCGAGACTCCACCTCAAATATAACCAAGACCGGAGGTGTGGCTCAAGTGGTAAAGCACCTGCCTAGCAAGTGTGAGGCCCTGTGTTCAAACCCTGATACTGCCAAAAAAAAAAAAATGTGTGGGTTTTTCTTCCTGGCACAAAGGCGAACACCTGTAGTTCTAGCTACTCAGTAGGAGATTGCTTAAACTCAGGAGAAAGGGGCCTTCCTGGAGGCACCCTCTCATTAAAAAAGATAGAATATAAGTTTTATGTAAGGGAATACCAAAATCGAGAGACACAGGGTAAAAAAGACAATTACAAAAGCAATACTTGCAAAACTGTTTAGTGTAAATCTACTGAACAACTCATGAGGGGAAGAGGGAAAGGGGGAGGAGGGAGGGGGGAATGAGGGAGGAGGTAACAAACAGTACAAGAAATGTATCCATTGCCTAACGTATGAAACTGTAACTGCTCTGTATATCAGTTTGACAATAAAAAAAAAGAATATAGGTTCTAAATCTTGTTGCAATTTCTCACTGTGAGCTACACACCAGGGGCTCATGCCTATAATATTAACTACTCAGGAAGTTAAGATCTGAGAGTCATTGGTCAAAGCCAGTTCAGGTGGGAAAATCCAGGAGACTCTTATCTCCAAGTAACCAGCAAAAAAAAACAAAAGCTGGAAGTGGAGCTGTGGCTCAAGTAGTAGAGCACCAGCCTTAAACTGAAAAAAAAAAAAAAACCCCAACGGACAGTTCCCAGCCCGAGTTCAAGCCCCAGTACAAAACAAACAAACAGAAACACCTCATTCTGTCTATATAGACATATAACACACATACTGTATTTGTATATATAACATATACAAACAAAATCTGCAGTCATAACCATTTTAAAAGTAGTGTTCAGGGCTGGGAACGCGGCTTAGTGGCAGAGTGCTTGCCTTGCATGCATGAAGGCCTGGGTTCGATTCCTCAGCACCACATAAAAAGAAAAAACCAGAAGTGGTGTTGTGGCTCAAGTGGTAGAGTGCTAGCCTTGAGCAAAACCAGGGACAGTGCTCAGGCCCTGAGTTCAAACCCCAGGACTGACTGGCAAAACAAAAAGTAGTCTTCAACACACTGGCTCACCTTGCATCCAGTCTCCTGATCTCTATTCCACTTGCAAATCTACAAATCCGTGCCAAGAAACCCCCCTCCCCCAGCCCCCTGCACAGGTGTCCTCAGCCCCCACCCCTGCCCTTCCCCTCCATCTCACAGAGCCCCCCCCACCCACTCTAGGTGCCTTGGATACCAAGAATCAGACAGCCAATGCTCATGAAAGATTGGTTTAACCCACGCGCAAAACCTAAGGGAGGTTACTGAATGAGTAACGATGGTAAAGCGAGTATTCATTTTTGAGCAACAGAGAAAGCTGAGCCTCTATTCTCAGCGCAGGTGCCCCGGGGGCGCCACAAGTACCCCGTGACTCGAGGAACAGCTGGAGAATTACAATGCAGTCGCCCCCTCCCCTCTTCCCGGCAGGACCAGGCTGCCCTCAGCCTGCATGGGTAGCCTGCTGCTAGACCCTGCCAGCCCATGGTAGCACCTACCACGTGCCAGGGGCCTTGCCCATCTCCCTTCAGTGATGTAGCAATCGTGTGCAAAACACACTTTTACCACCCACCTTTTCAGATGGGGAAATCGAGGCACAGACAGTATAGAAAACACTGGGATTCGAATCCTGCCCCGGTTGTGACAGTCTTGTTACATGCCTTCTTGGAACTGACTGTCCCCCCCAAGTCCCACGGTCCCCATTAATGTGATCCATGCAACTGCCCCCTGAAATTATGTTTCAATTCCACCCACACCTGTCCACTGCAGCTGCCTCCATTCCTGCTTGGAGCAGCCCTGCATGTCTGACCCCCAAGAAAGCCTCAAGCCGGTACCCGTTGCGCCCATCCCATTTCTTACAGTCCCAGGCTGGAGTTCACTGTTCCCTGGACCCGAGTCTCTGTCTGCGGCGCCCCCTGCCGGCAGCTTGGGCCACGGCACTCCCCGAGGTAGGCCAGAGAGCCAAAGGCTTCAAGATGGCCAAGTTCCAGCAGCGGCCCCTCTGCCTTGTCGCATCTGACTTCTGCACCTGTGCCCTGGAGCACAGCCCTCCCCTGACCCTCCTGCCCACAGAATGCAGCCAGAATCCAGCTCTCAGGCCTGGCACTAAGAGTCCTTGCTCCCCAAATATCCCCCACTGTCTCCCCACAGCCCCCCTGGCTTGAGGCTCCACGCCCAGCTCCTGTGCCCCTTGGAGGGCAGCACTCTGCCGGTCACTCTCCACCGTCTCCAGAGCTCCGGTGACCCACAGCAGCAAATGACACGACACTTCCCGGGATCCACTTTCCAGGTTCTAGAACTTTCCGGGCTCTATTAGGATGCACTCCCAGAAGCTCATCCCAAGCTCCCGGGGGTCATTAGTCCTCATGGAAGTGTCCAGATGTGCCTCCCTGGTGGCTGTGCACACCTGTACACACACACACACATACACACACACACACACACACAATCTCCCCACATAGGGGGAGCAGGGCCTGGCTGTTCCCTAGGTTTCTGCTGTTACCAGAAGCCAGCACAGCTTCCTACCCTGGTCCTATGTCCAGCCAGAAGAGAATTCAGGCAAGACGTAAGAATGAGAGGAAACGTTTATCAGGAAAGACACCTGACACCCAGTTCCTGGGGCTCATGGCTGTCATCCTAGCTGCTCAGGAAGCTGAGATCTAAGGATCGCAGTTCAAAGCCAGCCCGGGCAGAAAGGTCCCCATGGGACTCTTATCTCCAATTAACCATTCAAAAACCAGAAGCAGTGCTGTGGCTCAAAGTGGTGGAGCCCTAACCTTAAACACAATGAGGCTCAGGGACAATGCCCAGGCCCTGAGTCCAGGCCTCATGACCAAAAGTTAAAATTATTAAAAAATATATATATACCTGGGAGCTTGAGGACTTGTGGAGATGCCCTGTGGGCAATTCCTGTCTCCAGGTTCCATCTCCCAGGGCTGAGGTCACCTGTGAGTCAGGAGGTTTTAAACTGAAATATTTTCTCTCAAAGACCTGGGGATTTCATCCTTCATTTTAAGTTTCCTTGGCATTTCCCCTGTGGCTCATGGCCGGCTTCTACCTATCTCCTGCTGACCAGCCAAGTACCTCGCATGCACTCCGAGATTCAGTGCTTGCTGAAGTGGCAACCAGGTTGGCAGGACCGTCACGGAAGGGAGTAGAAGGTGGCCCGGCGTGGGGGTACATGCCTACAACCCCAGCTAGTCGGAAGTCGGGCAGGAGGATCTCAAGCGCAAGGCCAGCCTAGAGCTACGTTATCCAGACCCTAGCGAAATGCAAGCCAAAAGGCCCCAGCCATGTGTTGATAGGCATGAGGCCTGCACCCACCCAGATCACCAAATGCGAGGGCTGAGGACGAAACCGGAAAGGGCAGTGTGGCCTTGGGCAGGTCACTCCCCTCTCTGGGCCCTTTTTTCAGGCTTCAGTTGCCCCACTGTCCAGAGAATAGGTCCCACGCTCAGGAACGGGCCACGCACCTTCCGCCAAGGGGTTCCTGGATCCTGACCCCAAGCATTTAGGGAAAAGGGGGCGCGGGGTGGGGGGGGGTGTGCTAAAGAGGGTGCAGTGCTGAGGGATGCAGGACTTGGCAGGCTGCATCTTGACATCCCGCCCCCCCCCCCCCCCAGGGTCACCTCTGCTGGGAAAACGGCAACCCCACCCTCCACCCTCACCCCTCACCAAGCCCATGCCTCCTGCTTCTAAGATGGGGATCTGGCGCCACCTAGTGGTCACAACCTTCGCCCTCCCGCACCACGTTTTCCAGGGAACTGGAGGATTTCACTCTCCACCGACTTCTTACAACCAGGCCTTAACCAGGAGAGGCGACGCCGGCCACAGCCCCTGTGGCAAGCATGGAGTCTGCCAGTGCTTCTCCCAGAAGTGCAAGGCAGGCGAGAAACGCCCGCCTCACATACCATATTACGCTTTCCAGTAGCCACATCCTTTAAAAACTTAAATAGGTGAAATTTATTGTGAAGTATTTTTGAGCCAGGAGTTGGGGGCTCACACCTGTACTCCTAACTACACAGGAGGCTGGGATCTGAGTTCCCAGTTCAAAGCCAACCTGGGCAGGAACGTCTAGAAAAACTCTTATCTCTACATCTCCCCCTCACCCCCACCCCCTCAAAAAAAAGCCAGAGGTGGAGCTGTGACTCAAGTGATAGAGCACCAAGCCTTGAGCACTGCACACCCACACATGGCACTAGAACAAAGCCTCACCCGCCACAAGTGAAATTTCCTGCAGGGTGAGGGCCGGGGCTCAAAGCACCGAGTACCCACGCCACGGCCAGCCAGAGACCCCTCCCGAGGGGATCAGAGGGTGGGCTTTCTTTGCTGGCGGGCAGGAGAGAGGGTGGGAGTTGCCGAGGGCGGGCCTGCGTGTGTCAGGACGGTGCAGGGCACCAGGGCCTGGTTCTCTGTCTCCTGCCAGATTCTCCGTTCCATCTGAATGGGCCAGACTGAATCCCCTAAAGCCCACGCCGTGCCCTTGCTGAATCCCAGGTCCTTCCGTGGCTTCCTGTGACCGTGAGACAAAGCCCGAAAGCCAGGGCGTCTCTCACCTCCCAGAGCCTCTGGGGTGTCATCCAATGGCAGCGCCGGCCAGAGGCCCCCTTGTATGAAACTTTCCAATCCCTGCCCGGGGGCACCTGGGGGAGGACACGGCTCCGTGCCAGACCATGATGCGCTCAGCGCTTCACTACACATCTTCTCTGCAATCATGAAGGCTGGGTCACACCTCCTCTCCTCATTTCCGAGGAAGAAACCAAGGCTCAGAGAGGACCCCTGCTAGAGAAGGGGAGCCCACGTCTGCTAAGTGTAAAGGCCTCCATCCTCTCCACCAAAGCCAGGCTTGACACCAGTCTTCAGCTCGCAGGCTTGCCGGGCGAAGAAATGAGCTGGCGCTGGGAAGGTGGCTTGTTGGTAGGGTGCCTGCCTAGCCTGCACGAAGCCCTGGGTTCGATTCCTCAGCACCACATACACAAAAAAGGCCAGAAGTGGCGCTGTGGCTCAAGTGGTCGCGTGCTAGCCTTGAGCACAGAGTGGCTCAGGGACAGTGCTCAGGCCCTGAGTTCAAGCCCCAGGACTGGCAAGAAAGAAAGAAATGAGCTGAGGCCCGGCAGCTGTGCGAGCTGCCCCTGGCCCAGCACGGGCATCGTCCAGTGTGATCGCTCCGATGGCATCGCACTGCATCTGCAGGAGCCCGACAGTCCCTGTACAGGAGTCTTCTCAGGTGCCAGGTCCTGTGCCATTGTGCTGGGCATTAATGTATATGTTTCTTTCTAAATCCCCGCCTGTGTGGTACCCCGGATGAGCTGTCCATCTGCTCAAAGCAGTCCTGTGGAATGTTGGAGTCACTGTCCAACCAGGCTCCCCTCCCCCAAAGAGACCCCCACACACACACACACATAAGGTCACGGCAGGGGACAGTGCGGAAGAGCCCCCTCCCCGCCCAGGCACTCTGCCCTCCTGCCTGGCAAGGGCAGGAATCAGGGCAGGGGAGCTGTCGATGCCAGGAACTGGCTGGAGCTAAGCCTGCCCTTGGTTGGCAGTCCCCAAAAGGCACCATGAGATCCCTCCTGGCTTTTCTGGGGCCCCGGGGGAGTGGCGAGAGCAGCTATGGTGTGTGAGACCTCCGGCCCTGAATCCACCAACAGCTGTGACCACTTCAGCTATTTTAAACCCTTGGGCACCCACAAACTCCTGCCCAGTCATCCAGGCACTAAGGCCACCAGGGTGAGCCAGAGCCCAGGGCCAGAGCCCTGAATGTGGGCTGCTAGAGACAGGGTTGAACGGTGCAAGGGCGGGCGGGGGGGGGGGGGGGGGAGGGGGCGGGGAACGGGCTTTGTTTCCCAACTGCTCCTCTCCAGCCAGCTTCTTCCAGAACGGTGTAGAACTTTCCATCTCATTTAATAACATCCTGAAGATCACCTAGTCTGCAGGTGTAGAATACGGAGCTCTGAATGGCAGGAAGAGCAGGCCGAGAGCAAAGCGTGGGCTAGAAAAGCTGTCCTCACCCGCCCTGCTCCTGCCTTCATCTCCCCAGCCAGGAGTTCATGTCCTGCTCTGCCCCCTCAGGAGCTGTGCAGCCCAGAGTGGTTCTTCGCCCTCTCTGTGCCTGTGGGTGCGTGTGCCCTGGTGTCGTGGGCGAAGTGGTGCCTTTCCTAGAACAGCGCCCAGAGCACAGAAAGGACGCACTTGTGAGGACACAGGGGCTGCTGGAATCATGGCTTCTGCCTAATGTTGTCACGGGTCCTGTCATGACCTGCCTCAGCCTTGGGAGGACAATGAAGGACAGCACGACCTCACCCCACTGGAGGTCTTTGTTTCCCAGTGGGTGAGATGAAGGAAGAGCGGAACCTGCATGTGCGCAGTTGCTGGTCACAGACAGACCTCAAAGGGAGCTCCCTCGCTGGGCGCGGGTGGCTCTCACCTGTCATCCTAGCTAGTCAGGAGGCTGAGAACCGAGGATCACAATTCAAAGCCAGCCCGGGCAGGGAAAGTCATGAGACTATCTCCAATGAAACACCAAAAAGTCAGAACTAGAGCTGTGGCTCAAGTGGTAGACCACCAGCCTGGAGCAAAAACAAGCTCAGGGACAGCGCCCAGGCCCTGAGTTCAAGCCCCAGGACTGGCACGTTCATCACTTGATCAAAGTAAAGTTGCTCCCAGCAAGGGGTGCGCAGACCAGGGCCCACCCACCCCTACAGGCCTCACCAGGCCTCCCAGCCATCGCCCGCTCCTCCCCGGCCCTCCTCCCGGGGTCGCGGGGGCCCGGGGACACGCGGAGCGGCCGCGCCTCTCCGGGTGTGCACACGGTGTCGAGGGGGCTGCGGCCCTCCCGCCCGGGAGACCCGGGAGGCATCCAGTGGCGATCTTTGCCCCACGAAGCTGGGGGATGCGGAGGGGAGGCCGGGCTTACTGAGTGGGAGAAATCACAAACCAAATATAGAAACAAACAAACAAAAAAAAGAAAAATGGTTTGCAGACATCACCCGGACGGGGAGGGAGGGGGGGGGGGACCCGGAGCTGGGGCCCCGAGCGCTGGGGAGGGCGTGGCCACGCTTGACGGACGGGCTGGCGGGCCACTGAGGGCGGCGGGCGGCGGCAGGCCCCGCCCCTCCCTCCCAGGCCCCGCCCAGGCCCCGCCCAGGCCCCGCCCAGGCCCGCCTCCAGGCGGCAGATAAGAGCGCGGGCCGGCAGCGGAGGGGTGGGCGGCGGCTGCGCGCTCACCTGTGCGCTCGCTCGCGCCCACCTGCGCGCCCACCGGTGTCAGGTGCTCGGGGGGACCCGGGACGAACGCGGGCCAAGATGCTGCGCGGGCGGACGGTGCGGCTGCAGTACGGGAGCCGCGTGGAGGCGGTGTACGTGCTGGGCACGCAGCTCTGGACCGACGTCTGCAGGTGAGCCGGGCGCCGTGCGCCCCAGGGCCCCACCTTCCGCCCCCAGCCCCCCACCTTCCACCCCCAGCCCCCGGCCGGGAATCCTGACACCCTCCCCGGACCTGGCGCCGCCACAGCCCGACTCCAGCTGCAGAGACACTAGGGGCGCAGAAAGTTGACAGTCCCCAGGTTGCGTCTGCCACCCGGAAAGCCTGATCCTCTCCCTCGCACCTCGATACCTCCTCCAAGATCCACACTCCGCGATCCCTCCCTTGGGCCCCCCCCAGTCTTCCCCACCCCTCCCACCGCAGTTATCTCCAGCCCCGCGCTGTCTCCCAGGGCCTCTCAGCTCCTCCACCCACCTCCCTTTCACTTCCCCTCGGCCTTGCCAGCCTCCCACTCAGTAGAATCTTCTAGAGACTTTCTGGGGATAGGGCAGGACCCGAGGGGAGCTGCCCCGCGGTGGAATCTGGCCCTGGGGGTTGCAGGGCTCCAGTTTCACCCTGTGGGGGCTGCTGTCCCCAAGCACTGGCTGTGAACTCCATGTCCCCAGATGGCTTCCCCGACTTCATCCGCGGAGGCCCAGGGATGCAGGGTGCCAGGGTGGGGGTCTTTGAGAGCACCCCTGCTTCAGGATCCTGTCCCCCTCCTCTCCTCTGTGTCCACAGATCTGGGGGAGGTTGCAGGATGTCTGGGACAGCAGCACAGAGGGTGGGGGGCTCTGCCACTGTCCCCAGCCTCAAGGACACAGCCAGGTGGGGGGCTGGGGGCTGGGGGCTGGCTAAGGTGAGGCCCGTGTGAGCTGGGTTGGGACGAGCTCCTTGTGGGATCATGCTGGGGGCTGAGCCACATTTGGAGTTGGTTACGAGCCCTAAAAGTGTGGGCTCAGGGCTGGGTGGAGGCACAAGTGGTACTCTGAGGTGGATTCCTGTGGGGGTGACCTGTGGGGGCCCCTAGCCTCCCTGGGCCTTATTGCTCTCAAATATGGAGTGACCTGACTCTCCCAGGCTTCCTCCACCTTTGGGGTTTTCCCCACGCCCTCCCCAGCCCACGCTCTCCTTCGATCCCTGTGGGCCTAGCCGCCCTGCCCACCTGCCCAGTCTCGGGCCTCCTCTGCAGCAGGTGCAGGCCGGCTCCGGGCCCAGGGCCTCTCTCCCCTCCCCCACCCCTGGCCTCCGCTTCGGTCTTCACCTTGGCTGTCCCACCTGTAAACCTCAGCCGTGGCCCGGGTTGTCCCTGGGGGTCATGACGTAGCAGTGGAGTCGGTCCAGGCGCCAGTGACCTGGAAGAGTGCCCCTCCCGTTCCCGCCCCCAGCTCTGAACTGGGCACCAGCAGGAAGAAGGCTGGGAGCCAGGGCGCTCAGGTCTTTAAGCTGTCACAGCTGTCACCTTCCCCGCCTGCTTGTCCAGGCCCTCTGGGGGCTGCCCCAGAGGCTGGCATGATGCGTCCAGTGGGGAATGGAGAACAAAAGGGGGGACCATGCTCAAGACCCCAGCCTTATCCTGTCCTGACAGAGAGAGGCTCAGCCTGGTGAGGGGGAGGGTAAGGTGCCAGTTCACCCTCTCTCAAACAGGGAGCAGAGGCGTAATGATTCTCTTCTCCTACCTTCAGAGACCCCAATCTATGTCTGAGGTTCCCCCACCACCAAGACAGTCGAAACCACAGGGTAATCATGAGTTCAAGTCCAGCCTTGGCTACATAGCAAGACACTAAGAATAGAAATACTTTTAAAATAAAGAACAAACAGCCAGTTGCGGGTGGCTCACGCCTGTAATCCTAACTACTCAGGAGGCTGAGATTTAAGGATTGGGGCTCAAAGCAAGCCTGGGCAAGAAAGTCCACGAGACGCCTATCTCTATTAACCACCAGAAAACCAAAAGTGGTGCTATGGGTCCAAGTGGTAGAGTGCTAGCCTTGAGCCAAAGAGCTCAGGGACAGCGCTCAGGCTCCAAGTTCAAGCCCCGTGACTGACCAAAAAAAAAAAAAAAACAGGTATAAGTTTCATGTTTTTCACCTGACGTGTGTGAAATCTCACCATTGCAGTGTTATCAGGGAAAGATCACTCGTGGGATCCTCCGCGTTCTTTCTCCACGTTAATTCTCATATCTGGCGTGTGTGCTGGGCTCACACCTCGCAGTGTGGACGGGTCCCACCGCAGGCTCTCTGCAGCCACCGGGGTCGGCCGTCAGTGCCCTCCACTGTCCAGGTCTGCATCAGGGCTCCTCAGCCTCAGCCCATTGCAGTTAGGGTGGAGAATCCTGAGGTCACCAGTCTAACTGAAGGCCTCCTCCTCTGGAACCCGGACACCTGACTCCCGCCAGGACCCCTAACATCTAGCCCATAGTAGCAGGAGGGAGTGGGCACCGAGACACCGCTCCCCATCCTCCCCTGGTGCTGGAGGTTGTTCTTGGGTCGTCCCAGTGAGGCCCAGAGAGGTGAAGCCATTTGCCTGATGACACACAGGACGCAGGTCCGTGTGACTTATAGTGTACGCTCTTCTCTGTTCCACTCTCTGTAACCCCAAAGCTGCAGGTGACCTAGGCAGCCCCATTCCCACTGCTTCCCACAGAGCCCTACCTGGCCCAGATGCTTGGCCCTGAAGGCCTGGACCAAGGCAAGGGACCCTGAGGCATGTCCAGAGCCATCTCTCCTTTGGAGTCAGAAAGGAGAGTGAACCGGCTTTCCCCACCCCAACTGGAGCGGGCCTCCGGATGGTGAGGGGCTTACAGGCCACCTACACTGTGGACAGAGGCAGGATCTGAGGTCATCTACACTGGGTTCCACCTACTTGTGTGGCCCTGAGCCAATCACTTTATCCCCCTGGGCCTCCAGTGATCCAGATGCACCTCAGTCAGAGAGAGAAGACAAAGAAGGCCCTTGTGCCCAATAATAGAACCAGAGTCAGGGAATACACCCCCCCCTTACTTCCCCAGAGGGGGTCATGGAGCCTGGCCTACAGGGAAGACCAGCAGGAGTGACCTCGCCCTGCCGGAATCTCCTTTGGGGACATTTGCACTGACCTGGCCACATTCTGATGGCTCATCTCCAACAAGTTATCAGTTAGATGCACAGAAGGAAGTAGAATTTTGCAACATACTTTGTGATCATCAATAGAGATATGCATGCTCTTTTCTTTTGGGCCAGTCCTGGGGCTTGAACTCAGGGCCCGAGCACTGTTCCTGAGCTTCTTGTGCTCACGGCTAGCGCTCTACCACTTGAGCCACAGCGCCACATCCGGCTTTTTCTGTGTATGTGTTATTGAGGAATCGAACCCAGGGCTTCATGCCTTGCTAGGCAAGCACTCTGCCACTAAGCCACATCCCCAGCCTGCCTGGCTCCCTTCTTACTAGCCCTGAAATGCTCATCTTTTAGGTACCTTGCCCCGTGTCCCCATGGTCCCCTTAGCTGCACACGGGTACCTTACTGGGCCTGGCCAGAGTCCTCATCTGATTCTGCCTGGAGCTTGAAGAGAGGTGGCCCTGGCCCCATCCTTACACCCTGGAGATGTGGACCCTTCCCCCCCACCCACCCAGTTTAGAAGAAGGAGGGAGGGCATCCTTGGAGCAGAAGGCCCAGGATGGCCAGGCTGCTGATTCCCCCCTCTCATGAACCAGTGCTTGGAGATCCTCTCCTGGGCCCCAGCAGCTTACACAACTGTCCTGGGGGTGGGGTGTGTCCAGACAGAGGGCTGTGTAAGGAGAAATTGTCCAATACACGACGTATTTGTCCGTGTGTGTACTGTGTCAGCTGCCAGTGGCCGTGTGGATCATTTTATGTGGTCCATGTATCACATTGCCTAAATAGCCACATGGCTCCCAGCAGAGAAGGGGTTCCCACCTCTGGAAGGGGACAAACACCCCAATATAGCAGGTGACCCCTTCTCTCAGATGGAGAGGCCAGGCCCTGTGCCTTGAGGCCAGCAGAACACTCAGGACAAAGCCAGTAACAATCCCCCCTCCCAATCTGGGTTACACCAGAGCTCAAAGTGAACCCCTGTAGTGGCAGGTGGGGCCATGCCCTCCTTCCTCTTTTTTTTTTAGGGTTCGCCAAGGCAAGGGCTGGCCATTTCCTGTAGGGCCAAGGCAGAGGGGCCAAGGCTGTTCCTAGACTTGGCTTGGTAGATGGCTGAGGAGAACCCAGCTAGACGTGTGCCCTGCCTGGGGAAAGACCCTGGGAGCTTTAAATGCTTCCCAGCTACTCCCTGCATCCCTTCAGACTTCCTCTGTCTTGTAGTCGGCCCCAGCAAGGCCAGAGATTTGTTTCTAACCATCCCATTAGGACCAAGGCCAGGCAGGTGGAAGGTCCAGTTTGCAGTGATAGGGGCTTGGGCAGTGCCATGGGCGGCACGGCACTGCCCGGTGTGCTGCCCCCCATTTCCCTGCACGCATGTGTACACACACACACACACACACACACACACACACACACTGGCTCCGTGCATACCGTTTAGGTAGGCATCCTGCCTCAGGGCCTTTGCACTTGCTGCTCCTGCTGCTCTACTGCTTGGAACACTACCTGCAAGACCTCCACGAGCCTGACATTCATCAGTCAGGGCTCGGCTCACCCCTCACCTCCTCTGAGCAGCCTTCTTTGACCACTCATGTCACCATGCCCTCCCATGAGCTCTGTCTCCTTCCCCTCCTTTTCCTTGTTTAGGTGTTGTTATTTGCTTAGGATTACCAGTGAACACTCTGAGCACTTACCTCATGCCCAGAAACCTTCTGAATGCTTCGCTTGCTCACCCAGTTGTATCTAACCATTTACGTGTGATTTATTTTTGTTGTTGTTGTTGTTGTTCTTTGGGGTTTTGTTGTTCTTCATGCTGGTACTGGGGCTTAAACTTGATCTTGCGATCTCTCATTGGCTTTTTCCGCTCAAGGCTGGCACTCTACCACTTGAGCCACACCTCTACTTCCAGCTTTTGGGTGGTTAATTGGAGAGAAGAGTCTCACAGACTTTTCTGCCCAGGCTGGCTTTGAACCCCAGTCCTCAGATCCCAGCCTCCTGAGTGGCTAGGACGACAGGCGTGAGTCACTGGTGCCCACCATGAGTTAGACAGGAAGTCAGGGAGATCAGGTCATCGGTGTTTGTCCCAAGTGGCCCAGCTGGAGAGGGGTCGGGGACAGAGCCCAGGCCCCTGGCTGTCTGCCCATCTGCCACCCTGGGTCTTGGTGTGAGGCAAGCACCCCTCCCCGCTCCCTCTCCTCCCCGGAGCCACGGAAGGGCTCCAGGCTGAGTGACTGGATGAATGGAAGGAGGTGGCCATTGACCAATGCAGACCTGTCCCCACCTCCCAGCTCCAGGCATGGGGCTGTAGAAGGTCAAGGGCAGGTAGCCGAGGCGGCAGAGAGGCGGCAGGGTAGCACTCGCTCCTGACAGAATGATGGAGGGAGGAAGTCAAGCCAGGTCCCGTGGCCCCATAAATTAGAACAACACCCGGAGCCCTCGGTTCTAAACAGGAGGCCCCTGGCAGGGCCGCCCCGGGGCTCCGGTTTCAAGCCAGCCCCCAGGGGTGGGAGGGCTGTAGAGAGGCGCTGGCACCTTGCGGCGTTGCTGACGGGGGCTCTGAGTCAGGATGGAAGTATGGCGTCAGAAATCTCTGAGCTGGCTGTGCCTCGCTTGTGGGCTTAAGGAAAGGGGGAGGCTGGACGCAGGTGGACCAAGTGAGCCCGTACGCCATGGCCATGTCTTCGTGCTGGGTTTGTTTGTTAGACGATAGAAACAGTTGTGAGGAGACACAGCTCCTGCCCTCTGCCCGTTCAGAACTTGGAGGAGAGAAACATTTAACCTGGCCAGGGTTTGAGGCTTCCACAGAGGGAGCAGGAGATGTATCCTGGGCACCTGGATCCGGGAGGGCTTCCTGGAAGAGGAGGCCACTGAGCTGGGTCTTCAAAGACCATCAGGGGCTCCGAGTGGGAAGAAGATGGTGCACCCTGGGAACGAGGGGACCCCGCAGGAAGTGGGCTGTTACAAGGGGGCTGATTCCGCGGCCCACGGCCTAAGGCCCTGGGGGTCAGTGAGCTGGAACTGGGGCTTTGAAGGGATTGTTCGGGTGCTGGACTTAGTGATGAGGGATGAAGGGATTGTTCAGGTGCTGGACTTTGTTGTCCCAGGACTAAGGAGTCGTTGAAGCCTTGTGTGTGTGTTGGGGGCGGGGGGGGTGGCAGGTGAGGAGAAGCCATACCTTAGATCGTTTCAAGCCCTAAGCAGAGGCCCCTAAGCAGAGGCCCCGGCAGCCAGGCGGAGGAAGAGGCTGTGTGAAGAGCTCGGGATGTCACATCCAGGCTGCCAGGAGCTGGGGTCACTCTGGGGGTGAACCCCGGCTGGTGTTAATGAGGCCTATGCCCAGATGCCAAGCGGGAGGCCGGGGCCGGATGAGCCTCCCCACCCCGGCCAGGCCCCGCCGCGCCGGTGACCTTCCCCCGCTAGCTCAGCAAAGACCAGAGAGGCAGGGGGGCTCCCCCAGAGCGCACAGCACTGGAGAGGCTGAACAGACGGCCTTTGTGTGACACCAGCTGCCTGGCCATTTCTCCCCGTCACCATGGCCACCATCTGATCCCAAGCCAGCACCATGGCCGCTGTCACCTGATCGCTGGCCCCACCCCTCCCGCTGCGGCTCCCCTGAAACCCATCCCTGCCCCCCACACCCTGTGTGCCGGGGTGCAGTCTCTGCAGCGTGGAGGGACAGGCGTCCACGGCTCCCCCGAATCCAGGACCGCTTCCTGCCCACGTGTCCCCTGGCTGGCCGCGCCAGTGTCCCTTCCTCTCCTTCCCTTCCCTCCTCCCTTTGCCTAATTCAGTGGATCTCTCTCTCCCCCTCCCTCCCTCCCTCCTCTCTCTCTCTCTCTCTCTCTCTCTCTCTCTCTCTCTCTCTTTCACCCAGTGGTCACTAAACGAGAGCACTGCCCCTGGAGCCATGCCCCCCCTGTGGTTCTGAACTGTGGCCCCTGATCGAGCCACGCCCCCAGCCCCCTGTGGTTCTGAACTGTGGCCCCTGGTCCAGCCACGCCCCCAGCCCCCCGTGGTTCTGAACTGTGGCCCCTGGTCCAGCCACGCCCCCAGCCCCCCGTGGTTCTGAACTGTGGCCCCTGGTCCAGCCACGCCCCCAGCCCCCCGTGGTTCTGAACTGTGGCCCCTGGTCCAGCCACGCCCCCAGCCCCCCGTGGTTCTGAACTGTGGCCCCTGGTCCAGCCACGCCCCCAGCCCCCCGTGGTTCTGAACTGTGGCCCCTGGTCAAGCCACGCCCCCAGCCCCCTGTGGTTCTGAACTGTGGCCCCTGGTCCAGCTGCAGCCCCGTCCGCTCCCCTGGGAAATGGAGTTGCCAGGAGGTGGAGACGAGGTGCAAGCGGCAGAGCATTAGACTTGAGCAGAAAAGCCAAGCAAGGGCATGAGTCCCTGAGAGGAAACCCCAGTACCGGCGCACACGCGTGCGCGTGCACACACACACACACACACACACACACACACATATACTACAGTTGCCCCAGGACACTGGTGGCTCACACATGTAATCCTAACTCTTCAGGAGACTGAGATCTGACAACTGGTGCTTCAAAGCTAGCCCAGACAGACAAATCCATGAGACTCTATCTCCATTGAACTAGCCAAAAAAGAAAAAGCAGGAATTGGAGCTGGGAACCCACAGAGCTGCCCCACCCAGGGGGCTGGAAGGAGCTCAGGGGGGTGGGGGCACCTGCCTGCTTTCTGTACGTCCTAGAACTCATCCCCAACACAGCGAAAGAAAAGGAAAAGGAAAGCAGTGGGTGGCCCGGGCTGTCAGGTGTTCAGGAAGCAGTGGGCATCTGCCAGGCTGGGGGGACATCTGCCAGGCTGGGGGGAGGGGCATCTTCCAGGCCGGGGGGGGGGGCATCTGCCCGGCCAGGGGGGCATCTGGATGAGCAGCACGGGTGAGGAGGTGCAGTAGACAAAGCTGAGCTGCGCAGGGAATTTGTGAGGCGCGACGGCTAAAACGCCGCGAGACCAGCCCCGGACTGAAGCGTTTGGACTTGCGGCACAAGGTGGGTGCTGGGAGCCATAGAATATCCCAGGGCACCCAGCGATTTGACTTCTGTTCCTAACACATCGCCCTGGCAATACAGCTTGAGAGGCCAAGGAGGGAAGTTGCATTCGTTCATGCCTTGCCTGGGGCGGGGCCTTGTCCTCAGAGCTGGGCAGAACAAAGCCCTGGGCCCAGGTCCGCAACCTGTCCTCTTCCCACGAATGGGGGGTCATCACCACCCCAGCCCCGCTAGGGTTTCTAAAAGGATCTCCCTGAGAGGAAGGCAGCCAACAGGATCTGCTGGGACACAATGGGAGCCTTTGTCCCTTCGGCCAGCGCCTTGGGGCCGCTCCAGGTAGAGCTGCTGGCTTGGCTCTGAGCAGGCTTGATGCCGGCAGTGGCAGGCAGAGGCCCGGGGGCTCTGGTGTGGACCCCGTGGGACCTCCACAGGTCTCTCACTGGCCGGAGGAATGAATCCGATGGGAATGTGACACCTTCTCCTAAGCAGCCTTGTCTGCGGAGGCTTCGTAGACAGAACCGGATGAAGTTCTGTTTTAAGCAGGGCAGGGCTTCAGCCAGGCCGTCCTACTTTTCATGCCCCCCCCCCACACTCCCTGCAGTCTGCCCAGGGCCTGCCCCTCTGACTCTACCCTGACTCTTCCCTGAGCTGCTTTCACCTTCCCATTCAACACTCCCTGAAACAGAGGGGGGAAGCCATTTGTCCAAGGCTGCCCAGCAGGTGGGCAGGCAAGGGAGAAAGTTGCCCTCAAGGGCTGCAGACCCCAGGAGCACCACAGCTCACCTCTTTGTTTAACATCGTTCTTAATAGGCTTATTTTTAAATGGAGATGGCTTATACCAAGACAGTCAACAGCGAGGCTCTGTCATTGCTGTAGAGACCCGACTTCACAAACATTTCCGTAGTCTTTCGCACCCAGCCTCCTCCGGGAGAGACTCAAGACTCCCTGTCAGCCCACTCAGTCTGTCCGGGATGGGTGTACGGCATGTCCAGCCTGCACCGGGCTCTGGGGCCAAGGATGGAGGGGGTGAGATGCTTCCCCAGGGTGGGGGATGGTGGGGAGGGTATGGCCCAGGCAATATCTCTGGCCATATCCCCTGGAGGGATGGGAGAGGGGACAGGGACGGTCTTACGCCCTGGTGGATGGACTCTCAGAAAGCACAGGGATGTGTACAAGCCGCTCCACCAATAGGGGCAAAACCTGACCCAACCTAGATCTCCCACACGTACCCCAATCCTGGGCTTTTGCCCGGACTCTGGACCTCAGCCAACGGTAGGCGTGGAAGAGGCATCCGTCCCCGACAACAGGGTCAGCCAGTGTCCCCCGATGGCCTGAAGACTTTGGGAGGATCCGAGGGAGAAGTAGAAGGGCTTCGAGTTTCTTTCTTGAGCTCCACTGCTAACATCTGGAAACATCTGGAATGGTCCACAAGACCCCCCCCCCCCCCACCAGCTCACCATCTCCTCCAGTGGGGGGTGTCTTCCTGAGCGCCCCCTGAAGGCCACAGTTGGAATTCCGTTGTGTTGGATTTTGTATTTGTGCTGGAGATCAAACCCAGGACCTTGTGTATACTAGGCCAGAGTTCTCCCGCTGAGCTTCACTCTCGGCCTCTTTTGTTTGTTTGTTTGTTTTGCCGGTCCTGGGGCTTGGGACTCAGGGCCTGAGCACTGTCCCTGGCTTCTTTTTGCCCACGGCTAGCACTCTACCACTTGAGCCATAGCGCCATTTCCGGCTTTTTCTATGTATGTGGTGGTGAGGAATCGAACCCAGGGCTTCCTGAATACGAGGCGATCACTTTACCACTAGGCCATATTCCCCCAGCCTCTTTTGTCTGCAGTCAGGGTCAGAGAGATGCAGCCTGGTGGCCTCTAGAGACCCACACAACCACAGCCCGACCCCCCCCCCACACTAGCGCCGGCCCAGGGCTGGATACGCGGAGCAGCAGAGCACTTCCTGGGCAGGTCGCTCGTCCCTCTCTGCATTCCCTCCGGAGGCCCCCATCCTGTCCACCCCTGGCTCCCCCCTCACCTTCTGCCCTCTCTCCCTACAGCGCAGCTCCAGCCGGGGCCCAGACCTTCAGCCTGAAGCACTCGGAGGGCGTGCAGGTGGAGGTGGTGCGGGACGGGGAGGCCGAGGAGGTGGTCACCAACGGCAAGCAGCGCTGGTCCCTCTCTCCCAGCACCACGCTGCGGCTCACCATGGCCCAGGCCAGCACGGAGGCCAGCAGTGACAAGGTACGGCAGGGGAGGCCAGCCTCCACGGCCAGGGCGGGCCCGGTCCCTCAGGCCTGTGCCACGAACACAGTGGGAGCCGCCTGTCCTGCCCAGCGCTCTCACTGCCATGGCAAAAAAAAAAAAAAACAGAGCCAGGGACAGGGGCACTGGTGGCTCACACCTGTCATCCGAGCTACTCGGGAGGCTGAGATCTGAGGAGCACAGGTCGCAACCAAGCCTGGCAGAAAAGCCCATGAGACTCTTATCTCCAATGAACAGCGAACAGCTGAAAATGGAGCTCTGACTCCAGTGGTAGAGCACTAGCCTTGAGCAAAACAGCTCAGGGACCTGACTTCAAACCCTAGTACTTGCACACACACACACACACACACACACACACACACACACGAAGAAGCCAAAAGAAAGAGGCCCAATTAACTTTTGTAACATATTTTACTGACTCCCAGCTATCCACTCGAAGGTCACCATTTTGACAGGTGACACTGTGGCAGTTTGTGTACTTTTTGCATGAGGAATCCAGAGTCCCACTGCCCCACATCTCGGGGGCGGGGGGGCTCCCCGACGGCAAGGGCTCAGAGGCCACACAGGCTGAAGAATGATGGGTAAAACTGGACTGCCCAGCTGAGGGGGGAGGGCGGTCCTCAGAGCACCCGACCTCTAAAGTGGGGTGCTGGGCACACACGGGGTACAGTGACTTGCCCATGGCCAGGGCGGCCCCCAGTGGCTTCCCTCCTTTTACGCTCACGTGAGTGACAGCACTGGACATCGGCCGTCCCCCGGGCTGGCACACACAGCTAGGCACACCGCGTGGCAGGTCGGGGGGGGGGGGGAGGTGGAGGCGGGGGAGGGCACTCCGGGTTACCTTCCAGGCTTTCCCGTGGTAACTGTGGTTTCTGCCCTTCTCTCTATCCCCACGTGCCCCCCGTCACCAAGGTCACCGTGAGCTACTACGACCAGGAGGGAAGCGGTCCCATCGACCGGGCTGGGCTCTTCCTCACGGCCATCGGTGAGTGGGCACAGCTAGGGCCCGGGCACCTTTGCCCTGCCGGCTCCCGGCACCGCCTCCCTGCTCAATGCCACTGGGCAGCTTTTGTCCCGTTCTGTGCGGGGAGCTGCCTGCAGGAGGAGGTGTGCCCCGAGTCTGCCGGGAACTCTGCCAGTGCTCCAGCCTCTCCAGGCCTGTCCCTCTCCTCCCCCGCTGCGGCTGGACAAGAGACGAGTTCCTGCCGTCCCTGACAATCCCAGCTTTCCCCCACCCCCCACCCCACCCCAAGGCCCGAGTTCTGAACTCACCTAGTTCAAGCTCTTCATTTGATCCACAAGTATGCTGAGTCCCCGAGAGGCTAGGAAACGTATTCAAAGTCACACAGCAGCCCGTGAGGGGGGTGAGTCCAGAACTCAAGGATGACCCCCTCCTAGATCTATTCTGCTGCCCCGCAGGGCCCTGTCCTGGTTCTTAGTCCTGCCTGGTGGGCTGGGCAGGGCCCGGGTGCCTGGACCCCCCCCCCCCCAGTTGCTGGCCCCTTTGGCGAAGGGCTATATCCTGTGCGGCGTCAGATCTTCCGGATCTGTACTGGCGGGGTCCTGTCACAGACTTTTCCCTTGGGTGGCAATGCCCAGGGTTAAACTCAAGGCTGCCGCTGCCAGCTCGCTAGGCAGGTGCTCCCCCCCCCCACCCCCCCCCCCCCCCCGCCGAGCTGCACCTCCAGACCCTGAGTTATTTTCTAATGACAGCACAGTCAAGCCAGGAGGCTGTTGCTGAAGGGCATCGTGTGTCTGTCCACTTGCGGCTTACGGAGGTGTTGCCACATGGCAGGGAGCTACCAGGCAGCGCGAGCCAACGATGTGCTGAGTGATTTGTGACGCCACGGTGCCGCTGGGGTGCCGCTGGGGTGCCGCAGGGCAGAGGCCGTGTCCAGGGCAGAGCCGGCGCCGCCGTGACAGGGAGGAGGGGACACTGGGGACTCACCGAGCACAGGGATTGAAGGGCCCAGGGCCGCACATCTTTCTGCCATGAATTCAGTCTACTCTGTGCCTATATATATCTGTGCCGGGCCTGGGGCTTGAACTCAGGGCTTCCCACTCTCACTTGGTTCTTTCGCTCAAGGCTGGTGCTCGGCCACTTGGGCCACAGCTCCACTTCCGGCTTCTGTCTGGCTAATTGGAGATGAGAGTTTCATGGATTTGTCTGCCTGGGCTGGCTTTGAACCCTGGTCCTTCAGATCCTAGGCTCTTGAGTAGCTAGGATGATAGGCATGAGCCACCAGCGCCCAGCTTTCAGTCTATTCTACAACTGTTCCTAGGATCAGCACTGGAGAAAGTGATCGATGGGTCACCGTATCACACCCCCCCACCCCTGCCCCGTTATCCCCCATTCCCTAGGGGACCCCGGATCCTCAGCCGACTCCCAAAACTGCCTCCCCTCAGCCGTTAGCACCTTAAATACACAGTGCCCCTCCACTTCTCAGCCAAGACCCCCGGGGATGTGGGTGAGAGTCGCCCTGCCCCTCTTTCTGCACCGCGGGGTACCCAGCCTGGAGATGGTAACCAAACTCCCCCTACCTGTGCCCAGCCCTGGCACACGAGTGCACAGTGAACGCTCACATACACACCGCTGTGTCAGATGACTGGCCATCCTCCAGGAAACCTAACCTCACAGAGGCCGGACACCTGAGGATGAAGGCAGGAGGGGCAAGGGCTAGCGGCCGGTCCAATGAGGGTGACCCCAGGCTGGCTGCATCCCTCAGGGGCTTCGGCACTGGGCTTTCCCTTCCCTGGGGCAGGGGGGGAATCTGGTGCTTCCGGTCACAGGCTCAGTGGAGCGCAGGGCTTGTTCTGAGACCACACTGGGCAAAGGCCGTCATGGCTTCAGCATGGGCAGAAATTATGCTCCAGCAAACTATGGCACTGCCCCCCACCCCGAGCCTCAGTTTCCTCATCTGATAAATGGATGCATAGAGTGTTTTTGCATGGTGCTTTCAAGGATTCACTGGCGTGGCATGTGCAAAGGGCCTGTGCCATGACCCCAGAACAGATGCTACTCAACGCTTGCTTCTCCCTTCCTCGCCAGGAAGTGAATGAAACCTATTGCCGCCCCCAGCCTTCTTCCTGGAATACGGTGACAACGCTGCAAAATCCCCTGGCCCACTCAGGCTCTGGGTCCCAAGTCCAGCTTGGGAAGGACTTGCTGTGTGACCTTGAAAAAGTGGCTCAGCCCCTCTAGGCTGCACTTGCTTCCAGCTGTACAGACTGAGGCCCTTCAGGCCTCCTGTCCTGGCAGTTTGCAAGGGCTTCCCCACACAAGAGCACGAGCTTGGGGTGGGGGGGGACGAGGCTGTCCCCCTCCATCTTTCCTGTGGTCCTGGCAGACAGCACAGGACAGGGCGCTGGGGCCTCGGGAACTCTGAGCATCCCCCAGGAGCGCATTCCGGGGCGCCCTCCCGGGCCCTCAGCCTGGGTGAAGGGAGAGCTCCCCACTCCTGCACCCTAAGCTACGCCTAAGACAAGAAGGGGGAGATGGGCAGCCACCACTGTGGCCATGCCTGAGGCTGGCCAGTGGCCAAAACGCAGCCAGGGGGCCTCAGCCTGCCTTGAACCCAACCCCGGTGACATTTCCCGTTAATCCCCCCCCACCCCACCCCACCCCTCGCCACCCGACACCCTGGGGCTATTCCGGGGAGCTGAGGTAGGATCCGGAGCCTCTGGAAAATGTCCTCTGGAGGCTAGAGGGCCTGAAACAGGTGTCCTCCCTCCTCCCGGGGTGGGGGGTGGGGGGGCTTGCTGGTTACATCAGGGGTGAGGGAGCTGTGCAGAGAACTGGGAGGAGGGGGCTGTCATTTGAGGGGGCCCAGGGGAGACCATAGCAAGCTGCTGTGGGACTGGTCTCAGGTCCTAAGAGAGGTGTTGAGGCCTGTGGGGGACGGAAGAGGAGACGAGGGAGCCCCGATGACGACTGGCCCAGTCCCGGGACGGGAAGGCAGAGGGGGCGGTCTGCCCTTGGGGACCAGGGTGCCGTAAGAAGTGTCTTATATTCAGGCAGTGAGAAGAACCCAGCGAGGAGTTGCTGTCGTTCTTTAGAAGTAGTTTGGTATTTTTTTTTAATTTGTGCTATAATGATTACTCTAGTAATAGTAATAACAATAAAGTTAAGAGGTTCGGCTGGGTGTGGGGGCGGACCCCCATGATTCCAGCCCTCTGGAAGGAGAGGCAGAAGGAGTCAGAGTTCAAGGGCAACCTGGGCTGAAGCCGTGCCTCCCAGTGAAAAGCTGGGGGAGGTCGCCCAAGCCTGTCATCCAGGGAGTCGGGTTCAAGGCCAACGGTAGGCACAAACCTTCCCGAGACTCCATCTCCACCTGTGACTGGGCACAGGCACGGGCCTGCCACATCCAGGGGGTGGGGAAACACCAGTCGGAGGCTGCCCGAGGCATCGAGAAGACAAACTTTGAACATAATGGATGCTGGAGGCATGGCTCATGCTGTTAGAGCATCTGTCTAGCAGGTAGAAGGCCCTGAATTCCATCCTCAGTACCACCGCCCCTCCCCCAAAAAAAGGAAATTTAAAATGTAATAAAGCAGTATGGATTCTCTGTAACTCCCCCCACAAGTGCTGCTTTCATGGACACAGCTCCCAAAGTTTCCATGAGACCTTGCAGCCTAGGGACAGGGGTCACGGGGTGGTCAGACAGGGTTGTGGCCCCCTCCTCTAGCCATGATGTCCGGGGGAGCAAATGCTTGGTTTTTGAAAGTGGGCTTAGCTCTTTTTGTCTTATTTTATTTTTTGCCAGTCCTGGGCCTTGGACTCAGGGCCTGAGCACTGTCCCTGGCTTCTTTTTGCTCAAGGCTGGCACTCTGCCACTTGAGCCACAGCGCCATTTCTGGCTTTTTCTATATATGTGGTGCTGAGGACTCGAACCCAGGGCTTCATGCACGCTAGGGAAGCACTCTACCACTAAGCCACATTCCCAGCCCGGGCTTAGCTCTTGCAAGGTGCCCGGGTAGGAGGAGGCAGCAAGGAGCAGAGACCGGGGGCCCACAGCCCACCTGCCCCCCCTCAACCCCAGCTCCGCTCTGCAGCATGGCAGATGTGGGTAAGCGAAGCGTGGGGAGTGCCCGCCACTGGCAGAGGGAACAGCAGGCAGGCGTGGCCGAGAGGCGTGGCAGGCTGGAAAACTGGAGAGGGCCTGGGAGCCAAAACCAACACTCTGGCATGTGCGCCTCCTCAGAGCCGGGTGGGTGACCCCACCCCCTGCCTACTGTCCCCCCCCCCCTTCCTCCCACATTACCTACCTGGGGTTCACGCCTCCTCCCCTCCTCCAAGCCTGGAGTTGCTCCTCTGGGGACTGGGCACAGTACCACTTCCCTCCTGGGACCATGGGTTCCTGGAGACGTGGCCGTGCGTCCACGGCAGGCACCCCATGGGTGCACATCCCCCCCCCAGAGGGACCAGGCAGGGATGCCGTCCCTCCCACCCAGTCCCCACCACCACAGTCCAAGTCGTGCTGGCCCGGAACAAGCCCGCTCGTAGCCGCCTACCTCACCCCGGTGGCACCGCCAGCCTCTCCCTGGGGGCAGTGGTGCCTCCTGAGGCCGCTGGCTGGCCTGAGGGGACCTTTGATTTCACGACTGAAGGGTGCTGCCAGCGTTCGTGGGCCCCCTCGACACCGCTGTGCGTGCTGTAAGTGGAAGGAGCCCGGCGTCACTGGTGGGGAAATGGGCTCCGGGACGTTGTCCAGCCTGCCCAGAGTCACCGCAAAGAACCGAGGCTTCACCCCAAGGCCCGATGCTAGACCTTTCCATCACCCCGCAGCTTCTAGAAAGCTGCTCTTCCTGCAGGCCCTTCCCTGAGAGAGCAGAGTGGACAGGGACCCTAAATCGCAGGCACCCTCAGATCACGAGGGGGTGGAGACATGGTTTGTCACCCTAGGAACCCCCCCCCCCCCCCCCGCAATCCTTAAAGATGGGATCTAGAGCCCTGAGAGTTCTGGGAGAGATAGACAGAAGGACACACACACACACACACACACACACACACCGGCATACACGGTTAGATTGGTGCCCAGGACAGGCTGGGAAAGGTGGTGAGGGGTCCTGTACTTTGTACAGTTTCAAAGCGTGGGTGAGTCAAGCCGCAGCCCGGTGTGCACCCCAGGCACCCCAGTCCCGCCGTTGCCACCGGCTTGTCCCCACCTCTGCGCTGAGGCCCCCAGCTGTGGCAGGGAGGGGGACGGGCGCCGTGCAGGCGGGTGGTCCCCCGAGGGCTGGGAAGATGACCGAGGCAGGACCCTCTCTCTCCGGCCACACCCCACCCCCTTGTGTCCGTGCCGTGCAGGCAGGCTCGGCAACAAACCTGTGTCTTTGGTCCCCAGAGATCTCCCTGGATGTGGACGCGGACCGAGATGGCGTGGTGGAAAAGAACAACCCGAAAAAGGTAACTGCGTCTGCAGGCAGAGCCCCAGACTGGACACCGCAGGTGGCCTTGGGCACCTGCAGACACACAGCCCCCCTTCCCTCGGGGCTGAGGCCGAGGCAGGCTCCCCGGAGGGTCAGCGACAAGGCTGACGGTCCACCTCACCACCCCGGACACCAGAGCTGCCGGAGGCCCCGGGGCCCCGCCAGAAAGCCGTCGGCACCCACACACGGCTCTGCCTTTTCTTTTCTTTTCTTTTTGGGGTCCCAGACGGACACTCAAACTCAGTACCTGCCACTTTCCCTTGTCGGCTAGCACTCCACCAACTGAGCCACACCTCCAACCCCACTGTCTGTCCTTTAAAGACGAAGGAAGGATAGCCAGAGACTAGTGGCTCAGGCCTGTCATCCTAGCTCCTTAGGAGGCTGAGTTCTGAGGATCACGGTTCAAAGCCAGCCTGGGCAGGAAAGTCTGTGACAATCTTATCTCGAATAAACGACTAAACATAAGCCAGAAGTAGGGCTGTGGCTCAGATGGTAAGTGCCAGCCTTGAATTAAAAAAAAAAATAAAGCTAAGGGATAACACTCAGGCCCTGAGTTCCAGTCCCAGTACTGGCACCAAAAAAAAAAAGAAAATTGAGGGGACCGGGGCCTGCAAGAGCAGAGGGCTGTACTAGTTATTCACAGCGAGAATCACATCCCTGCCGGTCGGTGTGTACAACACACTCCTTTTTCTTTTCCAGGTAATTATTATTCGTCCGTCTGTTTGCTTCCCTTCGTCTCTCCTTCCCCACGGGGCTCACAAAAGCCCTCTGACTGGGCTGTGACTCTGTTCTTTCCATCGATGGGCAGTGTGGCACACAGTCAGGGTGTCGGTTGGTGGGGCTGGCAGGCTTGTGTTTTCCATGGGTGCACAAGCTTGTGTGCCTTTCATATGAATAATCTGTAGCCAAGGTCAATTACAAACCGGGCTGACATGCAGCCCCGGACATCCGTGCTTGCTAAACTCATGCCCTACCACTGAACAATACCCCACAGACATGGCAGCTAGGTGACTTGTGTGTGTACGTCCCAGCACTGGGACTCGAACTCAGGGCCCGGGCACTGCCCCTGAGCTTTTTCCCTCAGCGCTGGCACTGTACCACGTGAGTCACAGCTCCACTTCTGGCTTTTTTTTTGTGGTTTGTTGGAGATGAGAGTCGCAAGGACTTCCCTGCCCAGGTTGGCTTCAAACCTCGATCCTCAGATCTCAGCCTCCTGAGTAGCTAGGATTACAGGCCTGAGCCACCAGTGCCTGTTTTACTTTAAAACAAAACAACAACAACAAAAGTAAATAAAACAGAGCCTAACGAGGGCAAGGTGGAGGGGGTGGGCTGGAGGGGCAGACGAGCCACACCTGGCCTCGAAGGCCACAGAGGCCTCCCCGCCAGGGCTTCATCCAGACAGGGACCCTCTGTGACCTGTGACCCAGCCTGTCCTGCCCTGGTGGCACTGGGCTGTCACTTACGAGGTTCAGCACCGTGGCCCCACTGGGGACATCTGAGCATGTGTGAGAACAGCCATGACCCCCGCTGGAAGGGGGGGACCTCAGTCCTGTCCTGGGATGTCTGTCTGGCCATCCTCTAGCCACTCTGGGCCTCCCTGCCTGCTCCAGGCACAGCCCAGGGCAGAGCCCTGTCCAGCCTCCTCTCTGCCCTGTCTCTTGGTGAGCCTGGGGGTTCTGCTCTGGACTAGAAGCAGGGAGGGCCACGTCCTGTCCTCTCCCCACTTCAGGCATCCTGGACGTGGGGTCCGGAGGGCCAGGGGGCCATCCTGCTGGTGAACTGTGACCGGGACACACCCTGGCTGCCCAAGGAGGACTGCAGTGATGAGAAGGTCTACAGCAAGCAAGGTGCTGGGGGGGGGGGGCAGCGCCGGGGGGTTGGGGGGAGTGAGGTGGGGGTACGCCAGACGGAGCTCCCCTCGTCCTAACCGCCTCCTCACCGGTCCCCAGACCTCAAGGACATGTCCCAGATGATCCTGAGGACCAAGGGCCCCGACCGGCTGCCCGCTGGCTACGAGATGGTCCTCTACATTTCCATGTCGGACTCGGACAAAGTGGGCGTGTTCTACGTGGAGAGTGAGTGAACCCGTATCTGCCCCTCCCCCTGGCCCCTCCCTCTCCCTCACAGCGATGCCCCTGCCAGTCCTGAGTGGGGGGGGGGGGGCTGCAGTGACCCGGGTCCGCATCCTTCTTCCTCGTGGCCGGAGGAGGACAGGTCCTTGTGGCCGGGTCCTGTTACTCTCACGATGCCTGGAGTCCGGCATCCCAGTGCCTGGACCCACGGGGCATCTGGCATCTCTTGGAGATGCTGTAGAGAGGCCCTCTGGGAGTTGGTGTTCTTCTCATTCCTCTTGGGGTGACAGGGCCCAGGAGCCCCCCACTAGAAGAGGACACGCTCCCCTATAGAGCTAGTCCTGTGGCGCCTGTGTCCTCCCCTCTCTAAGAACGGGCATGCAGTCGCCGGTGCCAGCATAATTCTTTTTTTTCCAGTCCTGGGGCTTGGACTCAGGGCCTGAGCACTGTCCCTGGCTTCTTTTTGTTCAAGGCTAGCACTCTACCTCTTGAGCCACAGCGCCACTTCTGGCCATTTTCTGTGGATATGGTGCTGGGGAATTGAACCCAGGGCCTCATGTATACGAGGCAGGCACTCTTGCCACTAGGCCATATTCCCAGCCCCATCCTGCATAATAATTCTTAAACAGGAGAGTCACACCGCACCCTCCAGGGGCTGGCTGAAGAGCAAGGGGATCTCATAAACAAGCCTGGCTCTGAGGGCTCCCGCCTGTCACTCACTCGGGGGGCTGAGATCTGACACCCCATTTGAAGACAGCCGGGGCCGCAAAGTCCATGAGACTCTTGTCTCCAGTTAACTAACAAAAAGCTGGAAGTGGAGCTGTGGATCAGGGGTAGAGTGCCCGCCTTGGGGCCTGGGGGAGGGGGGGGAGGAGCCAAGTGAGAACACAAGGCCCTGAGTTCAAGCCCCGGTACTGGCACAAGAACGAGAAAGAGAGGAAGGGAGGAAGGAAAAGAGAGAAAGGGGCAAGGGAGGGAGGAAATAGCACAGGGGAGAAATGGAACAAGGCCAGATCCTAGAGAGACACCCCACCCCCTGCTGGCTGGGTGACACCCCCCCCATCCCAGCCCACCCCACCCCCGCTGGCTGGGTGGTCGTGAGAGACTGCTCCGAGGAGGTGACTTCTGAGCAGAGATGGGAAGGAACGGTCCAGGAAGGGAGGGCAGATTCAAGGTCAGCAGGCTGGGCCGGGGACCAGAGCATGCCGGTGGGGTTTCCTGAGTGCGGTGGAAAGCCATCCGAGGGCTTTAAGTAAGGGACTGTCAAGGGCTGATGGATGTGTTTCCCTCAGTACCACAGCTTGGCAGATGGGCGTGCTCGGCCATAGGGAGTCGGGGGTGTGGGGCTCAGGACTCCGGCCTCACCCTGCAGCCCCTGGGCAGGTCCAGTGGGCTCGGGGGAGGTCACCTAGGCGGGGAGGGCTCACCTCGGGGAGTGGCACCCCAAACACCAGCGCACAGCAGCCCCCCGAGGACAGCCCTTCCTGGTCCGTCCGTGTCCCCCCCCCCCCCGGCCCCCGCAGCCCTGGCAGGGACCTGCGGAAGGTCGGAGCGTCCCTTACCTTACAGGGGGCCGAGATGTTGATGTTTACTCGGTCCTGGCCAGAGTTGCCACGGGAGTAGGAGGGGTGCAGGGGGGTGTCAGCCCCGGCTTTGACTCAGCCTTGGCATCGACCCAGACCTGTTGCTCTTAGTGTCTCCTGGCCGCCTCCAGAAGCCTGGCTGGGTGACCCTGGCCATCGGAGATGGGCCTTGAGTGGAAAGGAGAAAGGACCGCAGACTCCTAAGCGAGAGGCTAGACGATGTTCCCCGGGGGCCGTCTCGGCTGTGTGCCATCTCCCCCGAGGAATGAGGCCATGGGCACCCAGACCAGGCAGCTCCCACCCATGGCGGATTTCTGGGGACCACGCTGGGCCACGCAGGCACCATGGGAGACAGACCTCTCCTCACCTGCGGCCTGGCTTCCTCTCCTTGCCTTGGAGGCAAGGCCTGGACACACCGGCGGATAAGCTGTGTTACATTCGTGAATGTGCCATGGCCTTCTGTGTCCTACAAGGATGCTCCAGCTGTCTGCAAGGCCCAGGGCTGGACTCAAGCCCCCCCCCCCCGGCCAAGAGAGAGCTCTGGAGCCAGGAGGCCCCTCAGCCAGCCCCAGCCTGGGGGGAGGGGCTCTGCAGGGTGCCATGGAGAGCAGGAGCCCCCACCAGAGTCTCCTGGGCAGGTGGAATGGATCCAAAGTAACTGGAAGGGTCAGGCCAAGCCACAGCTCGTGCTGGCCCGCTGGGGCCAATGCCTGGGGGCTTAGGAGGCCCCCCCCATGGCCAGCGGGCCCAGCCCAAAGCATAGACATCCATTGTTGCAACCTGTGGGAGGGCCAGCCGTGTGGGGGTGTCAACATTTGCACCAAGCTGGAGACAGAGAACAGGGGTGGGGGGCGGGGAGGAATGGCAGCTCCTCTGGACAATGCCAGATTGTCCCACTGAGGACTCAATCTGCCTGGCACGGGCCCAAGCTACCAGCAGGAGGCCCGGGAGAGAGGCACGCGCAGTGAGTCACGGGACACAGTACATCTCGGGAGGAGAAAGCACCGGGCAGCAGATGGGCTAGAGCCTCCTTCCCTGGCCAGTCCCTTGTCTCTGTCCCTCAGGCTGCCCGAAAGCTGGACACCCGTCACTTTCACAGCAGCCTGAGGCTGCTCCTCTGAGCATCAATTCAGGTGCCGCCTGAGGCGTGTGGATGTGGAGGGTGGTGACAGGCCCTGCCCGGGGTTACTCGGGACTAGATTGAGGCCCCCTGCCTCAGGCCCTCTCTTAGGAAGTTGTTCAGGGCTGGGATTGTGGCTTAGCGGTAGAGTGCTTGCCTTGCATGCATGAAGACCTGGGTTCGATTCCTCAGCACCACATGCACAGAAAAACCCAAAAGTGGCGCTGTGGCTCAAGTGGTAGAGTGCTAGCCTTGAAGAAAGAAGCTCAGGGACAGTGCCCCGGCCCTGAGTTCAAGCCCCAAGACCAACCAAAAAGAAAAAGAAAAAGAAAGAAAGAAAAGGCTGTTCAATGATGAGGCCCTGAGTGTTGAACAAGGGACAGGGACTCATTCCCAGCTTCTCCTCAGCCTGGTTCCTGTCTGAGGTGGTACCCATAGCTACCCACGGTTGCCATGGTGGTTACTGAAGGTACTGAGACCCCAGCCTCTTGCAGTCCCTGTGTGGCATAGCTACTATTATCCTCCACTTGCCAGTTGTATAAACTGAGGCTCGGGAGGCTATGTGAATTCCCAGAGGTTTCGTAGCCTGGAAAGCCAGAGTGTCTCTGGTTTTGAGTCTCCCCTCACCGTGGCTCCGCTTGAGCACCGGCCCTGCGGGAGGAGGCAGGCATCCTCGGCCTGGGCTCTGGGGTACACTCATTCATTTCACAGCTGCAGACCGGTTCACCGTCTTTGTGCCGGAATGTTCTGGTTACATGTTCTAATCCCTGAGCACTTGCTCCCTAACCTGTGTCACTGTTGTTCCGAGCACTAAAGCCCAGCCGGGTTCTGCCCTTCCAGCCCCGCAGGGTATAAAGAAACTCCTTCTGGAACTGCGTAGGCTCCTACCTTCATGCCTTTGCCCATGCAAGTATCTCCTTGCCACCCCCCCTGCTGCCCTCCCCACAGGGGCCCCTCAGAGGCTGCCTCCCTCTGCTCCGATGCCTCCCCCTGACTCCGCTCCCCGCCACCCCGTAACCATCCAGCCGCATCCCGCTTTCGCCCGCGCGGTGACCACCTTGCCCACGCTGCTGCCAGGGCAGGAACTCAACTCACGGGCTCCAAGCCAGCCTGGAAAATCCCCCCCCATCCATCTCTCCTGTAGGAGCCCGGGGCAGGGGCAACAGTCCCTTCACTGGGCATCGGTGACGCCTGACCGTGTGCCAAGTGGGCAGCTGGGCCTGGCAGGACCCGTCTCTGTCCTCACTAGCTGTGTGCACTAACCGAGGCTGGGGCGAGGCAGGCAGGAGACGGCGGAGGCCGCGCACGTGGCCCCTGGCTTCAATCCGGGGCAGGATTCTCACCAGTGGTCAGGAGGGAGGAGGGATAGGGGGAAATGGGAGGGAACAAGATGGAGATTTCCGTGTGACCAGGCCCCAGAGCAGCCTGGGGCCCCTCCGTGCCAGGGAAATAGACTGCCAAGATGCTGGTCCCCACTGCCGTTTCTGGTAACAGTGGCACCTTTGTGTTTTGTTTCTACCAAGGCTGGGGAGGACTCAGGATTCGACTCCCTCACCCTGCGACCTCGGACAGGCCAGGTCTCCTTCCTGAGACTCAGTTTCCTCCTCTGTGAAATAGGAGCACTAACGTTGTCCCCACCCCCGCTAGCTTGCAGTCATCCTCTGCAGGAAAGCAAGCCCATTTTACCCATGAGGAGGCCAGGAGCCCATGGGGGGGCCAGAGGCAGGCGCACAGCAGCCCTGAGGCCCTGACAGTGGCCAGCTGGCAGCCATCGGGGGGCCTTTCCTGCTTGTCCCCCGCAGTGCGTGCTCCGCCCCCCCTCCCCACCCCGGCTGGAGGCCTGATCCCATCCCTCCCCCTGCAGACCCATTCTTCGGCGAGCGCTACGTCCACATCCTGGGCCGGCAGAAGCTCTTCCACGTGGTCAAGTACACGGGCGGCTCGGCGGAGCTGCTGTTCTTCGTGGAAGGCCTCTGCTTCCCCGACGAGGGCTTCTCGGGCCTGGTCTCCATCCACGTCAGCCTCCTGGAGTACATGGCCGAGGTGAGGGTTCCAGGCTCCTCTAGGAGCGGCTGTCTCAGGGACTGGGGGGGGGGGGATCCCCCAGGGGGTCCCTCCAGGAGTCCTCGGGGTGCTCTGGTCCCTCCCCTCCAAGCCTCGAAGGGGATCTAGGCTTGGGAACCCAAGGGTGGGTTGAGGGTTAAGAGAGAGGCCTCAACCCAGCCCAGGTGGCTCGTGCCGCTAATCCAAAAGGCTGATTTGCAGGATCAAGGCGCAAAGCCAGCCCAGACAGAAAAGCCCCAAAGCGTCTATCTAATTAAGCAGCAAAGATGAAGCTGGAGGTATATAGCTGGGGCAGAGAGAGAGAGAGAGAGAGGCCTCAGAGGCAGACCCCCTGGCTTAAAGCCTCATACTAACCATATGACTTAAGAGTGCCACCCCTTCCCTTTCTTTTGTGTCAGTCCCGGGGCTTGAACTCAGGGCCTGGGCACCATCCCTTAGCTTTTTTGCTCAGAGCTGGTGTTCTACCACTTGAGCCACAGCTCCACTTCTGGCTTATTGTTGGTTAATTGGAGGTTAAGGGACTCTGCTTTGTCGGCCCCGGGCTGGCTTTAAACTGTGATCCTCAGATCTCAGCCTCCTGAGTCGCTAGGACGACAGGCGTGCGAGCCCCTGGCACGCCTGTTGGATGCACCCTCCCCCCCTTCTCTCCCACGCAGGGGATCCCGCTGACCCCCATCTTCACCGACACCGTGACGTTCCGCATTGCACCATGGATCATGACCCCCAACATCCTGCCCCCCGTGTCGGTGTTTGTGTGCTGGTGAGTGGGGAGGGGGCGTGGCAGAGAGGCCTGGGGCAGAGCAGCCAAGGTCAGGAGGTCAAGGGTCAGGGGCATAGACCCTTTCTGGCTCTATCGCACAGTAGCTATGACCGGACGCGCTGGCCGTCCCGGGCTGCGGAGGCTACAGACAAAAGCCCTGGCTGGCTGGCTCACTGGGCCTCTCCGTGCCTCAGTTTCTCCGCAGTTCTCACGCCACAGGGCGAGAGTGAGGGTTGAAAGGACGAAGTGTTAGCCCGGCTCTGGGGCAACCAATGGCCTCCTCCGCAGGGGTGGCCGGCTCCGCCCCCACGCTCATTCAGCAGGCGTTAACTGAGCACCTAGGATGGGCTAGGTTGGCCACAGCAAGGCAGGAGGAGGAGCGAGGGTTGGCAGCCACGGACGGGACCACCATCCCCGGCCTTTGGGCCCCACCAAGGTCTGCGGTGGGGTGGGGGGGGGGGCGGAGGCCACTGCTTCCATGCTCCTTTGGTTTATTCGTGACTCTGACAAGGACCGCACCCGCGGGCGGGTGGGTTTCTGTGGCCCTGGACTCCCGTGGCCTTGACCAGGATGAGCACAGACACAGCCTGGTCTGCCCAGCTCAGTCAGGGGACCCGGCGGCTGTCATCCCTGCAAGGGCGGCCTGAGTCCCTCTCACCCGCCCGCCCCTGCCCCTCAGCATGAAGGACAACTACCTGTTCCTGAAGGAGGTGAAGAACCTGGTGGAGAAAACCAACTGCGAGCTCAAGGTCTGCTTCCAGTACATGAACCGCGGCGACCGCTGGATCCAGGTGCGGAGCTGGGCAAGGGGCGGAGCACTCCCCCACCCCTCGCCCCCAATCCCTGAGTGCGGACATTCCGTCAGTCCACACCCGCACGTGTACGCACACGCGTGCATGGACAGGGCACACCTCACCGTGTGGCTTCTTGCGGTAACTAAAGGGGCCTGGGGGACAGCCTTACCTTGGAGTACTATGCAACTATTAAAAAGAATGTACAGCCAGCCAGCCCGGCACTGGTGGCTCACGCCTGCCATCCTAGCTACTCAGGAGGCTGAAATCTGACGGTCACGGTTCAAAGCCAGCCCAGGCAGCAAAGTCTGAACTAAGGGCCTAGCTTTTTATGGCTCAAGGCTAGTGATCTACCACTTTGAGCCACAGCTCCACCTTCTGGGTTTCTGGAGGTTCCCTGGAAATGAGAGTCTCATGGACTTTGTTGCCCAGGCTGCCTTCAAGCTGCAATCCTCAGAGCTCAGTCTCCGGAGTAACTGGGATGACAGGCATGGGCCACCAGTGCCCAGCCCATCTAGGTTTTTGTTTCAGGCTTGGGGGTGAGGGGGATTTTTTTTGGTCTTTTGTTTTGTGCCAGTACCGGGGCTTGAACCCAGGGCCTGAACACTGCCCCTTCGCTTTTTCCCTCATGGCTAGTGTCCTACCATTTGAGCCACAGCTCCACTTTGCCATCTTTGTTTTTTAAAACGGGTCCATAGGCATAAGGGACATGCTCACGACATGCCAAGCCTCCGTGGGAAGACGGATCCGCGCGTGGGAGAAGAACGGTGGGGGGCGAGGGGGGCACAGGGAATGTGTACTTTCCACTCTGTGCGGATGTGTGCTTCTTATTTTATTTACTCTTTTATTTTATTTTATTTATTTATTTTTATTTTTTTTTGGCCAGTCCTGGGGCTTGGACTCAGGGCCTGAGCACTGTCCCTGGCTTCTTCTTGCTCAAGGCTGGCACTCTGCCACTTGAGCCACAGCACCACTTCTGGCCATTTTCTGTATATGTGGTGCTGGGGAATCGAACCTAGGGCCTCATGTATACGGACGGGGCAAGCACTCTTGCCACTAGGCCATATCCCCAGCCCCTATTTTTTTTTTTTTTTGAGGCAGGGTCTCACAATGTAGCCCAACTCTTGACTATCCTGCCTCGGCCTCTTGAGTGCTGGGGTTATAGGCATGCACCACCACACCCAGCTAGCTCATTTGTGCTTTATAAGTTGTTGCTCCCAAGCTTTCCCCACCCCAACCTCCTTTCTCCCCCCCCCCCCCCCCCCCCGGCCGGGCTGACAGTTCTTGCTTCTGTCCTCCCAGGATGAGGTTGAATTTGGCTACATTGAGGCTCCCCACAAAGGCTTCCCAGTGGTGCTGGACTCTCCCCGAGATGGGAACCTGAAGGACTTCCCCATTAAGCAGCTCCTGGTGAGACACCGCGGGTGGGCTACACAGTGTGGGGCTGGGAAACGCCTACAGAGCAAAGCAGAGCAGAGGAGCCCCTGGGGCCCGAGCCCCTGCCCAGCTTGAGTCACTTGCTGGGGCCTCTATCTGCTCCTCTGTGAGATGGGTCGGCTCTGATGACTGAAGTTTCTTTCCCTGGGAAGGGGGGACAGGGAAATTGAGAACCATGGGAGACCGGGCAGGACTCGGTGCCGGGAACCCCATCCTCCAACCTAGAGCGATGGAGAGCCATCGTCTTAACTCTTGGCCCCGACTTCAGGGCACACCGGGACCACGTGGCCCTGGCTTCGGGCACATGAGTGTTTTATTTAAAGCCAGCTGAGGGGCTGGGGATATAGCCTAGTGGCAAGAGTGCCTGCCTCGGATACACGAGGCCCTAGGTTCGATTCCCCAGCACCACATATACAGAAAATGGCCAGAAGCGGCGCTGTGGCTCAAGTGGCAGAGTGCTAGCCTTGAGCGGGAAGAAGCCAGGGACAGTGCTCAGGCCCTGAGTCCAAGGCCCAGGACTGGCCAAAAAAATAAAAAATAAAAAATAAAGCCAGCTGACTCCCCTGCTGGCCCCTTGTGAGCGGTGCCCTCAGCCAGCGGCTCCGGGGTATCAGAGAGACCCCGTCTGGAGCATCATCTCCACAACGGAAGTGGGAAGCTTGGGCAAGCAACTTAAAAAACTCGCTGAGCCTCAGTTTACCGTCTGTGAAGTGGGGAGGAGCATGATACGGGAGGGGAAAGGCATAGGTAGGGATGGGTGCTGGGCATCACATGATATAATGACCGGTCTTTCATTTATTTGCGGGGGGGGGGGGGGCCGAGGGTGGGGAGGGGGTAGATGCTGGGACTTGAACTTGGGGCCTAGGCGCTTCATTTGCTCAAGCCTAGACAATGGCCATTCTTGCGGTAGTGTCTCACACCACCCTGGAGGCTGCCTGCGTGGGCTTAGTGTCCACACCCAAACACTGTGGAGAGTGGAGTCAAACCGGGCATCGCATCTGGAAGCTTCCAGCCCTGCCCTCTCCCCTCCCTGAGCCACCGCCTGCCCTTGGGGTTTCCAGGCTTCCGAAGCCTGGGCCACATTGTTCCTGGAGGCCGGGCCAGCCCTGGCTTTGTTCTGCCTCTCGGCGATGCCGACAAGCCCCAGCTGCCAGCCTCGCGCCAAGGCGAGAAAGTGCTAAGCTGCCGCCATCCGCCCCAGGGGGCACGCCCGGCCCCGGACGCTCGGCTGGGCCAGGACAAGCCGCTTCCTCCCACTCCAGTTGGTTTTTCTGTTGTCTTTTTTTAAAACCAGAGATCATTGTGTGGTGTGGTAGAGGGGATGCGCGCCCACACGCATGCCAGTACTGGGACTTGAATACAGGGTCTGGGTGCCAACCCTTAGCTCTTTTGCTCAAGGCTGGTGCTCTACAATTTGAGCCACAGCTCTACTTCTGGCTTTTGACCTGCTCATTGGTCATAAAAGACTCATAAACTTTCCTGCCCTGGCTGGCTTTGAACCGTGATCCTCACCTCTCAGCCTCTTGGGTAGCTAGGATTATAGGTGTGAGCTACCATGCCTGGCTTACTAGGAGTTTTTGTCAGGTGAGCTGAATCCCAGCCTGTGGGTAAGCTCCCAAATTAGATCCTATGTTTTCATCCCCCTCCCCACCCCAATAGTAATAATAATAATAATAATAATGTTGGGGCTGAGAATATGGCCTAGTGGCAAGAGTGCTTGCCTCATATATATGAAGCCCTGGGTTCAATTCCTCAGCACCGCATATATAGAAAAAGCCAGGAGTGGCGCTGTGGCTCAAGTGGTAGAGTGCTAGCCTTGAGCAAAGAGAAACCAGGGACAGTGCTCAGGGCCTGAGTCCAAGCCCCAGGACTGGCCAAAAAAAAAAAAAAATCATGAAAGGAACTTAATATTTAGGTCAGTAGGTTGTTTTGTTCCTGTGTGCTAGCTATAGTTAGTGCTGTGCTAAGGAGGTCCTGGGGATACTTCTGGGTGTGGTAGACACATGCATTTGTTGGGGTACCCTGAGTGGCATGCACACAACCTATGTGCCCTTCCTGCTCGCATCCGTCAGCTGGCACCAAGTGAGGCCACACTGACAAGCCCCAATGCCAGGGCCTCGTTCTAGCCTACATCCCCTAATGAGCTGGCTGGTCTGAAGCTCTGCTTCCTCATTCTACAGCCTCAGTGTAAGATGCAACTCTGATTATCAAATACCACTCTCCCATGCCAGGAGGAAGAGGAAGAAAACTGGGCAGACCCACACAGTGGCTCTAAATTGGGTGGCATCCCTTCTGCGTGTATCTCATTGGCCAACGCAAGTCACGTGACCCTGGTGCTGGCCTGGAAAATGCATTCCTTTCCTTCTGAACGGAGAAACCAGAAGTCAGGTGCCCCGTGGGTCAGGAGGAGAGACTTCTCCAATCCGTAGCGCCCACTTCCATCCAGTCTACTTCCTGCCTGGGGTCACCTCATCAAATACCTCTTTTGTGGCTGGGGAAACTGAGGGTCTGAGATATCTGAGCAGGGACAGATATCAAGTGTGAGGCCTCATCTTGAAATCACCGTTGTGTGTCTGGGGCAGAGAGACACGCAGATATGTGCACTCGCACGCGCACACACACAGTACACTCACAAACAGTGAGCTCCTCCGCCCAGGCACGGCTCCTGAGGAGAGGGTGGCTATTTGGGGCTGCCAGAGACTAATGGTCTGTGTTGTGCCCCCTGCCAGGGCCCAGATTTCGGCTACGTGACCCGGGAGCCCCTCTTTGAGTCCGTCACCAGCCTTGATTCCTTCGGAAACCTGGAGGTCAGCCCCCCAGTGACTGTGGATGGCAAGCCATACCCCCTGGGCCGGATCCTCATCGGAAGCAGCTTTCCTCTGTAAGAGACCCCAGGGTGGAGCCGGGGGGCGGTGGGAGCCCGGAGGGACTGGTTCTCTGTAGGGGTGGCCTGGTGGCTCATGGCCGGCGAGGAGGACTGGGCAAATTACCTGCCATGACCCCGCTCCACTCCTGGGAAGAACATCGAGTTGGTCTTTACACCTTAGTATAAATTAGGATCTAATGTAATACCGAATCAGTCCTTCTCTTCCCCACCTGGGAAGATGCACAGTGAGACCACCAAGCAGGTGGGGCAGGGGTGGAGGCGTGGAGGTGAGCAGGAGTCCACTCGTGAATGGGGGATGCGAGACAAGGCCCGCCCACAGGCAGGAGTCCCAGTCTCCTTGGCCTGTTCTCAGTATTCCCAATACCCCCACCCCTTGCCCACTTGCCCACCAGCCAATGGAAAGGCAGATTCCCCCTAGGTCAGAGCAGTCCCTCCCTGGGGAGAAGGTGCTCACTTTGAAACAAGGATTTGGGACCCGCATGGTGGATCACCAGGATGTGAGCACCCAGTTCCTCGGAGTCTCCTGTTTGGGGATGCGGGGGATGGGGGGGAGAAACGTGGGTGTGGTCTCAGCTCCAGGTCCAGCTCAGGGTCCCGAGGCTGAGCACCTCCTACAGGACCCCTGGTGCAGCAGGCAAGGGAGAGGGCAGCTGGCTGAAGGACTGCCCCCTCTCCATTCACACCCAGGTCCGGGGGCCGGAGGATGACCAAGGTGGTGCGGGACTTCCTGCAGGCCCAGCAGGTCCAGGCACCTGTGGAGTTGTACTCAGACTGGCTGACCGTTGGCCACGTGGATGAGTTCATGACCTTTGTCCCCGTCCCAGGCACAAAGGTGAGCTAGTCCCCAAAAGTAAATAGGATTGTGGGGAACCCCTGTACTACCTGCCCTTGCCAGCAGAGGGCAGGATCTAGAGAAAACAGGTACCATATAGGAAGAAGGAAGTATCTTGAAGTTGGTTTGTATGTTGTGCTTGTGGTAGATACATTGTGTGTGTGTGTGTGTGTGTGTGTGTGTGTGTAAGACGGAGGAGGGAAGGAGGGAGGGAGAACTGGGGCTTAAACTTGAGGAATTACACTCTCACTTGGCTTTTCCCTACCATTTGAGTGACACCTCCACTTCCAGCTTTTGGTGGTTCCTTGGAGACAAGAGTCTCATGGACTTTCCTGCCTGGGCTGGCTTCAACTCTTGAATCTTGCGGGTTTGAGTCACCAGCACCTGTGTGGCAGATACACTTTTCCCTTTCACCCAATGAATTGAAAATGTTCAAATTTCCATATAATAGCAATATCAAATGATTACTGATACCCAGGAGGCTGAGATCTGAAGATTGCAATTCCAAGCCAGCCCCGGCAGAAAAGTCCTTGTGAGACTCTTTATTTTGTTGGGGTTTTTGTTGTTGTTGTTGTTTTTGCCAATCTTGGGTCTTGAACTCAGGGCCTGAGCACTGCCCCTAGCTTCTTTTGCTCAAAGCTAGCACTCTACCACTTGAACCACAGCACCACTTCTGGCTTTTTCTGTGTATGTGGTGCTGAGGAATTGAACCCTGAGCTTCGTGCATGCAAGGCAAGCGCTCTACCGCTAGGCCACATTCCCAGCCCTTGTGAGACTCTTATCTCCAATTAACCCCTCAAAAACTGGAAGTAGAGCCCTGTGGCTCAAGTGGTAGAGCACTACCTTTAAGCAAAAGAGCTCCACGACAACATCCAGGCCCTGAGTTCAAGACCCACAACCAACAAAAAATAAAACTGCTAATAAGCAGTTTTCTTTTCTTCCCCCCCCCCCCATACTAAATCTTCATCACCTAGTGAGTGTCCTATTCTTGCAGCACATCTCAATTCAGACTCCACCAGTAGAGAGCGTGACGGGGCCTGGCCTCCGGCTGGGAAAGAAGGCTCTTTGTCCAGGGTGAAAGGGGCGGCCCTGTGCCATAACGCAGCCTCTTGACCACGGAGAGAATCCTTCCCACCCATCCATTCAGTGCCACCTTTGACCCTGAGCTTTGCTCCCAGGGTTCTGTCGAGATGGAGGAAGGAAAAGAAACAGCCCTAGGGAGAAACGAAACCTTCCCCGGGCATCCATTGCCCCCTGCAGCCAGGGCCAGGCCCTCCCTCCTGCCCCTGCCGCCTTCCCCCCCCCCGCCAACACCCACCACACCCCGGCCTTTCTGTCGTGCAGGGGTTTCGGATGCTCATGGCCAGCACCTCAGCCTGCTACAAGCTGTTCCGAGAGAAGCAGAAAGAGGGCCACGGGGAGGCGATCATGTTCAAAGGTGAGCGGCCACACACCTGGCCAGGGAGCCGAACCCCAGAGCGCCTGGTCCCTGAGGGCCGGCCCCACCTCCTCCCGGAGCCTGGGGGACACCAGGGCAGGAAGCAACTCCCGCTCTCATGGCCCTTGCTGAGGACCTGGGAAGAACATCCGGCTTACTGTCACCAACCCATAAAGGGCTTTCTCGGGACCCGGTGGACAGTTCAGTAGTGCCAGCTGGTGTACGATCTGCACCCAGCAGCTTGCAATTGTGTGCGTGTGCATGTGTGTATGTGTGTGTGCGTGCGCGCGTGCGTGCCAGTCCTGGTCTTGAACTCAGGGCCTGGGCGGTGGCCTCTGAGCATTTTTGCCCAAGGCTAGCATTCTACCACTTGAGCTACAGCTCCACTTCCAGCTTTTTTCTGTGTGTGTGGCTCATTGCAGGTAAGGGTCTCATGGACTTTTCCTGCTTTGAACCACGATCCCCGGCGCTCAGCCTCCCGGGTAGCTGGGGTTACAGGCGTGAGCCACCGGTGCCTGGCTCAGGAGCTCATGGTTTAGATAGGGAGTTGCGTTGCTGGGGCAGTGTCAGGGATGGCTCCCGGGGCCTCACGCATGCTGGGCCAGTGCTGGGCCTCTGGGTTCCGCTCTGGCCCTGGACAGGGAGGGGAGACCGAGCGTGGGCCGTGGCAGACGCAAGGTCCTCGGGATTAGGCACTGAGGGTGGCCCTGCGAGTAACTGGGGCAGATAGAGTGAGGTGAGATGTGCATCTAAATTAATCATGGAGAGGAGAAAGCCGATCAGGCGGAGACACCCAGCCAGGCTCCAGAGGCCGTGGCGAGTCTCGTTCCTTTATTGTGGTAAAGCCCAGCTGGCCGGTCTGTCATTTCACCCCTTGTAAGTATATATTTCAGGGACACGCATGCGTAAGTGTAACCATGACCCCGCCCATCTCCATTACCCGTGGGTTTATTTTTGTGCTGGTACTGGGGCTTGAACTTAGGGTCTCACACGCTCCCTCAGCTTTTCTTCTCAAGGCTAGAGCTCTACCACCTGAGCCACACCTCCACTTCCAGCCTTTTGCTGATTAGTTGAAGATAAGAGGCTCTTAGACTTGTCTTCCCTAGCTGGCTTTGAACCCCGGTCCTCAGATCTCAGCCTCCTGAGTAGCTAGGATTACAGGTGTGAGCCACCTGTCCCCAGAAGGCAATAGGAGGAAGAGGGAGGGAAGAAAGGAGAAAGGGAGGGAGGGAGAAAGAGGAAGGAAGGAAGGAAGGAAGGAAGGAAGGAAGGAAGGAAGGAAGGAAGGAGTGTGTAAGTCAGCTTCTGCCACACTCATCTGGCCAGCCACTGCTCCTCAGGCGCACACAACCAGGTCACTATTTGTGCTAGTGGCCAGAGCGTGCGCGAGCAAGGCATCTACACCTCCTTCCTGGCTCAGGGGACACAGCCGCAGAGGGGGCCCGGGACAGATCACCCAGCCCAGCCCAGCCCAGCCCAGCCACACACTAAGTCCCACCGTCCTCTCCCACCCCCAACCCGCACAGGCCTGGGGGGCATGAGCAGCAAGCGGATTACCATCAACAAGATCCTGTCCAACGAGAGCCTGGTGCAGGAGAACCAGTACTTCCAGGTGAGGCCTAGGGGGGCGGGCGTCTCACCCTGGGCTGAGGGGAGAGGGTAAAGGGCTCACGAAACCCCTCCCAGCAGAGACCACGGTGCCCAAGTGCCATGGCGCCCACTGAGCCACAGCCCATACCCTTTGGGGCAGGACACACACTGTGAAACACAACAAGGCCACAGGCCGCGCTTCCCAGGAAAATGTCCGCATGCGCACGGGCCCATAGCTCCCCTGAGGTTTTCCGTCCAGGCACGGGTCCCACCTCTGACCTCGGAAGTCTCAAAGGTTGCACCCAGAAATAGAAATGAATTACGTCTCTGTGTATTTGTGGGAGTGCGTTTTAGAGAACCCAGTTTTGTTTTGTTTTGTTTTTAAATTAACAGACAACTCTATTCAAAAAGGGATAAGTGACTCACAGAAACGGTATGGAGGGGCTGGGGATATGGCCTAGTGGCAAGAGCGCCTGCCTCATATACATGAGGCCCTGGGTTCGATTCCCCAGCACCACATATACAGAAAATGGCCAGAAGTGGCGCTGTGGCTCAAGTGGCAGAGTGCTAGCCTTGAGCAAAAAGAAGCCAGGGACAGTGCTCAGGCCCTGAGTCCAAGCCCCAGGACTAGCCAAAAAAAAAAAAAAAAAAAAGACGGTATGGATTTTGGGCACAGGTTGATCTGGGTTCCAGTCCCATTTTTTCAGTACCCGTTGGGCTCTGCAGGTGGACTCAGGGTAGCCTCATGGCTGCGATTGCTCCAGGACTCACACCAGCCGCAATGAAAGCGCTCATGGGTCCCACCCACCCAACCAAATGAACAAGAGTCGGAGCCAACCTGCCCCCATAACTGGGGGGGGGCGGGGGGAGTCCACATGTGATTTGCTTAGTCCTGGCTGCTGTCCCTCCCTGAGTCAATCACGAGAGCAAAAATAGAGATGAGAGGGGCTGGGGATATAGCCTAGTGGCAAGAGTGCCTGCCTCGGATACACGAGGCCCTAGGTTCGATTCCCCAGCACCACATATACAGAAAACGGCCAGAAGCGGCGCTGTGGCTCAAGTGGCAGAGTGCTAGCCTTGAGCGGGAAGAAGCCAGGGACAGTGCTCAGGCCCTGAGTCCAAGCCCCAGGACTGGCCAAAAAAAAAAAAAAATAGAGATGAGAGTCCCCTGATTAGCCTCTAACGGAAGGTCAGGATGGGGCCAGTCTGATCCAGTGTCCTGGGGTCGTGTGGAGTGGGTGGGGTACCACCGATGTCCACCGCAATGCCCCACTGGCCACTCAAGGTTGGTCCCTCTGTGCTCATGCCTTGACACCAGGGAGTGGTCAGGTGAGCTCACAGCCCTTCCTGTTGGTAGTGGGGCTCTGGGTGATGGGCCTCTGGTCCTTATGTCTAAAGTGGGGGGCAGGGGCGTGAGATGCCACCGGGGAAAGCCACGGAGCATCCAGGCCACGGCGTCTAGCTGCGAGGCTGCCACTCCGATTTCCGCCCTTCCCCTGCACTGTTCTCATTGCCACCGCCATCCCAGGGCCTGTGGGAGGCACGGGGCGGGGGAGCAGAGGGCTGGCGGGGGGCAAGGGTGCCCCTCACCTGTGCTTCTCCCTTCCTCCTCTCCCCTCCCCCCCCCCCGCCAGCGCTGCCTGGACTGGAACCGGGACATCCTCAAGAAGGAGCTGGGGCTGGAAGAGCAGGACATCATCGACCTGCCGGCCCTGTTCAAGATGGATGAGGACCGTCAGGCCCGAGCCTTCTTCCCCAACATGGTGAGCCCCTCTGCACACCCTCTGCCCGTGCCACGTGGAGCGACCAGATGCAGAAAGACCCCGGCTGAGGAGGCCCAGGGCCTGGCCCGGGCTGAGCAGATTCCCCGTGCCCTCACCCCAGGTCCTTGCCCCCTCTGAGCGCCTCCATCCCCTCCTAGGGGAGATAGGTTTGTCCTAAGTGCCACAGGGTAGGGAGAACTCTTTGTGTGAATGGCTAGAAAAGGGAAAAGTCTTTGTACACGAGAAATCTTTGTGTGTGTGTGTGTGTGTGTGTGTGTGTGTGTGTGTGTCAGTACTGGGGCTCGAACTCAGAGCCTGAGCACTGACCCTGAGCTTCTTTTACTCAAGACCAGCACTTGGAGCCACGGCGCCACTTCCGGTTTGCTGGTGGTTCATTGGCGATGCCAGTCTCATAGACTTTCCTGCCATGGCTGGCTTTGAACTATGATCCTCAGATCTCAGCCTCCTGAGTAGCTAGGATGACAGGCACCAGGCTTACAGGAGGGGTCTTGCTACCATAGCGGAAGCAGTCTCTACAAGATAGAAAGTGACTAAATCAAGAGACTCTGTATTCATCTGTACGTACATCCACACGAACACACCTGCACATACTAGGCACAGGTATACACACACATAGCCACGTGTACATGTGTGAACCCACACGTGAGCACTATTCCACACACACAGGCAGTTAGTTTGGTGTTCCACTCCAGCCTATCCTTATGACTTGCTTAGCCTTGCTCTGTGCCTCAGTTTCCCCAGTAGAACCGCCTTCATAGAATCGTGGCCAGGTTTCAAGGAGCTTGGAGCAGGCGGGCACACAGTAGGAGGAGCTCCATAAATGGTGCCAGCCACCCCACCCCCACACACTCACTGCCCTGTCGTCCCCTCCCCCCACCGCAGGTGAACATGATCGTGCTGGACAAGGACCTGGGTGTCCCCAAGCCCTTCGGGCCCCAGGTGGAGGAGGAATGCTGCCTGGAGAGCCACGTCCGCAGCCTCCTGGAGCCCCTGGGCCTGTCCTGCACCTTCATCGATGACATTTCCGCCTACCACAAGTTTCTGGGCGAGGTGCACTGCGGCACCAACGTGCGGAGGAAGCCCTTCACCTTCAAGTGGTGGCACATGGTGCCCTGACCCGCGGGGGCCCGGCCCGCCCCCTCCCCCCACCCCCGGGGTCCAGCCCCTTCCCCTGCCTCACCCCAGCTAGGGGGCCCCACCGGGAGACCTTGGGAAGTGGATGGGCTGGGGGTGTCTGTGCCTTCCTTCCCCCGGAGCAGCCTCCGTGCCCACCGGAGCCCCCCCCCCCACCCCGGCCCCAGGGAGCCCGCGTCTGCGGAGCCCCAGCGCTCCAAAACCTAGGTGGCAAGCCATTCCCCGGGGATTCTTAGTCTCTGTTCCGAAGTGAAAAGAGGGAAAGAGAAGGAGGCACTGGGATTGCTCTGAAGGTCAGGGCCAAAGAAAAGGAAAAACGTCATACCCTCTACCCCCACCTCTGACCTTGACTTGCACCATCATTTCAGCCTCCCCACCTCTGTCCTTGACCTTGACCTGCACCGTCATTTCAGCTCTCTTCCTCTGACCTTGACCTTGACCTGCACCATCATTTCAACCCCCCACCTCTGACCTTGACCTGCACCATCATTTCAACCCCCTTGCCTCTGACCTTGACCTCCATCATTTCCACCCTTTTCCTCTGACTTCGACCTTGACCTGCACCATGAGTTCAACCCCCCCTGGGGGTCTGCCGGTGACCACCTCTGACTGTTCATTCCTGACCACCTCTCCTGCCCTGGGCTTCCTCCCTGCCGCGTGGACACCTTTGGCTGCAGCCCTCTCCCCTCCCTCAGGGTCCAATCGTATGGCGTAAAGCCTTCCCTTCTCAGAGCAGAGCCCCCGCTCCGGAGCCTCCGCTTCCGCCGTGTCTTCCTCATGACACAGATGCCCCTCACCCCCATACTTGGGCTCTCTCCCAAGTGTGACAGGGATGGATGTTCCCCAACCTCAGTTCTCTGGCCAGTCCTTTCCGCCCTCCTATCCCTCATGTCCCTCCCGGAAGCTAGACCACAACTTCCTCCCCACCAGCCAGAATCACGCACCCAGGGCATGAAAAACTGCCCCCCAACTCTTCAGGACCCTAGTCGTCTGCCGGTTCAGGGCCAGCTGCAAGCTTTAGAGACAGATTAATTATCCTGATGGAAGTCACTTGCTTATTTACCAAAGACCCTTCCAGTGTGGACATATCAGGAAAGGAAGGAAGGAAGGAAGGAAGGAAGGAAGGAAGGAAGGAAGGAAGGAGAAGGAAGGAGGGAAGGAGAAGGAAGGAAGGAAGGAGGGAAGGAAGGAAGGAAGGAAGGAAGGAAGGAAGGAAGGAAGGAAGGAAGGAAGGAAGGAAGGAAAAGAAAGAAAACAGAAAGGAAGGAAAGAAGATCTTGTCAGGTCAGGGCAATAGGTAAATTATAATTCCACTTGGAAGTTTAAGAAAAAAAGAACCATTTTATAACCAAAAATGAGGCTATCCATTTCCATTTGGGACACACAGGATTTCCTTGTGGATTATTTCACGCAGTCACTCATGTTAGGACAGGTGCATTGCTGGTCTCGGAGAATAGCACGGGGTTCCAGTGGGTGGGCGCCCAGCCAGTCCCCACCCAGCAGCCTTTGCCCTTCCGGTGATGGACCACCCTATTCAGGAAATGCAAGTCACAGTCGGGATGGAGTCGGGTGGGGTCGGGTGGGGCGGGGGGAGCTCTCTAAGCAGCCTGGCCCGTGCCAGCTGCTAGATTACACCCCAGAGCCTCAGAAACTGCTGCCCAGCTGCTCCCCCGGCCCCGGAGAGTGGCTCCCGGCTTTTGGGGGCCAAGTGCCTCTCTGGCCGGTCTCTGGAGACTTCGGGTGTGTCGTGTGTCGTGTTGTGTGTGTGTGTGTTGTGTGTGTGTGTGTTTGGAAGATGTGTGTTTTCTTTTTCTCTAGTCTGTACTAAGGGAGGCGCAGCCTCCACGTGGGGTCTCCACAGACTTTCCCCAAACTCTCCCCACCGCCAGTCACCGCAGGAGGTTCTGGAGCCCCCAGGACCCTGATGCTGCCCCGCCCACCACCCACCTCACCCAGGAGATGCCTCCGCTCAGTGTGGACGGCGCGGCCTGGCCGTCCTGCCCAGCCCCCACTGTCCGGAATCGCCATGCTGGACGTGCTGTCTGGATTTTGACATCATCTCTAGAGGTGGGGGGAGGGCGGGTCATCGGGCACAACCCCAGATGTCTAGAACAGAAACCGGGGGTGTGGGGGGGGTGCCATGGGAAGGCATTTGGGAAAGAGTCTACAAAGAGCAATAAAATAAACGGTCCAAGGGGAAGTCACGAGGTTGTGGCGTGGTCTTTCAACTTCCCAGACACAGCCCTCCCCCTCCCCCCCCCCCCCCCCTGCCATGAGACAGGCCACCCACGGGCGCCTCCCGAGCCCAAAGCTCCCACTGCTCAGGGCACAGGGAGCTCTCGACTCCACTCCTGGGATCTCAAAGGATCCGCAGCCCACACACACTACACCCCGGGGCTGCACAATCCATGGCCACCCCCTCAAGGTCAAGGCTGACCCCCACATGCCAGGGGCTGCTTCCCACGGGGCAGCACCCAGAAGCAGGCTGGAGACGAGCATTTGGTGATGGAGAGGAAAACAATCCCCGCACAGGGACCTAGGAAGCCTGTCATCCTAGCTACTCAGGAGGCTGTGATCTAAGGGTCGCAGTTCAAAGCCAGGCTAGACAGGAAGGTCCGTGAGACCCATGGCCAATGAGCCACCAAAAAGCCAGAAGTGGAGCTCGGACTCAAATGGTAGAGCGCCAGCCTGGAGTGAAAAAGCTAAGGAACATCGCCCAGGCCCTGAGTCCAAGCCCCAGGAACTCCAGCACACACGCAAGGGGGAGGGTGGGAATGCCGAACAAGGATGGGATTCTGAGTGGCACCGGGTGAAACCCCGGAGTTGCTCCACTCGGAGGCGGAGCCTCCACACACGGGCAGCTCATTGGCTCTGAAGCCTTAGGCACTCTGAATGGACAGGGCCACCGGTAAGAAGCCCATAAGGGACATCTAAAGAAGGATGAGGGACTGGGAGTGTAGCCCGAGCAATTAGAACACTTACTTAGCAAACACAAGGCCCTGGGTTCAAATCTCAGTACTGCAAAAAAAAAGTACAAGATGACTCAGGTGCCAGTGGCTTATATGAAAAAGCTGTACTGGAAGCTTGGATCAAGTGGTAAAAATGCCAACACTGAGTAAAAAAGAAAAGAAAAAAGCTAAGCACAAGGCTCTGCTCTGAGTTCAAACCCCAATACCTGCATGGGCGCGCGCGCGCATACACACACACACACACACACACACACAACACACACACACACACACACCATCAGGACAACAGTAAAAATTCAAACCATAGATCCCTCCCCTCCCCCCCCCCACCCCCAGTCTTCTTCAATTCTACCTCTGTCGTGGGCAGCACAACTTAGTGGACGCCTGGACGGGCTGGTGCGGCTACCCACTGTCCTCTGAGTCCCTGGAGAGTCCCTTACAGGTCATGTCTGCTCTGCAGACCAGCAAGCACACTTTGTCCTGGGCCCCTGAATGCTTTACGCCCCTAAAAGTCGTCACTCCCCACAGAAAAGGGGACCATCCACTTCTCAGTTCTTCAGGGCTGGTGGGTAATTAGGCTATGTGACCGCCTCAGTACTCACAGTGAATGTGCCCTTTCCCTAATTAATCTGTGTCTGTTGGTTATTTCAGAGGGTGGAGGGGAAATTGTGTTCACACAATATATACCACACACCGTCGTTCTACAGGCAGTGTGAGGGGCAGAGTCCCGGCAGTCACGTGGTCATTGCTCTATCTGAGAAAGCAGGAAATGACATGCATTGCCTTCTTGTTATTAAGGTCATGAGAAAGCCATTTTAAAGAACCTGCCTAAAGGTCTGGGAATATGGCCTAGTGGCAAGAGTGCTTGCCTCGTATAGATGAAGCCCTGGGTTCGATTCCCCAGCACCACATATATAGAAAATAGCCAAAAGTGGCGCTGTGGCTCAAGTGGCAGAGTGCTAGCCTTGAGCAAAAAGAAGCCAGGGACAGTGCTCAGGCCCTGAGTTCAAGCCCCAGGACTAGCCAAAAAAAAAAAAAAAAAAAAGAACCTGCCTAAGGACTGCTTGGGAGGCAGAAATCAGGAGGATATAGATCCAAGCCCTGGCAAAAAGTTAGTGAGACCCCCCACCCACCCAGTTGCAACAAGGTAAGCCAGATGTGGTGACACGTACCTGTAACCCCAGCTACTCAGGAGGCATAGGTAGGAGAATTAAGGTCTGAGGGAGGCCCCAGCACACAAACAAGAGACTCTTCCTGAAAAGGGGGTGTGGTTCAAGGAGGTAGAGCCCTTACCTAGCAAGGGCCGGGCCTGAGTTCAAACTCCAGTACAGCCAGAAACAGGAAAGGGGGGGGGGAGAGAAGAGGAGAGGAGGGGAGGGGAGGGGAGGAGAGCAAAAGGGAATGAGGGAGGGAGAGAGGAAAGGAAGGAGGGAGAGAAGGAGGGAAGGAAGGAAGGAAGGAAAGAGAAGGAATAATCAAAGCACAATACATCCCTACACTTAACTTATTTGGTGGCACCTACAATGAAATAGTTTATGTGCCTTGAGATCACAAGACTTTGAGACACAGCTCTGAATGGAGATAACTAGCAGCCTGCAAAACAGCATTCCATTACCATGCATAGGAGAAAAAAAGAGAAGATCAAGCAAAAGCCCTGGGTTTCTGTAAAAATGTGTATGTATACACAAAAGAGAACACTCTGGAAGCAAGCCCACGCAAATGACAAGAACAGCCTCCTTTGGGAGAGGAGGCGTGAGCAGGTGATTGAAGCCTTACCCATATTGCTTGAGTTTTTTACCTAGTAAGAATTTAATTCCCCTCCCCCGTGTGTGTGTGTGTGTGCGCGTGTATGTTTGTGCCAGGCCTGGGCCTGGACTCAGGTGCTGTCCCTGAGCTTTTTATGTTGTTGTTTTTTGCCAGTCCTGGGTCTTGGACTCAGGGCCTGAGCACTGTCCCTGGCTTCTTTTTGCTCAAGGCTAGCACTCTGCCACTTGAGCCACAGAGCCACTTCTGGCCATTTTGTATATATGTGGTGCTGGGGAATGAACCCAGGGCTTCATGTATACAAGGCAAGCACTCTTGCCACTAGGCCATATTCCCAGCCCGTCCCCGAGCTTTTTGTGCTCAAGGATAGCATTCCACCTCTTCAGTGACACTTACAGCTTTCCGGTGGTTAAATGGAGAGAAGAGTCTTGTGGGTCCAAGGAGCGGCACAGAAATGGAGGGACAAAGGGTGAACAAATGTAGCAGTGGTACTCACTAGACACTATGTTGGGTGGCAGGAGGGAAAAACTGGGAGAGAGCAAGGGAAGAGGTGACATTGTCCCAAAAGAAATGTACTCTTTACCTGACTTATGTAACTGTAACCCCTCTGTACATCACCTTTATAATAACAATTTTAAAACTTTGTAAAGAGTCTCATGGATTTCCCTGCTCAGGCTTCCAACGGTGAGCCTCACATCTTATCCTCCTGAGTAGCCACGCATGGGTGACCAGCACCCAGCTTACAGATAAATATTTGCCGCTACTGTCTCTTCATTTCATGGCTCTGTCTCTGACTTAAAAAAAAAAAAATCAATGAATGTTGGTGGCTCACAGCTGTAATCCTAGCTGCTCAAGAGGCTGAGTTCTGAGGATTACTGTTAACCAGCAAAAAGCCATAGCCTTGAGCAAGAAAAGCTAAGCGAGACTGTGCAGGCCTGAGTTCAAGCCCCAGGATCTGGCACAAGAAAGGAAGGAGGAAGGAAGGAAGGAAAGAAGGAAAGAAGGGAGGGAGGGAGGGAGGGAGGGAGGGAAAGAAAGAGAAAGGAAAAGAGAAAGAGGAAAGGAAAGGAAAGGAAAGGAAAGGAAAGGAAAGGAAAGGAAAGGAAAGGAAGAGAAAGAAGTGCTCAAAATTCAGATTCTGCTGGAAAGGCAGATTCATCGCGTGCCGCTGGCTGTTTACAAAGTGCGTGCCATGTACATCCAAAAACAAAAACCAAAAACCACCCTTAGCTTTAAACTTGGGAGTATGCCCCTAACTCAGAGGCAGAAGGGGGTGGGGCGGAGGTCAGCAGGGCAGCTGAGCTCTAAGTTTGCGTGTCTGTGCGGTCGGTGCTGCAGGGCCCAGCAGCGTGACAGTCTCCGCAAGGCCCAGGGCCACTTGCTAAACCCCAGACACGAAGCTGACCTCAGCAGTGTCCCAGCTGCAGGGGGGGGGGGGGGAGGCCGGTGACTCATTGCTCCAGGAATTCCACAGAGACAGCTCATGAAACCGGAGAAGAGGCCTGTGGCACATGACTGTCTCATCCCTCAAAGAGAGTATTTTGAGAAGTCTAATTGCACAGCGGGGTTTGCATGGGATGGCGAAGGAGGGCCTGGATGAGCTCTGGCTAAGAACCGGTTGGCTGGCGAGCCCTGGGCGGCGCTGCGGAGCAAGAGCGCCCCCTGCAGGTAGATCAGAGTAGCTGCAGCCACCACATGTCCTAAAGCCTGAGGCTCTAGGG